>NC_053041.3:330820053-331445053 GCF_002575655.3 Aegilops tauschii subsp. strangulata
TCTCACTCGGGGGCTTAGCCGCGGACCCGATTCACCTAAACAAAATGAACTCCGAGTGAAGAGCAACCCTCTCACTCGCGGGCTTAGCTGCGAACCCGATTCGCCTAAGTTACAAAACGAACTCCGAGTGAAGAGCAACCCTCTCATTCGGGGGCTTAGCTGCGACCCCGTACTGGCCTAAGTTACAAAACGACCTCCGAGTGAAGAGCAACCCTCTCACTCAGGGGCTTAGGCGCGATCCCGTACTTGCCTAAGTTTCAAAAACACTCCGAGTGAAGAGCAACCCTTTCACTCGGGGCTTAGCTGCGATCCCGTACTCGCCTAAGTCTCAAAAACACTCCGAGTGAAGAGAAACCCTCTCACTCGGGGGCTTAGCTGCGATTCCGTATTTCCCTCAGTTTCAAAAACACTTCTAGTGAAGAGCAACCATCTCACACGGGGGCTTAGCTGCGATTCCATACTCGCGTAAGTTTCAAAAACACTTCGAGTGAAGAGCAACCCTCTCACATGGGGCTTAGCTACAATCCCGTACTCGCCAAAGTTTCAAAAACACTTCGAGTGAAGAGCAACCCTCTCACTCGGGGGCTTAGCTGCGATCCCGTACTCGCCCAAGTTTCAAGAACACTTCGAGTGAAGAGCAACCCTCTCACTCGGGGGCTTAGCTGCGATCCCGTACTCGCCTAAGTTTCAAAAACACATCGAGTGAAGAGCAACCCTCTCACTCGGGGGCTTAGCTGCGATCTCGTACTCGCCTAAGTTTCAAAAACACTCCAAGTGAAGAGCAACCCTCTCACTCGGGGGCTTAGCCGCGGACCCGATTCACCTAAACAAAATGAACTCCGAGTGAAGAGCAACCCTCTCACTCGCGGGCTTAGCTGCGAACCTGATTCGCCTAAGTTACAAAATGAACTCCGAGTGAAGAGCAACCCTCTCATTGGGGGCTTAGCTGCGACCCCGTACTGACCTAAGTTACAAAATGACCTCCGAGTGAAGAGCAACCCTCTCACTCAGGGGCTTAGGCGCGATCCCGTACTTGCCTAAGTTTCAAAAACACTCCGAGTGAAGAGCAACCCTCTCACTCGGGGCTTAGCTGCGATCCCGTACTCGCCTAAGTTTCAAAAACACTCCGAGTGAAGAGAAACCCTCTCACTCGGGGGTTTAGCTGCGATTCCGTACTTCCCTAAGTTTCAAAAACACTTCTAGTGCAGAGCAACCATCTCACTCGGGGGCTTACCTGCGATCCCATACTCGCCTAAGTTTCAAAAACACTTCGAGTGAAGAGCAACCCTCTCACATGGGGCTTAGCTACAATCCCGTACTCGCCAAAGTTTCAAAAACACTTCGAGTGAAGAGCAACCCTCTCACTCGGGGGCTTAGCTGCGATCCCGTACTCGCCTAAGTTTCAAAAACACTCCGAGTCAAGAGCAACCTTCTCACTCGTTGGCTTAGCTGCGATCCCGTACTGGCCTAAGTTTCAAAAACACTTCGAGTGAAGAGCAACCATCTCACTCGGGGGCTTAGCTGCGATCCCGTACTTGCCTAAGTTTCAAAAACACTTCGAGTGAAGAGCAACCCTCTCACTCGGGGGCTTAGATGTGATCCCGTACTCACCTAAGTTTCAAAAACACTTCGAGTGACGAGCAACCCTCTCACACGGGGGATTAGCCGTGAACCCGATTCGCCTAAGTTACAAAACGAACTCCGAGTGAAGAGCAACCCTCTCACTCGAGGGGTTAGCCACGAACCCGATTCGCCTAAGTTACAAAACAAACTACGAGTGAAGAGCAACCCTCTCACTCGGGGGCTTAGCCGCGAACCCGATTTGCCTAAGTTACAAAACGAACTCCGAGTGAAGAGCAACCCTCTCACTCGGGGGCTTAACTGGGACCCTGTACTCGCCTAAGTTACAAAAACACTCCGAGTGAAAAGCAACCCTCTCACTCGGTGGCTTAGCTGCGATCCAGTACTCGCCTAAGTTTCTAAAACACTCCGAGTGAAGAGCAAGCCTCTCGCTCGGGGGCTTAGCTGCGATCCCAGACTCGCCTAAAATGCAAAAACACTCCGAGTGAACAGCAACCCTCTCACACGGGGGCTTAGCTGCGATCCCGTACTCGGCTAAGTTTCAAAAACACTCCAAGTGAAGAGCAACCCTCTCACTCGGGGGCTTAGCCGCGAACCCGATTCAGCTAAGTTTCAAAATGAACTCCGAGTGAAGAGCAACCCTCTCATTCGCGGGCTTAGCTGCGAACCCGATTCGCCTAAGTTACAAAACGAACTCCGAGTGAAGAGCAACCCTCTCACTCGGGGGCTTAGCTACGATTCCGTACTTGCCTAAGTTTCAAAAACCCTTCGAGTGAAGAGCAACCATCTCACTCGGGGGCTTAGCTGCGATCCCATACTCGCCTAAGTTTCAAAAACACTTCGAGTGAAGAGCAATCCTCTCACTCGGGGGCTTAGCTGCGATTCCGTACTCGCCTAAGTTTAAAAAACACTTCGCGTGAAGAGCAACCCTCTCACTCGGGGCTTAGCTGCAATCCCGTACTCGCCTAAGTTACAAAAACACTTCGAGTGAAGAGCAACCCTCTCACTCGGGGGCTTAGCTGAGATCCCGTACTCGCCGAAGTTTCAAAAACACTCCGAGTGAAGAGCAACCCTCTCAATCGGGGGCTTAGCTGCGATCCCGTACATGCCTAAGTTTCAAAAACACTTCAAGTGAAGAGCAACCATCTCACTCGGGGGCTTAGCTACGATCCCGTACTCGCCTAACTTTCAAAAACACTTCGAGTGAAGAGCAACCCTCTCACTCGGGGGCTTAGCTGTGATCCCGTACTCACCTAAGTTTCAAAAACACTTCGAGTGACGAGCAACCCTCTCACACGGGGGCTTAGCCGCGAACCCGAGTCGCCTAAGTTACGGAACGAACTCCGAGTGAAGATCAACCCTCTCACTCGAGGGCTTAGCCACGAACCCGATTCTCCTAAGTTACAAAACGAACAACGAGTGTAGTGCAACCCTCTCACTCGGGGGCTTAGCCGCGACCCCGTACTAGCCTAAGTTACAAAATGAACTCCGAGTGCAGAGCAACCCTCTCACTCAGGGGCTTAGCTGCGATCCCGTACTCGCCTATGATTCAAAAAAACTCCGAGTGAAGAGCAACCCTCTCACTCGGGGGCTTAGCTGCGATCCCGTACTCGCCTAAGTTTCAAAAACACTCAAAGTGAAGAGCAAACCTCTCACTCGGGGGCTTAGCTGCGATCCCGTACTTGCCTAAGTTGCAAAAACATTCCGAGTGAAGAGCAACCCTCTCACTCGTGGGCTTAGGTGCGATCCCGTACTCGCCTAAGTTTCAAAAACACTCCGAGTGAAGAGCAACCCTCTCACTCGGGGGCTTAGCTGCGATCCCGTACTTGCCTAAGTTTCAAAAACACTTCGAGTGAAGAGCAACCATCTCACTCGGGGGCTTAGCTGCGATCCCGTACTTGCCTAAGTTTCAAAAACACTTCGAGTGAAGAGCAACCCTCTCACTCGGGGGCTTAGATGTGATCCCGTACTCACCTAAGTTTGAAAAACACTTCGAGTGACGAGCAACCCTCTCACACGGGGGCTTAGCTGTGAACCCGATTCGCCTAAGTTACAAAACGAACTCCGAGTGAAGAGCAACCCTCTCACTCGAGGGGTTAGCCACGAACCCGATTCGCCTAAGTTACAAAACAAACTACGAGTGAAGAGCAACCCTCTCACTCGGGGGCTTAGCCGCGAACCCGATTTGCCTAAGTTACAAAACGAACTCCGAGTGAAGAGCAACCCTCTCACTCGGGGGCTTAACTGGGACCCCGTACTCGCCTAAGTTACAAAAACACTCCGAGTTAAAAGCAACCCTCTCAGTCGGTGGCTTAGCTGCGATCCAGTACTCGCCTAAGTTTCTAAAACACTCCGAGTGAAGAGCAAGCCTCTCGCTCGGGGGCTTAGCTGCGATCCCATACTCGCCTAAGATGCAAAAACACTCCGAGTGAAGAGCAACCCTCTCACACGGGGGCTTAGCTGCGATCCCGTACTCGGCTAAGTTTCAAAAACACTACATGTGAAGAGCAACCCTCTCACTCGGGGGCTTCGCCGCGAACCCGATTCACCTAAGTTTCAAAATGAACTCCGAGTGAAGAGCAACCCTCTCACTCGCGGGCTTAGCTGCGAACCCGATTCGCCTAAGTTACAAAACGAACTCCGAGTGAAGAGCAACCCTCTCACTTGGGGGCTTAGCTGCGATTCCGTACTTACCTAAGTTTCAAAAACCCTTCGAGTGAAGAGCAACCATCTCACTCGGGGGCTTAGCTGCGATCCCATACTCGCCTAACTTTCAAAAACACATCGAGTGAAGAGCAACCCTCTCACTCGGGGGCTTAGCTGCGATCCCGTACTCGCCTAAGTTTCAAAAACACTTCGCGTGAAGAGCAACCCTCTCACTCGGGGCTTAGCTGCCATCCCGTACTCGCCTAAGTTTCAAAAACACTTCGAGTGAAGAGCAACCCTCTCACTCGGGGGCATAGCTGCGATCCCGTACTCGCCTAAGTTTCAAAAACACTTCGAGTGAAGAGCAACCCTCTCACTCGGGGGCTTAGCTGTGATCCCGTACTCACCTAAGTTTCAAAAACACTTCGAGTGACGAGCAACCCTCTCACACGGGGGCTTAGCCGCGAACCCGAGTCGCCTAAGTTACGAAACGAACTCCGAGTGAAGATCAACCCTCCCACTCGAGGGCTTAGCCACGAACCCGATTCTCCTAAGTTACAAAAGGAACTACGAGTGAAGAGCAACCCTCTCACTCGGGGGCTTAGCCGCGACCCCGTACTAGCCTAAGTTACAAAATGAACTCCGAGTGAAGAGCAACCCTCTCACTCAGGGGCTTCGCTGCGATCCCGTACTCGCCTAAGTTTCAAACACACTCCGAGTGAAGAGCAACCCTTTCACTCGGGGGCTTAGCTGCGATCCCGTACTCGCCTAAGTTTCAAAAACACTCCATGTGAAGAGCAACCCTCTCACTCGGGGGCTTAGCTGCGATCCCGTACTTGCCTAAGTTGCAAAAACACTCCGAGTGTAGAGCAACCCTCTCACTCGTGGGCTTAGGTGCGATCCCGTACTCGCCTAAGTTTCAAAAACACTCCGAGTGAAGAGCAACCCTCTCACTCGGGGGCTTAGCTGCGATCCCGTACTTGCCTAAGTTGCAAAAACATTCCGAGTGAAGAGCAACCCTCTCACTCGTGGGCTTAGCTGCGATCCCGTACTCGCCTAAGTTTCAAAAACACTCCGAGTGAAGAGCAACCCTCTCACTCGGGGGCTTAGCTGCGATCCCGTACTTGCCTAAGTTTCAAAAACACTTCGAGTGAAGAGCAACCATCTCACTCGGGGGCTTAGCTGCGATCCCGTGCTTGCCTAAGTTTCAAAAACACTTCGAGTGAAGAGCAACCCTCTCACTCGGGGGCTTAGATGTGATCCCGTACTCACCTAAGTTTCAAAAACACTTCGAGTGACGAGCAATCCTCTCACACGGGGGCTTAGCTGTGAACCCGATTCGCCTAAGTTACAAAACGAACTCCGAGTGAAGAGCAACCCTCTTACTCGAGGGGTTAGCCACGAACCCGATTCGCCTAAGTTACAAAACAAACTACGAGTGAAGAGCAACCCTCTCACTCGGGGGCTTAGCCGCGAACCCGATTTGCCTAAGGTACAAAACGAACTCCGAGTGAAGAGCAACCCTCTCACTCGGGGGCATAACTGGGACCCCGTACTCGCCTAAGTTACAAAAACACTCCGAGTGAAAAGCAACCCTCTCAGTCGGTGGCTTAGCTGCGATCCAGTACTCGCCTAAGTTTCTAAAACACTCCGAGTGAAGAGCAAGCCTCTCGCTCGGGGGCTTAGCTGCGATCCCATACTCGCCTAAGATGCAAAAACACTCCGAGTGAAGAGCAACCCTCTCACACGGGGGCTTAGCTGCGATCCCGTACTCGGCTAAGTTTCAAAAACACTCCATGTGAAGAGCAACCCTCTCACTCGGGGTCTTCGCCGCGAACCCGATTCACCTAAGTTTCAAAATGAACTCCGAGTGAAGAGCAACCCTCTCACTCGCGGGCTTAGCTGCGAACCCGATTCGCCTAAGTTACAAAACGAACTCCGAGTGAAGGGCAACCCTCTCACTTGGGGGCTTAGCTGCGATTCCGTACTTGCCTAAGTTTCAAAAACCCTTTGAGTGAAGAGCAACCATCTCACTCGGGGGCTTAGCTGCGATCCCATACTCGCCTAAGTTTCAAAAACACATCGAGTGAAGAGCAACCCTCTCACTCGGGGGCATAGCTGCGATCCCGTACTCGCCTAAGTTTCAAAAACACTTCGCGTGAAGAGCAACCCTCTCACTCGGGGCTTAGCTGCAATCCCGTACTCGCCTAAGTTTCAAAAACACTTCGAGTGAAGAGCAACCCTCTCACTCGGGGGCTTAGCTGAGATCCCGTACTCGCCTAAGTTTCAAAAACACTCCGAGTGAAGAGCAACCCTCTCAATCGGGGGCTTAGCTGCGATCCCGTACTTGCCTAAGTTTCAAAAACACTTCGAGTGAAGAGAAACCATCTCACTCGGGGGCTTAGCTGCGATCCCGTACTCGCCTAAGTTTCAAAAACACTTCGAGTGAAGAGCAACCCTCTCACTCGGGGGCTTAGATGTGATCCCGTACTCACCTAAGTTTCAAAAACACTTCGAGTGACGAGCAACCCTCTCACACGGGGGATTAGCCGTGAACCCGATTCGCCTAAGTTACAAAACGAACTCCGAGTGAAGAGCAACCCTCTCACTCGAGGGGTTAGCCACGAACCCGATTCGCCTAAGTTACAAAACAAACTACGAGTGAAGAGCAACCCTCTCACTCGGGGGCTTAGCCGCGAACCCGATTTGCCTAAGTTACAAAACGAACTCCGAGTGAAGAGCAACCCTCTCACTCGGGGGCTTAACTGGGACCCTGTACTCGCCTAAGTTACAAAAACACTCCGAGTGAAAAGCAACCCTCTCACTCGGTGGCTTAGCTGCGATCCAGTACTCGCCTAAGTTTCTAAAACACTCCGAGTGAAGAGCAAGCCTCTCGCTCGGGGGCTTAGCTGCGATCCCAGACTCGCCTAAAATGCAAAAACACTCCGAGTGAACAGCAACCCTCTCACACGGGGGCTTAGCTGCGATCCCGTACTCGGCTAAGTTTCAAAAACACTCCAAGTGAAGAGCAACCCTCTCACTCGGGGGCTTAGCCGCGAACCCGATTCAGCTAAGTTTCAAAATGAACTCCGAGTGAAGAGCAACCCTCTCATTCGCGGGCTTAGCTGCGAACCCGATTCGCCTAAGTTACAAAACGAACTCCGAGTGAAGAGCAACCCTCTCACTCGGGGGCTTAGCTACGATTCCGTACTTGCCTAAGTTTCAAAAACCCTTCGAGTGAAGAGCAACCATCTCACTCGGGGGCTTAGCTGCGATCCCATACTCGCCTAAGTTTCAAAAACACTTCGAGTGAAGAGCAATCCTCTCACTCGGGGGCTTAGCTGCGATTCCGTACTCGCCTAAGTTTAAAAAACACTTCGCGTGAAGAGCAACCCTCTCACTCGGGGCTTAGCTGCAATCCCGTACTCGCCTAAGTTACAAAAACACTTCGAGTGAAGAGCAACCCTCTCACTCGGGGGCTTAGCTGAGATCCCGTACTCGCCGAAGTTTCAAAAACACTCCGAGTGAAGAGCAACCCTCTCAATCGGGGGCTTAGCTGCGATCCCGTACATGCCTAAGTTTCAAAAACACTTCAAGTGAAGAGCAACCATCTCACTCGGGGGCTTAGCTACGATCCCGTACTCGCCTAACTTTCAAAAACACTTCGAGTGAAGAGCAACCCTCTCACTCGGGGGCTTAGCTGTGATCCCGTACTCACCTAAGTTTCAAAAACACTTCGAGTGACGAGCAACCCTCTCACACGGGGGCTTAGCCGCGAACCCGAGTCGCCTAAGTTACGGAACGAACTCCGAGTGAAGATCAACCCTCTCACTCGAGGGCTTAGCCACGAACCCGATTCTCCTAAGTTACAAAACGAACAACGAGTGTAGTGCAACCCTCTCACTCGGGGGCTTAGCCGCGACCCCGTACTAGCCTAAGTTACAAAATGAACTCCGAGTGCAGAGCAACCCTCTCACTCAGGGGCTTAGCTGCGATCCCGTACTCGCCTATGATTCAAAAAAACTCCGAGTGAAGAGCAACCCTCTCACTCGGGGGCTTAGCTGCGATCCCGTACTCGCCTAAGTTTCAAAAACACTCAAAGTGAAGAGCAAACCTCTCACTCGGGGGCTTAGCTGCGATCCCGTACTTGCCTAAGTTGCAAAAACATTCCGAGTGAAGAGCAACCCTCTCACTCGTGGGCTTAGGTGCGATCCCGTACTCGCCTAAGTTTCAAAAACACTCCGAGTGAAGAGCAACCCTCTCACTCGGGGGCTTAGCTGCGATCCCGTACTTGCCTAAGTTTCAAAAACACTTCGAGTGAAGAGCAACCATCTCACTCGGGGGCTTAGCTGCGATCCCGTACTTGCCTAAGTTTCAAAAACACTTCGAGTGAAGAGCAACCCTCTCACTCGGGGGCTTAGATGTGATCCCGTACTCACCTAAGTTTGAAAAACACTTCGAGTGACGAGCAACCCTCTCACACGGGGGCTTAGCTGTGAACCCGATTCGCCTAAGTTACAAAACGAACTCCGAGTGAAGAGCAACCCTCTCACTCGAGGGGTTAGCCACGAACCCGATTCGCCTAAGTTACAAAACAAACTACGAGTGAAGAGCAACCCTCTCACTCGGGGGCTTAGCCGCGAACCCGATTTGCCTAAGTTACAAAACGAACTCCGAGTGAAGAGCAACCCTCTCACTCGGGGGCTTAACTGGGACCCCGTACTCGCCTAAGTTACAAAAACACTCCGAGTTAAAAGCAACCCTCTCAGTCGGTGGCTTAGCTGCGATCCAGTACTCGCCTAAGTTTCTAAAACACTCCGAGTGAAGAGCAAGCCTCTCGCTCGGGGGCTTAGCTGCGATCCCATACTCGCCTAAGATGCAAAAACACTCCGAGTGAAGAGCAACCCTCTCACACGGGGGCTTAGCTGCGATCCCGTACTCGGCTAAGTTTCAAAAACACTACATGTGAAGAGCAACCCTCTCACTCGGGGGCTTCGCCGCGAACCCGATTCACCTAAGTTTCAAAATGAACTCCGAGTGAAGAGCAACCCTCTCACTCGCGGGCTTAGCTGCGAACCCGATTCGCCTAAGTTACAAAACGAACTCCGAGTGAAGAGCAACCCTCTCACTTGGGGGCTTAGCTGCGATTCCGTACTTGCCTAAGTTTCAAAAACCCTTCGAGTGAAGAGCAACCATCTCACTCGGGGGCTTAGCTGCGATCCCATACTCGCCTAACTTTCAAAAACACATCGAGTGAAGAGCAACCCTCTCACTCGGGGGCTTAGCTGCGATCCCGTACTCGCCTAAGTTTCAAAAACACTTCGCGTGAAGAGCAACCCTCTCACTCGGGGCTTAGCTGCCATCCCGTACTCGCCTAAGTTTCAAAAACACTTCGAGTGAAGAGCAACCCTCTCACTCGGGGGCATAGCTGCGATCCCGTACTCGCCTAAGTTTCAAAAACACTTCGAGTGAAGAGCAACCCTCTCACTCGGGGGCTTAGCTGCGATCCCGTACTTGCCTAAGTTTCAAAAACCCTTCGAGTGAAGAGCAACCCTCTCACTCGGGGGCTTAGCTGTGATCCCGTACTCACCTAAGTTTCAAAAACACTTCGAGTGACGAGCAACCCTCTCACACGGGGGCTTAGCCGCGAACCCGAGTCGCCTAAGTTACGAAACGAACTCCGAGTGAAGATCAACCCTCCCACTCGAGGGCTTAGCCACGAACCCGATTCTCCTAAGTTACAAAAGGAACTACGAGTGAAGAGCAACCCTCTCACTCGGGGGCTTAGCCGCGACCCCGTACTAGCCTAAGTTACAAAATGAACTCCGAGTGAAGAGCAACCCTCTCACTCAGGGGCTTCGCTGCGATCCCGTACTCGCCTAAGTTTCAAACACACTCCGAGTGAAGAGCAACCCTTTCACTCGGGGGCTTAGCTGCGATCCCGTACTCGCCTAAGTTTCAAAAACACTCCATGTGAAGAGCAACCCTCTCACTCGGGGGCTTAGCTGCGATCCCGTACTTGCCTAAGTTGCAAAAACACTCCGAGTGTAGAGCAACCCTCTCACTCGTGGGCTTAGCTGCGATCCCGTACTCGCCTAAGTTTCAAAAACACTCCGAGTGAAGAGCAACCCTCTCACTCGGGGGCTTAGCTGCGATCCCGTACTTGCCTAAGTTGCAAAAACATTCCGAGTGAAGAGCAACCCTCTCACTCGTGGGCTTAGCTGCGATCCCGTACTCGCCTAAGTTTCAAAAACACTCCGAGTGAAGAGCAACCCTCTCACTCGGGGGCTTAGCTGCGATCCCCTACTTGCCTAAGTTTCAAAAACACTTCGAGTGAAGAGCAACCATCTCACTCGGGGGCTTAGCTGCGATCCCGTGCTTGCCTAAGTTTCAAAAACACTTCGAGTGAAGAGCAACCCTCTCACTCGGGGGCTTAGATGTGATCCCGTACTCACCTAAGTTTCAAAAACACTTCGAGTGACGAGCAATCCTCTCACACGGGGGCTTAGCTGTGAACCCGATTCGCCTAAGTTACAAAACGAACTCCGAGTGAAGAGCAACCCTCTTACTCGAGGGGTTAGCCACGAACCCGATTCGCCTAAGTTACAAAACAAACTACGAGTGAAGAGCAACCCTCTCACTCGGGGGCTTAGCCGCGAACCCGATTTGCCTAAGGTACAAAACGAACTCCGAGTGAAGAGCAACCCTCTCACTCGGGGGCATAACTGGGACCCCGTACTCGCCTAAGTTACAAAAACACTCCGAGTGAAAAGCAACCCTCTCAGTCGGTGGCTTAGCTGCGATCCAGTACTCGCCTAAGTTTCTAAAACACTCCGAGTGAAGAGCAAGCCTCTCGCTCGGGGGCTTAGCTGCGATCCCATACTCGCCTAAGATGCAAAAACACTCCGAGTGAAGAGCAACCCTCTCACACGGGGGCTTAGCTGCGATCCCGTACTCGGCTAAGTTTCAAAAACACTCCATGTGAAGAGCAACCCTCTCACTCGGGGTCTTCGCCGCGAACCCGATTCACCTAAGTTTCAAAATGAACTCCGAGTGAAGAGCAACCCTCTCACTCGCGGGCTTAGCTGCGAACCCGATTCGCCTAAGTTACAAAACGAACTCCGAGTGAAGGGCAACCCTCTCACTTGGGGGCTTAGTTGCGATTCCGTACTTGCCTAAGTTTCAAAAACCCTTTGAGTGAAGAGCAACCATCTCACTCGGGGGCTTAGCTGCGATCC
Organism: Aegilops tauschii subsp. strangulata; assembly: GCF_002575655.3. Lineage (NCBI taxonomy): Eukaryota > Viridiplantae > Streptophyta > Magnoliopsida > Poales > Poaceae > Aegilops > Aegilops tauschii. The sequence goes on from NC_053041.3 coordinate 330,831,519, forward strand.
CATACTCGCCTAAGTTTCAAAAACACATCGAGTGAAGAGCAACCCTCTCACTCGGGGGCATAGCTGCGATCCCGTACTCGCCTAAGTTTCAAAAACACTTCGCGTGAAGAGCAACCCTCTCACTCGGGGCTTAGCTGCAATCCCGTACTCGCCTAAGTTTCAAAAACACTTCGAGTGAAGAGCAACCCTCTCACTCGGGGGCTTAGCTGAGATCCCGTACTCGCGTAAGTTTCAATAACACTCCGAGTGAAGAGCAACCCTCTCAATCGGGGGCTTAGCTGCGATCCCGTACTTGCCTAAGTTTCAAAAACACTTCGAGTGAAGAGAAACCATCTCACTCGGGGGCTTAGCTGCGATCCCGTACTCGCCTAAGTTTCAAAAACACTTCGAGTGAAGAGCAACCCTCTCACTCGGGGGCTTAGCTGTGATCCCGTACTCACCTAAGTTTCAAAAACACTTCGAGTGACGAGCAACCCTCTCACACGGGGGCTTAGCCGCGAACCCGAGTCGCCTAAGTTACGGAACGAACTCCGAGTGAAGATCAACCATCTCACTCGAGGGCTTAGCCACGAACCCGATTCTCCTAAGTTACAAAAGGAACTACGAGTGAAGAGCAACCCTCTCACTCGGGAGATTAGCCGCGACCCCGTACTAGACTAAATTACAAAATGAACTCCGAGTGAAGAGCAACCCTCTCACTCAGGGGCTTCGCTGCGATCCCGTACTCGCCTAAGTTTCAAACACACTCCGAGTGAAGAGCAACCCTCTCACTCGGGGGCTTAGCTGCGATCCCGTACTCGCCTAAGTTTCAAAAACACTCCATGTGAAGAGCAACCCTCTCGCTCGGGGGCTTAGCTGAGATCCCGTACTCGCCTAAGTTTCAAAAACACTCCGAGTGAAGAGCAACCCTCTCAATCGGGGGCTTAGCTGCGATCCCGTACTTGCCTAAGTTTCAAAAACACTTCGAGTGAAGAGCAACCATCTCACTCGGGGGCTTAGCTGCGATCCCGTACTCGCCTAAGTTTCAAAAACACTTCGAGTGAAGAGCAACCCTCTCACTCGGGGGCTTAGCTGTGATCCCGTACTCACCTAAGTTTCAAAAACACTTCGAGTGACGAGCAACCCTCTCACACGGGGGCTTAGCCGCGAACCCGAGTCGCCTAAGTTACGGAACGAACTCCGAGTGAAGATCAACCATCTCACTCGAGGGCTTAGCCACGAACCCGATTCTCCTAAGTTACAAAAGGAACTACGAGTGAAGAGCAACCCTCTCACTCGGGAGCTTAGCCGCGACCCCGTACTAGCCTAAATTACAAAATGAACTCCGAGTGAAGAGCAACCCTCTCACTCAGGGGCTTCGCTGCGATCCCGTACAAGCCTAAGTTTCAAACACACACCGAGTGAAGAGCAACCCTCTCACTCGGGGGCTTAGCTGCGATCCCGTACTCGCCTAAGTTTCAAAAACAATCCATGTGAAGAGCAACCCTCTCACTCGGGGGCTTAGCTGCGATCCCGTACTTGCCTAAGTTGCAAAAACACTCCGAGTGTAGAGCAACCCTCTCACTCGTGGGCTTAGCTGCGATCCCGTACTCGCCTAAGTTTCAAAAACACTCCGAGTGAAGAGCAACCCTCTCACTCGGGGGCTTAGCTGCGATCCCGTACTTGCCTAAGTTTCAAAAACACTTCGAGTGAAGAGCAACCATCTCACTCGGGGGCTTAGCTGCGATCCCGTACTTGCCTAAGTTTCAAAAACACTTCGAGTGAAGCGCAACCCTCTCACTCGGGGGCTTAGCTGTGATCCCGTACTCACCTAAGTTTCAAAAACACTTCGAGTGACGCGCAACCCTCTCACACGGGGGCTTAGCCGCGAACCCGATTCGCCTAAGTTACAAAACGAACTCCGAGTGAAGAGCAACCCTCTCACTCGAGGGCTTAGCCACGAACCCGATTCGCCTAAGTTACAAAACGAACTACGAGTGAAGAGCAACCCTCTCACTCGGGGGCTTAGCCGCGAACCCGATTTGCCTAAGTTACAAAACGAACTCCGAGTGAAGAGCAACCCTCTCACTCGGGGGCTTAACTTCGACCCCGTACTCGCCTAAGTTACAAAAACACTCTGAGTGAAAAGCAAACCTCTCACTCGGTGGCTTAGCTGCGATCCAGTACTCGCCTAAGTTTCTAAAACACTCCGAGTGAAGAGAAACCCTCTCGCTCAGGTGCTTAGCTACGATCCCATACTTGCCTAAGTTGCAAAAACACTCTGAGTGAAGAGCAACCCTCTCACTCGGGGGCTGAGCTGTGATCCCGTACTCGCCTAAGTTTCAAAACATACTCCGAGTGAAGAGCAACCCTCTCACTCGAGGGGTTAGCCACGAACCCGATTCGCCTAAGTTACAAAACAAACTACGAGTGAAGAGCAAACCTCTCACTCAGGGGCTTAGCCGCGAACCCGATTTGCCTAAGTTACAAAACGAACTCCGAGTGAAGAGCAACCCTCTCACTCGGGGGCTTAACTGGGACCCCGTACTCGCCTAAGTTACAAAAACACTCCGAGTGAAAAGCAACCCTCTCACTCGGTGGCTTAGCTGCGATCCAGTACTCGCCTAAGTTTCTAAAACACTCCGAGTGAAGAGAAACCCTCTCGCTCGGGGGCTTAGCTGCGATCCCATACTCGCCTAAGATGCAAAAACACTCCGAGTGAAGAGCAACCCTCTCACACGGGGGCTTAGCTGCGATCCCGTACTCGGCTAAGTTTCAAAAACACTTCGAGTGAGGAGCAACCCTCTCACTCGGGGGCTTAGCAGCGAACCCGATTCACCTAAGTTTCAAAATGAACTCCGAGTGAAGAGCAACCCTCTCACTCGCGGGCTTAGCTGCGAACCCGATTCGCCTAAGTTACAAAACGAACTCCGAGTGAAGAGCAACCCTCTCACTCGGGGGCTTAGCTGCGATTCCGTACTTGCCTAAGTTTCAAATACCCTTCGAGTGAAGAGCACCCATCTCACTCGGGGGCTTAGCTGCGATCCCATACTCGCCTAAGTTTCAAAAACACTTTGAGTGAAGAGCAACCCTCTCACTCGGGGGCTTAGCTGCGATCCCGTACTTGCCTAAGTTTCAAAAACACTTCGCGTGAAGAGCAACCCTCTCACTCGGGGCTTAGCTGCAATCCCGTACTCGCCTAAGTTTCAAAAACACTTCGCGTGAAGAGCAACCCTCTCACTCGGGGCTTAGCTGCAATCCCGTACTCGCCTAAGTTTCAAAAACACTCCGCGTGAAGAGCAACCCTCTCACTCGGGGGCTTAGCTGAGATCCCGTACTCGCCTAAGTTTCAAAAACACTCCGAGTGAAGAGCAACCCTCTCAATCGGGGGCTTAGCTGCGATCCCGTACTTGCCTAAGTTTCAAAAACACTTCAAGTCGAGCCTTCAGTGACTCGAGGTCGTTCAGAAGCACATCCTCTGGCCATAACTCCTTGTCGATCCGGGACAGTGCGACCTTCAGTCGGGCTATGTAATCCAAGACACTGGCAAGGCGAGATTCCAGTCGCAGCACGTTAATTGCAGCTTTTTCCTTGACGGGAGAGTTGATAGGGTCCAGACCTGTCTCGATCCGCCCAATTTCTTCCTCGAAGTTCTAACAGAATTCTGCACACACAAAAAGGTGTTGAAGTGACAGTAACATAATGGAAAAGTTCTCTGCAGTCAGTCAGATAAAGAAAAGTACCTACAAGCATGAGGAACATCTTCTTGGCAAGACCTCCCAGATAAGTTTCCAGTTCATCTCTCTTCCGAGCGAGAACATCAACTCTGTATGCCAAGGCCACCTTCTCCTCCTTTATTTGCACGACTTCCTTCTTCGCCTCATCAACAACGGTTTTCAACTTGGTGTTCTCTTCTTCCAACTTTCCGACTGAAGCCAGCTTCTTGTCGGCAAGTTCAGTCTTCTCCCACGCCGTCTTTTGTGCTGCTGCAAGGTCAAGATCCTTCTGCTCCAGAGCCTGCTTCATTTTGTCTAAATAAATAACATTCTTCAGACGAGCTTGGAGTTGACGGTTTTCACTACACACATATGTTCGAGTGGAATCACTCGGTTTAAAGGTTGAAAGGAAAAGATGGTAAGGCGAGCAGTCGACAAATTGTTACCTCCCATGGCGGCTGCTTTATCTTGGGCTTTCTTTAAGTTCTCCTTGGCTAACTCCAGATCGAGGTTGAGTTGAATCTGTTTCCTCTACAAATCAGCAAACTTAGATCCAAGCTCACACGATTTCTGCAATCAATAAACAAGACATGTCAGTCGACAGAAACAAGGATCAGTCACTTCCGAGTGACAAGATGCAACGTCAGATTATTATGACAAAAAGAGTTCTAAGACTACTGCCGAATCAAACATTCAACAGCAGTCTCGAGGACTACACCCAGTGGGTGCACTCGACGTGCCCCCACTGGTTTGATTTCCCACTCGACATTGTCCGTCTAGCACGAGTGGAAGGAGTAAAAAACAACAACATCTATTCTCAGACCACCGCCGACTGCCCGCAGTCGACCGCGGTCTCGGGGACTACACCCAGTGGGTGCACTTAGCGTGCCCCCACTTGTTCCGTTCCCACTCGGCATGACCTGTCTAGACCGAGTGGAAGTACTACAAACAAACATTTTGCAAAGACCCCTGCCGAATCAAACATTCGATGGCGGTCTTGGGGACAACACCCAGTGGGTGCACTCAGCATGCCCCCACTGGTTCAAGAGTTCACTTGACACGACCTGGTCGACTCAAGTGAAAGAGCTACAAAGCAAAAGAGAAACACCCTGTGGGTGTATAGATACAAGGTGCAAACACATGATAGATGCACATAAGGTTCCAAAACGCTCATCCACGGACATCTTACGAATAATAAAGTAGGAGTTTTCAAGTAGCATATCCTAACAGAGTAAAGATCTAGCTGAAAGTCGATCGGAAATCAACTTACAATCCCACTTACTAGGACGTTGGTTTGAAGGGTCGAGCTGGCATCATAGGCGGCCTTGCTGGTTTCGTACACCACCTTCATTCGGTCCATCATTAAGCCTACTTGGACCATGGCTTCCTTGGCAGCGCCTACTTGGTCCTCCGGGTTGGTGGAACAGACGAGGTACCCAGAGGAGCTGAAGCTTCAAGTTACACAGTCGGAGCAGGGGCTTCAGCAGTCGACGCCAAAGGTTGGTCAGTCGACAAAGGATTAGCAAAAGAAACAAAAGTCTGAACTGGATCACCAAGTTGTTGAACGACTGGTTCTGATGCTGATGTCGAGTGAGACACTTTGCTGGTAGGCACTTTTTGCTTAGAGTCCTGCCCTTCTTGCTATGTTCCTTTGTGGCACTTCTTCATCATCGTCATCGTCTGGAAGTTGAATAACATTTGTTGGCGCTGCAAAACACTCGACCGTAAGAGTTCATTCGACAATCAGAACAGTTGGCGAAGTAAGAGCATGGTTGTGCAACTGTAGCTGCCCGAGAAGTGGCCACGTTTGCGGTTTCCGCATCGTCCTGCTCCTTGTCAATGTCCATGGATGTCCCAGAAGTAGCAGCACTGAAAGTTCCCAACTTCACTCAGTCAAACAAGAACAGAAGTTCACGATCAAAACAAAAACAAAGAGAAGAAACACTCACGCTAAGGCTATAGGCACAGCCACCTTGATCGTAGGCAGGGCCTTCCGTTCTTTGGGCGTGACAACTTTGGCCTGCTTCGGGGCCTTCTCTGGCGACTCAGGAGTGGACGTCCGAGTGCACTTTGGAACTTGCGTACTTGGCGGAGTTGCTTTGCCACGCCCACCCGCAAGATCCTGCGACTGCTTGGAACGCCGCTCAGAGCGGGGCGGCGAGTCGGCCTCCTCACTGCTACCAGAATCCTCACTGTCTTCATCACTTTCATCTTCAGATTGCCAGCCGGCACTTCCGCCTTCGCTCTCCTCTCCCTCCTGGAGGTGTTCCCCGTTGGGAATCGAGTACATCTTGGTATAAATCTGCAAGACGTGAGTTAACAAGTATCAGTCAGATTCAACAGCAATTGCAGATCAGAAGAAGAAAACACTCAGAATTTTGAGCCTGACCTCTTCTGGCTCGTGATCAGTGTCGAATGGCAGAATCCTCCTAGACCCCCTGGGGTTATCCTTGTTCCCAGTGATGTTCCGCAAGCACTGAGCCACCGTCTCCTTGGCAACCTCCTCTTGGTCGACCCGAGCTGTGTCTTCAGGGCCCGAGTACATCCACATCGGATGATCGCGGGCTTGGAGAGGCTGGATGCATCGACTGAGGAACACCTCCATCAGATCCATGCCAGTCACACCCTCCCGGACTAATGACCTGGTCGACTAAAAGGGACACCTCGCCTTTCTCCTCTGGGGTCACAACCAGTGAAGAAGGTTGGCAGAGTCGCTCCATACTGAAAGGGAGGAGGTTGGTCGACTGACCAGCAGTCGGGACATCTTGGCAGTAGAACCAGGTCGACTGCTAGCCTATGGCTGACTCGGGAAGGGTCATGGGAGGAAAAGTGCTTCTACCCCTGGTTTGAATCCCTAAACCCCCGCACATTTGGATCACGTGCGTCTTTTTGTCAGTCGGATTTGCTTTCTTCACCGTTTGGGAACGGCAAGTGAAGATGTGTTTGAATAGGCCCCAGTGTGGTTGGCATCCCAGAAAGTTTTTGCACAACAAGATGTACGCAACAAGATACGTGATTGTGTTGGGGGGGGGGATGGTGAATCTGAGCACCAAAAAAGTTCAAGAAACCCCAAAAGAACGAATGCGGGGGAAGAGAAAAACCTCGATCGACGTGGGTGGTGAGGAGGACATGCTCACCCTCGCGCGGCTGGGGCTCTGATTCCCCCTCAGGCAGCCTCCAAGATCCTTCAACAATCATGCTGTTTGTGGCGAGCCTTTCCAGATCCTCCTGCTCGACGGTGGAGTGGATCCAGTCCCCCTGGATCCAACCAGGGGACAGACCAGACCGCGACGACGATCCCCGAGCCGTCTTCTTGCCCTTCGCCGCCGCCTTCTTTGCGCGCTCCATGGCCGCGGTCTTCTCCTGCGCCATGGCAGCAGAGTGCGAGCGGAGCGGCCGGAAGCATCGAGAGCAGAAGGAAAACAAGAGAAGAAGGGGATCGAATGAGGTGCACTGTACATTACATCGGCCTCGACGGCTTTTATGGGCCTGCTTCCGAGTGCCTGACTGATACGTCTCCAATGTATCTATAATTTTTGATTGTTCCATGCTATTTTATTATCTATTTTGGATGTTTAATGTGCTTTATTATACACTTTTATATTATTTTTGGGACTAAACTATTAACCGAAGTCCCAGTGCAAATTGTTGTTTTTTTGCCTATTTCAGTGTTTCGCAGAAAAGGAATATCAAACGGAATCCAAACAGAATGAAACCTTCGGGTGAGTGATTTTTGGAACAAACGTGATCCAGAGGACTTGGAGTGGATGTCAAGAAAGAAGCGAGGAGGCCACGAGGCAGGGAAGCACGCCTGCCCCCCTGGGTGCAGCCCCCATGCTCGTGGGCTCCTCGCAGCTCCACCGACCTACTTCTTCCTCCTATATATACCAATGTACCCCGTAAACATCCAGGAGCACCACGAAACCCTATTTCCACCGCTGCAACCTTCTGTACCCGGGAGATCCCATCTTGGGGCCTTTTCCGGTGCTCCGCCGGAGGGGGAATCGATCACGGAGGACTTGTACATCAACACCAGGGCCTCTCCGATGATGTGTGAGTAGTTTACCACAGACCTTCGGGTCCATAGTTATTAGCTAGATGGCTTCTTCTCTCTCTTTGGATCTCAATACAAAGTTCTCCTCGATCTTCTTGGAGATCTATTCGATGTAATTCTTTTTCCGGTGTGTCTGTCGAGATCCGATGAATTGTGGGTTTATGATCAAGATTATCTATGAACAATATTTGAATCTTCTCTGAATTCTTTTATGTATGATTTGTTATCTTTGCAAGTCTCTTTGAATTATCAGTTTGGTTTGGCCTACTAGATTGATCTTTCTTGCAATGGGAGAAGTGCTTAGCTTTGGGTGCAATCTTGCGTTGCTCGATCCCAGTGACAGCAGGGGAAATGACACGTATTTTATTGTTGCCATCGAGGATAAAAAGATGGGGTTTATATCATATTGCTTGAGTTTATCCCTCTACATCATGTCATCTTGCCTAATGCGTTACTCTGTTCTTATGAACTTAATACTCTAGATGCATGCTGGATAGCGGTCGATGTGTGGAGTAATAGTAGTAGATGCAGAATCAATTCGGTCTACTTGTCGCAGACGTGATGCCTATATACATGATCATGCCTAGATATTCTCATAATTATGCACTTTTCTATCAATTGCTCAACAGTAATTTGTTCACCCACCATAATACTTATGCTATGTTGAGAGAAGCCACTAGTGAAACCTATGGCCCCCGGGTCTATTCTCCATCATATAAGTTTCGAATCTATTTTTACTTTGCAATCTTTACTTTCAATCTATGTCATAAAAATACCAAAAATGTTTATCTTATTATCTCTATCATATCTCACTTTTGCAAGTGTCTGTGAAGGGATTGACAACCCCTTTATCGCGTTGGTTGCAAGGTTCTTATTTGTTTGTGTAGGTACGAGGCGACTTGCGTGTAGCCTCCTACTGGATTGATACCTTGGTTCTCAAAAACTGAGGGAAATACTTATGCTACTTTGCTGCATCACCCTTTCCTCTTCAAGGGAAAACCCAACGCAAGCTCCAGAGGTAGCAAGAAGGATTTCTGGCGCCATTGCCGGGGAGTCTACGCAAAAGTCAAGTCATACCAAGTACCCATCACAAACTCTTATCCCTCGCATTACATTATTTGCCATTTGCCTCTCGTTTTCCTCTCCCCCACTTCACCCTTGCCGTCTTATTCGCCCTCTTTTTCCGTTCGCCTCTTTCGCTTGCTTCTTGTGTGTTTGTGTGTTGGATCGTTTGTCACGATGGCTCAAGACACTACTAAATTGTGCGACTTTTCCAATACCAACAAGAATGATTTTCTTAGCACTCCGATTGCTCCTATTGCCGATGCTGAATCTGGTGAAATTAATACTGCTTTGCTGAATCTTGTCATGAAAGATCAATTTGCTGGCCTTCCTAGCGAAGATGTCGCTACCCATCTAAACAACTTTGTTGATTTGTGTGATATGCAAAAGAAAAAACACGTGGATAATGATATTGTTAAATTGAAGCTATCTCCGTTTTTGCTTAGAGATCATGCAAAAATTTGGTTTTCGTCTTTGCCCAAAAATATTATTGTTTCGTGGAATAAGTGCAAAGATGCTTTTATCTCTAAATTTTTTCCTCCCGCTAAGATCATCTCTCTTAGAAACGATATTATGAATTTTAAGCAACTTGATCATGAACATGTTGCACAAGCTTGGGAGAGGATGAAATTAATGATACGTAATTGCCCTACACGTGGATTGAATTTACGGATGATTATACAAAAAAATTATGCTGGATTGAATTTTGCTTCTAGAAATCTTTTAGATTCGGCCGCGGGAGGTAGTTTCATGGAAGTCACTTTAGGAGAAGCTACTAAACTCTTAGATAATATTATGGTTAATCATTCTCAATGGCACACCGAAAGATCCACTAGTAAAAAGGTTCATACGATAGAAGAGATTAACATTTTGAGTGGAAAGATGGATGAACTTATGAAATTTTTTGCTAATAAGAGTATTTCTTCTGATCCTAATGATATGCCTTTGTCCACTTTGATTGAGAATAATAATGAATATATGGATGTGAGTTTTGTTGGTAGGAACAATTTTGGTAACAACGCTTATAGAGGAAACTTTAATCCTAGGCCGTATCCTAGTAATTCCTCTAATAATTATGGTAATTCCTATAGCAACTCTTATGGAAATTCTAATAAGATGCCCTTTGATTTTGAGACTAGTGTTAAAGAACTTATGATTTCTCAACAGAATTTCAATGCTTTGCTTGAAGAAAAATTGCCTAAGATTGATGAATTGGCTAGGAACGTGGATAGAATTTCTCTTGATGTTGATTCTATGAAACTTAGATCTATTGCTCCTAAGCATGATATCAATGAGTCTCTCAAAGCTATGAGAATTTCCATTGATGAGTGCAAAGAAAGAACCGCTAGGATGCGTGCTAAGAAAGATTGCTTTGTAAAAGCGTGTACTTCTAGTTTTCATGATAATAGGGATGAAGATCTAAAAGTTATTGATGTGTCCCCTATTAAATCTTTGTTTTGCAATATGAATCTTGATAATGATGGGACTAGAGATGAGTCAACTTTAGTTAAAAGGCGTCCCAATGATTCGGAGTTTTTAGATCTTGATGAAAAAATGGTAAAAGTGGGATTGAAGAGCTCAAAACTTTACATAGCAATGAACCCACTATTTTGGATTTCAAGGAATTTAATTATGATAATTGTTCTTTAATAGATTGTATTTCCTTGTTGCAATCTGTGCTAAATTCTCCTTATGCTTATAGTCAAAATAAAACTTTTACTAAACATATCGTTGATGCTTTAATGCAATCTTATGAAGAAAAGCTTGAATTAGAAGTTTCTATCCCTAAAAAACTTTATGATGAGTGGGAACCTACTATTAAAATTAAAATTAAAGATCATGAATGCTATGCTTTTGTGTGATTTGGGTGCTAGTGTTTTCACGACTCCAAAAACTTTGTGTGATGTGTTAGGTTTCCGTGAATTTGATAATTGTTCTTTAAACTTGCACCGTGCGGATTCCACCATTAAGAAACCTATGGGAAGAATTAATGATGTTCTTATTGTTGCAAATAGGAATTGTGTGCCCGTATATTTCATTTTTCTTGATATAGATTGCAATCCTAGATGTCCTATTATTCTTGGTAGACCTTTCCTTAGAACGATTGGTGCAATTATTGATATGAAGGAAGGGAATATTAGATTCCAATTTCCGTTAAGGAAAGGCATGGAACACTTTCCTAGAAAGAAAATAAAATTACCTTATGAATCTATTATGAGAGCTACTTACGGATTGCATACCAAAGATGATAATACCTAGATCATTCTTGCCTTTATGCCTAGCTAGGGGCGTTAAACGATAGCGCTTGTTGGGAGACAACCCAATTTTATTTTTGTTTCTTGCTTTTTGGTTCTGTTTAGTAATAAATATTTGATCTAGCCTCTGGTTAGATGTGGTTTTATGTTTTAATTAGTGTTTGTGCCAAGTAAAACCTATAGGATCCTCTTGGATGATAGTTATTTGATCTTGCTGAAAAAATCAGAAACTTTCTGCTCACGAAGACAATTGTTAAAAATCACCAGAACGTGATAAAATACTGATTCCAATTGCAGTAGATCAATAAAAAAATTATCTAGCTCGTCCTATTTTTTTAGAATTATTGAGTTACAGAAAGTTTGCGTTTGATACAGATTACTACAGACTGTTCTGTTTTTGATAGATTCTGTTTTTTTGTGTGTTGTTCGCTTATTTTGATGAATCTATGGCTAGTATCGGAGGTTATGAACCATGGAGAAGTTGGAATACAGTATGTTTAACACCAATATAAATAAATAATGAGTTCATTACAGTACCTTAAAGTGGTGTTTTGTTTTATTTCGCTAATGGAACTCATGAGATTTTCTGTTGAGTTTTGTGTTGTGAAGTTTTCAAGTTTTTTGTAAAGATTTGATGGATTATGGAATGAGGAGTGGCAAGAGCCTAAGCTTGGGGATGCCCAAGGCACCCCAAGGTAAAATTCAAGGACAACCAAAAGTCTAAGCTTGGGGATGCCCCGGAAGGCATCCCCTCTTTCGTTTTCGTCTATCGGTAACTTTACTTGAGGCTATATTTTTATTCACCACATGATACATGTTTTGCTTGGAGCGTCTTGTATGATTTGAGTCTTTGTTTTTAGTTTACCAGAATAATCCTGGCTGTACACACCTTTTGGGAGAGACACACATGAATCCGAATTTATTAGAATACTCTATGAGCTTCACTTATATCTTTGAGCTAGATAATTTTTCTCTAGTGCTTCACTTATATCTTTTAGAGCACGGCGGTGGTTTTATTTTATAGAAATTATTGATCTCTCATGCTTCACTTATATTATTTTGAGAGTCTTTTAGAACAGCATGGTAGTTTGCTTTGGCTATAAAATTAGTCCTAATACGATAGGCATCCAAGATAGGTATAATAAAAACTTTCATAAAGAGTGCATTGAATACTATGAGAAGTTTGATACTTGATGATTGTTTTGAGATATGGAGATGGTAATATTAAAGTTGTGCTAGTTGAGTAGTTGTGAATTTGAGAAATTCTTGTGTTGAAGTTTGCAAGTCCCGTAGCATGCACGTATGGTAAACGTTGTGTAACGAATTTGAAACATGAGGTGTTCTTTGATTGTCTTCCTTATGAGTGGCGGTCGGGGACGAGCGATGGTCTTTTCCTACCAATCTATCCTCCTAGGAGCATGCGCGTAGTGCTTGGTTTTTGATGACTTGTAGATTTTGCAATAAGTATGTGAGTTCTTTATGACTAATGTTGAGTCCATGGATTATACGCACTCTCACCTTTCCATCATTGCTAGCCTCTTCGGTACCGTGCATTGCCCTTTCTCACCTTGAGAGTTGGTGCAAACTTCGCCGGTGCATCCAAACCCCGTGATACGATACGCTCTATCACACATAAACCTCCTTATATCTTCCTCAAAACAGCCACCATACCTACCTATTATGGTATTTCCATAGCCATTCCGAGATATATTGCCATGCAACATTCCACCGTTTCATTTATTATGAAACGCTTCATCATTGTCATCTTGCCTTGCATGATCATGTAGTTGACATCGTATTTGTGGCAAAGCCACCATGCATAATTTATCATACATGTCACTCTTGATTCATTGCCCATCCTGGTACACCGCCGGAGGCATTCATATAGAGTCATATTTTGTTCTAGTATCGAGTTGTAATCATTGAGTTGTAAATAAATAGAAGTGTGATGATCATCATTAATAGAGCCTTGTTCCAAAAAAAGAGAACGACCAAATAAGAAAAAGGGAAAGGCCCAAAAAAAGAGAAAATAAATAAAAAGGGACAATGATACTATCCTTTTTTCCACACTTGTGCTTCAAAGTAGCACCATGATCTTTATGATTGAGAGTCTCTTGTTTCGTCACTTTCATATACTAGTGGGAATTTTTCATTATAGAACTTGGCTTGTGTATTCCAACAATGGGCTTCCTCAAATGCCCTAGGCCTTCGTGAGCAATCAAGTTGGATACACACCCACTTAGTTTCTTTTGTTGAGCTTTCATACATTTATAGCTCTAGTGCATCTGTTGCATGGCAATCCCTACTCCTTGCATTGACATCAATTGATGGGCATCTCCCTAGCCCATTGATTAGTCGCATCAATGTGAGACTTTCTCCTTTTTTCCTTCTCCACACAATCCCCATCATCATACTCTATTCCACCCATAGTGCTATATCCATGGCTCACGCTCATGTATTACGTGAAAGTTGAAAAAAGTTTGAGATTACTAAAGTATGAAACAATTGCTTGGCTTGTCATCGGGGTTGTGCATGATGAGAGCATTCTTGTGTGACGAAAATGGAGCATGACCAAACTATATGATTCTGTAGGGATGAACTTTCTTTTGCCATGTTATTTTGAGAAGACATAATTGCTTTGTTAGTATGCTTGAAGTATTATTATTTTTATGTCAATATTAAACTTTTATCTTGAATCTCTCGGATCTGAATATTCATGCTACAATAAAGAAAATTACATTGAAAAATTATGTTAGGAAGCATTCCACATCAAAAATTCTGTTTTTATCGTTTACCTACTCGAGGATGAGCAGGAATTAAGCTTGGGGATGCTTGATACGTCTCCAACTTATCTATAATTTTTGATTGTTCCATGCTATTATATTATCTGTTTTGGACGTTTAATGGCCTTGATTATACACTTTTATATTATTTTTGGGACTAACCTATTAACCGAAGGCCCAGTGCAAATTTTTTTTGCCTATTTCAGTGTTTCGCAGAAAAGGAATATCAAACGGAATGAAACCTTCGGGAGAGTGATTTTTTTGAACAAACGTGATCCAGAGGACTTTGAGTGGACGTCAAGAAAAAAGCGAGGAGGCCACGAGGTAGGGAGGCGCGCCCCCCACCCTCGTGGGCCCCTCGCAGCTCCACCGACCTACTTCTTCCTCATATATATAACCATGTACCCCGAAAACATCTGGGAGCACCACGAAACCCTATTTCCACCGCCGCAACCTTCTGTACCCGTGAGATCCCATCTTGGGGCCTTTTCTGGCGCTCCGCCGGAGGGGGAATCGATCATGAAGGGCTTCTACATCAACACCATGGCCTCTCCGATGATGTGTGAGTAGTTTACCACAGACCTTCGGGTCCATAGTTATTAGCTAGGTGACTTCTTTTCTCTCTTTGGATCTCAATACAAAGTTCTCCTCGATCTTCTTGGAGATCTATTCGATGTAATTCTTTTTGCGGTGTGTTTGTCGAGATCCAATGAATTGCGGGTTTATGATCAAGATTATCTATAAACAATATTTGAATCTTCTCTGAATTCTTTTATGTATGATTTGTAATCTTTGCAAGTCTCTTCAAATTATTAGTTTGGTTTGGCCTACTAGATTGATCTTTCTTGCAATGGGAGAAGTGGTTAGCTTCGGGTTCAATCTTGCGTTGCTCGATCCCAGTGACAACAGGGGAAACGTCACATATTTTATTGTTGCCATCGAGGATAAAAAGATGGGGTTTATACCATATTGCTTGAGTTTATCCCTCTACATCATGTCATCTTGCCTAATGCGTTACTCTGTTCTTATGAACTTAATACTCTAGATGCATGCTGGATAGCGGTCGATGTGTGGAGTAATAGTAGTAGATGAAAAATTGTTTCGGTCCACTTGTCGCGGACGTGATGCCTATATACATGATTATGCCTAGATATTCTCATAATTATGCACTTTTCTATCAATTGCTCGACAGTAATTTGTTCACCCACCGTAATACTTATGCTATGTTGAGAGAAGCCACTAGTGAAACCTATGGCCCCCGGGTCTATTCTCCATCATATAAGTTTCCAATCTATTTTTACTTTGCAATCTTTACTTTCAACCTATATCATAAAAATACCAAAAATATTTATCTTATTATCTCTACCAGATCTCACTTTTGCAAGTGGTCGTGAAGGGATTGACAACCCCTTTATCGCGTTGGTTGCAAGGTTCTTATTTGTTTGTGTAGGTACGAGGCGACTTGCGTGTAGTCTCCTACTGGATTGATACCTTGGTTCTCAAAAACTGAGGGAAATACTTACGCTACTTTGCTGCGTCACCCTTTCCTCTTCAAGGGAAAAACCAATGCAAGCTCAAGAGGTAGCACTGAACTGTGGGCCTGAGCAATCTTATCGCATCCCGCAACAGACACTCTCCCAATACATGGCAAAAATGATGGCACAGATATCGAGACACCCCTATCTACTCGCTCCATTTACTACGGCACGCCCCATCCCGCGCGCTTCTCCAAATTTTCGAATCCCGTGAGATCCGGGAACCATAGAGCAATCAATCGCACCAAAGATTTTACACTCTAATTTAGTCGAAGATGACCAACATGATTCACATGACGACCTTTGAATTGATCAAGGCGACTGAGACGAGGATGAAGCTTCAGCATGACTTCTAGACTCCAGTGAAATGCCTCCGAAGCATGGAATCGAGTCGGAACCAACTTCAACCCTTCTTCACTCGGACCTCAGTCCATTCGGGGGCTAATGACGATAACATGTACCTAGGGTAGGGTCATAGGCCTGACCGAGATGCCCTACCCAAGGACACTGCCCTAGAGTCAAGAACATTCAAAGTACAACAGAAGATACCGACTGAAATCACCTTGGAGTGCAATCCAGTCGACCAGCTATCCCACTCGGATACCCCAATTCCACTCGACCAAGATAGAGTCACTCGACCATACGAAGAATCACTCGGAGTACAGAACTTCTAAAGCCACCCCAAGATGGCAACGGTCAGGCATTCACTCCGTAGTCTTAAAGGTCATTAATAGTCATTTATAGCGGGCGTTACTAATAACGCCCCTGTCTTAACTTACATTGAACCCTACGTAGCTGAGGGCCGGAGGGGTCTGGCACACTCTATATAAGCCACCCCCCTCCTCAGGCACAAGGGTTCGAACCCCTGTAACTCACATGCTTATTTCAGTCGACATGCCTCCGGGCACCGAGACGTAGGGCTGTTACCTCCTTCGAAAGGGGCCTGAACTCATAAACTCGCGTGTACAACCTTGCCGTAGCTAGGGCCTTGCCTCCTCCTACATACCCCCTATTCTTACTGTCAGACTTACTCCCATGACACACGGCGCGTACGCCGAGTACCCGGAGAAGCTTCAGGATCGTGCCGGTAGATGATATGAGATGTGGGATTGAACTATGTATGGCTATGTAGTGTCTTAATGACGGTTGAACTATGCACTTATGGTTGAACTATGCTTGTTTACGCTTTTTATCGATGTCTGAGTATGTTTAATCTATGTTTACTTATGTCTAAATGTGGGATACGGATGCAATCAGTTCGGTTGATGGAATCTACCTCCGTCCTCGTTTATTGGTCCCCTTTGTAATTTGTGTTAAATTTTGATCAAAGTTTTAACTATCAAAATGTTAGCGTATTTGAATAGAGTGTTCAATAATATAATTTTTGGGGACGTGCATAAACATTTATTAGTTAAATATTTGCTCAAAATTTGCTACAAATTACAAAGGGGGCCAATAAACCAGGACGTCAATCACACATGGTTCCCAAAATTGGAACCGTGTGCGATGACTTTGATTTTGCTTGTTACTTCAATCACACACGGTTGGCTCTAGAAAACCGTTGCCTCCAAAACTCTTTGTGGCACAGAAAACCATCACCACCCAATTCACAAAAGAAAAAATAAAACCCACCCCATCCCCATGTCACAAAAACCCTCACCCCGCCCGCCACCCCCTCCGGTCCCCATTCACACCTGCACAAGATCCTCCGCGTCTATACATGGCACCACCTATCGCGGCGGCAACCACTTACCTCGATGGCCGCCGCCGCTAGGCTGCCGGCAAACCCCACCGCATTTCACCACTTTCGCTTGCCGCCGCCTATCGCCATCGACTTTCTCGACGCTGCTCGCGGTTGACCCAGCTCCGCCCGATTGGGGAATCTGCCGTACTGTGGGTTTTTTCTCATGGAAAACAAGATAACTAATTTAATGAGATATTATGTCATCTCTTATCCCAGTTCATCTACCTCCTTTAATCACCCTGCTCATCATGAATTCATTCTTATTCGAGCTGATTTGAGGGTTTTCTTTCATTCATAGAGTGTACAGTGCGCGGACACATCAGGACTTTGCGGCCTCCGCCAGACATCCATGGAGTTCCATCTCACCGTACCAGATGACTTGAGGATGCGAGCGGTATGTTCAATCTCTCCCTAAATCGGTTGGCATGGCCTACTTTCTTGAACATATACTAAATATTGCTACATTTGCATAAAAGGTGCCACATGCACCATATACGTCAAAGGGGATTTTTTCCCTCTTCTTTCTACATTAGGCAAATTAATGATGTATTGTTCTTTCGATTACTCTCATGTTTCCATGACATCATGTTTACCCTATATGTTTAATTATAGATTTTTGTCCTTTGATTTCAATTGTTGTACAGTTCTTTTAATTTGGGCCCATATTTGCATGTTACCATATTTTCTTTAACAATCATACCATTTTCTGCAGCGCGTCCCCTTCCATGCAACAGAAAAATCTGTAGTGCACAATCTTTCCCTTTACATAAATCAAGACTGCAGGGATGTCATACTGAACACAAACAATGGATTTAGAATCGTTGCTACTGTAAGACTTGATGAACGTGGTGACTCCTATTTTTGCATAAAACTAGGAGTCATACTGAACTCAAACAAGTCTGGACGGATGATATCATCGGGGAAGTTAGCATATATCTAATGACCAGGCCTTTGGGATGAAATTTCTAAGTTTTATGTACTGAAAGTTGGCACTAAAATTGCACTGCACATAAAAGAGCCTGGTCATGAGATATATGCTAACTTACCCAACGATATCATCCGTCCAGACTTTTTTCAAAGTAAGTTTTCTTTTCAAGCACCTGCATGTTGACTTACCCAGCAATATCAAATGAATTGTGTAGTATTTAAGCAACCAATTGTTATTCCATTTTCTTACTATATTCCTACGTACTAACTTATAGTTACCAATACACTTTTCTATTGCCCTGTTTTAACTAAATATTCCCTATACTCCCACTTCTATCAAAAAGCGCCGCTGGCAAGGAGACTCCGGAGGTGGAAAACGGGGCTGCCAACAACCGGAGGCGGGGCGAGCAAGAACCACAATCGACTCCAACAGGCCTAGACTTCATCAGCAGCCTCCCTGGTGATATGTTGACAGTCATCATCTCCCTCCTCCCAATCAAATATGGGGCGCGGACAACCGTCCTTTCCCGGCGGTGGCGCCCCTATGGAACTCCACCCCTCTCGACCTCATCGACACCCACGAGCTCTACCATGGCTATCGCAAAAGCTTGGATGCGTTCCCCAAGATCCTCGGCAGTCACTCTGGCCCAACCAGAGGCCTTAGAATGGGCAAGTTCCGTTGAATGGGCAAGTTCCATTCCAACGGCAAGGACCGAACCAAGCTTGACGACTGGTTCCGATCCCCCGCCCTAGATCAGCTCGAGGAGCTCACTTTTTGATGATGGGCATATGCGCTCGCTACCAATGTCCGCGCTCCGCCTCGCACCAACTCTACGTGTCGTCAAGTTCAGGAACTCCCATCCCCCTTAATGACGCGCCCACTCTTATTCGACCATGACTGAAGCACCTCGAGCTCGTCGCCGTCTGCCTCCCAAATGGTGACATGTAGCGCCTGCTCCGTGGCTTTACTGCACTCGAGTACCTTCGTCTTCACGTGATCAATGGGTTGAGTAGCTTCCACATCACCTCCATGACTCTCCGGACTATTATGTGTGTTGCTGGTGTGGCAAGAAGACATCACAAGATGTGTACCAAGGTATAGTCATTGAGGACACACCTTCACTTGAGAGATTACTTGTAGTTGATCAAGAAGGTCCAACAAGAATCAATGCCATTTCTGTGCGAAAATTGACAGTGGTGGGCTACTCATCTAACAAATACTCCGAACTTGTTATTGGATCCACAACCGTTCAGGTACAACAGCTGCCTTCTACCTCTCCTTCTAGAAATTAACATTATTTCTAATTTTGAAGATGTATGTTCGTCTATCATCTAGAAAATGATTCCGACAAGCTTGACCCCGAAACTACGCACAGTGAAGGTCTTGGCACTAGAATCTATTGGCCCCAACCTGGAGCAAGTTGTCAGTTTCCTGAGATGCTTTCCGCGCCTGGAGAAGCTATATATCGAGGTGATGTTCCTTTCCTGTTAAACATTAACCATAAGGGGGTTCAATTTGGGAGACCTTTTTCCAAGTTTACAGTGACAATGTACTATGATTTCTGAAGGATTTTTTGGAGGATTTCAGTACAAACATGTCCCCCCCCATATTGGTTGCTTGATCCATAAGCATTTCTCTTGGGATTCATCTGTACTAGCTTTCTTAGGGATCTTTTCATCCACTCCAACCTCTTGTGAAGAAGGCTACATTTTTCTAGATTGTAATCAAATGACCATGTTAATCATGTCGGATCGAAGATGGCATGTTAGTGCATTTTACAAATCCTACAAACCAAATAGGCCTATAGTAGTGTTCAAACTGCATGTAAGCACTAACACGTTTTCTTCTTTTGCAGATAAGATTAGGCCTAGTGGTGGATAATGTGATACAATATAACAATCACGTCGAATGCCTAGATCTGCATCTCTCAGAAATTACTTTGAACTCCTACCGAGGGACCTTACTCGAGATTATATTCACCAGGTTCTTTGTTGTCAGAGCAAGGGTGCTGAAGGTAATGAGGTTTGCCCTACATTTATATCGCAAAAATGAATGGTTTGTTGATCAATGCCGGTGGCTGCGGCAGAATGGAATATGCTCCGAAAATGCTGAATTTCATTTTGGAACTTCAGATGATACAGTAATAGGAAGTCATCGTGTCAACCCATTACATGACTTCTCAGTGGCTAACCCCTTTGCAAAAAGTATGAGGTTCTGAAACAAGACTTAGAAGTGGTAATATCAGTTTGAACCTCTCTGATATCCATGTTCAGCGGATCAGTGCGAGCGTTTGCAGCTGATGAACTGAATTTCATTTCTAATATCAGTATGAACCTTGTAATCTTCGAATTTGAGCCATATAACTCTGGAATTTGAACCTTGTAATATTTTGAGCTTTTGTGGTACAATCGTTGAAATGGCATCGTATGAGACTCGTATATTGGTAGCACTATTTTGACCTTAATATGCAATGGACTTGGATTTTATTAACCATTCTCGAATTTGTTTACCTTGTCGGTCTCATAGCACACAATTTGTATAGCGAAGTCGACTGCGATCTTCGACATTATTGCACACAGTTGGTTTCTTCAACCGTGTGCCCTGTAGAGCGCAGAATTAATTATCGCACTCAAGTGTCCATCATCACCCTTCAGTGTAACTTCGACCACATCACCCATGGGTAAACTTATGACCGAAGTCATTCCACGCACCTTGTTTTTACAAAGCCTTTTGCTAATAAACTCCCATGATTTGTCCCTCTTCTAGCCGACGCATGGCCAAACTAGCCGGGCGGGAAGCTTACACAGTAAACTGCACGGTAGCGCGGGAACAGGCTCACCGACGATACATTTGGCGCCTCTTCGAACCCACGCGTGGTCAAACGAAACGCGTGCGGTGCGGTGTTGTCAAGCGTGCACTAGAATCCTCTGCTATGAACGTTGTGACAAGACGTGACGATAACAGGCCGGCCGGCCTCCATTTATTATGGCGGCCATTTAACCCTTGTGTCTCTTCAACCTTTCGACCGTGATGTCTACTACACAACCTTCTTCTTGTAGACGTTGTTGGGCCTCCAAGTGCAGAGGTTTGTAGGACAGTAGCAAATTTCCCTCAAGTGGATGGCCTAGGTTTATCAATCCTTGGGAGGCGTAGGATGAAGATGGTCACTCTCAAGCAACCCTTCAACCAAATAACAAAGAGTCTCTTGTGTCCCCAACACACCCAATACAATGGTAAATTGTATAGGTGCACTAGTTCGGCGAAGAGATGGTGATACAAGTGCAATATGGATGGTAGATATAGGTTTTTGTAATCTGAAAATATATAAACAGCAAGGTAACTAATGATAAAAGTGAGCGTAAACGGAATTGCAATGTGTTGAAACAAGGCCTAGGGTTCATACTTTCACTAGTGCAAGTTCTCTCAACAATAATAACATAATTGGATCATATAACTATCCCTCAACATGCAACAAAGAGTCACTCCAAAGTCACTAATAGCGGAGAACAAACAAAGAGATTATTGTAGGGTACGAAACCACCTCAAAGTTATTCTTTCGGATCGATCTATTCAAGAGTCCGTAGTAAAAGAACACGAAGCTATTCTTTCTGTTCAATCTATGATTGAGTTCGTACTAGAATAACACCTTAAGACACAAATCAACCAAAACCCTAATGTCACCTAGATACTCCAATGTCACCTCAACTATCCGTGGGTATGATTATACGATATGCATCACACAATCTCAGATTCATCTATTCAACCAACACAAACAACTTCAAAGAGTGCCCCAAAGTTTCTACCGGAGAGTCAAGACGAAAACGTGTGCCAACCCCTACGCATAAGTTCACAAGGTCACTGAACCCGCAAGTTGATCACCAAAACATACATCTAGTAGATCACGTGATATCCCATTGTCACAACAGATAAGCACATGCAAGACATACATCAAGTGTTCTCAAATCCTTAAAGACTCAATCTGATAAGATAACTTCAAAGGGAAAACTCAATCCATTGCAAGAGAGTAGAGGGGGAGAAACATCATAAGAACCAACTATAATAGCAAATCTCGGGATACATCAAGATCGTACCACCTCAAGAATACGAGAGAGAGAGAGATCAAACACATAGCTACTGGTACATACCCTCAGCCCCGAGGGTGAACTACTCCCTCCTCGTCATGGAGAGCGCCGGGATGATGAAGATGGCCACCGGTGAGGGATCCCCCTCTGGCAGGGTGCCGGAATAGGGTCCCGATTGGTTTTTGGTGGCTACAGAGGCTTGCGGCGGCGGAACTCCCTATCTATTCTGTTCCCCGATGTTTTTATGATATATATATATAGGCGAAAGAAGTCGGTTAGGGGAGCCACGAGGGGCCCACGAGGGTGGGGGGCGCGCCTCCCTGCCTCGTGGCCACCTCAAAGCTTCCCCGACGTCTACTCCAAGTCTCCTGGATTGCTTCCGTTCCGAAAATAACTCTCCCGAAGGTTTCATTCCGTTTGGACTCCGGTTGATATTCCTTTTCTTCCAAACACTGAAATAGGCAAGAAACAGCAATTTGGGATGGGCCTCCGGTTAATTGGTTAGTCCCAAAAATAATATAAAAGTGTATAATAAAGCCCATAAACATCCAAAACACATAATATAATAGCATGGAACAATCAAAAATTCTAGATACGTTGGAGACGTATCAGCATCCCCAAGCTTAATTCCTGCTCGTCCTCGAGTAGGTAAATGAGAAAAACAGAATTTTTTATGTGGAATGCTACCTAACATATTTATCCATGTAATTCTTTATTGTGGCAAGAATATTCAGATCCATAAGTTTCAAGATAAAAGTTTAATATTGATATAAAAATAATAATACTTCAAGCATACTAACAAAGTAATCATGTCTTCTCAAAATAACATGGCCAAAGAAAGCTATCCCTATAAAATCATATAGTCTGGCTATGCTCTATCTTCATCACACAAAATATTTAAATCATGCACAACCCCGATGACAAGCCAAGCAATTGTTTCATACTTTTGATGTTGTCAAACTTTTTCAATCTTCACGCAATACATGAGCGTGAGCCATGGACATAGCACTATAGGTGGAATAGAATGGTGGTTGTGGAGAAGACAAAAAGGAGAAGATAGTCTCACATCAACTAGGCGTATCAACGGGCTATGGAGATGCCCATCAATAGATATCAAGGTGAGTGAGTAGGGATTTCCATGCAACGGATGCACTAGAGCTATAAGTGTATGAAAGCTCAAAAAGAAACTAAGTGGGTGTGCATCCAACTTGCTTGTTCACGAAGACCTAGGGCATTTTGAGGAAGCCCATCATTGGAATATACAAGCCAAGTTACATAACGAAAAATTCCCACTAGTGTATGAAAGTGATATCATAGGAGACTCTCTATCATGAAGATCATGGTGCTACTTTGAAGCACAAGTGTGGTAAAAGGATAGTAGCATCGTCCCTTCTCTCTTTTCTCTCATATTTTTTTCTTTTTTTTTCTTTGGGCCTTTTCTCTTTTTTTATGGCCTCTTTTTTTCCTTTTTTTATTTTTCGTCCGGAGTCTCATCCCGACTTGTGGGGGAATCATAGTCTCCGTCATCCTTTCCTCACTGGGACAATGCTCTAATAATGATGATCATCACACTTTTATTTACTTACAACTCAAGAATTACAACTCAATACTTAGAACAAGATATGACTCTATATGATGGCCTCCGGCGGTGTTCCGGGATGTGCAATGACTCATGAGTGACATGTATGAATGAATTATAAAGGTGGCTTTGCCACAAATACGATGTCAACTACATGATCATGCAAAGCCATATGAGAATGATGGAACCTGTCATAATAAATGGAACGGTGGAAAGTTGCATGGCAATATATCTCGGAATGGCTATGGAAATGCCATAATAGGTAGGTATGGTGGCTGTTTTGAGGAAGGTATATGGTGCGTGTATGATACCGGCGAAAGGTGTGCGGTATTAGAGAGGCTAGCAATGTGGAAGGGTGAGAGTGCGTATAATCCATGGACTCAACATTAGTCATAAAGAACTCACATACTTATTGCAAAAATCTATTAGTTATTGAAATGAAGTACTACGTGCATGCTCCTAGGGGGATAGATTGGTAGGAAAAGACCATCGCTCGTCCCCGACCGCCACTCATAAGGAGGACAATCAATAAATAAATCATGCTCCGACTTCATCACATAACGGTTCACCATATGTGCATGCTACGGGAATCACAAACTTTAAGATAAGTAATTCTTGAATTCACAAATACTCAACTAGCATGACTTTAATATCACCATCTTCATATCTCAAAACAATCATAAGGAATCAAACTTCTCATAGTATTCAATGCACTTTATATGAAAGTTTTTATTATACCTATCTTGGATGTTCATCACTTCTAGGACTAGTTTCATAACCAAAGAAATTACGACGGTGTTTAAGAATCTGAAAATAATTTAAGTGAAGCATGAGAGTTCATCTATTTCTTCAAAATAAAATTACCACCGTGCTCTAAAAGATATAAGTGAACCACTAGAGCAAACGACAAACTACTCCAAAAGATATAAGTGAAGATCAATGAGTAGTTAAATAATTATTTAGCTATGTGAAGAATCTCCAATTTATTAATTTCATATCTTGATACTTTATTCAAACAGCAATCAAAACAAAATAAAATAAAATGACGCTCCAAGCAAAACACATATCATGTGGTGAATAAAAATATAGCTCCAAGTAAAGTTACCGATGAACGAAGTCGAAAGAGGGGATGCCATCCGGGGCAGCCCCAAGCTTAGGCTCTTGGTTGTCCTTAAATATTAACTTGGGGTGCCTTGGGCATCCCCAAGATTAGTCTCTTACCATTCCTTATTCCATAATCCATCAAATCTTTACCCAAAACTTGAAAACTTCACAACACAAAACTTAACAGAAAATCTCGTGAGCTCCGTTAGCGAAAGAAAACAAAACACCACTTCAAGGTACTGTAATGAACTCATTCTTTATTTATATTGGTGTTAAACCTACTGTATTCCAACTTATCTATGGTTTATAAACTCTTTTACTAACCATAGATTCATTAGAATAAGCAAACAACACACGAAAAAACAGAATCTGTCAAAAACAGAACAGTCTGTAGTAATCTGTAACTAAGGCAAAGTTCTGGAACTCCAAAAATTCTACCAAACTAGGACGACCTAGATAATTTTTTTATTGATATACTGCAATTGGAATCAGTATTTTATCATGTTCTGGTGATTTTTAACAATTGTTTTCATGAACAGAAAGTTTCTGGAATTTTCAGCAAGATCAAATAACTATCATCCAAGAAGATCCTATAGGTTTAACTTGGCAAAAACACTAATTAAAACATAAAAACATCTAAACAGAATCTAGAAGAATTATTTATTCCTAATCAGAACCAAAAAGCAAAAAACTAAAAAAAATTGGGTTGCCTCCCAACAAGCGCTAACGTTTAACGCCCCTATCTAGGCATGATGATTTCAATGATGCTCACATAAAAGATAAGAATTGAAACATAAAGAGAGCATCATGAAGAATATGACTAGAACATTTAAGTCTAACCACTTCCTATGCATAGGGATTTTGTGAGCAAACAAGTTATGGGAACAATAATCAACTAGCATAGGAAGGCAAAACAAGCATAACTTCAAAAATTTAAGCACATAGAGAGGAAACTTGATATCATTGCAATTCCTACAAGCATATATTCCTCCCTCATAATAATTTTCAGTAGCATCATGAATGAATTCAACAATATAACTATCACATAAAGCATTATTTTCATGATCTACAGGCATATAATTTTTACTACTCTCCACATGAGCAAAATTCTTCTCATTCTGGATAGTGGGAGTATCATAAGAAACTCGAATACTATAAATTGTTTCCACATTAAAAGGGTAATGTTCAGAAAAAGGGTAATCATAATCATGACAAGTTTTATAAACATAATCATCACTACTTTTTATAGCATATGTTTCATCACAATAATCATCATAAGTAGCAACTTTGTTCTCATCATAATCAATTGAAACCTCTTCCAAGATAGTGGAATCATTACTAAATAAAGTCATGACCCCTCCAAATCCACTTTCATAATTATCATAATAAGATTCAACATCCTCCAAAATAGTGGGATCATTACTTCCTAAAGTTGACACTCTTCCAAACCCACTTTCATCAATATAATCATCATAAGTAGGAGGCATGTTACCATCATTATAAATTTGCATATCAAAAATTGGGAGACTAAAAATATCATCTTCATTAAACGTAGCATCCCCAAGCTTGAGACAAACATTAATTGCAGCAAATATATTCTCAAAAACATCATCTTCATCAAACATAGCATCCCCAAGCTTGGGCCTTTTCATATCATAAGCATAATCACTCTCATCATTAATAGTATGGATAGCACCAGTAGTATAGCAATTATCATCATCACTATGAGTAATAGGAGCAACATAATTTGAGAGGGATACCTTTCTACCTTTGCTTCTCCGTCTTTTCTTTTTCTTCTTCACATCATGTGTGGGTTTAACCCTCTTTTTTGAGCTCCTTATTAATGAGATTGGTTGAATAGAAGGCTCCTCCTCGTTACCTTATTCATCATCAGAAATAATAGGAGGATATTGGGAAGTCTCTTCCCTTTCATTAGTATTCTCTTCATCTTCTATTTTCTTTCTTTTCTTTATGTAATTGGCAATATAGGGATTTTCAATGCAATTCACTGCACAATACATATAAATTTCTTCTAGATCAAAATTAAGAACTCTATCAAGGGCAAATTCCGGAATAATCTTAGTTATACGTTTCATTTCTTCATAACCCAAGAGTAAATTAAGTTCATTATGATGTGCAAGGGAAATCAAGTCATCACAATTTTTGGACATGATACGATCATGAAACAATTTGCATTGGGTACTGAAATGATCACGTTCATTGCAAAGTTCACAAGTACGGCTAAGAAAGTTTAAATTTTCAGCACAAACATCTAGCCTTTCTTGCAACCATTTAGTTTGCAAATACTTATGCCTCTTGCAAAATCTATCTTCCCTGTTTGGTATGTACTTGCAAACTCTATGCACTCCACAAAAATCGACATGCTCATAAGAGACATTTTCATCATGATTAGTGCAATCATCATTAGTACTATGGATATTCAAGGATTTCATACTAACAACATTGCAATCATGCTCATCATTCAAAGATCTAGTTCCAAACATTTTATAGATTTCTTCTCCTAGCACTTGAGCACAATTTTCCTTTCCATCATTCTCACGAAAGATATTAAAAAGATGAAGCATATGAGACAAACTCAATTCCATTTTTTTGTAGTTTTCTTTTATAAACTAAACTAGTGATAAAATAAGAAACTAAAAGATTCGATTGCAAGATCTAAAGATATACCTTCAAGCACTCACCTCCCCTGCAACGGCGCCAGAAAAGAGCTTGATGTCTACTACACAACCTTCTTCTTGTAGACGTTGTTGGGCCTCCAAGTGAGAGGTTTGTAGGATAGTAGAAGATTTCCCTCAAGTGGATGACCTAAGGTTTATCAATCCGTGGGAGGCGTAGGATGAAGATGGTCTCTCTCAAGCAACCCTGCAACCAAATAACAAAGAGTCTCTTGTGTCCCCAACACACCCAATACAATGGTAAATTGTATAGGTGCACTAGTTCGGCGAAGAGATGGTGATACAAGTGCAATATGGATGGTATATAGGTTTTTGTAATCTGAAAATATAAAAACAACAAGGTAACTAATGATAAAAGTGAGCGTAAACGGAATTGCAATGTGTTGAAACAAGGCCTAGGGTTCATACTTTCACTAGTGCAAGTTCTCTCAACAATAATAACATAATTGGATCATATAACTATCCCTCAACATGCAACAAAGAGTCACTCCAAAGTCACTAATAGCGGAGAACGAAGAGATTATTGTAGGGTACGAAACCACCTCAAAGTTATTCTTTCGGATCGATCTATTCGAGAGTTCGTAGTAAAATAACACGAAGCTATTCTTTCCGTTAAATCTATCATAGAGTTCGTACTAGAATAACACCTTAAGACACAAATCAACCAAAACCCTAATGTCACCTAGATACTCCAATGTCGCCTCAAGTATCCGTGGCCATAATTATACGATATGCATCACACAATCTCATATTCATCTATTCAACCAACACAAAGAACTTCAAAGAGTGCCCCAAAGTTTATACCGAAGACTGAAGATGAAAACGTGTGCCAACCCCTATGCATAAGTTCACAAGGTCACTGAACCCGCAAGTTGATCACCAAAACATACATCAAGTAGATCATGTGATATCCCATTGTCACCACAGATAAGCACATGCAAGACATACATCAAGTGTTCTCAAATCCTTAAAGACTCAATCCGATAAGATAACTTCAAAGGGAAAAATCAATCCATTACAAGAGAGTAGAGGGGGAGGAACATCATAAGATCCAACTATAATAGAAAAGCTCGTGATACATCAAGATCGTACCACCTCAAGAACACGAGAGAGAGAGAGAGAGAGAGGGAGAGAGAGAGAGAGAGAGAGAGAGATCAAACACATAGCTACTGGTACATACCCTCAGCCCCGAGGGTGAACTACTCCCTCCTTGTCATGGAGAGCGCCGGGATGATGAAGATGACCACTGGTGAGGGATCCCCCTCCGGCAGGGAGCGGAACAGGGTCCCGATTGGTTTTTGGTGGCTACAGAGGCTTGCGGAGGCGGAACTCCCGATCTATTCTGTTCCCCGATGATTTTACGGTATATAGATATATATAGGCGAAAGAAGTCGGTCAGGGGAGCCACGAGGGGCCCACGAGGGTGGGGGGCGCGCCTCCCTGCCTCGTGGCCACCTCGAAGCTTCCCTCACGTCTACTCCAAGTCTCCTGGATTGCTTCCGTTCCAAAAATAACTCTCCCGAAGGTTTCATTCCGTTTGGACTCCGTTCGATATTCCTTTTCTTCGAAACACCGAAATAGGCAAGAAAACTGCAATTTGGGCTGGGCCTCCGGTTAATACGTTAGTCCCAAAAATAATATAAAAGTGTATAATAAAGCCCATAAACATCCAAAACACATAATATAATAGCATGGAACAATCAGAAATTATAGATACGTTGGAGACGTATCAGACCGCACCCCACCATTGCAAGAAGCACACCCATCAAGACAAATTCTTAGAGGGTATCCTGCGCAGCTCTAATGGCGCTCCGAGTGGCTACTAACGATGAGCGGCAGTTCAGCATGCATGTCGTGGTGTACACCAACAACCCGGTCTGGGTGGAGCACTCCATCCACATCATGGAGTTGTTGCTTGCTGAGGAGAACTACAAGGTGGTCGGG
Organism: Aegilops tauschii subsp. strangulata; assembly: GCF_002575655.3. NCBI lineage: Eukaryota > Viridiplantae > Streptophyta > Magnoliopsida > Poales > Poaceae > Aegilops > Aegilops tauschii. Next base: position 330,860,980 of record NC_053041.3, read on the forward strand.
TTCAAGCTCGAGTACACCCGCGCTCGTGTCGGGTCTCGTCCCAAGGTCGTCGTCGCCCAGATGTGCATGCACAACCACGTCCTCGTCTACCACTACTACCTGGCCACAAGGCCTTGCGAGTGTTTCGCCAGGTTCGTCAATAGCCCCCACTACATGTTCTCTATGGTGGACATCACCAACGATGTCAAGGTGCTCAAGAATTCGGGCAACACCTGCCAGAATCTGGTCGACATCCAGGGCTAATACAAGATCTGGGGAAGCAAGGAGCATGAGAAGGACTCACTGGTTCACCTCGTCGATGCCATCATCGACCCCTACTACAGAGACATGAAGGATTCCTGCAACAAGGACAAGCATGCCTGGCACTCGGCCTGGATGGAGAAACTAGACAAAGCCCACGTCGTGTACGCGGCCAAGGAGGCGTACACGAGCTAAGACATGTACATGTAGATCGTTGACATGAGGAAGTGCCTCCTTCCCCAAAACGGCCAGGGATCCAGCAGGAAGCAGAGCAATGGCAAGCGTCGTCGCAACAATAAGTAGATGATTAGATCCTCGTTTCTGCTAGTTTAGTATGCATGTAATTGCTTACTTTGGTGTGTGGAAATGTTATGTGTGTAGTCACTTGTGTAATTTTATGCTTAATTTGGTTTTGCAATGCTATCTTTTAAGTGTATATGTTGATGGTTTGTAGACAGAGCAAATCACATCGCACACGGACTAAACAATGGAACCCGTCGGTGATGATTTCATCAATCACTGACAATTGTATACCAGCAATCGTTTCCTCACAATACACATGGCTTGTTAACAGGAATCGTCTGTGTTGTTATCGGTCTTCCCACACGTTTTTGATTACAAACCTGTTTGCCGCGTATCACACACATCTTGTTAAGTTGAACATTTATGTTCTCTTGTCTCAACGCAAACAGTTCATCCGAGTGAACTGTATGCCGTATATCGCACACACCTTCATCTGGCTGCCTGTTTCTGTTGTTCCGCCTCATCACAAACATTTTATCCGAGTAAATTGTATGTCGTATATCGCACACGCCTTCATCTGCCTGCCCATTTCTTGTGTTCTGCCTCATCGCAAACAGTTCATTGAACTGAACCGTATGCCTTGCATTGCACACGCAACTAAAATCTAAACTGTGTTTGATGTATCCTTCATCGCAAATGTTTTGCATCTTTTTTTACGATTATTTTACATCATCGTTTGCGCTTAATGCATCGCACACAGTTTCGTCAAAGGGTCTCTAATCATAGTGTCGCATTAACAGCATCCTGAAGTAGTGAATGTTCTATTGGATACTTCAGTTTGTCCATCAGTTTGGGGGTGACAAGTAGTACTAAAAAGCAGTTTAGTCCCCAACTTCGACCATAAACATCTCCAAAAGTGGCTAAGAAATTTAGTATCACGATTTGAAACAATAGTATTTGGCACACCATGCGAGTGAATAATTTCACGACAGAACAAATCAGCAACATTAGCAACATCATCGCTTTTATGACATGGCATAAAGTGTGCCATTTTCGAAAATCTACCCACACAACAAATATGCTATCCCTCCCATTCTTTGTTCGAGGTAATCCTAAAACAAAATCCATAGATATATCCTCCCAAGGAACACTAGGTACATGCAAAGGCTTATATAAACCATGAGGATTGAGTCGTGACTTAGCTTTTTGACATGTAGTGCAGCGAGCAATAAAACGCTCAACATCCCGTCTCATCTTTGGCCAAAAGAAATGTGTAGCAAGTATATCCTCCATCTTCTTGATGCCAAAGTGGCCCATTAATCCTCCTCCAAGCACCTCCTGCAACAACAAAAGACGAATGGAGCTAGCTGGAATGCATAGCTTGTTAGAACGAAACACAAATCCATCGTTAACGACGAACTTGTTCCATGTTATCCCTTCTTTACAATTCTGTAATACATCTTTAATTCAGCATCATGCACATATTGATCTTTCATGGTCTCCAAACCAAATATTTTAAAGTCAAGTTGTGAAAGCATAGTATAATGACGAGACAATGCATCAGCAATAACATTTTCTTTACCCTTCTTGTGTTTAATGCCATAAGGGAAAGTCTCAATGAATTCAACCCATTTGGCATGTCTACGGTTCAGTTTTGCTTGACTTTTAATGTGTTTCAAAGATTCATGATAAGAATGTATAACAAATTCTTTGGGCCATAAATAATGTTGCCATGTTTCTAAGGTCCAAACAAGAGCATGTAATTCTTTATCATAAGTAGAATAGTTCAGACTAGGCCCACTCAATTTTTCAAAAAAGTATGCAATAGGTTTTCCATCTTGTAATAACACACCTCCTAATCCAATTCAACTAGCATCACATTCAATCTCAAAAGTCTTACTAAAATCGGGAAGTTGGAGTAAAGGAGCATGTGTCAACTTATCTTTCAATACCGTGAAGGCTTCTTCCTGTGCGATAGCCCAAACAAAAGGCACATCCTTCTTTGTAAGCTCATTGAGAGGTGCTACAATGATGCTGAAATCTCTCACAAAAGGCCTATAGAAACTAGTAAAGCCAAGAAAACTCCTCACTTGTGTGACTGTTTTGGGTTGTGGCCAACTCTAAATAGCCTCAATCTTGGTTTTATCAACTTCAATTCCCTGTGGAGTAACAATATAGCCAAGAAAAGACACTCGGTCGGTGCAAAACGTGCACTTCCCAAGGTTACCAAACAAACGTGCATCACATCGAGCAATAAAGCCAGCAGGTAAATGTTCCAAATGTTCCTCCAAAGATCTGCTATAAATCAGTATATCATCAAAATAGGCTACCACAAATTGACCAATGAAAGCACGTAAAACTTCGTTCATTAATCTCATGAAAGTACTAGGTGCATTGGTTAACCCAAAAGGCATGACTAACCACTCATATAATCCAAACTTAGTTTTAAATGTTGTTTTCCATTCATCCCCCAATTTCATACGAATTTGATGGTATCCACTACGCAGATCAACTTTGGAGAATATTTTAGAGCCACTCAATTCATCAAGCATATCATTTAGCCTAGGAATAGAATGACGATAACGAATAGTAATATTATTAATGCATCGACAATCAAAACACATACGCGATGTACCATCATTTTTCAGCACTAGAATAATAGGAACAGCACAAGGACTAAGGGATTCACGTATATAACATTTGTTGAGCAGCTCCTGGACTTGACGCATAATCTCCTTCGTCTGCTCTGGATTGGTACGGTATGGTGCACGGTTGGGTAGTGATGCACCGGGAATTAAGACTATCTGATGCTCAATCCCTCGAATAGGTGGTAATCCCGGTGGCACGTCTTCTGAAAGACGTTAGCAAACTCCTACAAAATGTTAGTGACAGTAGGAGGCAAAGAGGAACGTACGTCCCCGAATGAAAATAATGCCTCTTTGCACACAAAAGCATAGCAAACAGATTTGCTGCAATCTAGATCATCAATATCAGATTTGGTGGCAAGTAATCATCCACTTTTCAGTTTAATTTCAGAAGCAACACTAGATGGTTTATTATTAGGTTTCATTTGTTGCTCAAATTCTTTTGCCACTATCTAATTTTCACTCTTATTTTGCTCCTATTTTGCTTTACTAGCTGGATTAGTATCATCTTTCAAAATGGAATCAGGAGTCATATGAAGCAAAGTAATATGTTTATCCTTATGAACAAGAGTATACTGATTGTTTCTACAATGGTGTACAGAATTTTTATCGAATTGCCATGGTCTACCAAGTAATAAGGAACATGCTTGCATGGGTACCACATCATAATCAACAAAATCAGCATATGTAGCGATACTAAAATGCACACTAACAATACGTGTTACCTTAACCTTGCCGCTGTTGTTAAGTCATAAGATGTAGTAAGGATGCGGATGTGGTCTTGTGGTGAGAGAGAGCTTCTCCACCATCTCCATGCAAGCCAAGTTGTTGCAACTCCCTCGATCAATGATGATGCAGACAGAACGTTCCTTCAAAAATCCCTTTGTATGGAACAAATTATTCCTCTGGTTTTGCTCAGCTTGTGTTACCTGCACATTCAAAACACGTTGAGCAACTAAACTTTCATACCTGTCAGCGTCTTCAGTAGCCATGTATTACGTCTCTTGTTCAGAATCATCTCCACCGTGTTCTTCACTTGTAATAAGAGCCAAAGTCTCCTCATCATAGTCACTAGCAGACTCATACCCACCATCCACGGTAGCAATCATCACACGCTTAGATGGGCATTCTTGCATAATGACCTCCACCCTTGCAACGACGACAAATAATATCATGTGTTTGCCCTGTTGATGCCATGGATGAAGAAGAGCTCTGTGCATGCCTAGAAGGTGTGCTCTTGGCAGATAGTCGTGATTGTGCCTGCTTTCTTGTATCACAGTTGGAGGTGGTAGTTGACGGAGGTGCCGATGTAGCAGAATGTGTAGAAGTAGAGGATGCATGCGGTGTCCATGATGAAGGTCGACCTACAGAAAAGTTAGTTTTCGCCAATGCTTGTCGATCCTGCACTTCACGTTCATCTTTGCAAGCAAGATGGAATAAACGAGTGATATTGTTATACTCCTTATACTTAAAAATGGTCTGAATCTCTCTATTTAATCCACCCATAAAACGTGCAAGCATAGCCTCATTATCCTCAACAATGCCACATCTAATCATGCCAGTTTGCAATTCCTGATAATACTCCTCTATAGAATTATTTCCTTGTCTTAAACGCTGCAGTTTTTGAAGTAATTCACGTTGATAATATGGTGGAACCCAATGAGCACGCATAGCCATTTTCAAAGTAGCCCAAGTAGTAGGGATATTATCATGATATAATCTACAATGTTTAGACCACCAAATAGAAGCAAAACTAGTGAATTCACAAACAGCAGCAGCAACACGTCTATCCTCAGGATATTGTAAGCATGTGAAACGTTGTTCAGTTTCTAACTCCCAAGTAAGATATCCATAAGAATGTATCTACCCTCAAATGATGTAATATTCAATTTTAGTTTGGGAATATGGTCATAAATTTTTACCTGAGGTGGTGCTGCAGCCCTACCATTGCGATTATATGCATGAGGATGACCTGGTTGTCGTGGTGCTGGTGGTTGCATGTAATTCCGATTTTGATCAACCTCATCCTCATAATAGTCCCCCTCTGCAGTAGCAGCAGGAGCTATAGAAGCATCAACAGCAGTAGCAACAGCACCAGAAGTTTGTCCTGGCTCAAGAGGAACACGCTACACTCGACCTGCCACTACTAGGGAAAAGCCTGTACACAGAACTTTAGCAGTAGCGCATGTTAAAAAAGGGCGCTACTGCTAGACAGCAGTAGCGCGCGTGAAATAACCGCGCTGCAGATACACATATAGCAGTAGCGCGTCCCTTTGTTAAAGCGCTACTACAAAAATTCCCACCACTAAGCCGATCAGTTACACATAGTAGTAGCGCTCTTTTAGAAACAGCGCTGCCGTTAATTTTGTTGTAGCAGCGCGTTTATGTGTAAGGCGCTACTGCTAACGAAAATAAAATGAAAAACAAGTAGAAAAGTAAATGAAAATGAAAGAAATAGAAAAAGGAGAAAGGAAAAAAATAAAATGTAAAGAAAAATAAATGAAAAAAGGGAAAAAAGGAGAAAGAAATAGCAGTAGCGCGTTTCAGGAAACGCGCTGTAGCTAACTTAGCTATAGCGCGTTTTCAGGAACGCGCTACCGTTACATTTCACTTAAACAGCGGTTTCCCACCCCCCGGCCACCACTTCTCCCCCAAATCCCTCGCCCTCGTCGCCGTCTCCCTAATTCGCCGTCGCCCCACTTCGCCACCATCTCCTGCCGGCGTGGACGCCCGCAACCTCACCGTCCGCCCCCAAGGCCACTGTCATCCTCACCGCCGCCGCCCGAGGCCGCCCTTAGCCTCACCGCCGTCTGAGGCGTTGGCGAGGCCCAAGTGGGACACTCGATTCAACCGGGCGTTGAACATATTGAAACAACTCCCGGTGGAGACTCGACCGTTGTATGGACGCGTGCACGGTATCGGAGAGGGCGCCACGTCGAAGAAGTACTACCGTGAGACCACGGAGGAGAGAAAGGAAAGATGGAGGTTAACTGAAGAAAACATCGACAAGAAGGTTGAGATTGCGGTTGAGAAGAAATCATCTCACAGTCGCAACAGCGGTAGCTGCCGCAAAACAAGTGGTTGTAGATATGTCTACTTCCTTGGTTCCGGCCGTTTTCAACTAGACCAGGCAAAATCCAGAAAAAAATGCAGCGGACTTTCCCCTTGCCAACTTCTTGGGGAGCAGCTCGACTAGCGTTGCACCAGCACCTGCTCCCGCACCTGCTCCGGGACCGGTTCCGGCACCGAACGTGCTCGGCGATGCTTCGTCTTTGGCTGAGCTCGACGCCCTCACGGTATCTGTCACACCGGCCCCCTTCAATAAATGTATAATCTCCCGTTTTTGTTGCCATTCGGATGTCTCATGTCGCAGACTTTTCTTTGCAGGCCGACGAAACCCCGTGCACCATATTGTACACCATCGGCGACTAGAAGGTGGGCGTGGGGAAGGCGGCGATAATGAAGCCGAAGGAACCATTGTTCCCCAGCCGGCCGATCCCCCCGAACGTCTTCGAGGTTTCCGTGGCCAGTGTCAAACCGGGCCATGAGAATTTGCCTCCTCTGGTACTAGTCGGGGATGACGACGAGACCCCACGGTGGCTTGGTTATTGTTGCAATGGGTGGGTCCTGTTGTGGCCAAAGAATCTACTTCGTCTGGAGGCGGCCGGGAGCACACCCACGAGCACACAGTTAGGTATGAACATCAACACCTCACCTACCCCATTAGCGTCGGCTATCGTGCTGGGTGATAGCGGAGGGGGTGAGGAAAAGGCTCCATTAGTCGCTGGTGACGTCGCCAGAGATGAGGATGACGATGGCACTCAACAGTATGTCTATACTGGCGCCTACTTAGGGTTTGAGCGTCATGAGCCGGTGCCTGAATTGCCGTCTCCGGAGGCTGAACGTATTATGGACGACCTTCCGGTAGTAAAGAAGTCTAGGAAGAGACCGAGGAAAGGCAAAAAAGCTGATTCTATGATCCAGCCGCCTCAACAGCCTCGGGTTCAAGACCGTATAGATATCCCCGGTGCGGATAAATGGCATATCCCCGGTCAACCAATCCTACCTGCAGCAGCGCTAGGGGCCAGATTCGGCGATCTAAGGAGACTTCATGACGATGTGCTACGGATAGAGAAAGGCCTCACCGCCTCGAAAGATCTAGGATACCCACTCTACGTGGTTAATGTTCCGTGGCAATTGTCGTACGTCGACACATTCCCTGCGGAGAAGTTCTTCCTTCGATTCGATTACATATTCGACATGTTTCACGTGAAGAAGCTAGATTTTATGTTTGTCCGCATTTATGCCTTGCACATGAACTACATCATCGGGGTTGAGTAGATACCTCATATCTATGTCGCTGACCCGTACTTCATGCACGAGGGCTTCTTGGGAGTCAGCGCAAAGCACCATGAATACGCGAGGGAATACACTATTAATTTCATGCTCGCCAATAAGGACAAGGAGGCAATTCTCGTGCCTTATCATCCCCTGTAAGTCATCCGCGCGGATATCCTTCCTTCGATTTCAATCATTCATTTGCACAGTGGAGGCAAATTAATTTGAGGTGTACTTATTTTGCGCAGCGGCGGGCACGCCGTCCTCATCATCCTGTACCCCTGATACTCCCAAGCTCTTTACTTGGACTCGTCGAAGAACATTAACAAAAAGGATTACACCCACATCAAGGATGTTCTCTACAATACTATGTTTTACTACGATGCACGGGGTAGAGAGGTCAAGGACAAGAAGGGAAGGGACGGCGGGCCCGCCTTCGGCCATAAGACCGACTTCTGCTGCATCCAGCAACCGAGTGATTCTCTTAATGATGGATTCTATGTCCTACACCACATGCTGGAGTACAGATGGGATCACCAGAACCTTCGCATGTCACCTACATCCGGTGATGCCCATATTCTGCAATGGGCAAAGAACGTAGGAGATATCGCGGATCATCGACTTCGAGCTGATTCTATCACATCCAGCGCGAACTTGCCCAAATCATCATGAAGGAGGTCGTCGGAAAAACATGGATGTTCTACGTAGAAGGACAAATATCGCGGGAAGACGTCCGAACATGGGTAGCCTCTCAGCGTCTCGACCTGAAGCCTTCACTAGGCTTGGGGACTATCTCCCTGACTTGGATGGATGCCACGACATGTTGGAGTGGTTGTCGATATATGACAATGTGTCCGTTTAGTCCATACTTTCTGTATGACGAAACTTTGAGTTATGCATGACAAAACTTTATTTGTGATGTAATTAAACCGTCCTCCTCGACTAGCGACGATCACTCTAGTTAGGGCATTTTGGGTACGATCAACTTTGTTATTTATCCTTATGATATGTTGCTTCTATTTTTGTCAAGTCTGTCTGTTTCTGTTGCTCAACTATATATGTTGCATATCATCGACTCATGTGATGATGCAAGTGCATAGATCATCGATGGTGAAGAAGTGCTACGCCAGGAGTATATATATGATGAGTGGCCGGAGTGTCAGGCCCAAGTGTACCAGTTTCCGGTTTTCGAACGACAGGCAGTAGTTAGTTTAGGTTCACTCTAATGCAAGAGAGGGATACAAACTCATGTACTGCATAGTTCCGCTCTCACTCAAAGTGATAGCTCTTCTCGCATATACCATTGTTCAGATGGATGACGATGTAGTTGCAAGTAATTGAGACTTGTATCGCTATTTTCGAGATGATGACGAGAGACCACTTTGTGTTGGATGATGATTATGATGACGACATGATTTGATGAGACTAGTTGTATGTATATCCTATGATTACATTTATATGTGTATGATATGCTAAAGATTATTGTATAAAGCCTATTCAAATACAAAACAAATATGCAGAAAAAAACTAATAAAACTAGCAGTAGCGAGGGAACAAAGTTAGCAGTAGCACTGCCTTACCAGTAGCGCTTCCTTCTAAAAAGCGTTGCAGATATTAGCAGCAGCGCTCTACACTAAAGCGCGCTGCTGCTATCCATGTATAGCAGTAGCGTGGGACGACATGCGCTACTGCTACACGTTATCTGTAGCACCTTATCAGTAGCGCGTTGTCCCACGCTACTGATAGGCAAAATGCTCGCGCTACTGCTAGGGTTTTCCCTAGTAGTGTGTTGGATGGTGCCGTGGAGGTGGTTGTTGATGTTGTTGCACTGGTGCAGCAGATGCGGGTGGTGATTGTAGAAGACGTGTGAGTACATCATCGAACTTGACATCCAACTTGTTGTCAATTGTCTTCTCAACGTATTCCATCCTCTCTAGTGCCTTTCCAAAGTTGGCCATCATGTCTTCCTCCTATTGATTCAACATTTTCTAGAAATTTACTACGAAGCTCCTTCTTCTTCATGTTCTCCCAGTCAATCTCCTCGGCTTGTGGTCTTGCCATGGTTAGCAGCAATAGAAACACACAAGAATATGATCCTACAGACTACTAGAAAGAGGTGGGTTGTCACAAATCCGTCAAGCAAATCTCAAATTCTTACCAGTTCTTACCAAGCAGCAGGTTGTGATCGGCAACCATTGTAGTCAAAACTCTGAAAGCTTGGACAGAGCGATTGCCAGGTGGTGTCAAATGCACAATGTAGACATATGTGGAGCTGGGAAGGCTTATGATATGGTAGCAAAAATGTCAGCAATAATCAATTCAGGGATGCAAAGTTGAATAAACGCTCAACGACAGTGCTGTGCTGGACCTAGTCTAGACCGTACTAGAGACACGAGCCTAGAACACTAACAAAAGCACGACCCAGCTCGTAAACAAGAGAAAAGCACACTCTGAATATATTTTTCTCATGCTCTTTTTTGCGCTGTTTTTTAGGCGATCTTTATTTTTGTGAAAAATCACTATAATGGCGAGTGTCTCAAAACTCTTCCCAAGTCAAAATAATAGGATAGGCACAAAAAAATTGACTATTTTTTTGGAAATAAGCGCAGCGACGACCAAAAAGTGCAATAAAAAATGACTATGATGGCACGTGTCTCAAAAGACTCAGAAAATCCTAAAAACAGGATAGGGAAAAAATATTTTCACCTGCTCAAAATTTTGGCCTTAAAACTGCTCGGGGGTCTCCAGACTTTTATTTTTAAACCTACTCGGGCAAGGAAACATGAATCTGAAAATAGATGGATCTCGAAAACAAACCTAATATGAAAAGAACTCGGATTCGGTATGGTATAGGACGGTGATATATGTGGACTCGGATTGGTGGCGTGGTATATGGACTCGGATTGGTGGTGTGGTATATGGACTCGGATTGATGGCGTATATATGATTGTATATGTGGACTCGGATTGATGGCGAATATGTGGTATATGTGGACTAGGATTAGTGGCGGAGATATCGTGGTATATGGCAGCGATGACAGATTTGGTGAGTATATGGCAGCAATGACGAAGGTGCGGCGGCGTCGTGAAGACCTGTGACTAGAACTCGGAACTCTAAAGGAACTAGATGCTAAGACTAGCAACTCGACACGATGATGCAACCGAAAATTCAACAAAGCAAAACTCTAAAAAGATTATGCAAAGGCTCAGATTGGTTCGGATATGATGAATAAACCCTAAATTTTTTTGGCTTTTTCATGGACTATAGGTATGAAGAACAGACTCGATCTAAACTATGAAAAACTATAAAATCTCACTGAGCAACCTGGATATCTGATACCACTTGATAGAGGCAAAGGTGTCCCGTCTTTCATTGAGATGGTGATTATCATTTTCGGAGGGGTAGACTTTGACGATCCGACTATGAACGTGCGAGGGCGTCGCGCCTTAGCAATCGCTAAACCAACTCCGAGAGGTTAGTGACCACACCGGAGCATGATCAACCTGACCACGAGGGTCTATTTCCTGCAAGCAAACAAAGAACAAGGAAGAAACTGAGATTGCAATCTGGATATTGCGAATATAAGATGAAAGCTTTATTGATCAAGGTGGGGTTCTGTGACGTCTTGGTCTAGTCGTTGACCACAAACGAAGTACGCGAAGTTGTAGCTATGGAGAACTTTTAATCTAAACAAAACCCAAAGTCTAAACGACGCGCTAAGGGCTGTATATATGGAGGAAGAGGAGGGAATTTCATGGCCCTTGGAGGAGGGTTCCAAAACCAACCCTAACTCTTGTTTCCCCACACATTTGGACTCTAAAACAACCTATACTCAAGTATTTCAAAATTACAGGGGCCTGGCCCAAAAATAAGGTGGCACAACACCTATTATAAGATATGGACGAAATTCATGAAAGGGCATCTTGTATATTTCATCCATGTCCTTGTACGTCATCAAGGAGGCTTCAAAGTACTAAAATCTACACTACAAACAGCCTATACTCAAGTATTTTCTAGATTACCACGCTCCTCGTGAGCATTTGGAGTACTTGTGGGTCCAAAACGGACTCCAATGACAAAGATATGACCATTTTAGTCAACACCGTTCATTTGTATGGCAGTCCTTGAAAGAACTTCATTTTCCTGTGAAGGGTTCTAGCGCGCCGACCCAAAATTTTCTGTCCTCCGCAGTGGAGATATTTTTTCCACATATATATTGACTGATGCTAGGAATGCCCACTTGTTACTGGCTGTCACACACGTACATTACGGTGTGTCACACGGCGAAAACAAGGAGAATAAGGCTTATAGTCGCCATATTTTCTTGAATTTACAACCAAATGGGATTCCCCGGTCATAGAGCATGTCCATAATGCAACGTTGTCCTTCCCAGGCAGACTAATGTTCACACTCACCATACCTCTCCGATTTCCTTCCAAAGGAGTGCCAATGAGTTTAGAAACTTGTCTGAAAAGGAACGGCGAATGATGTTCTTTGACTTTCAGGGGCAAAAATTCCTGCTTAGGGGCCGAATTTGAGGGTGCTCAAGGCCTACTAGCATAAGCAAGGAGCATTTTCTTGATTCCCACTCTCGTCGCGAACATTTTGAGAACTTGTGGGGCAGAAACGGACTCCGAATGACAAAGTTATGACCATTTTAGTGAACACCTGTCCTTTATATGGCACTCCTTGAAAGAACTTCATTTTCCCATGACGCGTTCTAGCACGCCACCCCAAAAATTTCTATCCCGCATAGTGGAGATCTTGTTTCCACATATATATTGATAGATGCCAGGAATGCCCTCTTGTTACTGGTTGTCACACACGTACGTTACGGTAGGTCACACAGCGAAAACAAGGACAATAAGGCTTATAGTCGCCGTATTTCCTTGAATTTACAACCAAATGGGATTCCCCGGATCATAGAGCATGTCCAGAATGCAACGTTTGTCCCTACCAGGCATACTAATGTTCACACTCACCATAATCTCTCTGATTTCATTCCAAAGGAGTGTCAATGGGTTCAGAAACTTGTCTGAAAAGCAGCGGTGAATGATGTTCTTCGACTTTCACGGGCAAACATTGCTACTTAGGGGCCGAATTTGAGGGTCCTCCAGACCACCTGGCGCAAGTGAGGATTATTTTCTAAATTCCCACGCTCCTCGCGAGCATTTTGAGTACTTGTGGGTCTGAAACGGACTTTGAATGACAAAGTTATGACCGTTTTAGTGAACATCGGTCCTTTATATGGCATTCTTTGAAAGAACTTTATTTTCCGTGACGCGTTCTGGCGCGCCACCCTAAAATTTTGTGCCCCCTAGTGGTGATATTGTTTCCACATACATATTGACCGATGCAAGGAATGCTAATGTAGGGTGGAAACCCTAAGGCCGATCTTTCACGATTGGAGCGGATCCTACGAAGAACACGAGGGGAAAACATGAGGGGAAACACAAGAGAAATCACTCAAAAGCAACAAGATTTGATTACACATGTGTTAGATCCTCAAAACACAAAGAGATACACAATCCACAATCAACAAGGGACGATACAAGTAGCAAGTTCTTCTCCGTGGGGAGGTCTTGAGGGGGGGGGTCTTCCCATGACGGGTCTTGAATCCGCTTGGGGGAACTTCTCCGAAGAGGTCGTGGACTCCAATGGAGAAGTAACCAAGTGGATGAGCAGAGCTCTATCTCTCAAATGAGCCAATCATTTGCCAACCGTAGAAGAGGGAGGAGGAGGAGTATATATAGTCTAGGTGGGCGCAGGGGTACAGCCCTTTACTATGCGCAGACAGGCGAGGCCGGTTGTCCGGGCCTTCAGGAGGTGCCGGATGTCCTTGTAGGGGGCCGGATGTCGTGGTTGGTAGGGTCGGTCTTGAAGCTCTCTGGATAGACGGTGTCCGAATTTCCGGGGTGAAGGCTGGATGTCCGGTGGCTCGGGAAGAGCCAGATGTCCGGGCTGGTGTCGGGCCGGATGTCCGGGTCCTGTAGCTTCTGCTGGGCGGCGGCCGAGGTAGATGCTCCAGGGGCCGGATGTCTGGGGCTTGGGGCCGGATGTCCAGGTCTTGGAGGCTTCTCCGGTTCCTTCCGTCATTCCTCTTCATCGATGAACTTGGGGACTTGTCCGTCTTCACGTGCATCTTTGGCAGGGCCTTCTTGGTACCTGATCATGCAAAACATTCCGGACTTAGGTAGTAGCCATGTCTCGAGAGGGTCATATGGAATATCACTAATGTGAGATGTCACCTTGTTCTCGAGAGCTCTAGCTCGTGCTCGTGTCATAGGTCCTCTTGTGTGGCACCCCGATCCGCATGGAGCAGGGGGCCTTCGCACGTCAGCCCAGGATAACACCTGATGCACGACAGGTCCATAATACAGCATTCCAGGTACAAAAATATTCATCAAATACATGTATATGAGATTACATCATTGATGAATACAATTATCTGGCATAACCCTAAGGCTATTAAATGACAACGGAAGTCTGATAAAAATGGCGGCGGAAGTCTTGGTTTGGCAGCATAACAACTCTGGCTGGGCTCCACAACTCACAGGACTGGCAAGATTACGGCCTAGCACGACGGATCAAGCGAGCAATACGGGTACGACCTACAAAATTGGCATGACACGCCAGGTCAGTATGTTGAATGTACTTGCAAGACAACCAAATACATAGCATCCAAACAAGCTGCAGACAAAGCAAGAACCGAGCGCATGCAACACCCTATCTCATATCAATTACTAAACATGGCATGATAAAAATCAACTAAGCATGAACAAAATCGTAACATCTACTAACATGGCAATGACATGGCATATCAGAACATGATTATAACATTGTAATAGCAAAACATAGAATTTTATCTCTATCATGGCATAACTTAACATGTTAATCAAAGCATTGCATGGCATCAAGAAACTATGCTGAAAATAAACTACCAATAATATCCAATGCAGACATAGCATGTTAACATTATGCAATCATCTTCTGTTCTATCATGGTTCTTTAAATGCAAATAATTATATATTATTCCAGCAATGCAACCAAACTTGTGCACCGAGTCCCTCGGACTCTCTTATCAACTGTGTTCATCTCTGGATCACAAACACACCATGTGACACCCCAAAATTTTGAGCTTGTTTTATTGATTAAAATTTTGACAGGAAATTAAACTTTTCCATTTGGCTAGTTTTTTCCCTTTTATTTTAAGGGTTTTCACCTCAAGTGAAAACTTTCCAAAAATATTGTTGGACTTGCATGCTCTCTCTATAAAACAATTCTTATTCAGTGGATTTAATTGCAAGGTTTGCCTTTCCCTGAGCTTTATTCTTTTAAAATGATTTTTCATGAATTTGGAGCCTGTTTGCACTGCAACCATTTGGCAAATGCATTTAAAATTTCCACCAAAATTTGGGGATGTCATGTGATATCTCCACATCACTTTTATGCAAAAATATCTTTTGGTCATTGGAGATTTTGAGCTCTACACCAACTTTTCCAATCTGGTCCAGTAGGCATTTTTGCACTACAACCTATTTAAATATTCTTTTAAAAATTCTTCCAAGTGTTTGGAGATGTCAGTAGATGCATATAATTCAACTTTATACCAAAACCCAGTGATGTTCTTTGAAACTTTTGAGTGAATCAACCTCTTTTTCATTCTGGTCCAATTTGATGATTTGTACTGCAACCCTACTTTATTTTGCTCTAGTGACCCTGAGCTTTTTCCTACTTAAAGCCCTCCCTGCAAAACCATTAAGTCCAGGAGAGTGGACCAAATGGAGGATTTTAAGTGCATGCAATGAGACCTCTTTCCTTCTGTCCAAAACTGTAGTTTTGCAAAACTTGCACTAGCAAGTTTCTGGTCTTTCTCAATTGAGCTTGCCAGCATCATCTACATCTAGAGAGACCCTGATCTGGAGATTTTGGCCACTCCAAGAGTTGCCTAAATGCACCTAGCATTCTGTCGAACACTTGGTGTGCACAGTCAGTTTTGGGCGTGCTTCCTAGTTTGCACTATGATCTTGTTCCACTGACCCAGCAACCTTGTCCACTAAACTCCTGGCTATCCCTATCCTAGTCCTGTTAATTGCCAGCCTCACCCTCGCACTCTAGGCCGCCCTGGCATTTCGTCGAGCATGTCCCGTGCGTGCTCTGGGCGCGCCCAGAGCGCACGTTTTGCACGCGCGCGCTCTGAGCCGCCGCGTCGCACTGCCGCCCTCGTCGCGTCCCGTCCCTGGCCCCTGCTCGCCCGCTGAACCGCGCACTACCCCGCCCACTCTCCACGCCACCTCTGGCGCCCTACAGCGCCGCTGGCAGAGCTTTTGGCGGCACGCCGGCATCGGTAGTGAGCCTCTGCCATGGACGGCGCCGCCCAAACCACACCAGCGCGCCAGCTGCCCCTATGAACAGCTCAAGCTTATCCTGAAGCTCGTCGGCACGCGCTCGTCGCCACCACGTCGCTCTGCAGCTACAGCACGGCTGTCGCCGATGTTCTTATCCACAGCCGCCGCGGTCCAGCCTCCAGCGCCTATTTAAGGGATCCCCGAACTCGTTCAAGACCTCATGCGACCTCTAGCCTTCCCTCTAGAGCTCCCCAAGCAGGGGATTGGCCGGGAGAGGCCATCTTCCCCAAACTCCGGCCGGTTCGGCCGTCGCTGCATTCCGGTGCCATTCGTCGCAACCAGCCACTCCCCCGCCCATCCAGCGCCACCACTCGCTTCCTCTTGTCCTTGCGGAGCTGCCCAGCGCCTCAGCCTCGATCGGAGACCACCGGAGCCCAAAACCCACATCTCACCCGTAGCCCCCTCCGCCGCGGAGCTCGCCGCCGGCGACTCCTCCCACCACCGTCGACCCAGCGACCACCGAGAGGACCAAATGGAGGATTTTAAGTGCATGCAATGAGACCTCTTTCCTTCTGTCCAAAACTGTAGTTTTGCAAAACTTGCACTAGCAAGTTTCTGGTCTTTCTCAAATGAGCTTGCCAGCATCATCTACATCTAGAGAGACCCTGATCTGGAGATTTTGGCCACTCCAAGAGTTGCCTAAATGCACCTAGCATTCTGTCGAACACTTGGTGTGCACAGTCAGTTTTGGGCATGCTTCCTAGTTTGCACTATGATCTTGTTCCACTGACCCAGCAACCTTGTCCACTAAACTCCTGGCTATCCCTATCCTAGTCCTGTTAATTGCCAGCCTCACCCTCGCACTCTAGGCCGCCCTGGCATTTCGTCGAGCATGTCCCGTGCGTGCTCTGGGCGCGCCCAGAGCGCACGTTTTGCACGCGCGCGCACTGAGACGCCGCGTCGCACTGCCGCCCTCGTCGCGTCCCGTTCTTGGCCCCTGCTCGCCCGCTGAACCGCGTACTACCCCGCCCACTCTCCACGCCACCTCTGGCGCCCTACAGCGCCGCTGGCAGAGCTTTTGGCGGCACGCCGGCGTCGGCAGCGAGCCTCTGCCATGGACGGCGCCGCCCAAACCACATCAGCGCGCCAGCTGCCCCTATGAACAGCTCAAGCTTATCCCGAAGCTCGTCGGCACGCGCCCGTCGCCGCCACGTTGCTCTGCAGCTATAGCATGGCTGTCGCCGGCGTTCTTATCCACAGCCGCCGCGGTCCAGCCTCGAGCGCCTATTTAAGGGATCCCCGAACTCGTTCAAGACCTCAGACGACCTCCAGCCTTCCCTCTAGAGCTCCCCAAGCAATGGATTGGCCGGGAGAGGCCATCTTCCCCAAACTCCGGCCGGTTCGGCCGCCGCTGCATTCCGGTGCCATTCGCCGCAACCAGCCACTCCCCCGCCCATCCAGCGCCACCACTCGCTTACTCTTGTCCTTGCGGAGCTGCCCAGCTCCTCAGCCTCGATCGGAGACCACCGGAGCCCAAAACCCAGTTCTCACCCGTAGCCCCCTCCGCCGCGGAGCTCGCCGCCGGCGACTCCTCCCACCACCGTCGACCCAGCGACCACCGAGAGGACCGCCCCGGTCTGGCGGGTCCATCCTTGCCCTCAGGTGCCCTCGAGGAGCCGCCGTCTGTCGCCGGCGATCGCTGGAGTCCCGCTCCCGTTCGGCAGAGAAGAGGAGGGAGAGGGAAGAATGGTCAAACCTGACCAGTGGGCCCTCTCGACCCACTGTCAGTGACCCGCGCACCCGTCCTCTCTGGTTAAGTGATAGCGCAAAGTGCCGAGTACGTCTCCTCTGTTGCGAAAGCGTATTTTTCCCGAAACGTTTTCTTATCTGGTTTTATTTAAAAACAGAAGTTTGACTGATCTTTGACTGTCTATAACTTTCAAAATAAAACTCCAAATGAGTTGATTCTTTTTCCTACCTCTTTCAAATTTCCTCTAGTTTATTATAAGATTTATTTCAAAAATATTTGAGACAAATTTTTGTACTGTGTTTGAAATATTTGTTATTTGAATATTTCTCAAAATAGGATTTTGGAGAGAACAGAAAGCTTTCAAAAAAGTGCACCCTTTGCATACTCTTGAAGGCAAGCATTTCTGAACTCTGGCATAACATTTTTGTGTGGTGTTTTGATACAGTTACAACACCACTTGACTTGGAGCTTATGTTATTTTTATGTAACGGTAAAGTCACACGCAGGAGTGCATTTTTTTGGAGATGCTTTACTATTAGAAATGGTTATGCTGGTGATAGTGATCATTCTCGGTAGCTTTTCATGCATACCGGCAGGAAGCCGGGAGAGTCGTGGTCTTGGGTAGACACGAGCTTGTCCCTAGTTCCTCGTTGGGACGAGTGTGTCCGGTATGGCATGATGAGGCTTGGTGAGCGGTGATTCTGTCTGTGATTGGAAACATTTTGGTTATGCTAATCTTTCGGAGAATACTTGGACCACCTGAGTCGGTCGTAGGTCGAGTCTTGTTCAGTGACTTCCCTATTTGTTTTGTACTACCACTTGTCCCTGTCGCAGACGGGGTACGGTTCAGTAAGTCGACAACCCCTTACCAAAGCACACACCGTACAGAGAGGCCATGGTGGAAGATACCGGAGGCCTCCGGTAGGCATGCCACCTGGTCCGGGGGCATGGGTGTTTCCGGTTGGGACCGAGATGGGGGCACCCCTTAGAGCGCGCGTATATAAATTTGATCCCATGCTACGTCGAGGTTGTAGCCTCCCCACTTAGAGTTTGGCTCGACAGGTGTCGTGGGTGATTCCAGACACCGGTAAGCTAAGCTGGTGTGTGCAGGTCAGGCGTGTTTTCAATTAAAAGACCGTAGGCGGAATTAGTCCCGATGGACTAAATAAATCCGCTACTCGTGGGTAAAGAGTACACCCTCTGCAGAGGTCACATCTTTTTGGATAGCCATGTACATGGGTAAGGACTACAGACTGAGATGGATCTAGTGACGGTTTTCGGATGGAGACACGGTTAACTAAATCTTAGTAACGGTATTCGGATGGAAAACGGTTAACTGGATCTAGTGACGGTCATCGGATGGAGAAACGGCTAGACTAGATTTTGTTTATGACCTGTGACATATGAGGATTATGTTTATTATTATTATGGACTAACCATTTACATTATTTGAATTATTGAGTATCCTTGGGACGGTTCTACCTCCTGGATATTCACTGTGTTTATTCTTATATAAGCCCTTTATGTGGCATCGCTCAGACGCCCGACTGCAGCATGTTTACTATTCTTTTATTCTTATATAAGCCCTTTATGTGGCGTCGCTCAGACGCCCGACTGCGGCATGTTTGTTATTTATTCATCCTTTATAAGCCCTTTATGTGGTGTCGCTCAGACGCCCGAATGTGGCATGCTTATTATTTACTTATTTCTTTATAAGCCCTTTATGTGGTGTCGCTCAGACGCCCGACTGCGGCATTGTTAATTTATTTGCACCTTTTCGAGGAGTCATTTCAGACACTCCGTCAGTGCATTCTATTCCTACTCCCGTATTGCATGTTCATATTTTTCCCGCATGCGTGCATCACAGCTTTTCGTTTAATTCGGGACTGACGTCATGATCATAAATATTTCGGAGCATGATTACCCCCTTGTTATATTATACCCGTGTTCTTAATGTTTGCGAGTACATTCAAACGTACTCACTGGCTTGTCCCTGGCTATTGTCTTGGCCAGATTCCTTGCTTGGAGATAAGCATTACGACGACAGCCCCGGAACCTACGCAATGGTGATAGCAGCCGCGTGAAGATAGGAGTTATCCTGGTCAGCTGTTCTTGTGGAAAATGGAGTCCCATAGACGCAGATGAACCACAAACCGCTTCCGCCATCAACCATTAGAAACCAAGTGTTGTACTCCTAGGCCACAATGGTCTTGTACTACATATTTTGTACCTTGCTTGGAATTCTTGTATCAAGTTGGTGCCTCATCAGCTAACAGTAATCCTGGGGCTGGTGAGCACAAAGGCCGTTTTTCTGGGAAATTAATATCCCAAAAATCCGGTCGTGACAGACTTGGTATCAGAGCCAGGCTGACCATTGGCTAATCCTATCTTAGCCAGGTCAATAAACCTAGGTTAACCAAACCACCAGACCTTAACCTAGCCCCGGCCAAGCTTCTCGCGTAAGTTAGCCCCACAGTGACCCGACGCCTTTCGGCGGACGGTGCCCAACCTATCAGCCTAGCCCGTCGATCACGCGCCAGTGACCGACACCCAACCCATCTCATTCGCAAGCGTGCGAAGGAAGACTCCGTCCCCTTTTCCTATAAAAAGGGCACGCTAGCCTCAACACAGCACAGCACATCCCTTTCCCCAAACCAAGCCACGATGCCTGGCCCCATTGTTCACAATGAGACCACATCGACCAACCTTGGAGGTTTTGTGACCGTGCTCGCAAACCTCACCCGTCGTGCCTATGCTTTAGAAGAGCCTCCTGAATATGTTGTGTACCAAGGACCCATGTACGGTGAGAGCCGTCAGTACTGGGCCACGGTGCACATTTACAGTAGGGGTCTGTCGCCAGAACACCCCTACAGGTTCACTGGAAGGACAACTTCCTTTGAGCCACAAGCCATCCAACTGGCAGCCCGAGAAGCTATAGTCCAACTCCGGCACTTGTCGCCCAGAGTTAACTGTCGCTCGTTCTACTACTACCCCAGTCATGACGGGTATGGTAGGCCGCCCCAGGTTGCCAACGGAGATCACGAGACAGACCCTGCACTATTGCACCTGGTGCGCTATGTAAGCGCACTAGAGCAACTGTTCGATCAAGTCACCCTTGATCTGATCGCAGCTCGTGGAGAACTGGTTCGCCGAGCCCCGACGAGAGGAGAAATGGAGCCTGACGCCGACAACCCAGTCGTGCTGTTCGGACACCCGATCGATCCCTTGAGGTCTGCCCCAGCCATCAACCAGAGTGCTTTGGTGTCCCCAGAAGCACTTCGACGTCTTTTGGGAACTCGTTCCAACGGGATTGTGGCCAGCAACCCCCGCGATTGTCATCACCACTTCCCCGACCCTGCAGCCCCTCAACCCCTACCAGCTAATCCCGACGGTGAAAACCGTGGAGAAACCTCGGCATCCGCCAGGCCAGCCCACTTAGACATTAACGAAGTGGACTAAGTCGCTCGAGTAGTATCGAGCCTTAGTTTACCTCCGCTTGTAACGGTGTGACCTTGTATCGCTTTTATTTAATGCTGTCTGCTTGTGCGTCCCTATTTTTTTTGGAGTAGTAGCTATGCATATGTACGTTAGCGTACAGTTGCATTTTTAAATTTCGGGCGCAGCTACCAAGGCCAACCCCGACGGCACCCACAGTAATGCGTCACATTTATGTGATATGTATATCTGTGGCTTTGACCCGAGAACAGGATCGACATCCAGTTACCCTTCACCACGGTGGATAACCCAGCCCCAATGCTATATAAAGGCCACCTCGTGACCTTGCCGAGTACCCCTCACATTGTGCCCAACGCTCACAGCCATTTCCTTGCCATGCTGACCCCCAGTATTTACCTGAGAACCCCAGATGCAACCCCGGGTAGTTTTGTTAGATTATTGTGGGACTTTACCAGCAGTACCATGAGTGCCACCCATCCACCCCAGTACGAGTTGCTCAAATCGAGGATCACCCCATCCACCTCGAAGTATTGGGCAGTGGTGCACATCCCTCCCGCATACCCAAACCAAGACCCAACGGAAGTTTCCTTCGTGGGAAATTCCATGCCGACTCCGCATATGGCCATAGAAGCTGCTGCGTACGAGGCGCTCGCTCGTCTCCGTTTCGCGGTGCCCTATGCCAGCGAACGAGGATATTATTATTTTCCGAGTCGTGCAGCACCCGGAGAAGTTGCATCTTTTCCCGGTGGACGAATTGAGAGAGATCCAGTACTGGCCGACCTTGCTCAGTACGTTATCGCCCAGGAGCGTTTGACTCAGCGAGTAATGGGTTATCTCCAGAGCCTCGCTGATTTAAATCCTCGGATCGCTATTGGCAGACCACTGAGGCCTGACCAGGAGAGGCGCATTCATCGACTGGTCAACCCGCTTCCCCCGATAGAAGAAGAGTGTGCCCCAGTGCCAGAGGCGTTTTCTCAGGACCCTGTCCTTTTGCCATTTTCTTTGTAAACGTCACCGCTGTGTTTGTTGTCCCAGTGTTTATTTACGTGTTGTAACTTGTGCGTGGTACCCAAATTTGTGCTACGGATCGGATTTTTGGTTTCAATTATGTGGGCAATTTTGCTGCTATTGATTTTGTTTTAACTAAATTTTTTTCGCTCGCGATAAAAATTTTGTAGTGAGTTTTTCTTTCCCCGAGTTGCTGCAGCGTATTTATCTTCACGACATAGATTTTTATTCGTGCAGCACCCTGACAGCAGACTCACAATCGCAACCTCTCGACCTCGTGCGCTATTTCCAAATCCTCGTACACATTTTTTTTGCACCTAACTGATCACACTCGAGGACACCGCAGTCTCAGTAAGAGAGATTTGCGAGTAATCATTAGGGCGCGAGTTGCCCCAGCACACCGACAGCAGTCAGCACTCGACACCGCACCTAATCCTCGTGATCGTCGCCACCGCGAAGAGCTAGCACTCGAGTGGCAGCATCACGACGATCATCCAGGATCATCGCGCACAAGAGCACGGATAACCCTAGCAGCACCGCCAAACCTCCGCACACCGGGACCACATACCAGTCCGGCATCGCCTCCGCCATTAGAGCCTCGTCTCGAGCTCCTGCTAACAGCAATGGAGGAGAAGGAGGGAGAAGTAGAAGCGAGGCCAGGTGTGAGGAAGAAGAAGGAAGCACCGCGACCATTTTATAGCACGAGATCGGTGTACGGTGGGCGAGGTCCACCAGCGCCACTCGTCGCCCGATCGCCGGTGTTCGGAGGCAAGTCCGCGAGCAGTGCCGACAGTGCACTGGCCCGGGAGGTGAGTGCACGCTGCACCGGCAGCTAGCACGCCGCGCACTACCGCAGTACGGCCTAGATGCCCTACGCGCTAGGCGTCGCCGGTGGAGGGAGCGCGGGAGAGCACGCGAGGGAGAAGAGAGAGCCAGAGGTAGAAGAAGAGGCCGACAGTGGACCCCGGGTCCACCTGTCAGCCAGAGAGAGTACTGTGCTCTCGGGTACGACCAGCGTGTTTTAGTAATTTAGAATTTATTCTGAATTACTGTATCCACGTAGAAATATCTCGTTTTCCCCCACCCATGGATTTTTCCATGCTAGGCCAGTGTACCACACTGTGGTTTACACCACTTATTGTCCTCTCACTGTAGCCGCTTTGTTTTTTTGCACAATTGAATGATTTCTTTTAGTAAGAGCAATGTTTGTTCAAAACTACTTTTAACAAATCTCGAGGACGAGATTTTTCTTAAGGGGGGTAGTGTTGTGACACCCCAAAATTTTGAGCTTGTTTTATTGATTAAAATTTTGACAGGAAATTAAACTTTTCCATTTGGCTAGTTTTTCCCTTTTATTTTAAGGGTTTTTACCTCAAGTGAAAACTTTCCAAAAATATTGTTGGACTTGCATGCTCTCTCTATAAAACAATTCTTATTCAGTAGATTTAATTGCAAGGTTTGCCTTTCCCTGAGCTTTATTCTTTTAAAATGATTTTTCATGAATTTGGAGCCTGTTTGCACTTCAACCATTTGGCAAATGCATTTAAAATTTCCACCAAAATTTGGGGATGTCATGTTATATCTCCACATCACTTTTATGCAAAAATATCTTTTGGTCATTGGAGATTTTGAGCTCTACACCAACTTTTCCAATCTGGTCCAGTAGGCATTTTTGCACTACAACCTATTTAAATATTCTTTTAAAAATTCTTCCAAGTGTTTGGAGATGTCAGTAGATGCATATAATTCAACTACCAAAAACCAGTGATGTTCTTTGAAACTTTTGAGTGAATCAACCTCTTTTTCATTCTGGTCCAATTTGATGATTTGTACTGCAACCCTACTTTATTTTGCTCTAGTGACCCTGAGCTTTTTCCTACTTAAAGCCCTCCCTGCCAAACCATTAAGTCCAGGAGAGTGGACCAAATGGAGGATTTTAAGTGCATGCAATGAGACCTCTTTCCTTCTGTCCAAAACTGTAATTTTGCAAAACTTGCACTAGCAAGTTTCTGGTCTTTCTCAATTGAGCTTGCCAGCATCATCTACATCTAGAGAGACCCTGATCTGGAGATTTTGGCCACTCCAAGAGTTGCCTAAATGCACCTAGCATTATGTCGAACACTTGGTGTGCACAGTCAGTTTTGGGCATGCTTCCTAGTTTGCACTATGATCTTGTTCCACTGACCCAGCAACCTTGTCCAGTAAACTCCTGGCTATCCCTATCCTAGTCCTGTTAATTGCCAGCCTCACCCTCGCACTCTAGGCCGCCCTGGCATTTCGTCGAGCATGTCCCGTGCGTGCTCTGGGCGCGCCCAGAGCGCATGTTTTGCACGCGCACGCACTGAGCCGCCGCGTCGCACTGCCGCACTCCTCGCGTCCCGTCCCTGGCCCCTGCTCGCCCGCTGAACCGCGCACTACCCCGCCCACTCTCCACGCCACCTCTGGCGCCCTACAGCGCCGCTGGCAGAGCTTTTGGCGGCACGCCGGCATCGGCAGCGAGCCTCTGCCATGGACGGCGCCGCCCAAACCACACCAGCGCGCCAGCTGCCCCTATGAACAACTCAAACTTATCCCGAAGCTCGTCGGCACGCGCTCGTCACCGCCACGTCGCTCTGCAGCTACAGCACGGCTGTCGCCGGCGTTCTTATCCACAGCCGCCGCGGTCCAGCCTCCAGCGCCTATTTAAGGGATCCCCAAACTCGTTCAAGACCTCATGCGACCTCCAGCCTTCCCTCTAGAGCTCCCCAAGCAGTGGATTGGCCGGGAGAGGCCATCTTCCCCAAACTCCGGCCGGTTCGGCCGCCGCTGCATTCCGGTGCCATTCGTCGCAACCAGCCACTCCCCCGCCCATCCAGCGCCACCACTCGCTTCCTCTTGTCCTTGCGGAGCTGCCCAGCGCCTCAGCCTCGATCGGAGACCACCGGAGCCCAAAACCCACTTCTCACCCGTAGACCCTCCGCCGCGGAGCTCATCGCCGGCGACTCCTCCCACCACCGTCGACCCAGCGACCACCGAGAGGACCGCCCCGGTCTGGCGGGTCCATCCTTGCCCTCAGGTGCCCTCGAGGAGCCGCCGTCTGTCGCCGGCGATCGCCGGACTCCCGCTCCCGTTCGGCAGAGAAGATGAGGGAGAGGGAAGAATGGTCAAACCTGACCAGTGGGCCCTCTCGACCCACTGTCAGTGACCCGCGCGCCCGTCTTCTCTGGTTAAGTGATAGCGCAAATTCCCGAGTACGTCTCCTCTGCTGCGAAAGCGTATTTTTCCCGAAACGTTTTCTTATCTGGTTTTATTTAAAAACAGAAGTTTGAATGATCTTTGACTGGCTATAACTTACAAAATAAAACTCCAAATGAGTTGATTCTTTTTCCTACCTCTCTCAAATTTCATCTAGTTTATTATAAGATTTATTTCAAAAATGTTTGAGACAACTTTTTGTACTATGTTTGAAATATTTGTTATTTGAATATTTCTCAAAATAAGATTTTGGAGAGAAGAGAATGCTTTCAAAAAAGTGCACCCTTTGCATACTCTTGAAGGCAAGCATTTCTGAACTCTGGCATAACATTTTTGTGTGGTGTTTTGATACAGTTACAACACCACTTGACTTGGAGCTTATGTTATTATTATGTAACGGTAAAGTCACACGCAGGAGTGCATTTTTTTGGAGATGCTTTACTGTTAGAAATGGTTATGCTGGTGATAGTGATCATTCTCGCGAGCTTTTCATGCATACCGGCAGGAAGCCGGGAGAGTCGTGGTCTTGGGTAGACACGAGCTTGTCCCTAGTTCCTCGTCGGGACGAGTGTGTCCGGTATGGCATGATGAGGCTTGGTGAGCGGTGATTCTGTCTGTGATTGGAAACATTTTGGTTATGCTAATCTTTCGGAGAATACTTGGACCACCTGAGTCGGTCGTAGGTCGAGTCTTGTTCAGTGACTTCCCTATTTGTTTTGTACTACCACCTGAGTCGGGGTACGGTTCAGTAAGTCGACAACCCCTTACCAAAGCACACACCGTACAGAGAGGCCATGGTGGAAGATACCGGAGGCCTCCGGTAGGCATGCCACCTGGTCCGGGGGCATGGGTGTTTCCGGTTGGGACCGAGAGGGGGGCACCCCTTAGAGCGCGCGTATATAAATTTGATCCCATGCTACGTCGAGGTTGTAGCCTCCCCACTTAGAGTTTGGCTCGACAGTTGTTGTGGGTGATTCCAGACACCGGTAAGCTAAGCTTGTGTGTGCAGGTCAGGCGTGTTTTCAATTAAAAGTCCGTAGGCGGAATTAGTCCCGATGGACTAAATAAATCCACTACTCGTGGGTAAAGAGTACACCCTCTGCAGAGGTCATATCTTTTTCGATAGCCATGTACATGGGTAAGGACTACAGACTGAGATGGATCTAGTGACGGTTTTCGGATGGAGACACGGTTAACTAAATCTTAGTAACGGTATTCGGATGGAAAATGGTTAACTGGATCTAGTGACGGTCATCGGATGGAGAAACGGCTAGACTAGATTTTGTTTATGACCTGTGACATATGAGGATTATGTTTATTATTATTATGGACTAACCATTTACATTATTTGAATTATTGAGTATCCTTGGGACGGTTCTACCTCCTGGATATTCACTCTGTTTATTCTTATATAAGCCCTTTATGTGGCGTCGCTCAGACGCCCGACTGCGGCATGTTTACTATTCTTTTATTCTTATATAAGCCCTTTATGTGGCGTCGCTCAGACGCCCGACTGCGGCATGTTTGTTATTTATTCATCCTTTATAAGCCCTTTATGTGGTGTCGCTCAGACGCCCGACTGTGGCATGCTTATTATTTACTTATTTCTTTATAAGCCCTTTATGTGGTGTCGCTCAGACGCCCGACTGCGGCATTGTTAATTTATTTGCACCTTTTCGAGGAGTCATTTCAGACACTCGGTCAGTGCATTCTATTCCTACTCCCGTATTGCATGTTCATATTTTTCCCGCATGTGTGCATCACAGCTTTTCGTTTAATTCGGGACTGACGTCATGATCATAAATATTTCAGAGCATGATTACCCCCTTGTTATATTATACCCGTGTTCTTAATGTTTGCGAGTACATTCAAACGTACTCACTGGCTTGTCCCTGGCTATTGTCTTGGCCAGATTCCTTGCTTGGAGATAAGCATTACGACGACAGCCCCGGAACCTACGCAATGGTGATAGCAGCCTCGCGAAGATAGGAGTTATCCTGGTCAGCTGTTCTTGTGGGAAATGGAGTCCCATAGACGCAGATGAAGCACAAACCGCTTCCGCCATCAACCATTAGAAACCAAGTGTTGTACTCCTAGGCCACAATGGTCTTGTACTACATATTTTGTACCTTGCTTGGAATTCTTGTATCAAGTTGGTGCCTCATCAACTAACAGTAATCCTGGGGCTGGTGAGCACAAAGGCCGTTTTTCTGGGAAATTAATATCCCAAAAATCCGGTCGTGACACACCACCAAAGTGGTCTTTCTCAAGAACAACTCGTGATCCTTACGGCGATCACAACCACGACCAACACTTGGTCTCCAACCGTGATCCTTACGGCGATCACATCCACGACCAATATTTGGCCCGTGATCCTTACGGCGATCACAACCACTTATCTCATCATCAAAATATCGTCGTGACTCCTCATGACTATCTCATAGTTCAAATTACCATATTCTTGTTATCACATATTTATTTACCAACTTAATTATTTCGGTTTGTCCTCCATTTCGACCAAGACCTGATAGTGGGACCTACTACGAACTGTGTTGCTATCGATAGACATTATATACACTCTGCAGAGGTAGCACACTGTACCCACACCACGTAACCCATGGCCTCGTCATCCCATTCGGGTGGACCAACGGCATTCCGACGAAACCAACCTACTGCCATGACGCTCTCCCGGCCACTCCGACCCAATCCCCAACGGGCTGGTCCTGGGTGGCCCCGTGTCTACCAAAGACACCCCTACCACCGTCGTGGTCAACTCCCACTCGGGGACACTCCCACTCGGGGACTGGTACCAAAAATCTCAAAAACGAGCACACAAGGTTATGTCTGCTTACCTGATCAGGGTAAGAACGCCCATAACCTTCCCTAGTGGGAGGCACCGGCGAGAGGTCACGACAATAGCTCGCATTAAGGCCTCCCATAAGACAAATGTGGCTGCACTGAAAAAGTTTGGTTTGGCGGCACTATGACTCGATCCCATCGATGACGGAGGAGGTTTGTTATTATTAAATCATTTTATTTCCTTCTCCATCATCATGAACATATTTAACATGAGTCCAACATGCCGCATACAAATGCACGAGCAAAATATTGAACTCCTCAAGTGCACAACTATAACATAAAGGACACGACAATAGTATATCAACGGCGCATTACAATCCTCATAAGAGTTTATAACGATGACATGCAAATAAAGTAGAGTAGTGGCATGGCATTATTAATAATAACATTCTAATTAACATGGCAAAGGTATCATGAAACACAAGCATGCAAGATAGGCATAAAGAAATAACTGCCGATGAAAACGATATAAAACAACTGCAACTACATACACACACACACAAGGTGCAAGCAAAGTCAACATGCAAGTTCGGGGCTCATTATAAGAGGTTGGCTTGCCTGGGGGTCGACAAATACTCCGGGAAGAAGTGGGAAACGATCGTGAAAAGATTTGCCGGAAACAGTTCTCTCTCGAAGGGGGCTGTTTACGGGCAAGGGCAGAATGGTCATTTTCACTATGTGAAAACATTATGAAAATGATATCAACGGAACAGGCTCGACGAAACGAAGACGTGGGCTTTGGAATCACCTGATTCGGAGCTACGGGTAAAAAGATATGACTGTTTAACTACTAGGGACCTATCGGTAAAGAAAATCATTACAAACTAGGCCCTGGCAGAAAAACAGATCGCGTCTTTCTCAGAAATACACTTTCCAGAGAGGAAAGCGCATTCTGGCCCGAAGAAGAGGAGAAATACACTTTCGGCTAAGGGAAAGCGCACTCCACGGAATACGCCTTCGGGGTAGCGAAAGCGGAAAACGGCCCGAGGCGCCGCCACTTAACTGACGTGGCACTGGGCCAGGCCCTTCGGTCGCCGACAGGTGGGGCCGCGCGGGAAGGGGCCCGCCTGGCCCTGGCGTCTTCTACCTCCGGCTCGGGAGCGAGCGAGGCCGAGGGAGGAGATCGCCTCGACGGCGATTGCCGGTGCGTCCGGCCACCTCTCGAGGCGCACGACCTACCAAGAAGATCAGGGCGGAGAGACGCATCGGATGGCGGTCTCGGTTGCCGACGAGAGGCGCTGCAGAGAGAGCAGCAAGGCCCGCGGCGGAGGGGAGCTTCGGTCGCCGGCGAAGAGGGCGCTCCGGTGGGGGAGATGGGAGGCCGAGGCTACGGAGCGTCTCGCCGAAGCATGGGGGATGAAGTGGTGGTGGAGGAACGGCGAGGGGAGCTCAGGAGCACTGGAATCAGGCGAGACCCGAGGCAGCGGCTATGGCGACAGTGGAGGTCGAGGAGCGACTCCGGGGACGAGAGGAGGGGATGGGGAGGCGTAGAGAGGTGGGGAGAGGCTGCTGATGATCTCCAGAGGCTCGAGCGCGGGCTATTTATAGCCGGGCAAAGGAGGGGAGGAGGTGGCACGCGGCAGGAGACATGTCCGCGCACCGGCGAGGGGCGCAGTGTCGGCAGGCATGGCCAAGGCTCACGGGAAGCGGCGGGAAGGCGACGAGGAGGGTGCGGACGAGCGCCGGAGGCTCACGGAATCGAGCAAAGCTCGCGGACGAACGGAGAAGAGGACATGAGCGAGGAAGGCGACGATGGCTACAGTAGCTCACTGTTTGGTCCTTGGCATGGCTCGCCGGAGAAGAGAACGGAGGGGGCCAGAGGTCCAGAGGGAAGACGACGTCGAGGGGGAGCTGTTGGGCATTAATGGCGAGGCCAGAGCCGGTCGGAGCAGCGATGCCGACGCGAACAGTGGCTAGACCACCGTTTTGGCTGGCTGCCCACGTAGTCACCACTGGCATGGCGCGCTCTGGGGTTTTTACTGATGTAAGTTCATGTCTACCGCAAAGTCCTTCCAGCGTGGAGTGTTACCATGGTGAAAGATCGGGCAGAGACAAATGGAGATGAGTGAAACAAGCTCCACAAGTTTGCCGTTGCAAACTTGGCAACATCCTAGAGATTAAACCAGAGAGGGTAAAAGGTAAACTGGTTGTCTGGGAGGCTTAGGGTAGAAAGGACTACGGTCCTGGGAGTTTTGAGGTAAAAAAGGACAACTATTTACCATAGTTGCTGTACAACCACCAAAACTGACCCAGAAACTGAATCATGATGAAACACTCACTAGGAGTGATGGATTGGGCTATAACTTGGCAAAGCCTGATGATTTGAACATACCATGATGCTGTAAAAAGTTCATACCAAATGGACCCACCAAAATGGTACTTCCTTCACAGCTATCATTTCTGTCCAACAACTTCAGAAAAATCCTCAGGGCAATTGGTCAAGTGAAATGAGCCACAATCTTGTGGAGATAGGTTATATGAGTAGGAGAAGGCCTAGAAAAATTATCAGCCATAATGGAGCAAGATAAAATACACTTGCTTCACAAACTAAAAATTTGGACAGAAAACAAGAATTGCTCCTGTGCTCACATAGTTCAATGAAATGAACTGAATTTGGGTGGAGGATAATGATTTGAGATACTTGAGAGGATGGAAAAGTTTCATCCCATTTGGAAACACTATGAAGGTACTTCCTTCACAAACTTGTGTTCTGGTCAGAAACTTTCAAAAATTGCACAGGGAGCTAGGTTGAATGGATTGATCTCATCTTTGGTATCCATGGGTTATTTAACAGTGTTAAACACCCTGCCAAATTGCAGCTCAATTCGACTTAGCAATAAAGCACTTCCTTTGCAAAATTTCAGAGAAGGCAGAAACTTGCATTGGATCATGTGCCAAATTTTGAATTGTGGAATCATGATATTAGGATGTAACTAGTGATTATATAGCAAGGACAAGCTCCACAATTTATGTGGGAATTTTCTCTGCTATAAAAATAGTAGTTCCTTTGGAAATTGGCAGAAATGCAATATCGGCATTAAATAGGAAAAGGCAATTTTCCTTATTTAATTATGGCCAATATACTTGCCAGAGCTTGCATTTGGCATAAGCATCAACTCCACCAATTCTCATGAATTTAGGAGATGGCTAGATATGCCTTTGGATTTTATTCCTCAGAAAGGCAAGAAAAGGAATAAATCATAATTCAAAAATATTGCATTGGACTTAGCAATATTTTTGCATATCCAAGGTTAAGAAAGATAGGATGATCTCTGGGATCAATTGGGAGGATCAACAGAACAAGGAAAATGGTGGCTCCTTTGTAATCACAAGGGCATATCCAAATTCCAAAAATTTGGAATTAGGGTTTAAGAGGAATTGAGCTGATGCAAACGAGGTCTTGCCCACTGAAAAAGACATGAGCAAGATTTTGAAAGGTTGGAAATGGAAAAAAAATCTCAGGGTCATCCAGCAAACTCAGGAGAAAATTTTGAAAGTGAGTGCGAGGAGAGAATAACAACACAAAAATTGATAACCCAATTTTGGGGCTGTTACATCTTGGCACTTGGTTAGACGATGGTAGGTCCATGGGGTGACCATGGGATGCTCCGCATCATCTCCCATCCCTTGGGAAAGATCCGACCTCAGATTGAAATCCTCATCACCATGGTAGGGAGAGAGATCTTTGACGTTGAAGATGTCGCTTACGGAGTACTTGCCTCGTGGGATGTCGATCTTGTAGGCGTTGTTGCTATAGCGTTCAAGCACTTTGAAGGGTCCATCGGCTCGTGCTAGAAGTCACTGTTCAAGATATCTTCCGATATTCTGATAAATCGGCCAATTGCTCACTTACCGTTGTCTGACCGATAAGATAAATCGGTCGGTAAATCAGCCGATATGGCGATAAATCAGCCGTTATGCCGATAAATAGGTCGATTTACGCCTTATCATTGGTCAACCGATAAGTTCCCGATAAGCGATATCCCCAACATTGGTATAAGTTTGGACTTGCGTTCATTGGGGGAGCGGTCCTTGTGAAGGTGTAGCCACACACGATCTCCAATGTTGAATACCATGGGTTGCTTGTTGATGGTGAGCTTGGTCGCGAGTCGTTGTACTTGGCGCTCGATGGTGTGCCTTGTATCTTCATGCATCTTGTTGAGGTGGTTCACTCGGGCACTCGCGTCCATGTTGATGCGCTCTTGTAGTGTTAGAGGAAGAATATCCAATGGGGACAACGGGTTGAAACCGTAGACGACCTCGAAGGGGGACTTGCTGGTAGTTGAATGTCTTGCACGATTGTAGGCGTACTCGGTGATGGGTAGACAATCCTCCCACTCCTTGATGTTCTTCTTGATCAAAACGCGTAGTAGAGTGGAGAGCGTTCGGTTCGTCACCTCCGTTCGGCCGTTGGTTTGAGGGTGGTGTGCCGAAGAGAACAAAAGCTTGATTCCGAGCTTGGCGCATAAGGTCTTCCAAAAGTAGCTCAAGAACTTGACATCGCGGTTGGAGACAATTGTCTTTGGCACTCCATTTAGGCGCAATATTTCCCTACAAAAAAGGTTTGCAACAGGTGAAGCATCGTCTATCTGGTTGCAATGTATGAAATGTGCCATTTTAGAGAATCGGTCCACAACAACAAACATGAAATCTTTGTTGTTTCTAGTCCTAGGCAAACCAAGCACAAAATCCATACTAATATCTTCCCATGGGTGATATGGAATAGGAAGTGGCATATAGAGACCGTGGGATTGAGCTTTAGACTTAGCTTTGCGAAATGTAGAGCATCGTTTGGTGAAGCATGAGACGTCGCGGAACATCTTGGGTCAAAAATAGTTCATGGAGAGCGTAGCGAATGTCTTGTCCCATCCAAAATGTCTCATTAGTCCTCCACCATGAGATTCTTGCAAAAGTAACAAACAAAGAGACGACTTGGGATACATAGTTTATTAGCTCTAATAAGGTAATCATCTTTGATGTAATAGCGTTCCCAAGATGTATGCATCAAACATTTTGCATAAGGGATAGCAAAAGTAGGATCATGTGCATACAAGTCTTTTATGTGCTCAAAACCAATGACATTCAATTCATGTTTGCTAACAAGCATGCATTTGCGGGAAAGGGCATCCGCCACAACATTTTCCTTACCTTTGATGTATTTGATTACATGAGGAAATGACTCAATGAACTCACTCCACTTAGCATGACGGTTCTTCAACTTAGTTTGACCCTTAAGGTATTTAAGCGTTTCATGGTCGGTATGAATGACTAATTCATGAGGGCGAAGATAATGTTCACATTCACGCAAAACACGCACTAAAGCATATATATCTTTGTCATATATGGGATAATTGAGTTGCGTGCCGGAGAGTTTCTCACTAAAGTAAGCTATGGGGCGCTTCTCTTGCATTAACACACCTCCTATGCCATTACCACTAGCATCACAATGAACGTCAAAAGTTTTGTCAAAGTTGGGTAATGCAAGCACGGGAGCATGAGTGAGCAAATTCTTAAGTTCATTAAATGCGGTATCTTGAGATGGTCCCCAAGTAAACGGTGCATTCTTCTTACTCAAAGCATGTAAAGGGGATGCAATGGTGCTAAAATCCTTCACAAATCTACGATAGAAACCGGCTAAACCAACAAAACTACGCACTTGTTGCAAGTTGGTTGGTTGGGGCCAAGTTTTAATATAGCACCTCAAACGGTGCCATCTGAAGACTAGACTGGTAGCTGTTGTTGTAGGAGAACTCGGCGAAGGGTAGGCAATCTTCCCACTTAGATCCATATGCTAAGACACAGGCTCGGAGCATGTCTTCGAGTATCTGATTCACTCGTTCTGTTTGACCTCCGGTCTGTGGGTGGAAAGCAGTGCTGAAGGACAACTTGGTTCCCATGGCCTCTTGGAAATTCTTCCAAAACTTTGAGGTAAACTGGGTTCCTCGATCAGACACAATCTCCTTGGGAACAACATGAAGGCTTACGATTCGGTTGATGTAGAGGCTGGCTAACTGGTTCCCCTTGTAGGTCGTCTTGACATGAATGAAGTGGGCAACTTTAGTCAAATGGTCAACAATGACCCATATGGAGTCATGCCCCTTGCTAGACCTGGGTAATCCGGTGATGAAGTCCATCCCGACTTTGTCCCACTTCCATTCAGGCACCCTGAGAGGTTGTAACAATCCAGTAGGCCAGTGATGTTCAGCTTTGACTCTCTGGCATATGTCACACTTAGCGACGAAAGTGGCTATCTCTCTCTTCATGCCATGCCACCAAAATCTTTCCTTTAGGTCTTGATACATCTTGGTTCCTCCGGGCTGGATGGAATATGGGGTGTCATGAGCCTCTTGCAAGATCAAGTTCTTGAGCTCAGACTTGTTGGGTACACAAATGCGATTCCCAAACCACACAATCCCTTGCTCATCCTCTGAGAATCCTGGGGCCTTGCCTTCCTTGACCTTCCTCTTGATGCCTTCAATACTCTCGTGTTCCTTCTGAGCTTTCTTAACATCATCCACCAGGGTAGGCTTGACTTCGAGGTTGGCCAAGAATCCTGGTGCAACCAGTTCCAATCCGAAGCTTTCAAGTTCCTCAAACAAGGCGGGTAGCATTTCCTTAATCATAGCGTTCAAGGAACAAGCCTTTCTGCTTAATGCATCTGCTACCACATTAGCCTTTCCGGGGTGGTATTGAACACTGAGGTCATAATCCTTGATCAATTCTAGCCATCTTCTCTGCCTCATGTTCAATTTGTTTTGAGTGAAAATATACTTCAGACTTTTGTGATTCGTGTATATCTCACACCGCTTCCCTAGGAGGTAATGTCGCCATGTCTTCAGGGCATGAACCACTGCTGCTAACTCAAGATCATGACTAGCATAGTTCTCTTCATGAGGCCATAGTTGTCTTGAAAGGTAAGCTATAACTCTGCCCTCTTGCATCAAAACACTTCCCAGTCCAGTTCGTGAGGCATCACAATATATCACAAAATTCCTTGTGAATATCAGGTGAGGCCCTAACTGGGGCGGTGGTCAATTTCTTCTTCAGCTCCTGGAAGCTTTCTTCGCACTTCGGCGTCCACTCAAACTTCTTGTCCTTCTTCAAGAGCTGGGTCACGAGTCAGGCAATGCTGGAGAATCCTTCAATGAACTTGCGGTAATATCCCGCGACTCCGAGGAAGCTTCTGACTTCCTTCACATTGCTCTGGGTTTGCCATTCAGTCACGGCTTGAATCTTGACGGGATCTACTGACAATCCTTCAGCAGTCAATTTATGACCCAAGAATCCAACTTCATGCAGCCAGAACTCGCACTTGCTGAACTTGGCGTATAGTTGGTGCTCTCGAAGCTTGTCTAGGACCAACCTCAAGTGTTGTTCTTGCTCTTCTTACGTCTTCGAGAAGACAATAATGTCATCAATGAAGACGACAACAAACTTGTCCAAATATTCCATGAAGACCTTATTCATGAGATACATGAAGCAAGCTGGGCATTGGTCAATCCAAAGGACATGACCGTGCACTCATACAGGCCATATCTGGTTACAAATGTCGTCTTCGAAATATCTTGGGGTCTGATTTTCAGCTGCTATTACCCAGATCTGAGGTCAACCTTGGAGAACACCTTGGCCCCCACTGAGTTGATCAAACAGATCTTCAATCTTGGGAAGTGGATACTTGTTCTTGATTGTAACTTCATTGAGGGAGCGATAGTCAATGCACAAGCGGATGGTACCGTCCTTCTTTGCCACAAGCAGAACAGGTGATCCCCAAGGGCAGGCACTAGGGCGGATAAATCCCTTCCTCAACTGCTCTTGCAGTTGCTTCTTTAATTCTGCTAACTCCTCCGATCCCATTCTATAAGGCTTCCGATAGATGGGTCCTGCTCCGGGCATGAGCTCGATGATGAACTCAATGTGTCGGTCAAGAGGCATTCCCGGTAGCTCATCAGGAAAGACATTGGGGTATTTGCATACTACAGGCACTTGCTCCAACCAAACTTCAGTCAGACAGTTGACTTGGGCGTCTTGAGCAGAGGAGGGGTTGGAAGCAAACTTAACTTCAACTCCTTGGTCATTGGTCACAGTGACAGTCCGGTTGGCACAATCTAACGAGCCTTGGTGCTTGATGAGCCAATTCATTCCTAAGATCACATCCAAGCCTTGTGATCTCAAGACGATAAGGTCTGCTAGGAAGTCTACCCCGTTAATGACAATTTCGACTCCCTTACAGCCTACCTTGGCTCTCATCTCTGCTCTGGGGTTTGTACCACCATAGGGTTATTCAGGGGTGTAGGGGTCATGCCACTTTTTAATGCAAACTTTTGGGTGACAAATGAATGCGTGGCTCCAGAATCAAACAAGACGGTTGCAGGTGCTGAGTTGACAAGGAACGTACCCAACACGACGTCCGGGTCTTCCTCGGCTTCTTCTGCAGTGACATGGTTCACATGACCCTTGCCATTGTTGGGCGGGTTGCGGGGAGCTTGGTTCCTTGGTGGCATTCTGTGGCCTTGTCCTGGGTTCTGCGCATTGGGGCGCGGGGCATCGGGCTTCTTGTTGGGGCAGTACTTGGAGTAGTGTCCTGGCTGACCACATCCAAAACAAGTGACTTGATTGGAGTTGTTGCTCTTGCCGGCATTGTTATTAGGGTTGTTGTAAGCTGGCCTGGGGTTGGCATACTGCCGAAGCTGATAGTTGGTGCGGGGTGCAGGGGCTCTTAGCTGCTGATAGGTTGGCTTGACCGGGGCTGGCTGCCACGGGCGAGGCTTCTGGTTGCTGGAGCTACCCTTGCTAGTCATCTTGCGCTTACGAGTATCATCCAGAGTGCGTCGCTTGTCCTCAAGCATGAGTGCCTTGTTCACCAAATCAGGAAAGGTTGGGCAGTCACACACAAGAAGCGAGTATTGGAGAGTCTGGTTAAGGCCTTCCATGAAGCGCTCTCTTTTGGCAGCACCAGTGCTGACATCTTCAGGAGCATACCTTGACAGAACACTGAACTTCTGCATGTACTCCTTGACTGTGCCACTTCCTTGCTTTAGGGCTCAGAATTCACGCTTATTGATGGCCATGATTCCGGAAGGAATCTGGGCCTTGCGGAATTTTGCCTTGAAGTCATTCCAAGTGATGTTTTGCCCAGCATGCATGACCTTGAATCCATCCCACCAAGCTCTGGAAGTTCCCCCGAGACAGTGAGCAGCATATGCCACATTCTCACGGTCCTCAGTGCAGCCGACTAGTTACAACAGATCCTCAATGGTACGGACCCAGTCGTCAGCATCCAGGGGTTCAACAGTCTCGATGAAGGTGGGTGGTGCATGCTTGTTGAACTCCGCCAACGTGGAACGTCCATTGCCGTTCCCCGCCGGCTGGCGATTGACAGCCTAAGCAATCATCTGGAGGGCTTCAATGTTGGCTTGGCGTTCCTCTCGGAAGGCCTGGAGAAGCTGAGCCATCTCCATGTTTGGAGGTGGTGGCGGTGATGGAGCTTGTCCTTGGGTTTGGTCCTGACTGGCTCCTGCTCCGGTAGAACCTCCGGCTTCTTGCTTCTGGGTAGAGGTACCAGTACGTGTTACAGTAGGCATCCTGTTGGAGCGGTCAAGGTCTCATGATTGTGAAATATGAGGGAAAGCAATATAGACGGGATGCCTAGTAAGGGGGTTGGTATAATACTAATTGTTTTCATGCAAGGGCCAAAAAGGCCAACACATTCATTAAAATCCAAATGGGTGATGTAGTCGCTTACAAGTTCCCGAAGGAAAGCACGACGTCCATCAAACACATCAAAAGCAAACACAACACTACATGGTTTCTTATGAACCATTACAAGGACTCGACTTCGCCTAGGGGGTACACGACCTATCCTACCGTAGGGGTTACAAACTGGCATATCCGGGTTCGGATGATGCCTAAGTGGTGGAATGCTCGGTCGTGTAGTCTGGCTTTCTGGGTCTTCCTCCTCATCATCAGCATCCTGACTTTCCTCTTCACTTGAAGGGGTGGGGGAGTGGAGGATCTCAACACGGCATTGCTTTGCCGGTGGTGCGAAGAGCTTGCGGTAATCCCTTGCGCTCATGCGGTGTTGCTGTGGGGGTCCTCCATCCTTTGGGGGTCTTCCGCCTCGATATGTGACGGCGGGCTGTCCAGGGGGAGCACCTTCTTTCTTGATCGTATCCTTCTTCCCTTGTGCTTGGCGAAGAAGTGCCTTGGTCTCATGAAGTTCCTTTCGGAGCTCCATTGATTCCGAGGCCAAGTGTTGTGCCAAGCTAACGGCACAAAGGCTGAAGTAGGTCTGGAATCGGAGTGGAAGTCCTTCCTTCAATGGTGGAGCTGGTGTGCTACTCTCATCCTCACCCACCTTCCGATAAGGCAAGAAGAGGGTTGCCAACTTGTCTGCCATCTCGGGTAGAAGGTCTCGGAGGAGGGTGAGTGCATTGAGGGTTGCTGTCTCGACGGCAAGAACCAGTGTTGCCATCTGGGGTCCCTTGAAGAACTAGCTTGTTGGAGAGTCATTAGCCTTCACGATCACTTCCACATGATACTCCGTCTCGGTGTCATTGATCCAATGCTCACGGTAGGTAAAAATGGGGGCTCGGCGAAACTGGCACTTCTTGAGACTATCTCCGAGAAGCATGGGAAATCCGGTGGTCAGGAAGTCTTTGGGTACGGCAGCCATCTACAAGGTTGAATGGGAGAGATCAATATGGAAGTATATCTTGGGTTTGGTAAGCTTAGAAAAGAAGAGGAGTATAGAGGGTTTTGCAAAACGGGTTTTATCTTAACTAACGCCCATGCTAACTAAGGCTTCCTACAGTCAGGATGGCTCTGATACCAGCTCTATGGGGACCCCGACTCATGAGTCGAGATCACCGAATGCATGTGTACAGTGATCCCAAAGATCAATGCTCGCTGAACATACAGATGCTGAATAACAAGAGTCTTACATCCAAACATGCCGTCTTACACAAATTATGACCATTATGGTCAAGTCTACATAGATAAGCCTCACGGCTGAACATCGAATAAACTCAAATAGCGGAAGCCTTCATAGATAAGTAGAACCCATGCCATCTGCCTTAACCCTACACGCATTGTGACTGGGACAACGTCCTAGTTCGCATGTTCGTCTCCGAAGAACTCTTCCTCAAATTCCTGCTGTTCCATGCCTAGCCAATTAAATAACCAGTGGCAAGCCAATGAGTACTTTGAATGTACTCGCAAGCAACCCATGTTTTGGCTCAAGATACAACAATGCATGACATAGGTAAATTTTTGTAGAAAGCTAATTTTATTATGCTATGACATGTACAACAACTGGTAAATCGTGCATCATATGAACTCAAGTAACTATAGGGACTGGTTACACATATCAATATAAAGGGAGTGGGCTTCAACCCAACTCAATCATGTCAAGTCCTTTGGCTTGACCCAAGTAGTTTTTCCCACTTATCCAAACACACACACTAGTTTGTAAACAAGTGGACGCAGCCCAAGAGCGGTTACCCAACAGTCCTTGACCATGGACACGACTATTCGAATAGTTTTACACTCTGCAGAGGTTACACACTTTACCCACAAGATCCGGGGAACTTCCATGTCATCCACGACCCGCGGTACCTCAAGTACCCGAGGTAAGCACCTGATCATTATCTCTCCCTAGACGACACTAACATAGAGTCCACTCGATTGGTAGCAACCCCCGTGCCCAATGCTACCTCTTGAGCACTGCGTTGGTTTTCCCTTGAAGAGGAATGGGTGATGCAGCAAAGTAGCGTAAGTATTTCCCTCAGTTTTTGAGAACCAAGGTATCAACCCAGTAGGAGGCTACGCGCAAGTCCCTCGCACCTACACAAAACAAATAAATCCTCGCAACCAATGCGATAAGGGGTTGTCAATCCCTACACGGTCACTTACGAGAGTGAGATCTGATAGATATGATAGGATAATATTTTTGGTATTTTTACGAAGTGAAGGAAATATGCCCTAGAGGCATAATAAAGTATTATATATTTCCTTATATCATGATAAATGTTTATTATTCATGCTAGAATTGTATTAACCGGAAACATAATACATGTGTGAATACATAGACAAACAGAGTGTCACTAGTATGCCTCTGCTTGACTAGCTCGTTAATCAAAGATGGTTATGTTTCCTAGCCATAGACATGAGTTGTCATTTGATTAACGGGATCACCTCATTAGGAGAATGACGTGATTGACATGACCCATTACGTTAGCTTAGCACCCGATCGTTTAGTATGTTGCTATTGCTTTCTTCATGACTTATACATGTTCCTATGACTATGAGATTATGCAACTCCCGTTTACCGGAGGAACACTTTGTGTGCTACCAAACGTCACAACGTAACTGGGTGATTATAAAGGTGCTCTACAGGTGTCTCCAAAGGTACTTGTTGGGTTGGCGTATTTCGAGATTAGGATTTGTCACTCCGATTGTCGGAGAGGTATCTCTGGGCCCACTCGGTAATGCACATCACTATAAGCCTTGCAAGCATTGTGACTAATGAGTTAGTTGCGGGATGATGTATTACGGAACGAGTAAAGAGACTTGCCGGTAACGAGATTGAACTAGGTATCGAGATACCGACGATCGAATCTCGGGTAAGTAACATACCGATGACAAAGGGAACAACGTATGTTGTTATGCGGTCTGACCGATAAAGATCTTCGTAGAATATGTGGGAGCCAATATGGGCATCTAGGTCCCGCTATTGGTTATTGACCGGAGAGGTGTCTCGGTCATGTCTACATAGTTCTCGAACCCAAAGGGTCCGCACGCTTAAAGTTACGATGACAGTTTTATTATGAGTTTATATGTTTTGATGTACCGAAGGTTGTTCGGAGTCCCGGATGTGATCACGGATATGACGAGGAGTCTCGAAATGGTCGAGACGTAAAGATTGATATATTGGACGACTATATTCGGACACCGGAAGTGTTCCGGAGAAGTTTCGGATTAAACCGGAGTGCCGGAGGGTTACCGGAACCCCCCGGGGAAGTATTGGGCCTTAGTGGGCCTTGAGGGGAGAGAGAGGGCAGCAGCCAGGAGGTGGTGCGCCCCCTCCCAGGAGGAGTCCTAGTTGGAGTAGGAGAGGGGGGCACAGCCCCCTTTCCCTCTCCCTCTCCCTCTCTTTCCTTCCCCCCTTCTTTTCCTAGTAGGACTAGGAAAGGGGAGTCCTACTCCTACTAGGAGGAGGACTCCCCCCCTCTCCTTGGCGCGCCCATAGGCAGCCGGCCTCCCCCTTGCTCCTTTATATACGGGGGCAGGGGGGCACCTCTATACACACTTGATATACGATATTTTAGCCGTGTGCGGTGCCCCCCTCCACCAGATTACACCTCGATAATACCGTCGCGGAGCTTAGGCGAAGCCCTGCATCGGTGGAACATCATCATCGTCACCACGCCGTCGTGCTGACGAAACTCTCCCTCAACACTCGGCTGGATCGGAGTTCGAGGGACGTCATCGAGCTGAACGTGTGTAGAACTTCGGAGGTGCCGTGCGTTCGGTACTTGATCGGTCGGATCGTGAAGACGTACGACTACATCAACCGCGTTGTGATAACGCTTCCGCTGTCGGTCTACGAGGGTATGTGGACAACACTCTCCCATCCCGTTGCTATGCATCACCATGATCTTGCGTGTGCGTAGGAAATTTTTTGAAATTACT
This sequence comes from Aegilops tauschii subsp. strangulata, assembly GCF_002575655.3. NCBI lineage: Eukaryota > Viridiplantae > Streptophyta > Magnoliopsida > Poales > Poaceae > Aegilops > Aegilops tauschii. The sequence goes on from NC_053041.3 coordinate 330,902,790, forward strand.
ACGTTCCCCAACAGTGGCATCCGAGCCAGGTTTTATGCGTTGATGCTATGCACGAGTAGAACACAAGTGAGTTGTGGGCGATATAAGTCATACTGCTTACCAGCATGTCATACTTTGGTTCAGCGGTATTGTGAGATGAAGCGGCCCGGACCGACATTACGCGTACGCTTACGCGAGACTGGTTTCACCGTTCGGAGCACTCGTTGCTTAAAGGTGACTGGCGGGTGTCTGTCTCTCTCACTTTAGTTGAACCGAGTGTGGCTACGCCCGGTCCTTGCGAAGGTTAAAACAGCACCAACTTGACAAACTATCGTTGTGGTTTTGATGCGTAGGTAAAAACGGTTCTTGCTAAGCCCGTAGCAGCCACGTAAAATATGCAACAACAAAGTAGAGGTCGTCTAACTTGTTTTTGCAGGGCATGTTGTGATGTGATATGGTCAAGACATGATGTGATATAATGTGTTGTATGAGATGGTCATGTTTTGTAACCGAGTTATCGGCAACTGGCAGGAGCCATATGGTTGTCGCTTTATTGTATGAGATGCAATCGCCATGTAATAGTTTTACTTTATCACTAAGCGGTAGCGATAGTCGTAAAAGCAATAAGTTGGCGAGACGACAACGATACTACGATGGAGATCAAGGTGTCGAGCCAGTGACGATGGTGATCATGATGGTGCTTCGGAGATGGAGATCACAAGCACGGTGCTTCGGAGATGGAGATCACAAGCACAAGATGATGATGGCCATATCATATCACTTATATTGATTGCATGTGATGTTAATCCTTTATGCATCTTATCTTGCTTTGATTGACGGTAGCATTTTAAGATGATCTCTCACTAAAATTTCAAGATAAAAGTGTTCTCCCTGAGTATGCACCGTTGCAAAAGTTCTTCGTGCTGAGACACCATGTGTTAATCGGGTGTGATAGGCTCTACGTTCAAATACAACGGGTGCAAAACAGTTGCACATGCGGAATACTCAGGTTAAACTTGACGAGCCTAGCATATGTACAGATATGGCCTCGGAACACAGAGACCGAAAGGTCGAGCGTGAATCATATAGTAGATATGATCAACATAGTGATGTTCACCATTGAAACTACTCCATCTCACGTGTTAATCGGACATGGTTTAGTTGCTTTGGATCACGTAATCACTTAGATGATTAGAGAGATGTCTATCTAAGTGGGAGTTCTTAAGTAATATGATTAATTGAACTTAAATTTATCATGAACTTAGTACCTGATAGTATCTTGCTTGTCTATGTTAATTGTAGATATATGGCCCGTGCTGTTGTGCCGTTGAATTTTAATGCATTCCTTGAGAAAGCTAAGTTGAAAGATGATGGTAGCAATTACACGGACTGGGTCCGTAACTTGAGGATTATCCTCATTGCTGCACAGAAGAATTACGTCCTGGAAGCACCGCTAGGTGCCAGGCCTCCTGCAAGAGCTACGCCAGAAGTTATGAACGTCTGGCAAAGCAAAGCTGATGACTACTCAATAGTTCAGTGTGCCATGCTTTACGGCTTAGAACCGGGACTTCAACGACGTTTTGAACGTCATGGAGCATATGGGATGTTCCAGGAGTTGAAGTTAATATTTCAAGCAAATGCCCGGATTGAGAGATATGAAGTCTCCAATAAGTTCTATAGCTGCAAGATGGAAGAGAATAGTTCTGTCAGTGAGCATATACTCAGAATGTCTGGGTATAATAATCACTTAATTCAACTGGGAGTTCAACCTCCAGATGATTGTGTCATTGACAGAATTCTTCAATCACTGCCACCAAGCTACAAGAGCTTCGTGATGAACTATAACATGCAAGGGATGGATAAGACGATTCCCGAGCTCTTCGCAATGCTAAAGGCAGCGGAGGTAGAAATCAAAAAGGAGCATCAAGTGTTGATGGTAAGTAAAACCACTAGTTTCAAGAAAAAGGGCAAAGGGAAGAAGAAAGGGAACTTCAAGAAGAATAGCAAGCAAGTTGCTGTTCAGGAGAAGAAATCCAAGTCTGGACCTAAGCCTGAAACTGAGTGCTTCTACTGTAAGCAGACTGGCCACTGGAAGCGGAACTGCCCCAAGTATTTGGCGGATAAGAAGGATGGCAAGGTTAACAAAGGTATATGTGATATACATGTTATTGATGTGTACCTTACTAATACTCGTAGTAGCACCTGGGTATTTGATACTGGTTCTGTTTCTAATATTTGCAACTCGAAACAGGGGCTACGGATTAAGCGAAGTTTGGCTAAGGACGAGGTGACGATGCGCGTGGGAAATGGTTCCAAAGTCGATGTGATCGCCGTCGGCACGCTACCTCTACATCTACCTTCGGGATTAGTTTTAGACCTAAATAATTGTTATTTGGTGCCAGCGTTGAGCATGAACATTATATCTGGATCTTGTTTAATGCGAGACAGTTATTCATTTAAATCAGAGAATAATGGTTGTTCTATTTATATGAATAATATCTTTTATGGTCATGCACCCTTGAAGAGTGGTCTATTTTTAATGAATCTCGATAGTAGTGATACACATATTCATAACGTTGAAGCCAAAAGATGAAGAGTTAATAATGACAGTGCAACTTATTTGTGGCACTGTCGTTTGGGTCATATCGGTGTAAAGCGCATGAAGAAACTCCATACTGATGGAATTTTGGAATCACTTGATTTTGAATCACTTGGTACTTGCGAACCGTGCCTTATGGGCAAGATGACCAAAACACCGTTCTCCGGAACTATGGAGAGAGCAACAGATTTGTTGGGAATCATACATACAGATGTATGTGGCCCGATGAATATTGAAGCTCGTGGCGGATATCGTTATTTTCTCACCTTCACAGATGATTTGAGCAGATATGGGTATATCTACTTAATGAAACATAAGTCTGAAACATTTGAAAAGTTCAAAGAATTTCAGAGTGAAGTTGAAAATCATCGTAACAAGAAAATAAAATTCCTACGATCTGATCGTGGAGGGGAATATTTGAGTTACGAGTTTGGTCTACATTTGAAACAATGCGGAATAGTTTCGCAACTCACGCCACCCGGAACACCACAGCGTAATGGTGTGTCTGAACGTCGTAATCGTACTTTATTAGATATGGTGCGAACTATGATGTCTCTTACTGATTTACCGCTATCGTTTTGGGGTTATGCTTTAGAGACGACTGCATTCACTCTAAATAGGACACCATCGAAATCTGTTGAGACGACGCCTTTTGAACTATGGTTTGGCAAGAAACCGAAGTTGTCGTATCTTATAGTTTGGGGTTGCGATGCTTATGTGAAGAAACTTCAACCTGATAAGCTCGAGCCTAAATCGGAGAAATGTGTCTTCATAGGATACCCAAAGGAGACCGTTGGGTACACCTTCTATCACAGATCCGAAGGCAAGATATTTGTTGCTAGAAATGGATCCTTTCTAGAGAAGGAGTTTCTCTCGAAAGATGTGAGTGGGAGGAAAGTAGAACTTGATGAGGTAACTGTACCTGCTCCCTTATTGGAAAGTAGATCATCGCAGAGATCAGTTTCTGCGACACCTACACCAAGTAGTGAGGAAGTTAATGATAATGATCATGAAACTTCAGATCAAGTTATTACTGAACTTCGTAGGTCAACTAGATCAAGATCCGCACCAGAGTGGTACGGTAATCCTGTTCTGGAGGTCATGTTACTAGACCATGGCGAACCTACGAACTATGAAGAAGCGATGGTGAGCCCAGATTCCGCAAAATGGCTTGAAGCCATGAAATCCGAGATGGGATCCATGTATGAGAACAAAGTATGGACTTTGGTTGACTTGCCCGATGGTCGGCAAGCCATTGAAAATAAATGGATCTTCAAGAAGAAGACTGACGCTGATGGTAATGTTACTGTCTATAAAGCTCGACTTGTTGCGAAAGGTTTTCGACAAGTTCAAGGAATTGACTACGATGAGACCTTCTCACCCGTAGCGATGCTTAAGTCTGTCCGAATCATGTTAGCAATTGCCGCATTTTATGATTATGAAATTTGGCAAATGGATGTCAAAACTGCGTTCCTGAATGGATTTCTGGAAGAAGAGTTGTATATGATGCAACCGGAAGGCTTTGTCGATCCAAAGGGAGCTAACAAAGTGTGCAAGCTCCAACGATCCATTTATGGACTGGTGCAAGCCTCTCGGAGTTGGAATAAACGCTTTGATAGTGTGATCAAAGCATTTGGTTTTATACAGACTTTTGGAGAAGCCTGTATTTACAAGAAAGTGAGTGGGAGCTCGATAGCATTTCTGATATTATATGTGGATGACATATTACTGATTGGAAATGATATAGAATTTCTGGATAGCATAAAGGGATACTTGAATAAGAGTTTTTCAATGAAAGACCTCGGTGAAGCTGCATATATATTAGGCATTAAGATCTATAGAGATAGATCAAGACGCTTAATTGGACTTTCACAAAGCACATACCTTGACAAAGTTTTGAAGAAGTTCAAAATGGATCAAGCAAAGAAAGGGTTCTTGCCTGTACTACAAGGTGTGAGATTGAGTAAGACTCAATGCCCGACCACTGCAGAAGATAGAGAGAAAATGAAAGATGTTCCCTATGCTTCAGCCATAGGCTCTATCATGTATGCAATGTGTGTACCAGACCTGATGTGTCCCTAGCTATAAGTTTAGCAGGGAGGTACCAAAGTAATCCAGGAGTGGATCACTGGACAGCGGTCAAGAACATCCTGAAATACCTGAAAAGGACTAAGGATATGTTTCTCATATATGGAGGTGACAAAGAGCTCATCGTAAGGGGTTACGTTGATGCAAGCTTTGACACTGATCTGGACGATTCGAAATCGCAAACCGGATACGTATTTACATTGACCGGTGGAGCTGTCAGTTGGTGCAGTTCCAAGCAAAGTGTCGTGGCGGGATCTACGTGTGAAGCGGAATACATAGCTGCTTCGGAAGCAGCGAATGAAGGAGTCTGGATGAAGGAGTTCATATCCGATCTAGGTGTCATACCTAGTACATTGGGACCAATGAAAATCTTTTGTGATAATACTGGTGCAATTGCCTTAGCAAAGGAATCCAGATTTCACAAGAGAACCAAGCACATCAGAAGACGCTTCAATTCCATCCGGGATTTAGTCCAGGTGGGAGACATAGAAATTTGCAAGATACATACGGATCTGAATGTAGCAGATCCGTTGACTAAGCCTCTTCCACGAGCAAAACATGATCAGCACCAAGACTCCATGGGTGTAAGAATCATTACTATTTAATCTAGATTATTGACTCTAGTGCAAGTGGGAGACTGAAGGAAATATGCCCTAGAGGCAATAATAAAGTATTATATATTTCCTTATATCATGATAAATGTTTATTATTCATGCTAGAATTGTATTAACCGGAAACATAATACATGTGTGAATACATAGACAAACAGAGTGTCACTAGTATGCCTCTGCTTGACTAGCTCGTTAATCAAAGATGGTTATGTTTCCTAGCCATAGACATGAGTTGTCATTTGATTAACGGGATCACCTCATTAGGAGAATGACGTGATTGACATGACCCATTACGTTAGCTTAGCACCCGATCGTTTAGTATGTTGCTATTGCTTTCTTCATGACTTATACATGTTCCTATGACTATGAGATTATGCAACTCCCGTTTACCGGAGGAACACTTTGTGTGCTACCAAACGTCACAACGTAACTGGGTGATTATAAAGGTGCTCTACAGGTGTCTCCAAAGGTACTTGTTGGGTTGGCGTATTTCGAGATTAGGATTTGTCACTCCGATTGTCGGAGTGGTATCTCTGGGCCCACTCGGTAATGCACATCACTATAAGCCTTGCAAGCATTGTGACTAATGAGTTAGTTGCGGGATGATGTATTACGGAACGAGTAAAGAGACTTGCCGGTAACGAGATTGAACTAGTTATCGAGATACCGACGATCGAATCTCGGGTAAGTAACATACCGATGACAAAGGGAACAACGTATGTTGTTATGTGGTCTGACCGATAAAGATCTTCGTAGAATATGTGGGAGCCAATATGGGCATCCAGGTCCCGCTATTGGTTATTGACCGGAGAGGTGTCTCGGTCATGTCTACATAGTTCTCGAACCCAAAGGGTCCGCACGCTTAAAGTTACGATGACAGTTTTATTATGAGTTTATATGTTTTGATGTACCGAAGGTTGTTCGGAGTCCCGGATGTGATCACGGACATGACGAGGAGTCTCGAAATGGTCGAGACGTAAAGATTGATATATTGGACGACTATATTCGGACACCGGAAGTGTTCCGGAGAAGTTTCGGATTAAACCGGAGTGCCGGAGGGTTACCGGAACCCCCCGGGGAAGTATTGGGCCTTAGTGGGCCTTGAGGGGAGAGAGAGGGCAGCAGCCAGGAGGTGGTGCGCCCCCTCCCAGGAGGAGTCCTAGTTGGACTAGGAGAGGGGGGCGCAGCCCCCTTTCCCTTTCCCTCTCCCTCTCTTTCCTTCCCCCCTTCTTTTCCTAGTAGGACTAGGAAAGGGGAGTCCTACTCCTACTAGGAGGAGGACTCCCCCCCTCTCCTTGGCGCGCCCATAGGCAGCCGGCCTCCCCCTTGCTCCTTTATATACGGGGGCAGGGGGCACCTCTATACACACTTGATATACGATATTTTAGCCGTGTGCGGTGCCCCCCTCCACCAGATTACACCTCGATAATACCGTCGCGGAGCTTAGGCGAAGCCCTGCATCGGTGGAAGATCATCACCATCACCACGCCATCGTGCTGACGAAACTCTCCCTCAACACTCGGCTGGATCGGAGTTCGAGGGACGTCATCGAGCTGAACGTGTGTAGAACTTCGGAGGTGCCGTGCATTCGGTACTTGATCGGTCGGATCGTGAAGACGTACGACTACATCAACCGCGTTGTGATAACGCTTCCGCTGTCGGTCTACGAGGGTACGTGGACAACACTCTCCCATCCCGTTGCTATGCATCACCATGATCTTGCGTGTGCGTAGGAATTTTTTTGAAATTACTACGTTCCCCAACAGGAAGGAGTACGTCGGTGGAGCAACATGGGGCCCACGAGGGTGGAGGGCGCGCCCAGGGGGGGTAGGCGCGCCACTCTACCTTGTGGCTTCCTCGAAGCTTCCTTGACTTAGGGTCCAAGTCTCCTGGATCATGTTCGTTCCAAAAATCACGTTCCCGAAGGTTTCATTCCGTTTGGACTATGTTTGATATTCTTTTTCTGCGAAACTCTGAAATAGGCAAAAAAACAGCAATTCTGGGTTGGGCCTCCGGTTAATAGGTTAGTCCCAAAAATAATATAAAAGTGAATAATAAAGCCCAATAATGTCCAAAACAGAAGATAATATAGCATGGAGCAATCAAAAAATTATAGATACGTTGGAGACGGATCAAGCATCCCCAAGCTTAATTCCTGCTCGCCCTCGAGTAGGTAAATGATAAAAACAGAATTTTTGATGTGGAATGCGACTTGGCATAATTTCAATGTAATTCTTCTTAATCGTGGTATGAATATTCAAATCTGAAAGATTCAAGATAAAACTTCAATATTGACATAAAAATAGTAATACTTCAAGCATACTAACTAAGCAATTATGTCCTCTCAAAATAACATGGCCAAAGAAAGTTCATCCCTACAAAATCATATAGTTTAGTCATGCTCCATCTTCGTCACACAAGAATGCTCTCATCATGCACAACCCCGATGACAAGCCAGGCAATTGTTTCATACTTTAGTAATCTCAAACTCTTTCAATCTTCACGCAATACATGAGCGCGAGCCATGGACATAGCACTATGGGTGGAATACAATATGATGATGGGGGTTATGTGGAGAAGACAAAAAAGGAGAAAGTCTCACATCAACGAGGCTAATCAATGAGCTATGGAGATGCCCATCGATTGATGTTAATGCAAGGAGTAGGGATTGCCATGCAACGGATGCACTAGAGCTATAAATATATGAAAGCTCGACAAAAGAAACTAAGTGGGTGTGCATCCAACTTGCTTGCTCACGAAGACCTAGGGCACTTGAGGAGGCCCATTGTTGGAATATACAAGCCACGTTCTATAATAAAAATTCCCACTAGTATATGAAAGTGACAAAACAAGAGATTCTCTATCATGAAGATTATGGTGCCACTTTGAAGCACAAGTGTGGTAAAGGATAGTAACATTGTCCCTTCTCTCTTTTTCTCTCATTTTTTTGGGCCTTCGCTTTTTTTATGGCCTTTCTCTCTTTTTTTTATTCCTCACTTGGGACAATGCTCTAGAAAATGATGATCATCACACTTCTATTTATTTACAACTCAATGATTACAACTCGATACTAGAACAAAGTATGACTCTATATGAATGCCTCCGGCGGTGTATCGGGATATGCAATGAACCAAGAGTGACATGTATGAAAGAATTATGAACGGTGGCTTTGCCACAAATACTATGCCAACTACATGATCATGCTAAGCAATCGGACAATGATGAACGTGTCATGATAAACGGAATGGTGGAAAGTTGCATGGCAATATATCTCGGAATGGCTATGGAAATGCCATAATAGGTAGGTATGGTGGCTGTTTTGAGGAAGATATAAGGAGGTTTATGTGTGAAAGAGCGTATCATATCACGGGGTTTGGATGCACCAGCGAAGTTTGCACCAACTCTCAATGTGAGAAAGGGCAATGCACGGTACCGAAGAGGCTAGCAATGATAGAAAGGTGAGAGTGCATATAATCCATGGACTCAACATTAGTCATAAAGAACTCACATACTTATTGCAAAAATCTACAAGTCATCAAAAACCAAGCACTACGCGCATGCTCCTAGGGGGGTAGATTGGTAGGAAAAGACCATCGCTCGTCTCCGACCGCCACTCATAAGGAGGACAATCAAAGGACACCTCATGTTTCAAATTTGTTACATAATGTTTACCATACGTGCATGCTACGGGACTTGCAAACTTCAACACAAGTATTTCTCAAATTCACAACTACTCAACTAGCATGACTTTGATGTCACTACCTCCATGTCTCAAAACAATCATCAAGCATCAAACTTCTCTTAGTATTCAACACACTCATAAGAAAGTTTTTACTATTCTTGAATACCTAGCATATTAGGATTTAAGCAAATTACCATGCTATTTAAGACTCTCAAAATAATCTAAGTGAAGCATGAGAGATCAATAGTTTCTATAAAACAAATCCACAACCTTGCTCTAAAAGATATAAGTGAAGTACTAGAGCAAAACTATATAACTCAAAAGATATAAGTGAAGCACATAGAGTATTCTAATAATTTCCGAATCGTGTGTGTCTCTCTCAAAAGGTGTGTACAGCAAGGATGATTGTGGTGAACTAAAAATCAAAGACTCAAATCATACAAGACGCTCCAAGCAAAACACATATCATGTGGTGAATAAAAATATAGCTCCAAGTAAAGTTACCGACGGAAATAGACGAAAGAGGGGATGCCTTCCGGGGCATCCCCAAGCATTGGCTTTTTGGTGTCCTTACATTATCTTGGGGTTTCCATGGGCATCCCCAAGCTTAGGCTCTTGCCACTCCTTGTTCCATAATCCATCAAATCTTTCACCCAGAACTTGAAAACTTCACAACACAAAACTCAGCAGAAAATCTCGTGAGCTCCGTTAGCGAAAGAAAACAAAAGACCACTTCAAGGTACTATAATGAACTCATTATTTATTTATATTGGTGTTAAACCTACTGTATTCCAACTTCTCTATGGTTTATAAACTCTTTTACTAGCCATAGATTCATCAAAATAAGCAAACAACACACGAAAAACAGAATCTGTCAAGAACAGAACAGTCTCTAGTAATATGTAACTAACGCAAACTTCTGGAACTCCAAAAAATCAGCCAAAATAGGAAGACCTCGACAATTTGTTTATTGATCAGCAACAATTGGAATCAATATTTTATCACGTTCTGGTAAGTTTTAACAATTGTTTTCGTGAACAGAAAGTTTCTGGAATTTTCTGCAAGATCAAATAACTATCATCCAAGAAGATCCTATAGGTCTAACTTGGCACAAACACTAATTAAAAGATAAAAGCACATCTAACCAGAGGCTAGATCAAATATTTATTCCTAAACAGAAGCAAAAAGCAAAAAACTAAAAATAAAATTGGGTTGCCTCCCGACAAGCGCTAACGTTTAACGCCCCTAGCTAGGCATAAAAGCAAGGATAGATCTAGGTATTGCCATCTTTGGTAGGTAATTCTTAAATAAGGCATATATCATCATTTAGAGTTTCTTTCTTTCTATTAATTATCAAACTTTTAGGAACAAGATCGAAAAATTCATTTGTAGCAAATGGTTCCTTAATGATAGCAAAAAGATTGGGATGAATACTTACAGATTTAAGATCCGCAGTTTCTTTACTAGAGGATTCACCCTTATTTTTAGGAACATACATAAGCTTGGCAATTTTCGTTGGAGGACTAGGAGTATTTTTTACAGATGAAAAAGCGGTTCCCAAGTTGGTAATGATACCCTCAAGTTTATCGATTCTAGTAGAATCCTGATTTATTCTTTCATTAACTATTGGTTCCTTCTCCTTAATACTTTTCAAAGTGACTCCTACCTTAGATCCATATTGGGTAATTTGGTTGTGGATCTTTTTATCTAGATTTTCAATTAACTCTACGGTAGCAACTTTATTTTCAATAATTTCAAGTCTTTGCATTACATGCTCCAAAGTTAACATAGTTCCATTAACCAAAAGAGGTGGTGAGCCAAATAAATCTATCATAGCATTATAAGAATCAAAAGTATGGCTACCCAAGAAATTCCCTCCGGTAATGGTATCAAGAATATATCTATAGCAAGGATTAGCGCCTACATAAAAATTGCGGAGAAGAACGGAAGTAGATTGCTTCCTGGAAAATCTATTTTGAGCATTGCAAATTCTATACCAAGCGTCATTTAGATTTTCTCCCTCCCTTTGTTTAAAATTGAGAACTTCATTTTCGGGAGACAATGGAGAAGATAAAGGACTAGCCATAACGACAAGAAAATGGAAAAGAGGCAAACGAAAAAGAGAGGGCGAATAAAACAGCAAGGGTGAAGTGGGGGAGAGGAAAACGAGGGGCAAATGGCAAATAATGTAATGCGGGAGATAAGGGTTTGCGATGGGTACTTGGTATGTTGACTTTTACGTAGACCTCGCCGGCAACGGCGCTAGAAATCCTTCTTGCTACCTCTTGAGCACTGCGTTGGTTTTTCCCTTGAAGAGGAAAGGGTGATGCAGCAAAGTAGCGTAAGTATTTCCCTCAGTTTTTGAGAACCAAGGTATCAATCCAGTAGGAGGCTACGTGCGAGTCCCTCGCACCTACACAAAACAAATAAATCCTCGTAACCAACGCGATAAGGGGTTGTCAATCCCTACACGGTCACTTACAAGAGTGAGATCTGATAGATATGATAGGATAATATTTTTGGTATTTTTATGATAAAGATGCAAAGTAAAATAAAGGCAAAGTAAAAAGCAAAGGAAATAACTAAGTGTTGGAAGATTAATATGATGAAGATAGACCGGGGGCCATAGGTTTCACTAGTGGCTTCTCTCAAGAGCATAAATATTTTACGGTGGGTGAACAAATTACTGTTGAGCAATTGACAGAATTGAGCATAGTTATGAGAATATCTAGGTATGATCATGTATATAGGCATCACGTCCAAGACAAGTAGACCGACTCCTGCCTACATCTACTACTATTACTCCACACATCGACCGCTATCCAGCATGCATCTAGAGTATTAAGTTCATAAGAACAGAGTAACGCTTTAAGCAAGATGACATGATGTAGAGGGATAAATTCATGCAATATGATAAAAAAACCCCATCTTGTTATCCTCGATGGCAACAATACAATATGTGCCTTGCTGCCCCTACTATCACTTGGAAAGGACACCGCAAGATTGAACCCAAAGCTAAGCACTTCTGCCATTGCAAGAAAGATCAATCTAGTAGGCCAAACCGAACTGATAATTCGAAGAGACCTACAAAGATAACCAATCATACATAAAAGAATTCAGAAGATTCAAATATTGTTCATAGATAAATTTGATCATAAACCCACAATTCATTGGTCTCAACAAACACACCGCAAAAGAAGATTACATCGAATAGATCTCCACGAGAGAGGGGGAGAACATTGTATTGAGATCCAAAAAGAGAGAGGAAGCCATCTAGCTAATAACTATGTACCCGAAGGTCTAAGGTAAACTACTCACACTTCATCGGAGGGGCTATGGTGTTGATGTAGATGCCCTCCGTGATCGATGCCCCCTCCGGCGGAGCTCCGGAACAGGCCCCAAGATGGGATCTCGTGGGTACAGAAGGTTGCGGTGGTGGAATTAGGTTTTTGCCTCCGTGTCTGATCGTTTGGGGTACGTAGGTATATATAGGAGGAAGGAGTACGTCGGTGGAGCGACGTGGGGCCCACGAGGGTGGAGGGCGCGCCCAGGGGGTAGGCGTGCCCCCCTACCTCGTGGCTTCCTCGAAGCTTCCTCGACTTAGGGTCCATGTCTCCTGGATCATGTTCGTTCCAAAAATCACGTTCCCGAAGGTTTCATTCCGTTTGGACTCCTTTTGATATTCTTTTTCCGCGAAACTCTGAAATAGGCAAAAAAACAGCAATTCTGGGCTGGGCCTCCGGTTAATAGGTTAGTCCCAAAAATAATATAAAAGTGAATAATAAAGCCCAATAATGTCCAAAACAGAAGATAATATAGCATGGAGCAATCAAAAAATTATAGATACATTGGAGACGTATCACCCAACATTTCTCATCTTAAGATTTTGGAGCCACGCTCCCATATTCATCACATACCACAAGCACGGGGTACCAACGGTTTGTCCTGTGCCCTATAAAAATAGCCATGGCCGCCCTACCTGGCACGACCCCGTCCCGAGAGTGACCTCATGTCACCCCCGTCACTAGTAATGTGGGCACCAAGGTAGTATCGTCCTAGGTAATCAATAATGCCCTTTCCCATATAAGGGTAGAGTGGTTACACATGTAAGGTTGGAGTAACGGTCGCAACTTAAACCAATCCGTTTTGAAAACAACACACACACTTGCCTCGGTACACCACTTCGTCATCAAGTGGTTACCCAACTCATTATCTCCCTCGGGCATAAGTGGCACCCGATGGGGTTTTCGAAAAGTTTTTGAAAACAATCTTGCTTCCACCAGCATGCATATATCCATCCCCTTTTGCGTAGCTCTACTTAGCATCCTAGCTACTCCCACTCGCATAAACCTCATAGAAAGGTAGGGTCATGCATCATGAAAGTATCAACGAGAAAAAGAAACGGAGTAACCCACCAAAGTGGTACCCTCCCATCATGATTCCGGTGCAACAACAACAAGTGCTATATGACATGCATAAAAAGGTTTCACGGTATGGTCAAAGGGACGCTTGCCTGGCTCAGCAAAATCTTCTGGGTCTTCAAAGTCTTCTAGTCCAACTCCTTCGTCAGCAACACAATCTATCATCGCAAAATAACAACGAGAAAATAAGGCAATAGCAAAACAAAAAAAACAAAGTGCTCAAAAAAAGTCAACTAATTTTTGTTAAATACTAGAGTGTATTCTAAGAATGAGAAAATTCCTAGTTTTGGATTTGGAGTCATGGAAACAGTGATAGGAATTTTCAATGACAGGCATAAATGCTAAAATTCAAATTTAAATTTGAAAAGTGAAGAAAAGTTGGTTTGATAAGAGTTAAAATTGCACCATGAAATAGGTGGGATTAATACAAGAATTTAGGAGTAGGAATTATTGCATTTGGATTATTATTTAATCCTGTGGAATTTTGGCAAGTTTAACAAAAAAGAAAAAGGAGAAGGGGCACTGTGCCTGCTGGGCCAGAACAGCCGCAGCGCAGCAAGCCCAGCCAGAGAGGCGGCCCAGCGCACTGGTGCATGCGCGCGCGCCAGGTTTAAACCTGACGGGCGGGGCCCAGGTGTCAGCAAGAGAGAGAGGGCGATGAGGAGGAGAGGCTGACAGGCGGGGCCCGCCTGTCATCCCTAACCCTGAGTCCAAACGGCCGGCGAGCTCACCGGCGACGATGCAGAGCACGACGAGGTTAGGCGAGGGCACGACTAGACTCAGCATCGAGTCGCTGTTCTGGTGGTCGCCGGGGTGGCCTGGTTCGCCGGTGACGATGAGGCACGGTCGGAGGAGCTTCGGGTGGCGGCGGTTCTGGCCGTTTCCGGCAGCTACAGAGAGGGGAAACATGGGGGAAAGGATCAATGGAGTGAGGGGGTTGTAGATCGGGGCTTAGGAGCGGCGGGGAGAGCTTCTACCGTGCGGATGATGGCGAGCCGCCGCGGCGGAGCTCGAGCTCGATCTCGAGCTCGAGAGCTTCTGGAGAGGAGCGGGTGGTGTATGGGGGTGATTAGGGAGTGAGAGAGCGAGTGGTGAGGAGAGGAGGGCTCGGGGAGGCCCTTAAATAGGCGGGCGGTGTCGGGGATATACCCCGCGGCGTAACCTGGCCGGATTGGAAGACTCACTGGTAACGCACCCGGAGCTTGGCGATTCACGGGTAACCCGCCCGATCTTGGCGGTTCATTAGTAACCCGGTGGGCGGGTCAGATGGATGACGAGGCACAAGGCCCAGAAGGCCGGTTCACGTTTAATGGTGGGCCGGCTTATGAGGAAAGCACAAGGAATATTCCCTTACAAAGGAAGCAAGACTAGGATTCCACTTGGAATAGAGTAATCCTAATCCAACTAGGACTAGTCATGTAAACCGCCCCTTCAACATATATAAGGAGGGGCAGGGCTCCCCAAAGAGGGAGAGACAAGGAAAAGGAAAGTAATATTAGGGCTAGACATAACTAGGAGATCGGGTTTACGGCGACTCCCTCGTGATGATAATGAGACCTAGCCTCAAACATCATGTAGGGTTTTTACCGGATGATGTTTCCTGGGGCCCGAAGCTGTCTAAATCCTTGTCTTGTGTTGCGTCTCTCGATTCCGCTCAACCCATCTCAAGCTACCACATAGATGCGTTGGCCTCACGACTAAGTCCTTACACTAGGACATCTGTCGTGCCAATTCCACGACAGGCGGCGGTCCGCCGAGGACTCATGCGTCAGCGAGCTTGTTGCCGTCGCTGCAGGCCAACGTGGCTCGTGTGGGCGTGTCTGTGGCGTTCCTGTGGTTGGTCCAGAGCGAGCGGAGTGAAGAGAGAGGGTAGAGGAGGACCAGAGGTGCCGCGCGTGTGAGGCCGCTCATTGGAGCTCTCGGGCGGCCAGCACGCGTGTGAGCAGGGGCAGCAGGAGGGAGAAGGAGGAGGGGGACAGGGGTTTAGCGTGTCACAGACGCCGAGGCACCTCGTTGGGTGTGCTGGGGAGGCCCAAGGTGGCCGGAGGTGGTTAGCAGGGGGTGGCTACAGTGCCTGGCCGCGTTGTAGCGCTATGGAGCGTGCAAATGGCATGCCATGGCATTTTATATGCCTTGTGGGCATGACCACTGATGTCTGGCTGCCCTATGGGGCAGTAAAGAAGAGGGGAGGGCCATTGGGTGCCCTAGAGAGAAAGTAGGAGAGGAGTGGGGTTGAGAGAGAGAGGGGGAAATGGACTGTCCAGAGGGGTAAATGAGGTGATTTCACCCCTCAATCATTGAGCTGAGATACAGCCATAGTTACTGGAAGTAGAAGACGGTCAGGAGTAGCAGTGGTAAAAAGTTGAGCCCGTGGAGATTTGTGGAAGAGGTCAAAAATGGAATTTTGGTAAAGTGGCAGATAGTGTCTGTTGGTGGTTTGGGATAGCAAATGAATTTCATTTGACATGAGACTCCACAGGATGAAATGGCACGTATAATTAGGGCCTTCCACCAATTTTGAGCTCATTTGGGCAAAGTTGCCAATGCAACTTTTGTAAACCCTAGAAATCAATAGAAATGCATTTACCAAGATCTAGTCATGCAAAATCATTCCCCTTGATGCACCCCTTGATGTAGTGTCCTCATTCGGGGTTGTGAGCATGTCCACAAGGTTTGGGGTAATTTGGAAGAAGTTGGTAATGTAAAGTTGGCCAAGTTTTGTTGTGGACAGAAAGGGTTTTGGGGCACTTTTGTGAACCAAAACAATTTTGATTGAGATGGAACTTTGCAATATCATCACATTATGCATATGTGACTTGCTAGAATTTTCCCGGATTTATTGGAAAATATTTCTTGTAGAAATATTGCAAATACTTGAAATGGACAGCAATGGTTTTGGAGGGTTTTGCCTAATATTTTGAACATGACCATGTGTTGAAACTCTTATATATGGACAATATATGTCCACTGAGTTTCCCTGATTTTTCTCAAATATTTTTGAAGCTTTAAAATAATTTTAACCTATTAAAGACCATTTCTGTCCTTAAGAAAAAAGCCTTTCAATAAAATAGTAAAATAACTTTTAAAATTATATTTTTGTGGTATATGGGAGTCCTATATCTAATAGATTTAAAATATACTCTTTGAAATATTTTTCATACCCCAAATCAAGTACTTGTAGTGCAAACCTCAATTCAGGGGGTTTCAGGAAAACTAATTTTTGAAAATACTATTTGGCCAATTTATTTTTGTAAGAAAATACTATACTGTTCTATACACATGGCATGATCATTGGACAGAAGTTTGGGTCAAGGAGATGATGTATAGAAGGTGAAGTTATGTTGACCTTAAAGAGCACTTGAAAATCACAGAGAGAGAACCAACTCCAAATAAAAGCCAAATGATGCTAAATTTTTTTTTGTTGGTCCAAATTTTCATGCTTTATTAATGCAAATGACATGTTACAAAATGCAGGTTGTGATAGCAACCCTCTCACTCGGGGGCTTAGCTATGATCCGTACTCGCCTAAGTTTCAAAAACACTTCGATTGAACAGCGACCCTCTCACTCAGGGGCTTAGCTGTGATCCCGTACTTGCCTAAGTTTCAAAAACACTCCGAATGAAGAGCAACCCTCTCACTCGGGGGCTTAGCTGCAATCCCGTACTCGCCTAAGTTTCAAAAACACTTTGAGTGAAGAGCAACCCTCTCATTCGGGGGCTTAGCTACGATCTCGTACTCGCCTAAGTTTCAAAAATACTTCGAGTGAAGAGCAACCCTCTCACTCGGGAGCTTAGCTACGATCCTGTACTCCCCTAAGTTTCAAAAACACTCAGAGTGAACAGCAACCCTCTCACTCGGGGGCTTAGCCGCGAACCCAATTCGCCTAAGTTACAAAACGAACTCCAAGTGAAGAGCAACCCTCTCACTCGGGGGCTTAGCCGCAAACACGATTCGCTTAAGTTACAAAACGAAATCCGAGTGAAGAGAAATCCTCTCACTCTGGGGCTTAGCCGCGAACCCGATTCGCCTAAGTTACAAAACGAACTCTGAGTGACGGGCAACCCTCTCACTCGGGGGCTTAGCTACGATCCCGTACTCGCCTAAGTTTCAAAAACATTTCGAGTGAAGAGCAACCGTCTCACTCGGGGGCTTAGCTGCGATCCCGTACTCGCCTAAGTTTCAAAAACATTCCGAGTGAAGAGCAACCCTCTCACTCGGGGGCTTAGCTGCGATCCCGTACTCGCCTATGTTTCAAAAACACTTCGAGTGAAGAGCAACCCTCTCACTCAGGGGCTTAGCTGTGATCCCGTACTCGCCTAAGTTTCAAAAACACTTCAAGTGAAGAGCAACCCTCTCACTCGGGGGCTTAGCTGCGATCCCGTACTCGCCTAAGTTTCAAATACACTCCAAGTGAAGAGCAAGCCTCTCACTCGGGGGCTTAGCCGCGAACCCGATTCACCTAAGTTACAAAATGAACAACGAGTGAAGAGCAAACCTCTCACTCGCGGGCTTAGCTGCAAACCCGATTCGCCTATGTGACAAAACGAACTCCGAGTGAAGAGCAACCCTCTCATTCGGGGCTTAGCTGCGACCCCGTACTGGCCTAAGTTACAAAATAAACTCCGAGTGAAGGGCAACTCTCTCACTCGGGGGCTTAGCTGCGATCCCGTACTCGCCTAAGTTTCAAAAACACTTCGAGTGAAGAGCAACCCTCTCACTCGGGGGCTTAGCTGCGATCCCGTACTCGCCTAAGTTTCAAAAACACTCCGAGTGAACAGCAACCCCCTCACTCGGGGGCTTAGCTGTGATTCCGTACTCGCCTAAGTTTCAAAAACACTTCGAGTGAAGAGCAACCATCTCACTCGGGGGCTTAGCTGCGATCCCATACTCGCCTAAGTTTCAAAAACACTTTGAGTGAAGAGCAACCCTCTCACTCGGGGGCTTAGCCGCGATCCCGTAGTCGCCTAAGTTTCAAAAACACTTCAAGTTAAGAGCAACCCTCTCACTCGGGGGCTTAGCTGCGATCCCGTACTCGCCTATGTTTCAAAAACACTCCGAGTGAAGAGCAACCCTCTCACTCGGGGGCTTAGCTGCGATCCCGTACTTGCATAAATTTCAAAAACACTTCGAGTGAAGAGAAACCATCTCACTCGGGGGCTTAGCTGCGATCCCGTACTCGCCTAAGTTTCAAAAACACTTCGAGTGAAGAGCAACCCTCTCACTCTGGGGCTTAGCTGTGATCCCGTACTCACCTAAGTTTCAAAAACACTTCGAGTGACGAGCAACCCTCTCACACGGGGGCTTAGCCGCGAACCGGATTCGCCTAAGTTACAAAACGAACTCCGAGTGAAGAGCAACCCTCTCACTCGGGGGCTTAGCTACGAACCCGATTCGCCTAAGTTACAAAACGAACTATGAGTGAAGAGCAACCCTCTCACTCGGTGCTTAGTCGCGAACCCGATTTGCCTAAGTTACAAAACGAACTCCGAGTGAAGAGCAACCCTCTTACTCGGGGGCTTAACTGCGACCCCGTACTCGCCAAAGTTACAAAAACACTCCGAGTGAAGAGCAACCCTCTCACTCGGTGGCTTAGCTGCGATCCTGTACTCGCCTAAGTTTCTAAAACACTCCGAGTGAAGAGCAACCCTCTCGCTCGGGGGCTTAGCTGCGATCCCATACTCGCCTAAGTTGCAAAAACACTCCGAGTGAAGAGTAACCCTCTCACTCGGGGGTTGAGCTGTGATCCCGTACTCGCCTAAGTTTCAAAACATACTCTGAGTGAAGAGCAACCCTCTCACTCGGAAGCTTGGCCACGCACTCTGAGTTGCGCCACAAGTACAACGTATGGTCGCACTCTGAGCGGCGCCACAAGTACAACGTATGGTTGCACTCTGAGCTGCGCCACAAGTACAACGTCTCGTTGCACTCTGAGCTGCACCACAAGTACAATGTCTACTCTGTGTGGAGAGAAATCCTCTCACTCGGAGACTCAGCTGCAATCCTAGATTCGCCTAAGTCAAAAAATCCGAAGGCAATATGGACAAAGAAACTGCATCCAAATAAAGCAACCAAGTTCAGGTAAATCCATGGAGGTTCAGAACCACCAGCAGAAGTACACGGGCGTTAAGCCCAAAAGATTTTAACGATTAGAGAATCACTCGGCATTCCGAGGCAAATAAAGTTAAGTTATCAAGTTTTTCACTCGGCGGGAGGACTTGTTGGCTCAACGAAACTATTCAGGTCGATGCCGTCTGCAATGCGAGTAGCTGCATCGATGAAGGTTTCCATGAAGGATTGGAATTGAAGCTATTTGGTCTTGGCAACCTTAAGAGCTGCCAACTTCTCTTCTTTGACTTCCTTGCAATGAACACAGACGAGTGACAAAGCCACATCAGTACCCTAGTGGGCAGCTGACTTCTTCCATGCCTGCACTTGGTCCGGGATGCTGTTGAGTTGAGTCTTCAGTGACTCGAGGTCGTTCAGAAGCACATCCTCTGCCAATAACTCCTTGTCGATCCGGGACAGCGCGACCTTCAGTCGGGCGATGTAATCCAAGACACTGGCAATGCGAGATTCCAGTCGCAGCACGTTCATTGCAGCTTTGTCCTTGACGGGAGAGTTGATAGGGTCCAGACCTGTCTCGATCCACCCAGTTTCTTCCTCGAAGTTCTGACAGAATTCTGCACACACAAAAAGGTGTTGAAGTGACAGTAACATAATGGAAAAGTTCTCTGAAGTCAGTCAGATAAAGAAAAGTACCTACAAGTATGAGGAACATCTTCTTGGCAAGACCTCCTAGATAAGTTTCTAGTTCATCTCTCTTCCGAGCGAGAACATCAACTCTGTCTGCCAAGGCCACCTTCTCCTCCTTCATTTGCACGACTTCCTTCTTTGCTTCATCAACAACGGTTTTCAACTTGGCGTTCTCTTCTTCCAACTTTCCGACTGAAGCCAGCTTCTTGTCGGCAAGTTCAGTCTTCTCCCACGCCGTCTTTTGTGCTGCTGCAAGGTCAAGATCCTTCTGCTCCAGAGCCTGCTTCCTTTTGTCTAAATAAATAACATTCTTCAGACGATCTTGGAGTTGATGGTTTTCACTACACACATATGTTCGAGTGGAATCACTCGGTTTAAAGGTTGAAAGGAAAAGATGACAAGGCGAGCAGTCGACAAATTGTTACCTCCCATGACGGCTGCTTCGTCTTGGGCCTTCTTCAAGTTCTCCTTGGCTAACTCCAGATCGAGGTTGAGTTGAATATGTTTCCTCTCCAAATCAGCAAACTTAGATCCAAGCTCACAGGATTTCTGCAACCAATAAACAAGACACGTCAGTCGACAGAAACAAGGATCAGTCACTTCCGAGTGATAAGATGCAAGGTAAGATTATTATGACAAAAAGAGTTCTAAGACTACTGCCGAATCAAACATTCAACAACAGTCTCGGGGACTACACCCAGTGGGTGCACTCGACGTGCCCCCACTGGTTCGATTTCCCACTCGACATGGTTCGTCCAGCACGAGTGGAAGGAGTAAAAAAACAACAACATCTGTTCTCAAACCACCGCCGACTGCCCGCAGTCGACCGCGGTCTCGGGGACTACACCCAGTGGGTACACTTAGCATGCCCCCACTTGTTCAGTTCCCACTCGACACGACCTGTCTAGACCGAGTGGAAGTACTACAAACAAACATTTCGCAAAGACCCCCGCCGAATCAAACATTCGATGGCGGTCTCGGGGACAATACCCAGTGGGTGCACTCAGCGTGGACCCACTGGTTCAAGAGTTCACTTGACACGACCTGGTCGACTCAAGTGAAAGAGCTACAAAGCAAAAGAGAAACACCCAGTGGGTGTATAGATACAAGGTGCAAACTCATGATAGATGCACATAAGGTTCCAAAACGCTCATCCACGGACATCTTACGAATAATAAAGTAGCAGTTTTCAAGTAGCATATCCTAACAGAGTAAAGATCAAGCTAAAAGCTGATCGGGAATCAACTTACAATCCCACTTACTAGGATGTTGGTTTGAAGGGTTGAGCTGGCATCATAGGCGGCCTTGCTGGTTTTGTATACCACCTTCATTCGGTCCATCATTAAGCCTACTTGGACCATGGCTTCCTTGGCAGCGCCTACATGGTCCTCCGGGACGTGATGAGCAACAAAAAGAGGGGTTAGTGGAATAGACGAGGTAGCCGGAGCAGCTGAAGCTTGAAGTTGCACAGTCGGAGCAGGGGCTTTAGCAGTCGACGCCAAAGGCTGGTCAGTCGACAAAGGATCAGCAAAAGAAACAAAAGTCTGAACTGGATCACCAAGTTGCTGAACGACTGGTTCTGATGCTGATGTCGAGTGAGACACTTTGCTGGCAGGCACCTTCTTGCTCAGAGTCCTGCCCCTTCTTGCTATGTTCCTTTGTGGCACTTCTTCATCATCGTCATTGTTTGGAAGTTGAATAACATTTGTTGGTGCTGCAAAACACTCGACCGTAAGAGTTCATTCGACCATCATAACTGTTGGCGAAGTAAGAGCATGGTTGTGGAACTGTACCTGCCCGAGAAGTGGCCATGTTTGCGGTTTCCGCGTCATCCTGCTCCTTGTCAATGTCCATGGACGTCCCAGAAGTAGCAGCACTGAAAGTTCCCAACTTCACTCAGTCAAACAAGAACAGAAGTTCACGATCAAAACAAAAACAAAGAGAAGAAACACTCACGCTAAGGTTACAGGAACAACCACCTTGATCGTAGGCAGGGCCTTCCGTTGTTTGGGCGCGGCAACTTTGGCCTCCTTCGGGGCCTTCTCTGGCGGCTCAGGAGTGGACGTCTGAGTGCGCTTTGGAACTTGCGCACTTGGCGGAGTTGCTTTGCCACGCCCACCCGCAAGATCCTGCGACTGCTTGGAACGCCGCTTAGAGCGGGGCGGCGATTCAGCCTCCTCACTGCTACCAGAATCCTCACTGTCTTCATCACTTTCATCTTCAGATTGCCAGCTGGCACTTCCGCCTTCGCTCTCCACTCCCTCCTGGAGTTGTTCCCCGTTGGGCATCGAGTACATCTTGGTATAAATCTGCAAGACGTGACTTAACAAGTATCAGTCATATTCAAGAGCAATTGCAGATCAGAAGAAGAAAACACTTGGATTTTTGAGCCTAACCTCTTCTGTCTCGTGGTCAGCGTCGAATGGGAGAATCCTCCTAGACCCCCTGGGGTTATCCTTGTTACCAGTGATGCTCCGCAACCCTGAGCCACCGTCTCCTTGGCAACCTCCTCTTGGTTGACCCGAGCTGTGTCTTCAGGGCCCGAGTACATCCACATCGGATGATCACGGGCTTGGAGAGGCTGGATACGTCGACTGAGGAACACCTCCATCAGATCCATGCCAGTCACACCCTCCCGGAAAAATGACCTGGTCGACTAAAAGGGACACCTCGCCTTTCTCCTCTGGGGTCACAACCAGTGAAGAAGGTAGGCGGAGTCGCTCCATATTGAAAGGGAGGAGGTCGGTCGACTGACCAGCAGTCGGGACATCTTGGCAGTAGAACCAGTTCGACTGCTATCCTATGACTGACTCGGTAAGGGTCATGGGAGGAAAAGTGCTTCTACCCCTGGTTTGAACCCCTAAACCCCCGCACATTTGGATCACGTGCGTCTTTTTGTCAGTCGGATTTGCTTTCTTCACCGTTTGGGAACAGCAAGTGAAGATGTGTTTGAATAGGCCCCAGTGTGGTTGGCATCCCAGAAAGTTTTTGCACAACGAGATGTACTCAGCAAGATACGTGATTATGTTGGGGGGGGGATTGTGCATCTGAGCACCGAAAAAGTTCAAGAAACCCCGAAAGAACGAATGCGGGGGAAGAGAAAAACCTCGATCGACGTGGGTGGTGAGGAGGACATGCTCACCCTCGCGTGGCTGGGGCTCGGATTCGCCCTCCGGCAGCCTCCATGATCCATCAACAATCATGCCGTTTGCGGCGAGCCTCTCCAGATCCTCCTGCTCGACGGTGGAGTGGATCCAGTCCCCCTGGATCCAACCAGGGGGCAGACCAGACCGCGACGACTATCCCCGAGCCGTCTTCTTGCCCTTCGCCGCCGCCTTCTTTGCGCGCTCCATGGCCGCGGTCTTCTCCTTCGCCATGGCAGCAGAGTGCGAGCGGAGCGGGCGGAAGCATCGAGAGCAGAAGGAAAACAAGAGAAGAAGGGGATCGAATGAGGTGCACTGTACATTACATCGGCCTCGACGACTTTTATGGGCCTGCTTCCGAGTGGCTGACTGATACGTCTCCAATGTATCTATAATTTTTGATTGTTCCATGCTATAATATTATCTATTTTGGATGTTTAATGGGCTTTATTATACACTTTTATATTATTTTTGGGACTAACCTATTAACCGAAGGCCGAGTGCAAATTGTTGTTTTTTTGCCTATTTCAGTGTTTCGCAGAAAAGGAATATCAAACGGAATCCAAACAGAATGAAACCTTCGGGAGAGTGATTTTTGGAACAAATGTGATCCAGAGGACTTGGAGTGGAGGTCAAGAAAGAAGCGAGGAGGCCACGAGGCAGGGAGGCGCGCATGCCCCCTGGGCGTGCCCCCCATGCTCGTGGGCCCCTCGCAGCTCCACCGACCTACTTCTTCCTCCTATATATACCCATGTACCCCGAAAACATCCAGGAGCACCACGAAACCCTATTTCCACCGCTGCAACCTTCTGTACCCGTGAGATCCCATCTTGGGGCCTTTTCCGGTGCTCCGCCGGAGGGGGAATCGATCACGGAGGGCTTCTACATCAACACCATGGCCTCTCCGATGATGTGTGAGTAGTTTACCACAGACCTTCGGGTCCATAGTTATTAGCTAGATGGCTTCTTCTCTCTCTTTGGATCTCAATACAAAGTTCTCCTCGATCTTCTTGGAGATCTATTCGATGTAATTCTTTTTGCGGTGTGTTTGTCAAGATCCGATGAATTGTGGGTTTATGATCAAGATTATCTATGAACAATATTTGAATCTTCTTTGAATTCTTCTATGTATGATTTTTTATCTTTGCAAGTCTCTTCGAATTATCAGTTTGATTTGGCCTACTAGATTGATCTTTCTTGCAATGGGAGAAGTGCTTAGCTTTGGGTTCAACCTTGCGTTGCTCGATCCCAGTGACAGCCGGGGAAACGACACGTATTTTATTGTTGCCATCGAGGATAAAAAGATGGGGTTTATATCATATTGCTTGAGTTTATCCCTCTACATCATGTCATCTTGCCTAATGCGTTACTCTGTTCTTATGAACTTAATACTCTAGATCCATGCTGGATAGCGGTCGATGTGTGGAGTAATAGTAGTAGATGCAGAATCGTTTCGGTCTACTTGTCCAGACGTGATGCCTATATACATGATCATGCCTAGATATTCTCATAATTATGCACTTTTCTATCAATCGCTCGACAATAATTTGTTCACCCACCGTAATACTTATGCTATCTTGAGAGAAGCCACTAGTGAAACCTATGGCCCCCGGGTCTATTCTCCATCATATAAGTTTCCAATCTATTTTTACTTTGCAATCTTTACTTTCAATCTATATCATAAAAATACCAAAAATATTTATCTTATTATCTCTATCAGATCTCACTTTTGCAAGTGGCCGTGAAGGGATTGACAACGCCTTTATCGCATTGGTTGCAAGGTTCTTATTTGTTTGTGTAGGTACGAGGCGACTTGCGTGTAGTCTCCTACTGGATTGATACCTTGGTTCTCAAAAACTGAGGGAAATACTTACGCTACTTTGCTGCATCACCCTTTCCTCTTCAAGGGAAAAACCAACGCAAGTTCAAGAGGTAGCAAGAAGGATTTCTGGCACCGTTGCCGGGGAGTCTACGCACAAGTCAAGACATACCAAGTACCCATCACAAACTCTTATCCCTCGCATTACATCATTTTCCATTTGCCTCTCGTTTTCCTCTCCCCCACTTCACCCTTGCCGTCTTATTCGCCCTCTTTTTCCGTTCGCCTCTTTTCGCTTGCTTCTTGTGTATTTGTGTGTTGGATCGTTTGTCACGATGGCTCAAGATAATACTAAATTGTGCGACTTTTCCAATACTAACAACAATGATTTTCATGGCACTCCGATTGCTCCTATTGCCGATGCTGAATCTGGTGAAATTAATACTGCTTTGCTGAATCTTGTCATGAAAGATCAATTTGGTGGATGCCGCTACCCATCTAAACAACTTTGTTGATTTGTGTGATATGCAAAAGAAAAAATACGTGGATAATGATATTTTTAAATTGAAGCTATTTCCGTTTTCGTTTAGAGATCATGCAAAAATTTGGTTTTCGTCTTTGCCCAAAAATAGTATTGATTCATGGAATAAGTGCAAAGATGCTTTTATCTCTAAAAAATTTCCTCCCGCTAAGATCATCTCTCTTAGAAACGATATTATGAATTTTAAGGAACTTGATCATGAACATGTTGCACAAGCTTGGGAGAGGATGAAATTAATGATACGTAATGGCCCTACACATGGATTGAATTTACGGATGATTATACAAAAAAATTATGCTGGATTGAATTTTGCTTCTAGAAATCTTTTAGATTCGGCCGCGGGAGCCACTTTCATGGAAATCACTTTAGGAGAAGCTACTAAACTCTTAGATAATATTATGGTTAATTATTCTCAATGGCACACCGAAAGATCCACTAGTAAAAAGGTTCATACGATAGAAGAGATTAACATTTTGAGTGGAAAGATGGATGAACTTATGAAATTGTTTGCTAATAAGAGTATTTCTTCTGATCCTAATGATATGCCTTTGTCCACTTTGGTTGAGAATAATAATGAATATATGGATGTGAATTTTGTTGGTAGGAACAATTTTGGTAACAACGCTTATAGAGGAAACTTTAATCCTAGGCCGTATCCTAGTAATTCCTCTAATAATTATGGTAATTCCTACAACAACTCTTATGGAAATTCTAATAAGATGCCCCCTGATTTTGAGACTAGTGTTAAAGAACTTATGATTTCTCAACAGAATTTCAATGCTTTGTTTGAAGAAAAATTGCCTAAGATTGATGAATTGGCTAGGAAAGTGAATAGAATTTCTCTTGATGTTGATTCTTTGAAACTTAGATCTATTACTCCTAAGCATGATATCAATGAGTCTCTCAAAGCTATGAGAATTTCCATTGATGAGTGCAAAGAAAGAACCGCTAGGATGCGTGGTAAGAAAGATTGCTTTGTACAAGCGTGTTCTTCTAGTTTTCATGATAATAGGGATGAAGATCTAAAAGTTATTGATGTGTCCCTTATTAAATCTTTGTTTTGCAATATGAATCTTGATAATGATGGGACTGGAGATTAGTCAACTTTAGTTAAAAGGCGTCCCAATGATTCGGAGTTTTTAGATCTTGATGAAAAAATTGGTAAAAGTGGGATTGAAGAGGTCAACACTTTACATAGCAATGAACCCACTATTTTGAATTTCAAGGAATTTCATTATGATAATTGTTCTTTAATAGATTGTATTTCCTTGTTGCAATCCGTGCTAAATTCTCCTTATGCTTATAGTCAAAATAAAGCTTTTACTAAACATATCGTTGATGCTTTAATGCAATCTTATGAAGAAAAGCTTGAATTAGAACTTTCTATCCCTAGAAAACTTTATGATGAGTGGGAATCTACTATTAAAATTAAAATTAAAAATCATGAATGCTATGCTTTGTGTGATTTGGGTGCTAGTGTTTCCACAATTCCAAAAACTTTGTGTGATGTGTTAAGTTTCCGTGAATTTGATGATTGTTCTTTAAACTTGCACCTTGCGGATTCCACCATTAAGAACCTATGGGAAGAATTAATGATGTTCTTATTGTTGCAAATAGGAATTATGTGCTCGTATATTTCATTGTTCTTGATGTAGATTGCAATCCTGCATGTCCTATTATTCATGGTAGACCTTTCCTTAGAACGATTGGTGCAATTATTGATATGAAGGAAGGGAATATTAGATTCCAATTTCCGTTAAGGAAAGGCATGGAACACTTTCCTAGAAATAAAATAAAATTACCTTATGAATCTATTATGAGAGCTACTTACGGATTTCATACCAAAGATGATAATACCTAGATCTATTCTTGCCTTTATGCCTAGCTAGGGGCGTTAAACGATAGCGCTTGTTGGGAGGCAACCCAATTTTATTTTTGTTTCTTGCTTTTTGGTTCTGTTTAGTAATAAATATTTGATCTAGCCTCTGGTTAGATGTGGTTTTATGTTTTAATTAGTGTTTGTGCCAAGTAAAACCTATAGGATCTTCTTGGATGATAGTTATTTGATCTTGCTGAAAAAATCAGAAACTTTCTGCTCACGAAAACAATTGTTAAAAATCACCAGAACGTGATAAAATACTGATTCCAATTACAGTAGATCAATAAACAAATTATCTAGGTCGTACTATTTTGTTAGAATTATTGAGTTACAGAAAGTTTGCGTTTGATACAGATTACTACAGACTGTTCTGTTTTTGATAGATTTTGTTTTTCGTGTGTTGTTCGCTTATTTTGATGAATCTATGGCTAGTATCGGAGGTTATGAACCATAGAGAAGTTGGAATACAGTAGGTTTAACAGCAATATAAATAAATAATGAGTTCATTACAGTACCTTAAAGTGGTGTTTTGTTTTATTTCGCTAATGGAGCTCATGAGATTTTCTGTTGAGTTTTGTGTTGTGAAGTTTTCAAGTTTTGGGTAAAGATTTGATGGATTATGGAATGAGGAGTGGCAAGAGCCTAAGCTTGGGGATGCCCAAGGCACCCCAACGTATAATTCAAGGACAACCAAAAGTCTAAGCTTGGGGATGCCCCGGAAGGCATCCCCTCTTTCGTCTTCGTCTATCGGTAACTTTACTTGAGGCTATATTTTTATTCACCACATGATATGTGTTTTGCTTGGAGCGTCTTGTATGATTTGAGTCTTTGTTTTTAGTTTACCACAATCATCCTTTCTGTACAAACCTCTTTACTTGGAGGCCCAACAACGTCTACAAGAAGATGGTTGCGTAGTAGACATCAAGCTCTTTTATGGCACCGTTGCCGGGGAGGTTAGTGCTTGAAGGTATATCTTTAGATCTTGCAATCGAATCTTTTTGTTTCTTGTTTAATCACTAGTTTAGTCTATAAAAGAAAACTACAAAAAAATGGAATTAAGGTCCTACAAGAAGAAGGTTGCGTAGTAGACATCAAGATCGACGCCCTCACGGTATCTGTCACACCGGCCCCCTTCAATAAATATATAATCTCCCGTTTTCGTTGCCTTTCGGATGTCTCACGTCATATACTTTTCTTTGCAGGCCGACGAAACCCCGTGCACCATATTGTACACCATTGGCGACTAGAAGGTGGACGTGGGGAAGGCGACAATAATGAAGCCGAAGGAACCATTGTTCCACAGCCGGCCGATTCCCCCGAACGTCTTCAAGGTTTCCGTGGCCAGTGTCAAACCGGGCCATGAGAATTTGCCTCCTCTGGTACTAGTGGGGGATGACGACGAGACCCCACGGCGGCTTGGTTATTGTTGCAATGGGTGGGTCCTGTTGTGGCCAAAGAATCTGCTTCGTCTGGAGGCGACCGGGAGCACACCCACGAGCACACAGTTAGGTATGAACATCAACACCTCACCTACCCGATTAGCGTCGGCTGTCGTGCTGGGTGATAGCGGAGGGGGTGAGGAAAAGGCTCCATTAGTCGCTGGTGACGTCGCCATAGATGAGGATGAGGATGACGATGGCACTCAACAGTATGTCTATACTGGTGCCTACTTAGGGTTTGAGCGTCATGAGCCGGTGCCTGAATTGCCGTCTCCGGAGGCTGAACGTATTATGGACGACCTTCCGGTAGTAAAGATGTCTAGGAAGAGACCGAGGAAAGGCAAAAAAGCTGATTCTATGATCGAGCTGCCTCAGCAGCCTCGGGTTCAAGACCGTATAGATATCCCCGTGCGGATAAATGGCATATCCCCAGTCAACCAATCCTACCTGCAGTAGCGCTAGGGGCCAGATTCGGTGATCTAAGGAGACTTTATGATGATGTGCTGCAGATAGAGAAAGGCCTCACCGCCTCGAAAGATCTAGGATACCCACTCTATGTGGTTAACGTTCCGCGGCAATTGTCGTACGTCGACACATTCCCCGCGGAGAAGTTCTTCCTTCGATTCGATTACATATTCGACATGTTTCACGTGAAGAAGCTGGATTTTACGTTTGTCCGCCTTTATGCCTTGCACATGAACTACATTATCGGGGTTGAGTAGATACCTCATATCTGTGTCGCTGACCCGTACTTCATGCACGAGGGCTTCTTGGGAGTCTGCGCAAAGCACCGTGAATACGCGAGGGAATACATCGTCAATTTCATGCTCGCCAATAAGGACAAGGAGGCAATTCTCGTGCCTTATCATCCCCTATAAGTCATCCGCGCGGATATCCTTCCTTCGATTTCAATCATTCATTTGCACCGTGGAGGCTAATTAATTTGAGGTGTACTTATTTTGCGCAGCGGCGGGCGCGCCGTCCTCATCATCCTCTACCCTCGATACTCCCACGCTCTTTACTTCGACTCGTCAAAGAACATTAACAAAAAGGATTACACCCACATCAAGGATGTTCTCTACAGTGCTATGTTTTACTACGACGCACAGGGTGGAGAGGTCAAGGACAAGAAGAGAAGGGACGGCGGGCCCGCCTTCGGCCATAAGACCGACTTCTACTGCATCCAGCAACCGAGTGATTCTCTTAATGATGGATTCTATGTTCTACACCACACGCTGGAGTACAGACAGGATCACCAGAACCTTCGCATTTCACCTACATCCGATGATGCCCATATTCTGCAATGGGCAAAGAACGTAGGAGATATCGAGGATGATCGACTTTGAGCTGAGTTCTATCACATCCAGCGTGAACTTGCCCAAATCATCATGAAGGAGGTTGTTGGAAAAACAGGGATGTTTTACGAAGAAAGACAAATGTCGCGGGAAGACGTCCGAACACGGGTAGCCTCTCAGCGTCTCGACCTAAAGCCTTTCACTAGGCTCGGGGACTATCTTCCTGACTTAGATGGATGGCACGACATGTTGGAGTGATTGTCGATATATGACAATGTGTCCGTTTAGTCCATACTTTCTGTATGACGAAACTTTGAGTTATGCACGACGAAACTTTATTTGTGATGTAATTAAACCGTCCTCCTCGACTAGCGACGATCACTCTAGTTAGGGCATTTTGGGTACGATCAACTTTGTTATTTATGCTTATGATATGTTGCTTCTATTTTTGCCAAGTCTGTCTCTTTCTGTTGCTCAACTATATATGTTGCATATCATCGACTCATGTGACGATGCACGTGCATAGATCATCGATGGCGAAGAAGTGCTACGCCAGGAGTATATATACGACGAGTGGCCGGAGTGTCAGGCCCAGGTGTACCGGTTTCCGGTTTCCGAGCGACAGGCAATAGTTAGTTTAGGTTCACTCTAATGCGAGAGAGGGATACGAACTCATGTACTGCATAGTTCCGCTCTCACTCAAAGTGATAGCTCTTCTCGCGTATATCATTGTTTAGATGGATGACGATGTAGTTGCAAGTAATCGAGACTTGTATCACTATTTTCGAGATGATGACGAGAAACCACTTTGTGTTGGATGATGATTATGATGATGACATGATTTGATGAGACTAGTTGTATGTATATCCTATGATTACATTTGTATGTGTATGATATGCTAAAGATTATTGTATAAAGCCTATTCAAATACAAAACAAATATGCAAAAAAAACTAATAAAACTAGCAGTAGCGAGGGGAACAAAGTTAGCAGTAGCGCTGCCTTACCAGTAGCGCTTCCTTCTAAAAAGCACTGCAGATATTAGCAGCAGCGCTCTACACTAAAGCGCGCTACTGCTATCCATGTATAGTAGTAGCATGGGACGACACGCGCTACTGCTACACGTTAGCTGTAGCGCCTTATCAGTAGCGCGTCATCCCGCGCTACTGATAGGCAAAATGCCCGCGCTACTGCTAGGGTTTTCCCTAGTAGTGTGCTGGATGGTGACGTGGAGGTGGTTGTTGATGTTGTTGCACAGGTGCAGCAGATGCGGGTGGTGATTGTGGAAGACGCGTGAGTACATCATCGAACTTGACATCCAACTTGTTGTCAATTTTCTTCTCAACGTCATCCATCCTCTCCAGTGCCTTTCCAAAGTTGGCCATCACGTCTTCCTCCTGTTGATTCAACATTTTCTAGAAATTTACCACGAAGATCCTTCTTCTTCATGTTCTCCTAGTCAATCTCCTCGGCTTGTGGTCTTGCCATGGTTAGCAGCAATAGAAACACACAAGAATATGATCCTACAGACTAGTAGAAAGAGGTGGGTTGTCACAAATCCGTCAAGCAAATCTCAAATTCTTACCAGTTCTTACCAAGCAGCAGGTTGTGATCGGCAACCATTGTAGTCAAAACTCTGAAAGCTTGGACAGAGCGATTCCCAGGTGGTGTCCAACGCACAATGTCGACATATGTGGAGCTGCGAAGGCTTATGATATGGTAGAAAAAATGTCAGCAATAATCAATTCAGGGATGCAAAGTTGAATAAACGCTCAACGACAGTACTGTGCTGGACCTAGTCTAGACCGTACTAGAGACACGAGCCTAGAACACTAACAAAAGCACAGCCCAGCTCGTAAACAAGAGAAAAGCACACTCTGAATATATTTTTCTCACGCTCTTTTTTTGCGCTCTTTTTTAGGCGCTCTTTATTTTTGTGAAAAATCACTATAATGGCGAGTGTCTCAAAACTCCTCCCAAGTCGAAATAACAGGATAGGCACAAAACAATTGACTATTTTTTCAGAAATCAGGGTAGCGACGAACAAAAAGTGCAATAAAAAATCACTATGATGGCACGTGTCTCAAAAGACTCAGAAAATCCTAAAAATAGGATAGGGAAAAAATATTTTCACCTGCTCAAAATTTTGGCCTTAAAACTGCTCGGGGGTCTCCAGACTCTTATTTTTAAACCTACTCGGGCAAGGAAACATGAATCTGAAAATAGATGGATCTCGAAAACAAACCTAATATGAAAAGAACTCGGATTGGGTATGGTATAGGACGGTGATATATGTGGACTCGGATTGGTGGCATGGTATATGGACTCGGATTGGTGGCGTGGTATATGGACTCGGATTGATGGCGTATATATGATTGTATTTGTGGACTCGGATTGATGGCGAATATGTGGTATATGTGGACTTGGATTAGTGGCGGAGATATGGTGGTATATGGCAGCGATGATGGATTTGGTGGGGTGGTGATATATGGCAGCGATGACGAAGGTGCGGCGGCGTCGTGAAGACCTGTGACTAGAACTCGGAACTCTAAAGGAACTAGACGCTAAGACTAGCAACTCGACACGATGATGCAACCGAAAATTCAACAAAGAAAAACTCTAAAAAGATTATGCAAAGGCTCAGATTGGTTCGGATATGATGAACAAACCCTAATCTTTTTTGGCTTTTTCATGGGCTATAGGTATGAAGAACCGACTCGATCTAAACTACGAAAAACTATAAAATCTCACCGAGCAACCTGGAAATCTGATACCACTTGATAGAGGCAAAGGTGTCCCGTCTTTTGTTGAGATGGTGATTATCATTTTCGGAAGAGTAGACTTTGACGATCCGACTATGAACGTGCGAGGGCGTTGCGCCTTAGCAATCGCTAAACCAACTCCGAGAGGTTAGTGACCACACCGGAGCATGATCAACCTAACCACGAGGGTCTATTTCCTGCAAGCAAACAAGGAACAAGGAAGAAACTGAGATTGCAATCTGGATATTGCGAATATAAGATGAAAGCTTTATTGATCAAGGTGGGGTTCTGTGACGTCTTGGTCTAGTCGTTGACCACAAACGAAGAATGCGAAGTTGTAGCTATGGCGAACTTTTAATCTAAACAAAACCCAAAGGGGCTGTATATATGGAGGAAGAGGGGGGAATTTCGTGGCCCTTGGAGGAGGGTTCCAAAACCAACCCTAACTCTTGTTTCCCCACACATTCGGACTGTAAAACAACCTATACTCAAGTATTTCGAAATTACATGGGCCTGGCCCAAAAATAAGGTGGCACAACACCTATTATATGATATGGACTAAAATCTGCACTAGAAACGGCCTATACTCAAGTATTTTCTAGATTCCCACGCTCCTCGCGAGCATTTTGAGTACTTGTGGGTCCAAAACAGACTCCAACTGACAAAGATATGACCGTTTTAGTCAACACCGTTCATTTGTATGGCAGTCCTTGAAAGAATTTCATTTTCCCGTGATGCGTTCTGGCGCGCCGCCCCAAAATTTTCTGTCCTCCGCAGTGGAGATATTGCTTCCACATATATATTGACTGATGCTAGGAATGCCCACTTGTTACTGGCTGTCACACACGTACATTACTGTGTGTCACACGGCGAAAACAAGGAGAATAAGGCTTATAGTCGCCATATTTTCTTCAATTTAAAACCAAATGGGATTCCCCGGATCATAGAGCATGTCCATAATGCAACGTTGTCCTTCCCAGGTAGACTAATGTTCACACTCACCATAACCTCTCTGATTTCCTTCCAAAGGAGTGCCAATGAGTTTAGAAACTTGTCTGAAAAGCAACGGCGAATGATGTTCTTTGACTTTCAGGGGCAAAAATTACTTCTTAGGGGCCGAATTTCAGGGTCCTCTAGGCCTACTAGCATAAGCAAGGAGCATTTTCTTGATTCCCACTCTCATCGCGAACATTTTGAGAACTTGCTGGTCAGAAACGGACTCTGAATGACAAAGTTATGACCATTTTAGTGAACACCCGTCCTTTATATGGCACTCCTTGAAAGAACTTCAATTTTCCATGACGCGTTCTGGCACGCCGCCCCGAAAATTTCTACCCCCCCATAGTGGAGATGTTGTTTCCACATATATATTGATAGATGCCAGGAATGCCCTCTTGTTACTGGTTGTCACACACGTACGTTACGGTAGGTCACACAGCAAAAACAAGGACAATAAGGCTTATATTCGCCGTATTTTCTTGAATTTACAACCAAATGGGATTCCCCGGATCATAGAGCATGTCTGGAATGCAACGTTTGTCCCTACCAGGCGTACTAATGTTCACACTCACCATAATCTCTCGGATTTCATTCCAAAGGAGTGTCAATGGGTTCAGAAACTTGTCTGAAAAGCAGTGGTGAATGATGTTCTTCGACTTTCACAGGCAAAAATTGCTGCTTAGGGGCCGAATTTGAGGGTCCTCTGGACCTCCAAGTGCAAGTGGGGATTATTTTCTAAATTCCCACGCTCCTCGCGAGCATTTTGAGTACTTGTGGGTCTGAAACGGACTTTGAATGACAAAGTTATGACAATTTTAGTGAACATCGGTCCTTTATATGGCATTCCTTGAAAGAACTTTATTTTTCGTGACGCGTTCTGGCGCGCCACCCTAAAATTTTGTGCCCCCCTAGTGGTGATATTGTTTCCACATACATATTGACCGATGCAAGGAATGCTGATGTAGGGTGGAAACCCTAAGGCCGATCTTTCACGATTGGAGCGGATCCTACGAACAACACGAGGGGAAAACATGAGGGGAAACACGAGAGAAATCACTGAAAAGCAACAAGATTTGATTACACATGTGCTAGATCCTCGAAACACAAAGAGATACACAATCCAGAATCAACAAGGGACGATACAAGTAGCAAGTTCTTCACCATGAGGAGGTCTTGAGGGGGGGGGGTCTTCCCATGAGGGGTCTTGAATCCGCTTGGGGGATCTTGTCCGAAGAGGTCGTGGACTCCAATGGAGAAGTAACCAAGTGGATCAGCAGAGCTCTATCTCTCAAATGAGCCAATCATTTGCCAACCCTAGAAAGAGGGAGGAGGAGGAGTATATATAGTCTAGGTGGGCGCAGGGGTACAGCCCTTTACTATGCGCAGACAGGCGGGGCCGGATGTCCGGGCCTTCAGGAGGAGCCGGATGTCCTTGCAGGGGGCCGGATGTCGTGGCTGGGAGGGTCGGTCTTGAAGCTCTCTGGATAGACGGTGTCCGAATTTCCGGGGTGGAGGCCGGATGTCCGGCGGCTCGGGAAGAGCCAGATGTCCGGGCTGGTGTCGGGCCGGATGTCCGGGCCCTATAGCTTCTGTTGGGCGGCGGCCGTGGTAGATGCTCCAGGGGCCGGATGTCCGGGGCTTGGGGCCGGATGTCCAGTTCCCGGAGGCTTCTCCGGTTCCTTCCGTCATTCCTCTTCATCGATGAACTTGGGGACTTGTCCGTCTTCACGTGCATCTTTGGCAGGGCCTTTTTGGTACCTGATCATGCAAAACATTCCGGACTTAGGTAGTAGCCATGCCTCGATAGGGTCATATGGAATATCACTAAGGCGAGATGTCACCTTGTTCTCGAGAGCTCTAGCTCGTGCTCGTGTCATAGGTCCTGTTGGCACTTGGTGAGACGATGGTAGGTCCATGGGGATGACCATGGGATGCTCCGCATCATCTCCCCTCCCTTGGGAAGGATCCGACCTCGGATTGAAATCCTCATCACCATGGTAGGGAGAGAGATCTTTGACGTTGAAGATGTCGCTCATGGAGTACTTGTCACGTGGGATGTCGATCTTGTAGGCGTTGTTGCTATAGTGTTCAACTACTTTGAAGGGTCCATCGGCTCGTGGTAGAAGTTTGGACTTGCGTTCATTGGGGGAGCGGTCCTTGTGAAGGTGTAGCCACACAAGATCTCCAATGTTGAATACCATGGGTTGCTTGTTGATGTTGAGCTTGGTCGCGAGTCGTTGTACTTGGCGCTCGATGGTGTGCCTTGTATCTTCATGCATCTTGTTGAGGTGGTTCACTCGGGCACTCGCGTCCATGTTGATGCGCTCTTGTAGTGTTAGAGGAAGAATATCCAATGGGGACAACGGGTTGAAACCGTAGACGACCTCGAAGGGGGACTTGTTGGTAGTCGAATGTCTTGCATGATTGTAGGCGTACTCGGTGATGGGCAGACAATCCTCCCACTCCTTCATGTTCTTCTTGATCAACACGCGTAGTAGAGTGGAGAGCGTTTGGTTCGTCACCTCCATTTGGCCGTTGGTTTGAGGGTGGTGTGCATAAGGTCTTCCAAAAGTAGCTCAAGAACTTGACATCGCGGTTGGAGACAATTGTCTTTGGCACTCCATTTAGGTGCAAGATTTCCCTACAAAAAAGGTTTGCAACATGTGAAGCATCATCTATCTTGTTGCAATGTATGAAATGTGCCATTTTAGAGAATCGGTCCACAACAACAAACACGAAATCTTTGTTGTTTCTAGTCCTAGGCAAACCAAGCACAAAATCCATACTAATATCTTCCCATGGGTGATATGGAATAGGAAGTGGCATATAGAGACCGTGGGATTGAACTTTATGTGCTCAAAACCAATGACATTCAATTCAAGATTGCTAACAAGCATGCATTTGCGGGAAAGGGCATCCGCCACAACATTTTCCTTACCTTTGATGTATTTGATTACATAAGGAAATGACTCAGTGAACTCACTCCACTTAGCATGACGGTTGTTCAACTTAGTTTGACCCTTAAGGTATTTAAGCGTTTCATGGTCGGTATGAATGACAAATTCATGAGGGCAAAGATAATGTTCACATTCACGCAAAACACGCACTAAAGCATATATCTCTTTGTCATATATGCGATAATTGAGTTGTGTGCCGGAGAGTTTCTCACTATAGTAAGCTATGGGGCGCTTCTCTTGCGTTAACACACCTCCTATGCCATTACCACTAGCATCACAATGAACGTCAAAAGTTTTGTCAAAGTTGGGTAATGCAAGCACGGGAGCATGAGTGAGCAAATTCTTAAGTTCATTAAATGCGGTATCTTGAGATGGTCCCCAAATAAACGGTGCATTCTTCTTACTCAAAGCATGTAAAGGGGATGCAATGGTGCTAAAATCCTTCACAAATCTACGATAGAAACCGGCTAAACCAAGAAAACTATGCACTTGTTGCAAGTTGGTTGGTTGGGGCCAAGTTTTAATAGCATTGATCTTAGATTCATCGACATGCACACCCTTAGAAGATACTACAAAACCCAAGAAAACAAGCTTATCAGCACCAAAAAGGCATTTGTCCATATTAGCATAAAGGCGCTCTTTCCTAAGGGTTTGCAAAATGGTTCGAAGGTGGGTGACATGATCTTTAAGTTATTTTCTAAAGACAAGGATATTGTCAAAGTAGACCCCAATAAATAGACCAATATAGGGTCGAAGAACAAAATGCATGACTCTCATGAAAGTACCGGGTGCTTCGGATAAACCCATTGGCATAACAAGCCATTCATATAAGCCAAATTTGGTCTTAAATGTGGTTTCCCATTCATCACCTTCTTGTATGCGGATTTGGTAATAGCCACTTTTAAGATCAATCTTAGAGAAAATGGTGGCCCCACTAAGCTCATCTAGCATATCATCTAGTCATGGAATGGGGTAACGATAACGTACGGTGAGAGCATTGATGGGACGACAATCGGAACACATGAGATAAGCACCATCTTTCTTGGGAACAAGGATTCACTACGAAAAAACCACTTCCATGATGATACGTGTTCGTCACAGTAGGTCACGTTTTCTGTCATGCATGTACATCCATGATGATTTTATGACGGAATCAAGATATTCATACCTGTGATGTCGTAGAAGTGTTCCATGACATTACCAAAATTATCATCACAAAAGTGTCCACTTCTGTCGGGGATATACCCCGCGATGTAAACCGGCCGGAGGTATAACCCGGCCGGACTTGGCGGTTTACTTCAGACCCGGCTGAGACTTGACGATTCACTAGCGACCCATTTGGACCTGGCGGTTTACGATTCATTGGTAATCCGGCAGGCGGGTCAAAGGAGCGACAAAATCCGGTGGCCCAACGGGCGGTTCATGAAGGCCGATTCATACTATGGTGGGCCGGTTTACAAGGAAAGGCGTGAGGAATATTTGTCTTACAAGGAGTTAAGACCTGGACTTGTATCCGGTTTGTATTAGAGATAGACTAGTCCTAATCCTAATAGGACTCCACATGTAACCCGCCCCTTCAACATATATAAGGAGGGGTAGGGCTCCCCAAAGAGGGACGGGCAACAATCAATAATCTCTAGGGCTAGACACAATTAGAGGAGAGCCGGTTTACGGCAACTCCCTCATGAGCGTAATGAGATCTAGCCTCAAACAGCATGTAGGGTTATTACCGGATGATATTTCCCGGGGCCCGAAGCTATCTAAATCCTTGTTTTGTGTTGCGTCTCTCGATTCCGCTCAACCCCTCTCAAGCTACTACATAGATGCGCTGGCCTCACGACTAAGTCCTCACCCTAGGACATCTGCCGTGACAATTCCACGACAACTTCCATGACGATAAATCGCGCGTCATAGAAGTGCATTCGTCAAGGGTAACCGACACATGGCATCCACCATAACGGGTCGTCATTAAGCCATCGGGTTTCGGTTTGGATCCGATAACCCGTTAACAGCCCAGACCAATGGGGATTTTCCATGTGTAAAATTCTCATTCACAGGCAGATCCACGTGTCGGCCCAGCATTCGGACAGTTGTCATCCAGCGAATGGACGGGGCGCGCCTATGATACTTTGACACATGTCTCGGCCCAACAGTGGCCCATTCAGGTTAAAAGACCGGGTCTATCAAAATAAGCGGGCCGACCGATTGGTGGCCTACTTGAGTCAGGGCCATTCACAAGCACGGCCCATACAGGTTACACAGAATCGACCCATCAAAGGCCCATTCTAGATTTGACAATTTCCAGCCCATCGTCAGTTTCATCCTGTTAACGGCCCGCTACGTCTTTGGGCCCAATTATGGCCCGAGCTTCTTTTGGCCTGTTAGCAGCCCATCGTCAGTTCCAACCCGTTAATGGCCTGTAACATCTTTCGGCCTTTTCTTAGCCCATTCTGCAATTGGGCAAACTTCTAGCCCGTTGTGACTTTAGGCCTGTCCTTGGCCCATTCGGCAAATGGGCCAATTCCTAGCCCATTTTGTCTATCGGCCTGTTAACGGCCGGCACAATAGTTGGGCCTTTGAGTACGCAACCTAATTTTGGGTCCATTAGGGGCCCATGTTCCGCAGGGCAAATTTTCAGTCCGACGCGACTTTTGGCCAGTTAAAAGCCTAGTTTGCAAATTGGGCCTCCTTTGGCCTATAACACTTTCGGCCTCTTACTGGCCCGTAAAGTAAAAGAGCCGAGACAAAATTTACATTATATTTCGGCCTGCTAGAGGCCCGTGGGCCATTTCCATTTATACGGCCACATCGAGCTTTCGGCCTGTTAACGGCCTGCTAAGAGTCGTTGTTACGGTGGGCCACATCATTTGGGATCCACTAAATATTATTTTGACCAGCCCAATTAAGGCCCGCTTTGACTACACATGCTTGTTCATTCGTATGGCGTCCAGGAAATGTTTGGGCGTGTTGGCTCCCGTTTCAATGATATAGCATATTCAAAGAATTATCCTACTCTATACTATTGCCTCTAAAAAACATACACTATACAATAAATAGACTAAGGCATAGAAACGTAGAATAATCCTACATTATAGAATGAAGAATTACAGCCAATTATACCCACTGGGCATTATAGTTCGGCACAAGTGATAATAAAGCATACACAAATAGCAAATTACATACACTAGGCAAATAAAGCTCATACATCATGGACACGCATCAACAGAACTTACCATTTGAACTATAATCTCTCTAGAAAATAAGATTGGCTAGATTCAGATAGCACAAATTTCAGTCTGCAAAATCTCCAATTCCTTCCTGGTTACCTCAGTGTCTCGTTTCGTTTTTTGACTCCTACATCTAATACCTGCAAGTCCAGCCTCAACTTGTTGATTGCACGTTGAGAATCATGTACACGTTGTCTTGCCACCTCTAGTTGATGCTCAAGAACATCAGCACATTCCAATTACAATCCATAATCATTTGGTAACGACCATGCCGCACTGCTCGCAGATCTGTGTGTTGATGTCACTTCATCCTGAAATGTTTCTGTAAGTACACATGACTAGGTTAAAAATATAGTTACAACAGTGAAGCAAGCAAGACAGACTATTTTGTGCATGGCAAAACAGGACTAACAATAATGTTACATGTCATAAATCATAAGCAGGTTATATTTTAAAAATTATAAAAATGGTAGTCTGTGTAGCCCGCATACAGAAATCTCTCTTAGCTCACCAGAGGAGCATGATGTTGGGGCCAAATCCAAAACACAGGCAGGTTACAAATTTAGACAGCATGTTGCGTATAAGTAAGCAAGCAGTTGGCCATTCTGTAGCTCAATTAAAGTCTTAGGGAGCATAATGAACAGCATAGGGATTCATACAAACCTACTACAACAAGCAAAACTATGCAATCATTAGCCTAGTATAAACTAGATTGTGAGCCTCATGCAGTAATAGTTGGTTAATAGACTTCAAAGCTTTAGGCACACTTCGCCAGACTAATTAAATTGTAAGGCCTTTAATTATGTCAACTAATAGTTATACAAGTACCCAACATCAGGCATTATTGTTTGGGAATCTCATTAACTGAGGACAAATAAAGAAATTGAAATGAGCAATTTTAACTATGCCTGAAACAAACGAGCAATTGAACTGTTGAGTTGGCAGCATGCATACATGCACACCTCAATAACATCCATGGCCTAGCTACATTTACTATATAAAGGAAAAAGTAATGTAACATTGTTTGCCCCCTATGAAGTATCTCGACTAGTATGTAATCAATATCCTAGTATTGATAGGGAGGCTAATGATGTGAATATGTGTTTGGTTATGACGTTTATGATATCGACAACTCTACCATGGC
This sequence comes from Aegilops tauschii subsp. strangulata, assembly GCF_002575655.3. Lineage (NCBI taxonomy): Eukaryota > Viridiplantae > Streptophyta > Magnoliopsida > Poales > Poaceae > Aegilops > Aegilops tauschii. Next base: position 330,944,128 of record NC_053041.3, read on the forward strand.
AGGAAGTAGTTTCACACTGTTCACTACTATAATATGTTTTAGATATTTAAAAGTAGACTACATCATAATGAGTGAACAGACACATTAAAATGTGTTCACATACATCTGATTTACATAAAAGTTAGAACGTCATATAGTAGTGAGTGGTGGGGGTTTTAATCAATGGCCCAATGACTGGGTTACAGGTGAAGAACCCTATGCAAGCACAATGTCAGACAAATAGGATGTCATGGTAATTGTAATGCAGGGTGAGTTACCTTAACTGGTTGAACCGGCTTAGCGCTCCTCCTCCTCCTTCTCTTGCAAGGCTCCTTCCTAATATCTTGTACTTGGAAATCCTCAATCTTATCTTCATTGCACCCACTCTGCAAGGTGACACAAACTAGTTACTGGTCTCCTTGGAAGATAAATATGCATACTTTCCAGTCTGTGAACAACACAAAAGTATGATATTGTAACAAAATAACACCACATAATGAAACATGCCACATCTCTTGCACACAATGAAATGAGCATTTACTATGTGTACATTATGTAAAAACTAGGCATACCTTCGAACTAGATCTCCAGGTACTCTTGGAGAGCCTACTTTAGTGTACAGCCAGACCTTTATGTCACCTATCAGTTATACAAGCCCCCACTACAACAACCCTTAGTGTTTAAAACGTTGACAAGCTCTGTTAGGTCAAGAACAAGTAATCAAAGCAAACAGCCCTAGTATGGTTGGCTGACACAAACAAGCAATTGAACAGATGTGTGCGCAAATCTTACATATCAAGAAAAGAAGCATAGAAGGAGGCTTAAAGACCATCACTTGACTGACCAGATTTAAGGGGCATTTAAACATCATGTGCAACGTATGAACTAACATAAACATTGCATATTTCATATTCTATAATGAAATGCACATGTATTAGGTTATGCCATGTATGAGATGCCCAAATGTACACTATAGCAGGCATGAGTGATTCATCATTGCACGTACCCTATAGTGGAATCTCTAGAAAGGCTTATATTTAGGAACGGAGGGAGTATCATGTATGACATCTACATATCTAATTTAGCAGCCAGTAGTAGAAATCATTGTCTACACAAAGGGATTACTTGTCAAAAATCCTAGCAAACCACGCTGGCAGGCACACAACAATACAAGAGAGAGAGACGCACTTGCAAGATCATAGCAATGCCTCAGTCCAGGATCTTGGTTGGCCAAGCTGTTAGATCCAGAAGAAACATCATCCTTGTAGTTTTTCCCAGCTGCATAACATGTAATAGCGACCTGTTAGTATATTTGAAGTACATCAGGCAGGTGATGCTGGAAGGGTTTAAAGGTGACATGTACCTAGGCCGTGGAGCGTGCTTGGCATTTGCTAGCGGTGGGAATCAGGTTAGAAACATCAAGGGTGATGACGACGCCCTGGCTGTCGGGATCCGGTAAGGAGATCTCGAACCGTCGAGTAGGGTGTTTGTGGAGCGGCTCCGGTAGGGTGGACTACGGTGTGGGCTAAGCAAATCTGAGGCCGAGGACGAGGGCGTCGGTGAAGCTGCTCCGGTGGTTGGGTTCAGGCTGGTGTCGATGATGCGGATTTGCGACCATGGATGGGGCGTCAGAAGCTGCTCTGGTAGGTTGGACGAGGGTGCGATGAAGCGGATTTGAGGCCGTGGACTTGCGCATTGGCAAAGCGGCCCCAGTAGGGTTGAGAATGGTATAGGCGAAGCTACTCAGGTAGGGTTGACGATTGTGTCGGCGAAGCGGCTCCGGTAGGGTTGAGGAAGGTGTCAGCGAAGAGGATCAGAGGCCGTCGACGGGGGCCTCGGTGGGGCGGCTCCGGGGGGTGTGGATGAAGCGTCTCCGGTGTGAAGTACGATGTAGCCGCTGTAGATGCGCTGCGATTGTCGAGAGTACCGACAAATCAGATCTGGTGCCTGGACAAGGCTGGCACTGAATGGGCTATGGTATGGTGGTGGATAAGAATTTTACTTGTTTCTAGGGGAGGTGGGAGGGGTAGATGCGGCCGTAGAAGCAGATCCGACGAAGTGGACGCCGCTGGCAGTGAATGGGCTCTGGTACGACGGTGGATGAGCAGTCTAGGATTTCGAGAGGGGAGGGGTAGAAAGGCCGATGAAGTACGGACGGCGTGATGTAAGATGCTCTGGTGCTGTGGAGTTAGTCGTTTTTGTGGGAGGGGCAAAGGAAATGGGGGTGCCGTGTGGTGGGGGGAACCAGAAGTTACCAAAGCAGCCCCGACCTATTATGTAAATGAGGGCCATATTTTAATTGTTGTTCTACGTGCACCAAGGACAAAAGGGGAATTTCGCATGGTAAAGACTAGGTGGCGGAAATTTTAGAAGGAGGCGGGAGATTTTGATGCCCGCGAGATTGTTCGTATCCAGTTTCAACTAATTTTTGACAGTGCTAGCGAGAAGGTCATGCGAGACTGTGTACACGGGGCACACGTCAGCAGTTAATAACTGGTGCGAAGTCCACCCTAGAAAAAAGGCAATAACTCGGGATGATGCACCGATAACTTGGACGTTCACACGGGCGCGGCCAATCGTACGGGTGTAGAGGCGCATTCACAAAAAAAGGGATCAAACACTCATCCTATGTTTTTCTCGTGTAAATAGATAATTCAGTGCCATTGGTTATTTACTTTAAACATAATGCATTGACGTGTTATTGTAGAGGCGCACAAAAAGAAATGGATATTGTAGTCCCACAAAAGAAATGGATATTGTAGTCCGCTACTTAAAAGTGTTACCTCATATGTTTACATAGGCTCCATTTCATAAATTGCGCACCCGTTGAATTCATATATGAATATTACATATATTACTTCATAATAGAACCTTAAATCATCCACGACTAATGAATTTGAATGCAAGACTAACAATGGTCCATGTACATGATAGCTACATTGGTTGTTTGAAGAAACATCACTGTAACGTTGGCATGCACAATTGAAAAGGATTATTTAGAAAAAGAATGTGATATGTGAGTGTCCAATCTTTATAGCGTTGAATCGATATTGTATCTTTGTCCATGATACGAAGTAGATATTGATTTATGTTCAAGCGATGCATGTCCATGATCGCTAGATAGTGATACGTGAATGAATTGTGCAATCTCTCTCACACGCATACATATCTCATTTCTCCATGGGCACCGGAATCACACACGCGCACTTCGTGTATTTCTCTCCCTCCGTCAAGGTTATTATTCGTCTTTCTACCCTGTCCTACAAGTCTCTCACACAAAAACACACACGCTCTCTCTGTCAAACACGCCCACCCCTTTAATTCCATCCACCCACCGCCACTAATGTCTCAAAGTATAATTATATCTCTCACACATATGCCTAAGGTTAACTCGAGTCCCGAAAACATATGAATACATACAATGGGATTCCAGCAGAGCACCTTTTGTTTTGAGATTTCGCTCTCTCTCTCTCTCTCTCTCTCTCTCTCTCTCTCTATCTCTCACACACACACACACACACGTAGACATTGTTTCTCTCTTCATTTTTTCAGGCACTTGCATGCACACCGCTTGTTTATCTCCGTGATGCTTTAAGTAAGCCCTCGCACACATGCTATCTACCTAACCCTTAGTATAGATATGTGTCACACGAACTCCTTCTCCGTATATCTAAGTGTCACTGCCCCCCACACCCACGCACACACACTTCCCGACACCGAAGGAGTAGGGTGACACCTCGATCTTGACACTAATCTATCTACTGGCTTCTCTCTCAAACACACATACACACACACACATACTACCCGACACCGAAGGAGTAGGGTGGCACCTCGATCTTGATAGTAATCTATCTACTGGCTTCTCTCTCAAACATACACACATACACACACTCGCTAGTTCTCCCTCTATGCCTACCACGCGCACACTCTCGATACAGATTTCTCTCCCCCCTTGATGCAGAGCATCCCTCGACCACCCACTCGGACACTCCATCACCACCACAAGCACCGAGAGGACCAATGACAAGAGCACGTGCACGCGCCATCGAGAACGAGGTTAACTCCTTCCTCTTCGAGCTCCATTCAAATTCACGCGAGAGTTGGGTCCTACCTCAAACGGAAATGTTATGCATCTTTAGGTATGAAGAAAATGACCGTGATGAGGCCAAGACGGAGACCCAAGCACCCAAGGAGAAGGAGGAAGAAAGCCACGGGAAGCGCCAAGAATAAGTGGCCCTAGACACTCGGGGCGCCCGGCCCTCGCTGCCCCCGGGTGCCCGGGCCTTCCGCCGCGCCCAGGACAGGCCCTCTGGTCACCCCGGGTGCCCAGCCAACATGGCCCTGGGTGCCCGGCCAGAACCTGGGCCTCGCCCCAGCCAGCCCCGGGTGCCCGCCCCCCTACGCGCCAGCCGCCAGCCCCTGCCCGGGTGCCCGGGCATTGGACCCCCGGGTGCCCGGCCACGGCCACCTAGCCACGAGCCCCCGCCCCGGATTCCCGGGCCTAGGACCCCCGGGTGCCCGGTCCTGCCTCCGCCGGGTCTCTGTCCGATCCGGGTGCCCGGCCCCCTTTGCACCGGGTGCCTGGACCACTCCGCGAATTCCTGCGTGCAAGATGGGGTTTTTGCCCTTGTATCCCTCTCCCCCTCTTATTTCGTCTCTAAACTATAAGTACCCCCACCTAGCTCATTAGAGGGATAGAAAAGATTTAGATGAGACATTTGTGAGCTTTGCTCTTCTCCCCACCTCCTTTGGAGATCAAGGCCTCCTAGGAGAGGATCCACTTGTGGAATCAAGACCTCCACCTTGGATTAGACTACCACCATCAAGACCTCATCTCTAAGGAGTGGGATGAACATTATCATTGTATCTGTCCTTTGATTGTGTTTGTGAACTTGTGGATCGTGTGATGCTATTCTAGTGGATGTGTCATTTGGAATTGTTGGAGTGATTTTCTCTCGTGTTCTTGTCTGTTCTTGCCATTTCCCCCATCCAAGTCTGAAAAGATCCCCGCTAGGGTTTCACCCTACAACACCCCTCCCCACCCCCCCCAACAATGACAGCAGAAGGGTGACAACTTGATCTTGATCTTAATCTATCAATTGGTTTCACTCTGAAACACACACACATGCTAGTTGTGTCTCTGTGCCTCGCCCACACACACTCGATACGTCTTTCTCTCCATAGCCCCCTCCATATGTAGACTTCTCGCGCGCGCACAACTATAGTGACGATGACGCTGAACCCAGTGTGCCTTGTTTTTACCGGCCTCATGTGATAGTTTTCACCCTGTTTTCTGTTAATTAACAAGGCAACCTTTTCTTTGTTACTACTAGTGAATCTGAGTCATTTGGGGCAGACACAAAATATATCACTTACAACCCAATTACCGTAGTAACTATTTTAAAAGAAACTAGCTAGATGCCTGTGCGTTGCACGGAACATCAAGATGCATTTGTATGAGTAGTTTATCTTGTGAGAGAAAAGGATGAACAAGGGAAGGCCTTATTTGCAAATGTGGATAGGGGTGTGGGTATCTTTTTGCAAAATTGCCATAGTTTCCTTCCTATCCATTAGATATAAATCCGATGGCCTATATTGTAGGATGGCAGGCACACCATCATCAGCAACTCTGTTACCTACTCCCTCCGTTCCTAAATATTTGTCTTTTTAGAGATTTCAACAAATGACTACACACGGAGCAAAATGAGTGAATCTACACTCTAAAATATGCCTATATACACATCCGTATGTGGTACTCCATTTGAAATCTGAAAAAGACAAATATTTAGGAACAGAGGAAGTATAAGAGTAGACATAGAGATATATCTCCAGCATCGTGCACAACGAAAATGTGCTGGACTGGTTAGCGCCGGATGCTCGCAACGCGATGGCCTGAGTTCGAATTCTATCTTTAACTTTAGACTTTTATATTATATATTATTTAATATATACTTCGTTCGCTACTCAACTGACAGTGGAACCCATAGAGTACTTAGAATACAAGATTAAGGATGGATTTGTTACTTTTTAACTTTCTGTACGAAGTTGTAGCCACCCCGCAAGTCATGTACACTGTACATGCAATTAACTTCTTATAGAGGTAGAACCATACAGACAATTAACTCATATGGATTGGATGTGACTCTATTATTTCCAGCATAAGAGCATCTCCAACGGCAGCAGGCAAATTTCCTCCCGCTTCCTTCCATGGAGGACAACATCCAACGCCAGCGGCATATATTTTCACAACTCTAACCAACCAAGGGAAATTCGTGCAAACATGGACTAATTTCATATAAGCATGAAGGATTTCGTATAAAAAAGCCGGATCTTCATATAGAAATGGTGGATTTCATTACATTTACATGAACTAAGCGGTGCTAATACGGCTCTCGTGGTATAATTAATACCTAATCTAAATGGCCGCCCACGAATCCCTTTGTCTTCCTCATGTCCGGTAGACACTTGTGGGGTCGACGAAGGTCCTCGGAAGAGACGAACCAGCAAAGAAACCACATGAATACGCAGTCGTCGCCTTGGCGGTGGCCTTCATGGGACCCAAGTGGCGGCGGCCTCTCGTGTTCTACTTCTCCTCGATGATGGCAGCAGACACGGAGAAGCTGGCCACCGACTCATCGCTCTCCATGTAATGGGATTCTGTCTCTGCCTGCATGGCGCTGTCGTAGGCACGGGAGGCGCGACCATCACAAACACTGGTAGCACGGTACGACGCGGCAGCAATGACGCCCGTGTTGCCGTGCCCGCCGCCGTGCCGACGCGGAGCAACTCGCCACTCCTCATCGAGCTGAACTGGAGTGGCAAGTTCCCGAACCATGCGCCCGCTTGGGGCGTCAACTAGCTCCGTCGGGCCAAGCGAGGTTGGTAAAGCACCGAGCGGCCTAGCTCGTATCCGGAGGGCTTGGTAGGCCACCTAGCCGGGTAGTATGCCGGAGAACGGATCCTCGGAAGCCATCGGAAGAGTGGAGAAAATGGTGAAGGAGGAGATGGAGGAGCGGCGGAGGGGTGCATTCTTACCGGCTATCTGTCTGGCCTCGTTTCAATAGAGGGCGGACGGTAGGAGCTTGGCCGGCGTCTGGCCTTGTTTAAACTAAGGGCGGACGGGAGGAGCTCGGTCGGCGTTGCATTTAATTCCAGCCCACTCATGAACGGACGTGTGGCCGGAGTAGGTTTCTCGGTTTGCATGCGGGCTTAACGGAGGCGTTTGCTGGAGGTGAGGAGGCGTGTTCAGCCGGGCGTGCAGCGTAGTACTATTTGATTGACAACTACTATAGTAAACCAGGACAGTTCCCAATATGGCTTTAATGCAGACGAGGGAGAGGGTAGCGGTTCCAGAAATGTTGAATGGCCAATGATGCATCCTCCTTCAATTAGCATCCTGAATGCATGATGGAAGTAATGGGAGGAGGACGGGGAAAAGAGGCGGCGCGATGTGAATGCAACGCAGCTTGCACTCATATAAAGGCTCCCCGCCATTCCAATGCATCTACCACATCGTACGCACCTCAGCACCTACACTAAGCACAAAAAATGCTCACTCTAGACCCATGGCGGCGATGCGCGTGAGCGGCTGTGCCAGATGGTCCAATACGCCGGCCTGTGGCATGGAACCAATGATAATCTCCAGACGGTGTTGGATATCTCCTTCTTTTTGTCTTCTCCACAACCACCTTCTATTCCACCCATAAAGTGCTATGTCCATGGCTCACGCTCATGTATTGTGTGAAAGTTGAAAAGGTTTGAGAACATCAAAAGTATGAAACAACTGCTTGGCTTGTCATCGGGGTTGTGCATGATTTAAATGTTTTGTGTGATGAAGATGGAGCATAGCCAGACTATATGATTTTGTAGGGATAAGCTTTGTTTGGCCATGTTATTTTGAGAAGCCATAATTATTTTGTTAGTATGCTTGAAGTATTATTGTTTTTATGTCAATATTAAAATTTTGTTTTGAATCATACGGATCTGACATTCATGCCACAATAAAGATAATTACATGGATAAATATGTTAGGTAGCATTTCAAATCAAAAATTCTGTTTTTATCATTTACCTACTCGAGGACGAGTAGGAATTATACTTGGGGATTCTTGATATGTCTCCAACTTATCTATAATTTTTGATTGTTCCATGCTATTATATTATCTATTTTGTATGTTCTATATGCATCAATATGCTATTTTATATGATTTTTGGGACTAACCTATTAACCTAGAGCCCAGTGCCAGTTCCTGTTTTTTCCTTGTTTTTGAGTTTCGCAGAAAAGGATTACCAAACGGAGTCCAAACGTAATGAAACTTTTGCGATGATTTGTCTTGGACGAGAAGACATCCAGAAGGCTTGGAGTACACGTCAGGAAAGCCAAAAGGCGGCCAGAAGTTCGGGAGGTGCGCCCAGGGGGGTAGGGCGCGCCCCCACCCTTGTGGGCCCCTCGTGACTCCACTAACCTATTTCTTCTGCCTATGTATTCTCAAATACCCCAAATCCTTCCAAGGGAGCCACGAAACCACTTTTCCACCGCCGCAACTTTCTGTACCCGTGAGAACCCATCTAGGGGCCTTTCCGGTGTCCTGCCGGAGGGGGATTCGATAACGAAGGGCTTCTACATCAACACCATTGCCTCTCCGATTAAGCGTGAGTAGTTACCACAGACCTACGGGTCCATAGCTAGTAGCTAGATGGCTTCTTCTCCCTCTTTGATTCTCAATACCATGTTTCCTCGATGTTCTTGGAGATCTATTCGATGTAATACTCATTTGCGGTGTGTTTGCCGAGATCCGATCAGCTTATCTATGAATATTATTTAAATCTCCTCTGAATTCTTATATGCATGACTTGATATATTTGTAAGTCTCTTCGAACTATCGATTTGGTTTGGCAAACTAGATTTGTTTTTATTGCAATGGGAGAAGTGCTTAGCTTTGGGTTCAATCTTGCGGTACTCGATCCTAGTGATAGAAGGGAACCGACACGTATTGTATTGTTGCCATCAAGGTTAACAAGATGGGGTTTTCATCATATTGCCTGAGTTTATCCCGCTACATCATGTCATCTTACTTAATGCGTTACTCTGTTCTTATGAACTTAATATTCTAGATGCAGACATGAGTCGGTCGATGTGTGGAGTAATAGTAGTAGATGCAGGTAGGAGTCGGTCTACTTGATACGGACCTGATGCCTATATTCATGATCATTGCCTTCGATATCTTCATAACTTTGCGCTTTTCTATCAATTGCTCGGTAGTAATTTGTTCACCCACCGTAATATTTTCTATCTTGAGAAAAGCCTCTGGTGAAACCTATGGCCCCCGGGTCTACTTTCTATCATGTAAGTTTCTGATCTACAATTTTAGTTTCCTATTTACTTTCTTTGCAATGTTTTACTTTTTGTTCCATAAACCAAAAATACCAAAAATGTTACTTTACTGTTTATCAATCTCTACCAAATCTCACTTTGCAAATAACCGTGAAGGGATTGACAACCCCTTTATCGCGTTGGGTGCAAGTTGGTGTTTGTTTGTGTAGGTATTCGGTGGCTTGCGCGTTGTCTCCTACTGGATTGATACCTTGGTTCTCAAAAGCTAAGGGAAATACTTACTCTACTTTGCTGCATCACCCTTTCCTCTTCAAGGAAAAAACCAACGCAAGCTAAAGAGCTAGCAGGAAGAATTTCTGGCGCCGTGGCCGGGGAGATCTACGCCAAGCCGATACATACCAAGTACCCATGATAAACTCTCATCCCTTGCATTACATTATTTTCCATCCGCCTCTCGTCTTCCTCTCCCCCACTTCTAAAACGATTTCCAAATAGATTTGCCTTTTCTTCGCCCTTCTTCCGTTCATCTTTTCGTTTGCCTTGATGTCTTACTTGGCTCATTTGCTCGTTTGGTTGGAATAATCATGTATTTATTGCAAATCAGAGAACCTAAGATTCCTCATCTGCTTGCTAATCTTTTTAAGAGATCCAATTATGATGAACCAATTTCTAGTGAGTTATGTGCACTAGATTATCTTTATGAAGTTCTGCTTGATATCCGTGAATCTGAAAATTGTGATGAAGTACTTTATGACGTGATTCACGATAGGTCTTTGAATAAAAAGCATGATTGCAATGATGTTATTATAAATTCTATTAATATCAATTGTGCTAATAATATGCAAGACTCAAAGCTTGGGGATGCTAGTTTTGCTATGACCACTACTTGTTGCAATGATCATGATTGGGGTGATTCTTCTTATGGTCTTGAAAATTTATTTAAGCCCCATGATGAATATAACATTGATAATAATGGTTTCAATAATATTGAAACTGGGTTTGGAAGAGTGTCAACTTTAGATCCCACATATTTGGAGAACGATCAATCTTATGAAATTTTTGATAAAAGTGGGTTTGGAGAGGTCATGACTTTAGTTAATGTTAATCCCACTATTTTGGAAGAGTGTCAACTTCACATGCATGTGGATCGTGTTGAGAATATGTTATGTGATAGCTATATTGTTGAATTTTAATATGATCCTACATGTAATTATAATGAGAGTGGAAAATATGGTTGTAGAAATTTTCATGTTACTAAATTACCTCTCTTCATGTGGAGATTGCTATCATCTCTTTCTTCTTCCTTGCATATGGTGGTTTTTGCTTGTCTTGATAAATTGTTTGCTTATAAAATACCTATGCATAGGAATTATGTTAGACTTAGATTTGTTTGTCACATGTTTTATGATGTTCTCTTTGTGCTTCAATTCTTCTCTTTTATGTGAGCATCATTGAAATTATCAATGCCTAGCTAAAAGGCTTCAAAGAAAAGCGCTTGTTGGAAGACAACCCAATATTTATCCTTACTGTTTTGCATCAAATATTTCATCTAGCCTATGGTTAGATGTGTTTTTGTGTTTTAATTAGTGTTTGTGCCAAGTAAGACCTTTGGGATAGCTTACGGTAATAGTTGATTTGATCTTGCTGAAAAAACAGAAACTTTTGCGCTTAGTCCCAGAATTGTTTAAAATCATAGAAGCGTGATAAAATTCTGAATATTTTACAGTATATTTATATACAAATTTCTTAGTTTCTCCTATTTTTTCAGGATTTTTGGAGTTACATAAGTATGCGAACTATCTAGATTACTACAGGCTGTTCTGTTTTTGACAGATTCTGTTTTTCGCGTGTTGTTTGCTTATATTGATGCATCTATGGCTAGTATCGGGGTGTATGAACCATGGAGAAGTTGAAATACAGTAGATATGACACTAATATAAATAAAGAATGAGTTCACAACAGTACCAAAAGTGGTGATTTATTTTCTTATACTAACGGAGCTTATGAGATTTTCTGTTGAGTTTTGTGTTGTGAAGTTTTCAAGTTGTGGGTAAGGATTTGATGGACTATGGAATAAGGAGTGGCAAGAGCGTAAGCTTGGGGACGCCCAAGGCACCCCAAGATAATATTAAAGGATGCCAAGATCCTAAGCTTGGGGATGCCCCGGAAGGCATCCCCTCTTTCGTCTTCGTCTATCAGTAACTTTACTTGAGGCTATATTTTTATTCACCAAATGATATGTGTTTTCTTGGAGTGTCTTGTATGATTTGAGTCTTTCCTTTTTAGTTTCCCACAATCATCCTTGTTGTACACAAGTTTTGAGAGAGACGCATGAATCGTGATTTATTAGAATACTCTATGTGCTTCACTTATATCTTTTGAGCTAGGCAAATTTGCTCTAGTGCTTCGCTTATATCTTTTTAGAGCACAGCGATGGTTTCATTTTATAGAAATTGATGAACTCTCACACTTGACTTATATTATTTTGAGAGTCTTTAAAACAGCATGGTACTTTGCTTTGGTTATAAAATTAGCCCTAATATGATAGGCATCCAACAGGGATATAAGAAAAACTTTCATATAAAGTGCATTGAATACTATGAGAAGTTTGATTCCTTGTGATTGTTTTGAGATATGAAGATGGTGATATTAGAGTCATGCTAGTAAGTAGTTGTGAATTTGATAAATACTTGTGTTAAGGTTTGTGAGTCCCGTAGCATGCACGTATGGTGAACCGTTATGTAACGAAGTTGGACCATGAGATATTTTTTGATTGTCCTCCTTATGAGTGGCAGTCGGGGACGAGCGATGGTCTCTTCCTACCAATCTATGCCCCTAGGAGCATGCACGTAGTACTTTGTTTCGATGACTAATAGATTTTCGCAATAAGTATGTGAGTTCTTTATGACTAATGTTGAGTCCATGGATTATACGCACTCTCACATTTCCGCCATTGCTAGCCTCTCTAGTACCGCGTAACTTCCGCCAGTACCATACACCCACCATATACCTTCCTCAAAACCGACACCATACCTACCTATTATGGCATTTCCATAGCCATTCCGAGATATATTTCCATGCAACTTTCCACCGTTCTGTTTATTATGACACACATCATCATTGTTATATTGCTTTGCATGATCATGTAGTTGACATCGTATTTGTGGCAAAGCCACCGTTCATCATTTTTTATACATGTCACTCTTGATTCATTGCACATCCCGGTACACCGCTAGAGGCATTCACATAGAGTCCTATTTTGTTCTAGAATTGAGTTGTAAGTAAATAAAAGTGTTATGATCTTCATTATTAGAGCATTGTCCCATGTGTGGAAATAAAAAAAAGGAGAGAAAATGCCAAATATAAAAAAGAGAAGGCCCAAAAAATAAGAGAAAAAGAGATAAGGGACAATCACTACTGGAATCAGCTAATTTGCCATCTGCCAGCTCTTTGCCGTCTGCTAGCTGACGGCAAACAAGCTCTTTGCCATCAGCTAGCCAGAAGCTGACGACAAAGAAGTGGCAGACGGCAAAGAAGCTCTTTGCCATCTGTGGGCTCTTTGCCGTCCGCCAGCGGACGACAAAGATTCTTTGTCGTCAGCTGGCGGACGGCAAAGAGAGAGGTGGCCCCCACCCCCTGCCCGTTTGGGGAAAACTTAACGCCCCACCTCTTTGCCGTCTGCCAGCGGACGGCAAAGAGGCAAAAGGGCGGACGGCAAATAGTGGCGGACGGCAAAGAGGAGACTACCTAACGGCCCGTACCCCCCGCCCGTTACTCTCTGTTCTCTCCCTCTCTCTCCTCGCCGACGCGCACTACATCCCACCACACATCCCACCCCACTGCCGCCGCCCGCCGCCGCCCCCAGCACTCGCCGCCGCCCGGCGCCCCGGCCCCACCGCTCCGGGGCCCCGCCGCCCCGTCGCCCCGGCCCCCCGGCGCCGCCGCCCCAGGCCGCCCCGCACCTCTCCTCCACCGGCCACCTCCTCCACCGCCCTGCCCCCTCCTCCACCGGCGACCTCCTCCACCGGCCCTGCCTCAGGTGAGCTCTACCCCTTTTTTCCTTTTTTCTGTTTTTTTAGTGACCGGGGGAGGTGGAGGAGGTGGCCGGTGTGACCAAACTCGCCGCGCAGGGCGGGTTTTATAGCGCCGGGATTTAATGCGGCAGGGAGGCGCCGGGCCGCGGAAGACGAGAGGGCGGCGGGCAGAAGACGAGATGGCCGCGCGGAAGACGAGAGGGCGGCGGGCGGAAGACGAGATGGCCGCGCGGAAGACGAGATGGCCGCGCGGAAGACGAGACGGCGGCGCGCGGAAGACGAGAGGGCGGCGTGCGGAAGACGAGATGGCGGCGTTGACCGCGAGGCATCGGGGCACGTGGGGCAGGCGAGGCGGCAGCCGGCAGCGCGGCAGCGGGAAGCGGGGGGCAGGAGGCGTCGGGGCACGCGGGGCAGGCGAGGCGGCAGCGGGCAGGGGGGGCAGGCGGCAGCGCCTCAGCGGGGGCGGCCGACGCGACGCGGCGCGGCGGCCGAGGCGGAAGTGGCGCCGCAGGCCGAGGCGGAAGCGGGGGCGGCCGATGCGGCGGGCGAGGCAGAAGCGGACGGCAAAGGCACTAGAAAATTTGCCGTCCGCTGGCAGACGGCAAAGGCCTGCCGTTAGCCACTTAACGGACTGAGAGCACAATTTTTGCCGTCCGCTTTCTTTGCCGTCCACTGCAGACGGCAAAGGGGCTTTGCCATCAGCCGCCAGGAAGCAGACGGCAAAGTAGCTGTTTACCGTAGCCTACTTTGCCGGAGCCTTTTGCCGTCCGCCGTGGCGGACGGCAAAATAGCTGTTTCCTGTAGTGAATGTTACTATCCTTTTACCACACTTGTGCTTCAAAGTAGCACCATGATGTTCATGATAGAGAGTCTCCTATATTGTCACTTTCAAGTGTGAATTTTGCATTATAGAACTTGGCTTGTATATTCCAACGATGGGCTTCCTCAAAATGCCCTAGGTCTTAATGAGCAAGCAAGTGGGATGCTCACCCACTTAGTTTTCTTTTTGAGCTTTCATAAACTTATAGCTCTAGTGCATCCATTGCATGGCAATCCCTACTCACTCACATTGATATCTATTCATGGGCATCTCCATAGCCCGTTGATACGCCTAGTTGATGTGAGACTATCTCCTTCTATTTGTCTTCTCCACAACCACCTTCTATTCCACCCATAAAGTGCTATGTCCATGGCTCATGCTCATGTATTGCGTGAAAGTTGAAAAGGTTTGAGAACATCAAAAGTATGAAACAACTGCTTGGCTTGTCATCGGGGTTGTGCATGATTTAAATGTTTTGTGTGATGAAGATGGAGCATAGCCAGACTATATTATTTTGGTGGGATAAACTTTCTTTGGCCATGTTATTTTGAGAAGACATAATTATTTTGTTAGTATGCTTGAAGTATTATTGTTTTTATGTCAATATTAAACTTTTTTGTTTTGAATCATACAGATCTGAACAGTCATGCCACAATAAAGATAATTACATGGATAAATATGTTAGGTAGCATTCCAAATCAAAAATTCTGTTTTTATCATTTACCTACTCGAGGACGAGTAGGAATTAAGCTTGGGGATGCTTGATATGTCTCCAATGTATCTACAATTTTTGATTGTTCCATGCTATTATATTATCTGTTTTGGATGTTTTATATGCGTTAATATGCTATTTTATATGATTTTTGGGACTAACCTAATAACCTAGAGCCCAGTGTCAGTTCCTGTTGTTTCCTTGTTTTTGAGTTTCGCAGAAAAGGAATACCAAACGAAGTCCAAATGGAATGAAACTTCCGTGATGATCTTAAGACATCCAGAGGGCTTGGAGTACACGTCAGGAAAGCCACGAGGCAGCCACAAGGTTGGGAGGCGCGCCCAGGGGGTAGGGCGCGCCCCCCACCCTTGTGGGCCCCTCGTGACTCCACCGACTTATTTCTTCCGCCTATACATTCTCAAATACCCCAAAACCTTCCAGGGGAACCACGAAACCACTTTTCCACCGCCGCAACCTTCTGTACCGGTGAGATCCCATCTAGGGGCCTGTTTCGGTGTCCTGGCGGAGGGGAATTCAATCACGGAGGGCTGCTACATCAACACCATTGCCTCCTCGATGAAGCGTGAGTAGTTTATCACAGACCTACGGGTCCATAGCTAGTAGCTAGATGGCTTCTTCTCTCTCTTTGATTCTCAATACCATGTTCTCCTCAATGTTCTTGGACATCTATTCCATGTAATACTCTTTTGCGGTGTGTTTGCCGAGATCCGATGAATTGTGGATTTATGATCAGCTTATCTATGAATATTATTTGAGTCTCCTCTGAATTCTTATATGCATGATTTGATATCTTTGGAAGTCTCTTTGAACTATCGATTTGGTTTGGCCAACTAGATTTTTTTTTCTTGCAATGGAAGAAGTGCTTAGCTTTGGGTTCAATCTTGCGGTGCTCGATCCTAGTGACAGAAGGGGAACCGACACGTATTGTATTGTTGCCATCAAGGATAACAAGATGGGGTTTTCATCATATTTCCTGAGTTTATCCTGCTACATCATGTCATATTACTTAATGCGTTACTCTGTTCTTATGAACTTAATACTCTAGATGCAGACAGGAGTCGGTCAATGTGTGGAGCAATAGTAGTAGATGCAGGCAGGAGTCGGTCTACACTATACAGACGTGATGACTATATTCATGATCATTGCCTTAGATATCGTCATAACTTTGCGCTTTTCTATCAATTGCTCGCTAGTAATTTGTTCACCCATCGTAATATTTTCTATCTTGAGAGAAGCCTCTAGTGAAACCTATGGCCCCCGGGTCTACTTTCCATCATACAAGTTTCTGATCTACAACTTTAGTTTCCAATTTACTTTCTTTGCAATCTTTTACTTTTCGTTCCATAAACCAAAAATATTACTTTACCGTTTATCCATCTCTATCAGATCTCACTTTGCAAATAACCGTGAAGGGATTGACAACCCCTTTATCGCGTTGGGTGCAAGTTGGTGTTTGTTTGTGCAGGTATTCAGTGGCTTGCGCGTTGTCTCTTACTGGATTGATACCTTGGTTCTGCAAAGCCGAGGGAAATACTTACTCTACTTTGCTGCATCACCCTTTCCTCTTCAAGGGAAAAACCAACGCAAGCTCAAGAGGTAGCAGATACCCACACCCCTCTCCACATTTGCAAATAAGGCCTTCCCTCGTTCATCCTTTTCTCCCACAAGATAAACTACTCATACAAATGCATCTTGATGATTCGTGCAATGCATGGGCATCTAGCTAGTCTCCTATAAAAGACTCAGTTGGTGATGGTGGTGTGTCTGCCATCCGCCATTTCTGACCATTAGATCTGCATCTAACGGTTGTGAGGCAAGTAGTGGCATTTTTGCAACAATAGCCCACTTCTCTGCTCCAATTTGCAGAAAACCCTTATTATCTTGAAAGAAACCACATTCCTCCCTCGCCTCATCAAAACAGCCTGAGAAATATATTTTGAGTGAAAAGTAATATATTTTTAGTGGTATATCTGTATATCAAAACAAGAGTGTTTCCTTTCAAGTTTGTGAACAAGTACTATTCTAGTTTTGATCTATCGCAATGCACGGGCACATTGCTAGTAAAAGAAAAAGGCCTGCCACGTTCGCATCGCACCCCCACACGGGAATTGGGAGTACTTCACGGCCCGTCCGGCACGCCACATAGCTAGGGAAGGCGTGTTGCCTAGCATTTTCATTTTCATATGGGACCGTAGTTGAGCAAACCGACTATCGGCAAACAGCACCCCACCCGCCACATTGGAAAACAGAAACAAGGAGGGGAAGATGTAGCTGTAGCGCGGAAGCCATTAAATTTGGTGTCAGATCGGGCTCGTTGATAGAGTAGGAGCACTCCGTACTACTACTCCTACTAGTATGAAGTTTGTACTACAACTAGGTACATGCACGGCACGGCATCGTAGGAACAAAAAAGGGAAGATCTTATTTTGGGTGATTTATCTTTTTTCTATCAATGTAGTATGAATAATATGATGTGGGAGCACCCATGAAGCTTATGTGGCTTGGTTGCATGGCAAGGAAAGGCTAGAGAAAAATAAATAGATAACGTGTTAATAGTGCACTCCACTAAATAGATACTTTGGATCCATTGCAATGCATGGGATGGCACATTGGTAGAAGTAAGAAACAAATTCCGGGTTTGGCATGAGTTCATACTACGGGAGAACCACAAGGCCTGGCGCAGGAGTTACCTTTCCCTCTCGGGGCCCACGGGACCGAGCTTCACTGGCTTAGTGCACCGGCCTATGAGTCAATGACATGTGGACCTTAAATGCGGCTGGCCCACATGTCATTCCCATGAAAGCAGAGCGGCGGTGGGACCTAGAGGGGTGAGGCACAGGTCGGCGGACGAGGCTTGCCTGCTCCCCTCCCATGCTCCGATCCGTACTCCCGCAGCACTAATTTTCATCCAATGGTTATAATAGATTTCCTCGTGTGGGTCATTTATAGCCTCAAAGAAAGGTAAACAAAGGCCATATTTCCAGGAAATAATTTCCTGCATGAATCTATACACTCATGCAAGACCCTTTCCTTTCCTGCTCGGCCTCCTCCGGATCATCAGCTGCGTGGACAATGTCGGTGCCAACGCTAGAGAGTCGCAATAGGAGCCTGCCTAAGCCATGTAGCACACTGCGGCGCCAGCGAGTACCACCTCCTCCATGCCAACATCGATGTCTGGGCCATGCACATGCCGCTGCTCCCGTAGTATATTACCCGCATGTTCGACTACACTACCACACCGATCTTGGATGAGACCATGGAGCTTGTGGCCAAGGAAAGTCTATGCCCGGCCGATGCATGTCGAGGTGCTTGACTATTGTGACATTCCGCACGATGTTTACTAGCTTGCGCTATGGATGAGCAGCAGGGTGCTACTCCCGATCGTCAGTGGTGCGACGGCTATGACAGCCGGGTGGGAGCTCGGGCGGGATCCAGTGATCTACCCGGGGCACATAGCTCGACTTGGGCTTGAGATTCCGACCGCTTGCACCGTCCCGAGGATGTACCACTCAGCGACGAGGCTGGAATGCTAGATACGTATAGGCGTGAGCTTGGGCGGGAGCAACCTACTCAACGGATACCGGTTTGCGAATGTGATGTACTCGACATAGTTGAGCCAGTGAGCCTGGATGCGTTCCTGTCGTCGTACGTTGACACGCGGCTCAACGGCATGCAGCCATGTGCCAGCGTAGGTCAGCTACAGGGAAGCGACATCGGTGGGGTTCGTGACTCACTCATTCGAGTTGAACCGGCTGGTGGTGGCCTGGCCGTGGCAAGGGTGCCACAGCTGGACGTCGGGGTATTATGAGGCGTAGATGTCCATGGAAGGAAACTATGGCAATTTTGCAAAAAGCTACCCACACCCCTCTCCACATTTGCAAGTAAGGCCTTCCCTCGTTCATCCTTTCCTCCCACAAGATAAACTGCTCATACAAATGCATCTTGATGTTCCGTGCAACACACGGGCATCTTGCTAGTAAGAAACAAATCTCGAGTTTGGCATGAGTTCGTGCAACGGTAGCACCACATGGCCTGGCGCAGGAGTTACATTTCCCTCTTAGGGCCCACGGGACTAAGCTTCAGTGGACCCAATATGTGGCTGGTCCACATGTCATGGTCCCGAAGGCAGAGGGGCGGTGGGGCCTAGAGGGGTGAGCCACAGGTCGGGGGACGTGTGGTGTCATGGGTTCGAGCGGCGTCATGGGAATCGCTTGTGGCCGTGGTAGAAACTTGATGCTCGCCGCATTTCAGCTGGCCCCCATGTCATGCACACAAAGGTAGAGGGGCAGTGCAGCCGAGAGGGGTGAGGGACACGTCGGGGAACGTGGTCCCGTGGGATGGAGCGTTGTCGTGGGAATCGCGAGTGGCAGTGTATGAAACGTGATGGTCGCCGTAGTTCAACTTCCATGGACAAGCTATCATGTCTACTGACACATGCATTGCATACCGATCACTGGAAGGAGTAGTAGACAAAGTAGGCGGATAAATAGTTCCTTATAGTCAAACAGACCTACGCTGCTACTTGTTCCGAAGACATGCACACCATCGAAATAGTTCATCTATATCAATATACACAGAGAGGAAATATTTTTTTTACAAGAGGGGAAATAGTTCATCCATCCATAATGCCCTGCTGCTGGTGCAGCTTCTTCTACTTATTCTTCTTCTTCTTCTTTTTATTCTTCTCATTTTCTGTGGGAGACGGCTTCGCAACAAGCTCTTTGGACCTTGCAGCTATTTCGAAACTCACATGGGCATCGAGGGCAACATATTTTATCCGCTCGTACATTAAGGGATAATTCTCCCATCCAAACGACCTTAAGGCCAGCGTCTCGTCACCCTTATGAAGATTTGTACCGAGCACAAAATTTTCTACGTCGAATAGGGATGGTGTCTGTTTATCACAATCTTCTACAAGAATTTTGATTCTGGTTTGTAGGTCAGCGATGCTTTTCAAATCAAGGTTGTACGGCGCCAGCTTCTGTTTGTCCCCTTTGATGGCAACCCCACAGAAGTATATATCCTCCTGAGACAAGAAATTGTGGAGCTCACCTGGTATGGAGGGCGTGTGTATGATGTGGTACACCAAACCATCATCTTCGAGGCACAACTGAAGGACGGCGGCGTGTTGGATCTTCCTAGTGGCACGCTCCGTGTACTCTGCGTCGAGACCGATGACCTTCATCTCTACCTTTTGGAGGGAGTTCGATACATTGTTGATCCACTTCCGAACAACCCTTGGGTGGTTGGTGACGGTGGCAACTATGCTCAACGAGCCTTCAAAGAGGACATGTTGGACACTAAAAACGTGCATCTGGATCTCTTTCGCCATTTGGAACCGCTGGACCGGAGGGCTATGGTTTGGAGAATTAGGGCTAGATGGCTAGTCTAACTGAAGAAGATGATTATTTAAAGGGGCATCAGAATTACTCCAGGAGTATGTGAAGAGGTTAAAACAATGTGAATGCAGTGGGTTTGGATGCAAATGAAAATGAAGGAGAGGTGAAGAAGCCGTGGAAAATCGGTTCCCAATGGAGAAGTAAATGGGAGAAGTGGCCTGCAGGCAGTTGATTAGACGGCTATGTAGATTAAACGGAAAGGCTATGCGGGTAGACTGAGGAGTGGTACCTGTCCGTGTACATCCCATCCTTCTAGCGCTACATGTGCCACTGGCTAGTTGAGGTCACTCTTTCGAATCGCCGCGGCGAGACATTTTATGATTCCTTTTTATTTATCCACCCCTCCTGACAGGTGGGACCTATGCAAACAGATATAAAAAATGTGTCGTAGCTGGTTCGGATGGATACTGGCGCATCCGTGGGAGACACAACATTCTCTGGTAAAGGAATATGCGGTTATGCTCAAAAAAGAAAAAACCCTTCTTCACGCTTCCGCATGCACGAGAATTTGGTTATGCTTGCAATATGGATGATACCTGGAGGATGAAGTGAACCCAGAGGCATGCTAGCATGGGAGGCCTATTTCTGCTATACAGTACTACTCCGTATGTTCCTACTAGTAGTAGTACAACTGTGGTGCACTCGATGGTCAAAATAGTATTCATCCGGTCCTCACAGTGAAGTGTCAAGACCCTGTGCCCGAGGTGACACTACTCCAGGTGGTGTGTTCAGGTTACCAAAGCCAGCCTCACCTTGTGCACTGTGCAGTCACTATCACCGCTGCTGTATAGCATGCCTCCTCTCGTCTCCCTCGACCCTAGCACCACTCCATCTCCATCTCCGTCTCGTCGGAGATCCTGAGGTCACTCTTCATCATCTCACTGTACCCCGCGTACCATCGCCTCGCTCGCCTCCCCTAGTACCACTATTCCACCGCTAGCCGCTCCAGCACCGAGAGCCTTCTCCACCGTAAATCAAGCCCCCAAAAACCCCACCTTCCAAACTCCACCATGGCCGAATGCGAACCGTGCAACATCCATCTGAGCCGCGATTGGAGAAATCTCCCAGTGACATCCTCGACATCTGTTGTTCGTGTATGGATATGTTGAGCGTCGTCCGGCTGGCTGCATGCTCAAGGGACATGCACACGGCCATCATCGAAGCGAGGCCTAAGCTTTTCAAGACACCCTACTTGCTGCTATCTGGTCTTGCGAGATTCGCTCACCATTGTACGGAGGCGTACATGATGCCCCTCAACTTCAATCTGACCTCCATTAGCCAAAACTTCTTTGCAGGTATGTAGTGGGTCACCATATATCATTTCCATTGACTTCGATCTGATCACCATCGCCCGAAACTTCTTGGCAGGTATGTACTGGGTGGGCATGAACTCCTACTGGATGGCTGCTGTCAGAGAAGACCGGAAAAGTTGTTGCTCGTGAACTTCCACACCTCCCATGAGATTATCCTTCCTACGTTGGATTACATAGGGTTTTACCGTCGTGGTCCAAGTCATCTAGATTATGTCGTCAGTTGGACGCACCTTGTTTTGCAGAAGATTGTAATCTGCCAAGTGCCCACACGAGATGCTGATTACGCAGACTTCAAGCTAATTTCCTCGTTCGACCGTAGACTCGCCTATCTTTCTGCTAGTGCCTTCTTTAGCTGGAGACAACTCACCTCGCATTGGATCGTCAAAGCTGATACACACTTCTGTGATGCTATTGAACACAATGGCATCATCTACGCGATCCACAAAGCAGATGGGACCACGTATTGCTGGGACGGCACGTGTAAGTTGTTTCCATCCGATGTTAATGATAACGCCATGACACTGTTTGAACTTTTTGTGATGATTGGCATATCCCTGTTTGAGCAGAATTTGAGTAGAACTATGGCAATATATTAGAGACACCATAAATCAGCTATATTTGGAATGAGTTAATTCATGCGATTATGACCATGTCATTACAGCCAATTTGTACCCTTGAATAATCAAACGGTTAGGAAGATATGGATATTCTCCTTATTTTATGGTAATCTATATACTACTAAATATGAGTGTGTATCAATGGCCATGTTAGTTTCCTCATTTTCATGATGTAGAAACATGCATCACAATGTTGGTTTCATCTAACCATACATTAGGGAAGTATATGTGCATATGGAGAACTCTATATTTGGAAGTAGTGAAATCCTGTAATGCTTACCATGTGTACATACCTATATTCGCCCTTCAACAATCAATGGCTAGAATAATATCCTCACAAAAAATTTGCCCACAGGACATGAGTATATAACAATTCATGGTATGTTAGTTTCCTTGAAGAATTTGTTTATGAGGATAGAACATGATTACATAACATGCATGACATGGTAGTTTGCTATGAAGAATCGATTGCGAGATAACATGAGTATAACCATGCATGGCACATCTATATTTTTGAACCCAGTATACATTTCCCTGTATTTTCCTCTCAGTTGCAACAAGGATATATCAATGATGTTTCTTGCATTATCCTACTCATACTCTGAACAATGTTGATCTTACATTAACAATGCATGTCCTTTTTGATATGATGCAGTGTCCCTACAGTTACCGCCCTTTGTAATCACACCACCATTTCCAAAAATAGGGAAGCACAACTGGTTCCTCGCTCGATCAGACGACGGCAAAAGACTAATGATCATTCGCACACATGAGCCGGGAAAGTTATATTGCAAAAACCCCACTGTGTACAAGCACCGTGAAATACGTGAGTATCCGGACAGTGGCTGTTACGTCTATGAGCATGATACCAGCTTGTTAGGGCCTTCAGGATTAGTTGGAGGCGGGTAAACAGCCTTGGTTCACACTCTCTGTTTCTCGGACTCAATTATCCGATTAACCAGGAGATCACCGTTGGCAAGGACCTAGATGGCAGAGAGGCTCTGTTTGCCATGGAAAACTGTGTCTGCACGACGAGCCCTAGGACTTCAGGAGCAAACTCCCCTGATTGTCAATGATACAGCCTGCAGCCAAAAAATGGTGAGAATGACAAAGGCATCTGGATTAACTTTGATCCTTGGATATCTCAAGTCCGATAGGCAATGATGTGGTTCAAGCCTTCAAGTTGATAGGTAATTGGGCTGTTACGTCGAAAGGGTGGAGTACAAGTGTCTCCGGATAACTGGTGGCTGAAGCGGGGCTGAAGTGGGGCTGCAAATTATGATTGAAGAAGATCACTGGCAATGGTTTTGGCGGCTGGAGCAAGATCAACTAGATCAGAGATTGAAGAAGCAGGATCGCCGTTGGATGCCAATCCAATGACTACATATGTCAAAATAATTTGTTGACTCTTTGTTTTAGACCGTTAAATCGTTTTGTTCACTAAATGGACAACACCTTGCGCAGGCTTCATCTAGTGGGCCAACAAAGTCAGCTTCGAAAGCTGTGGCGGAATGCAACCCATTTATTTAGGTTTTACATCCCATTTCATTTTGTTTTCCAATACATCTATTTCCTGGGCTTTGACTCAAAAAATAATCTATTTCCTAGGCTGGTTAAAAATAATAATAATAGCCAATTTACTATTTATGACAATTGTTTCTCAAAAAAATACTATTTATGATAATTTATAGCGCATTTGATTATTTATTCGAATACACCCATTTACTGAGCTGGGTTAAAAATAATATTGCGTACATGCAACACATTTATCATTTCTGATAATTTAGAAGCCATTTGATTTTAGTAGAAACGGACCCATTTTCTGGGATGGGTGAAAAACAATGATGGTCTAGACTGAGCATTTCGTATAAAAATAATATTGAGATATGAAGAATATTAAAAAATTAAGTTGGGCTTGGTAATCTTATTATATAAAAAATGAACTAGGCTGTGCATTTTATTTTATTTGAAGAAAGATAGGCTAGGTTGCTCTTATTTTAGGATATTGTGTACAACTGTTGGCACAGTTGCATTGCTACTGTTCAAAAAAGGCCTGTGTAGTACAATACAACTTTACATGGCTACTCAGCCCACATTCAACGACGCCGGAAAGGCCCAAACAAGGCTTTTGTACAACTTTTTTAAGTCACTAAGCTCAACTAATAACTTAAGAAAAAAGTTAGAGTATAGTGGAACCTAATTAAAAGTTGTCATGAGCGAAGAAATAATTCAACGGGCGCAACTTCTGTGTGTGTGTGTGAGAGAGTGAGAGAGAGAAAGAGAGAGAGAGACCCATCAGTCGATGCTCGTAAATACATCTTTCAGCCATATGCATTGTTGATGCTTAGTAAAAACTTATATAGTTGACACAATCATATAGAACATCATGGCACACTGAACTTGCATACAAAAATTCCACGCAGGCGGCACAGTCATGGTGGAAGTAGTGGATCACTGCTGGTAGGGCTATGTTGAAACCAATGAACTCGTACATAACGATTCATCGTCTTTATCAATGACATGGAAATATCTTGAATGTTGTGCAAAGAAAACAGACAGACAACACAATAAGTTATGCTAGCACATTAAGTTGATGTACAACCCTTCCAAAAAAAATTCAGTTACAAAAATAGAACAGGTCACAATCAAATGTACCGGCACATCAGTGCTTCACACCAATAGCTCGGATTTAACTAGTATCTGACAAGATTCAGTTGTCAGCTCAAATTAGAGCACATCCAGGCATCCAACCCTGCCTCTTCTCCCAAAGAAGCAGTTGCCTCCGCCGTGCAATGGAGTAGGCCCTGTGCCATCCATTGTTCCGAGCGACATGGGGAAAGTCTGACGTTGACTCCTGTAATGGGCGTCGTCGACAGACCCTGGCACTAGCGGCGGCAGCAGGACTTCGATTGATGGATTGACCACTTCTTTGACATGCACGAACACTCGATACAGGTACATCCCTAATGTGGTCCGTGGCGGCCTTGGTGGCGACGAATACTACAACCCCGGTTCCTGCACCGGTATCTCAACACGAATCACCTTCGGTATGGTGGATGGCTTCTTCATCCATGCCATAACCGTTAGAGCCCAGCTGTCTGGAGGAACAAACATACTTACGAGCACACCTCCAAGGTCGTTGATAAGCTCATTCATGGACTCGTTGTTCCAAGCACATCGAGGCATGCCATGGATGGTAAGCTTTGTTAAAAACTCAAGCTAAAGGGCACCAAGCCCCATCCTAGGTGCCACCGATCAAAGCTCACAAATGTGCCATTGCACAACAAACTCTGGGAAGATTCAAACACATGACTGCAGTCGAAAGTTGTCTAGAACCTGACGAAGAAATCAGCGGGTGGCGGACAGACTTCGACGAGCAAGTCACTTATTTGGATGTCGTGCGCAATGCCAAGAGCTTTGACAAGCTCGTCCGGCGAGACGGGAGGTCGCTCGCCGTTGATGGTTAGCATCAGCCCTTTGCCGGCAAACTAGTCGTCAAGCACCGCCATGACACCATTGAGCGACAGCACGCAGCGCCCGAAGGCAGGACGGACCTCAGAATCTTCGTCTCGGAGATCGACGTTGACTGGCGACATGATAGCGCGCTTGAGTACAGGGAGTACATGAGGGGGTTTTGGGGGAGATGGAGTAGGAATCGAGATTCTAGAGGTGGGGCAGGGGCGGGAGATTGGGGATGAAAAGGTAGCATGAATTTCGAACACACGCCAATATGCTCTCGGTGCGCAAGCGCACAAAAACACCGGTGGCGCCCACATGTCGGCCTAAGAGTCCTTATTCTTTCTTTTTCTGAGAGCCCGTCCTTTTTTTTGAGGATCTTTTGAGAGCCCGGCCTGAGAGTCATAATTGACCTGTTTGGCATTGCGTTACTACTCGGCCCATATTCAACGATAGCTCACTCGCCCAAAAAACTGTACATCATCGAAAAGACACTGAGCTCAAATTATAACTGAAAAAAGGGGATATACTCTGAACACTGGAGAATGGCGATGCCCTCATTTATCACACCAGCAGTTCGAGACAATAAACAGTTCGTAACAACGATATATACAACATTCAAACACTGACTGGTGACTTCTACTGACATAAACAACAAGACACGATAGTTCATAAGAAGTCTTGCTACACCACCAAAACGCACCCATCTGCAGCGCTCAGACTCTCGTCATCCAGGCGAGAATGACATTCTAAATAGAGGCAACTATTACATAGTAAGGATGACATAGACGAGGATGACCAGATGACAAGGAATACACATAACAAAAGAACAAACTACTCATCCATAACAAGCAGCAAAGACAACAAGTCATTTGAAGAGGGATGAACAAACTAAATAAATGGGTTGCATTCCGCCACAGCTTTCGAAGCTGACTTTGTTGGCCCACTAGATGAGGCCTGCGCAAGGTGTTGTCCATTTAGTGAACAAAACGATTTAATGGTCTAAAATAAAGAGTCAACAAATTATTTTGACATATGTAGTCATTGGATTGGCATCCAACGGCGATCCTGCTTCTTCAATCTCTGATCTAGTTGATCCTGCTCCAGCCGCCAAAACCATCGCCGGCTGGAGCGCCTGCATCTGCCTCCCATGGCCGGCTGTGCTACCGCGCATGCCTCGCAGCCGCAGTCTACTCCCAATGGTGGCAAGGTCATACATATACTCACCCACACCTTCTGTTATTCTCCGGCGAAGGAAGCCTCACCCGGGAGCCGAACCAGTCACTCATACTCCCCTCCGCTAGGGATCTCAGTGCCCCTTGTTCCATGACTCCAGATCGTTCCCACCTTAGGCCTCACCGTCGTCCACCGCCTTGGTGCTCTTGGCGCGGCGTGGTCAACGTGGTCAAGGAAGGCCTTCCGTTGGAAGAGGACTGTACGTGGAGAGACTGGCAGCTAAGTCCACGGCCACAGCAATGAAGTGCCTCCTTATTACGTGCAATATAATGATTCCTCCACCTGACCGCGGGACCTACCAGAAGGGCCTCGAAAAAAACGTTTCCCCCTGAAAGCTGGGACCCACTAGCTACATCTTCGTACGCAAGGAAGTGCGTCCGTATTACGGGCAAATAAAATGATTCTTCCCCCTGACAGCTGGGACCTACCAGCTATATCTTCGCACGGAAGGAAGTGGCTCCTTATCCTTCCTGACAGCTGGGACCCACCAGGTCGACCCGTACGGCGGGTTGTCTGTCTGGTCACGATCGTGTACGTACATACTGGTCGATCGGTCTCTCTGCAGCGATGAACCATGTCCGAGTAAGGAGATGCACGTGTCATTGTAGAGCATGCGGACGTAGCATGTCACGCAGTCCCGTCTATATATATCATTTACACGTACGTACAGCCACGCCGCAAGAAATTAAATACGGCTACGTACGTACATAAGGGCGGGGTCTCGAACGCGTAGTCGCGCATACGTACGGCCAGGGCCCGTGTACATGGAGTCGAAATGGAGGAAATAGGGTCGTCTTCACCGAGAGCGAAGTTACTGGCTCGGAACGCGTCATATTCATTGGGAGCGAAGCCACTGGGTCGGAATGCGTCATGTTCATCGGGAGCTGACCGGCTTGGACGGAACAGCTGAAATGAGGTCTGGCGTATCACAGAACGGAGGAAACGTGCCTTTTTTCGACCGCGTACGGTCGAAACGGGGTTCTGTTCATCGGGAAGGGTCTGGCGTACCTCAAAACAGTGGAAACGGACTTATGTTTGAGCTCCTACGGTCGAAACGGGATCTGTTCACCGAGAGGGGTCTGTCGTACCGCAAAACGGAGGAAACAGACTTCTCTTTGACCTCCTACGGTCGAAACGGGGTCTTTTTGATCGGGAGGGGTGTGGCCTACCGCAAAACGGAGGAAACGGAGTTCTCTTCGACCTCCTACGGTCGAAACGGGGGTCCTTTTCATCGGGAGGGGTGTGGCGTACCGCAAAACGGGACACCACGGGGTACTGTTGACCCACAGTCTACTGCCTTGCTTTAGCCTCCACGGGCTACTATTCATCCACCGTTGACGTCCTCCAGCCTCCACCTGCGATTGTTCATCCATGGTGTCTCCCTCTTGCCTCCACCAGCTACTGTTCATCCACGGGCTCCTGTTCAGCCAGCCTCCACCGGCTACTATTCAACCAGTCCTCTCTATGGGGTCCTACTCAACCAGCCCTCCACGGGCTACTGTTCATCCAGCTCTCCACCGGCTACTGTTCAACCAGCCCTCCACGGGGTTCTGTTCATCCACCCCCAACCAGCTCGCTTGGGGTCCTATTCATCCAGTGGCCACGGCCTCTACTACCACGGGGTCCTATTCATCCAACCCCCACCAGGAACAGTTCATCCAACCCCCAACAACGCTCACTGTTCATCAAGAGGTAGCAGGTTCGATCGGCTTCAGTTAGCAGCAGTAGCGAAGGAATCGCTCAATCGGGTCCAGTTAACAGCCAGGGATCGATCGATCTCTCGGGTTCAGTAACGTGTAGCCAGTGTAATCGCTCGGGTTCAGTAGGCGAACGCCTCGCTAGGGTTCAGTTAGAGCCCAACGCCTCGCACCCACGCGCATACATGTACGAGAGAAACGTGCAATCCCTCCGTGCATCGCTCGGCCCCGACCACCCACTGTAACTGAGAACTCCCCGATATTTTCCTCGCCCTTGCTTCTACCATGGTTTTTCCGTCATCGACGGCCCAAAGATTGTCCTGCAGCTGCGTCTCCGGCCCGCCCAGGATGAAAAGCCCATTTTCTGTCATGATTTTGTCATAGAAGTAGGAGCCCACCACATCTATGATGATATCGGGTTTTGTCACAATTATCGTCATAGAAGTGTCATAAGCATGATAGAAAAAATCGTTCGACCCAAAATGTCACGGATGTGTCTGTTTTTTGTAGTGATTACCGATATGGCACAAGGACTCAAGCTTTCTCTTAAATGGCCGTTGTCGATAAGTTGTTGTACTTGTTGTTGGATCTCCTTGGTTTCCTCGGGGTTGACGTAGTAAGGAGCCTTGTTAGGAAGAGGTGCTCCGGGGATGAGGTCGATGCGGTGTTCTGTGCCTCGTAGTGGAGATAGACCCGAAGGTAGCTCGTCGGGGAATACATCTTGGAATTCCTATAATAGAGAAGATAACACTAAAGCTAGATTGTGAGAGGTGTTAGTTTTGGATGCCTCGTCCTTGCACAAAAGGACATAGTGCATGAAACTTGATGGGTTCTCACATACTTCTCTCATCTCAGTTTGTGTGGCAAATAGCACTAAGTTTTTCTTGTCGCTCATCATGGAGGCACTCAATTTGGGCTTGTGGCCCTCACTCTCTTTTGGGTGGTTCGCTCTCTCACTGTTATCTCCATCATGGGTGGCTTGCTTGTCGGCGATCACTTGGGTTGGAGACATAGGTCATAGCACGTACTTCTTTCCCTTCATCTTGAAGCTATAGCGATTGGTACGCCCATTGTGGATGACGCCTCGATCAAATTGCCATGGTCGTCCAAGAAGGAGGTGGCAAACAGACATCGGAACGACAACACACTCCAAAGTGTCTTCGTATGCTCCAATTTTGAAGGAAACTTGTACCATGTGTTCCACTTGAATAGTGTCGGAGTCGCTTAACCATTGGACCTTGTAAGGAGGCGGGTGCTTCATCTTGACCAATTGGAGCTTGGAGCGTAGTTCTTCACTTGCCAAGATATGGCAACTTCCTCCGTCGATGATGACCTTCACGGACCTTCCATTGATGCCGGCCTTGGTGTGGAAGATATGGCATCTTTGGTCTTCGTCTTGTTGACGTTGAAGTGTCAAGACCTTGGAGACAATAATAGCCTTTGTTCACTTGCCGGTGCATGGCCACTTGCTAAAGGGCTTCCATTTCCTCTTCACTCATTACTCATAGGTTCTGTCATCATGGAGGATCATGGTGCGCTTGTTGGTACATTCGAAGGACTTGTGGCCGTCGCATGTGAAACACTTGATCGAACTTGTCTTGATGGTATCATCGGTTGGAGTTGACAATGATGAAGCTCTCGGCTTGAAGTTGCTTGTAGTAGGAGGACGACTTGAGGTTGTCGAAGTTTTCTTGGAACTTGACTTGTCGCCATTGCTTGTGGAAGGCTTGATTGAGGTAGAAGGTAGTGGAGTCGTTGAAGCTTGGTTGTTGTAGTTGTATGTCTTGGAAGAGTATTTGGCATACTTGAAGTCATCTTGCACTTGATGTTCTGCCCTGGTAGCCTGATGCACAAGCTCGATGAGGTTCGAGTATGGTTGGAAGTCGGCGATCTTCTTGATAGGATGATTGAGTTCATTCAAGAAACATGCCATAGTTTGTTCATCATCTTCCGTGACATTGGCTCGTATCATGGAAATCTCCATTTCCTTGTAGTATTCTTCAACACTATTTGTTCCTTGCTTGAGAAGTTGGAGTTTCTTGAAAAGGTCGCGGTTGTGGTAGGTTGGCACAAAGCGCGCTCTCATGACATCCTTCATTTGATCCCGTGTGGTGATTGGTGGTTCCCCTCTTGCTTTTCGTCGCTCGATGACTTGTTCCCACCAAATGAGGACATAGTCTTGGAACTCAAGGGATGCCATGGCGATCTTCTTCTCTTCCTCATAGTTGTGCAAACGGAAGATCTTGTCAACCTTCAATGCCCATGAAAGGTACTCTTCGGGATCATTGCTTCCGGTGAACTTGGGCATGGTGAACTTGACCTTGCCGTAGCGTTGGTCTTCGTTGTGTTGGGGTCGGGGATGATGACATCCTTGACAAGGACGATTGACAACCTCATGTTGCTCTTGGCGTGGAGGATTGGCATTGTCGTGTTGCTCTTGGCAAACTTATGGTTCTTGTCGAGCTTGTTGAGGGCCTTGAGGAACTTGTTGGTGCAACCGTGCTTGATAAATCCTCTCTTGAACTTCATCACGAAGTGATTCTTCTTGCTCGCGCGTATGTCGGATGCGATCGGCGATGGTGCTACTCGTGTCGTGGAGGGCACATTGCGTGTCATGTGCTTGGGCTTCATGCTGTTGTTGTTGTTGACGGAGCACTTCGGCGTCTTGCTCTTCTTGGTGTTGAGGTGCCTGCTCTTTCTCTTGTTGGCGTAGGCGTTGTCTTTCTTGTGCTTGCGCAAAGGTAGCGCGATTTCGGCGATGCCGATGTGCTTCATCGTCAAGTTGTTCTTGTGTACGATTGTCCTTTTATAGGATTGTGTTTTGCTTGACGGTCTTGGCGCGCAGCTTGGCGAAGAGTGTTCGACGTCGGTGTACTTGAGTTGTTGGAGGAGTGTCGACTCGAGTGGCTCCATCTTGAGTATGATGAAGTGGTAGAAGAGCGGTTGACCAACAAGGCACGAGTCTCGTCCATTCTTGCATCATTCTCTTATTTCTGTTTGTTGAGCTTATTGTCGAAGTAGTCTCTTGTACGTTGCTTGGAGAGATGCAAGTCGGTGGCGAGGTTGTCAATGCAGTCGCTCAATACTTGTTGTTCTTGATGCAAATCTCGTTGTGCGCCGAAAAGGTGGTTCTTGGTGACGTAGGTGTTCGGGTCGTCGTCTTGCTCGATGAAAAGTGGGTTGGTAGAAGAACTTGGCCTATCCATCATTCCAAGCAAATATGTGAGT
Organism: Aegilops tauschii subsp. strangulata; assembly: GCF_002575655.3. Taxonomy (NCBI): domain Eukaryota; kingdom Viridiplantae; phylum Streptophyta; class Magnoliopsida; order Poales; family Poaceae; genus Aegilops; species Aegilops tauschii. Next base: position 330,975,973 of record NC_053041.3, read on the forward strand.
GAGAGAAAGAGAAGAACGTATACCAAATGTACCTTGACCGATGTTGAAGATGGATCAATGATCACTCAAATGTGTAACAAGGAAATATCACAATTGGTACCAATTCTTGTCGATTCTCACACCCACACAAGTAAAAGCTTATAGTGGACCTCGGTTAGGATGGTGGCACAAAATTTGATGCAATTGTTCGTGAGACTCAATAATGTTGAAAAAGATGGACAAATTTGCAAATGCAACAAGTAGACCAATAGCAATGAGGTGTACATGGAAACACACACACGGATAGATAAATGGGGTCGTGCTACCAAGGAATGAGCCAAAATGTGGAATCCACGAAAATGTTCTTGTTGCACAACTCTAGAGAGACGCTAGCACAATTGCACAATAGACGCTAGCACAACCTACAAGGCCAAAATGCAACGACTTCTATTCCAAGTATGCTATATGTATGTTGTTCCGATGATATGATCGAAGATGAATGAGTATGACAATCTTAATTAATGTAGTATGATGCTATGGTTCTTGCTTATAAGCTCGTTGCTTATCTTTTCCTTTTGCTTAAAAGCTTGTTTGGCTCTTTCTCATGCAAAAATTCACGAACCAAGATAGCAATTGAGTATATGCGATGAAAACCTTGTGACACAAGAGACGATATCAAGATATGTACCAAGATGATAGGGTATGTATGCAATGGGAACTATGATCACTAATGTGCACAAGTTACATTGCCGACAATACTCGAATGGCTAGTCTAGATAGGTAAGGTACGCAATATGTTCTATGGGTTTATCAATGCAATGGCAAGAATGATGATATACCTCAATACCATGATGATTTAGAAGTTACCGTTCGTGGTATGTCGAGTGTAAGCAAGAACGGATGATGATATGGTTGTTGTCGATGACTAGTCCGTGGCGAAGATGAGAGCGATGATGTTGATGTCAAACCGTCCCTAAGTAGCTGAAACACGCTAGGAAATGGAAACCGTAACTCAAATTCTCAAAGCAAAACGTGTCAAAATTGTCTAAGTTGGTAGTGGGTAAGTGGTGGTGTTAGCGGAAAGCGGTGGTGGTATGCGGAAGTGATGGTGGTATGCCCGGTCAAAACTGGCGAGAGTTAGGCGGGAAACGAAGCGGTGGATGGAAGTGATGCTGTCAGGGGCTGGATGTCCGGGCTTGATGGCCGGATGTCCGAGGGTCACGGGTCGGATGTCCGGGCTCTGGATCCGTGGACGAACTCGATGAACTCGCGGGGAAAAGGCAAAATCTGGGCAAAATTTGGGAGATTTTGTGGAAGCAAATTGGGGAAAAGATGGGGAAAGCTAGATCTACTTTCTTCACACGAAATCCGCGGATCAAATCCAACAAAACTTCATCACACCAACAAATGACAAAAAAATTGGGGGGCTATTTTTGTGGGGAAATTTCGAAATTGGGACAAAATCAACAAAACAAGGCTAGAAAACAAGGGTTGGGGCTCCAAATTCGTGATCAACCAAGGCTCGTGATACCAAGATGACATAGGGTGGAAACCCTAGGACCGATATTTGACGATTGCAGGGGATCCAACGAAGAACATGAGGGGAAAAACGAGGGAAATCACTCAAACCAACAAGATTCGATTACACATGTGCTAGATTCTCGAAACACAAAGAGGTACACAATCCACGATCAACAAGGGACGATACAAGTAGCAAGTTCTTTTCCGTGAGGTGGTCTTGAGGGGGGGTATTCCCGTGAGGGGTCTTGAATCCGCTTGGGGGATCTTCTCCGAAGAGGTCGTGGACTCCAATGGAGAAGTAACCAAGTGGATGAGCAATGCTCTATCTCCCAAATGAGCCAATCCTTTGCTAACCCTAGGAAGTGGGAGGAGGAGGAGTATATATAGTCTACGTGGGCGCAGGGGTACATGGGCCTCGGCCCTTTACTGTGCGCAGACAGGCGGGGCCGGATGTCCGGGCGTCGGGCTAGATGTCCGGCTTCAGGAGGAGCCGCATGTCCGAGCACGGGGCCGGATGTCCGGGCTGGTAGGGTCGGTCTTGAAGCTCTCTGGATAGGCGGTGTCCGGATTTCCGGGGAGGAGGCCGGATATCCGACGGCTCGGGAAGAGCCGGATGTCCGGGACTTTGGCCGGATGTCCGGGCTGACGGGGTCCAGCTTCGGGTGTTTTCTGTGATGGGCGTAGGATTTCCGGGCGGGGGCCGGATGTCCGGGCGCTATAGCTTCTGCTGGGCGGCGGCTGTGGTAGATGCTCCAGGGGCCGGATGTCCGGGTCCTAGAGGCTTCTTCAGTTCCTTCCCTCGTTCCTCTTCATACATGAACTTGGGGACTTGTCCGTCTTCACGTGCATCTTTGGGAGGGTCTTCTTGGTACCAGATCATGCACAAAATTCTGGACTTAGGTAGTAACCATGCCTCGAAAGGGTCACATGGAGTATCACTAAGGAGAGATATCACCTTGTTCTCGGGAGCTCTAGCTCGTGCTTGTGTCATAGGTCCTCTTGGCACTTGGTGGGACGATGGTAGGTCCATGGGGATGACCATGGGATGCTCAACATCAAATGCCCTCTTGTTATTGGTTGTCAGACACGTATGTTATGGCATGCCACACGACGAAAACAAGGAGAAAAGGGCTTAAAGTCGTCGTATTTTCTTGAATGGGATTCACCGGATCATAGAGCATGTCCAGAATGCAACGTTTGTCCTTCCCAGGCGGACTAATGTTTACATTCACCATAATTTCTCGGATTTCCTTCCAAAGGAGTGCCAATGGGTTGAGAAACTTGTCTGAAAAGCATCGGCGAATGATGTTCTTTGATTTTAAGGGGCACAAAGTCTTTCTTAGGGGCATAATTTGAGGGTCCTCCAGGCCTCGTGGCGCAACCGAGGAGCATTTTCTAGATTCCCACGCTCATCGCGAGAATTTTGAGTAGTTGTGGGTCCTAAACGGACTCCGAATAACAAAGTTATGACCGTTTTAGTGAACACCGGTCCTTTATATGGCGGTCCTTGAAAGAACTTCCTTTTCCCGTGACGCGTTCTGGTGCGCCGCCCCGAAATTTTGTGTCCCCCATAGTGGAGATATTGTTTCCACATATATATTGACCAATGCCAGGGATGCCCTCTTGTTATTGGCTGTCACACACATACGTTATGGCATACCACATGGCGAAAACAAGGAGAATAAAGCTTATAGTCGTCATATTTTCTTGAATTTCTAACCAAATGGAATTCCCCGGATCATAGAGCATGTCCAGAATGCAACGTTTGTCCTTCGCAGGTGGACTAATGCTTCACTCACCATAACCTCTCGGAATGCTTTCCAAAGGAGTTCCATTGGGTTCAGAAACTTGTTTGAAAAGCAGCGGCGAATGATGTTCTTTGACTTTTAGGGGCACAAAGTCCTGCTTAGGGGCCATATTTGAGGGTCCTCCGGGCTTACCGGCACAAGCGAGGAGCATTTTCTTGATTCCCACTCTCATAGCGAGTATTTTGAGTACTTGTTGGTCCGAAACGGACTCTAAATGACAAAGTAATGACCATTTTAGTGAACACTGGTCCTTTATATGGTAGTGCCTGAAAGAACTTCATTTTTCCATGAAGGGTTCTGGCACGCCGCACCTAAATTTTGTGTTCCCCATAGTGGAAATATTGTTTCCACATATATATTGGCCAATGCTAGGAATGCCCTCTTGTTATTGGCTGTCACACATGTACGTTACGGCATGCCGCACGGCGCAAACAAGGAGAATAAGGCTTATAGTCACCGTACTTTCTTGACTTTATAACCAAATGGGATTCCCCAAATTATAGAGCATGTCCAGAATGCAACATTTGTCCTTCCCAGGCGGACTAATGTTTACACTCACCATAGTCGCTCGGATTTCCTTCCAAAGGTGTGCCAATGGGTTCAAAAACTTGTCTGAAAAGCAGCGGCGAATATTTGAGGATCCTCCTGGCTTGCTAGCACAAGCGGGGAGTATTTTCTAGATCAAATGCTCTCCGCGAGCATTTTGAGTACTCGTGGGTTCAAAACAGACTACAAATAACAAAGTTATGACTGTTTTACTGAATATCGGTCCTTTATATGGCAGTCCTTGAAACAACTTCATTTTCCCGTGACGTGTTTTGGTGCATCAACCCGAAATTATGTGTCCTCCATAGGGAGATATTGTTTCCACACACACACACACATATATATATATAAATACACCGGGAATGCCCTATTGTTATTGGCTGTCACACACGTACGTTACGGCAAGCCACATGGTGAAAACCATGAAAATAAGGCCTATAGTCACTGTATTTCTTCAATTTAGAACCAAATCATTCCCCGGATGATAAAGTATGTTCAGAATGCAACGTCTGTACCTCCTAGGCGGACTATTGTTTACACTCACGATAATCTATCGGATTTCCTTCAATAAAAGTGCCAATGGGTTCAAAAACTTGTGTGAAAAGCAGCGGCGAATGATGTTCTTTGACTTTCAGGGGCAAAAAGTCCTACTTAGGTGCCGAATTTGAGGGTCCTCCAGCCCTACTGGCACAAGCAAGGAGCATTTTCTACATTCTCGCTCTCATCACGAGCATTTTGACTACTTGTGGGTTCGTAACAGACTCCGAATGACATAGTTATGACCATTTTAGTGAACACCGGTCCTTTATATGGCAGTCCTTGAAACAACTTCATTTTCCGTGACGCGTTCTGGTGCGCCGCCCTGAAATTTTGTGTCCCACATAGTGGACATATTGTTTCACCATATATATTGACCGATGTCAGGAATGCCCTCTTGTTATTGGCTGTCACACATGTACGTTACGGCATGCCGCACGACGCAAACAAGGAGAATAAGGCGTAAAGTCGCCATATTTTGCTTAATTTACAACCAAATGGGATTCCCCGGATCATAGAGCATGTCCAGAATGCAATTTTTTGCCCTTCCAGGCGGACTAATGTTCACACTCACCATAACCTCTCGGATTTCCTTCAAAGGAGTGCCAATGGCTTCAGAAACTTGTCTGAAAACCAGCGGCAAATGATGTTCTTGGACTTTTAGGGCAAAACATTTATTCTTAGGGGCCGAATTTGAGGGTCCTCCGGACCTCCTGGCGCAAGCGGGGATTATTTACTAGATTCCCACGCTCCTCACGAGCATTTTGAGTACTTGTGGGTCCGAAACGGACTCCGAATGACAAACTTATGACCGTTTATTGAACATCGGTCCTTTATATGGCATTCCTTGAATGAAATTCATTTTCCCATGACGCGTTCTGGCGCGCTGCCCCAATTTTTTTCCCCCATAGTGGAGATATTTCTCCCACACATATATTGACCGATGCAAGGAATGCGCTCTTGTTATTGGCTGTCACACACGTACGTTACAGCATGTCACACGGCGAAAAGAAGGAGAATAGGGCTTATAATCATCGTATTTTCATGAATTTACAACCAAATGGGATTCCCCGGATCATAGAGCATGTCCACAATATACAACGCTAGTCCTTCCCAGGCGGACTAATGTTTAAACTCACCATAATCTCTCAGATTTCCTTCCAACGGAGTGCCAATGGGTTAAGAAACTTTCTGTAAAGCAGCGGCGAATGGTGTTCTTTCACTTTCAGGGGAAAATTTTGAGGGTCATCTAGGCCTCATGGCGCAACCGAGGAGCATTTTATAGATTCCAACGCTCGTCACGAGCATTTTAGTACTTGTTGCTCCGAAACGGACTCCGAATGACAAAGTTATGACCGTTTTAGTGAATACTGGTCCTTTATATGGCACTCCTTAAAACAACTTGTCATTTTTCCTATGACGCATTCCGAGGCGCCGCCCCGAAATTTTGTTACCTCCATAGTGGAGATAGTGTTTCCACATAGCAGATGCCAGGAATGCCCTCTTGTTATTGGCTCTCACACACATACGTTACGGCATGCCACACGGCGAAAACAAGGAAAATAAGGCCTATAGTCACAATATTTTCTTGAATTTAGAACCAAATGATTTCCTGGATCATAGAGCATGTTTAGAATGCAATGTCTATACTTCCCAGGCAGACTAACGTTTACACTCACCATAATCTCTCGGATTTCCGTCAAGAAGATTGCCAATGGGTTTAGCAACTTGTGTGCGAATGATGTTCTTTGACTTTCAGGGGCAGAAAGTCCTACTTAGGGGTCGAATTTGAGGTTCCTCCAGGCCTACTGGTGCAAGCGAGGAGCATTTTCTAGATTCCCACTCTTGCCACGAGCATTTTGAGTACTTGTGGGTCCGAAACCGACTATGAATGACAAAGTTATGACGGTTTTAGTGAACACCGGTCCTTTATATGGCAGTCCTTGAAACAACTTCATTTTCCCGTGACCCGTTCTAGCATGCCGCCCTGAACTTTTGTGTCCCCCATAGTGGAGATATTGTTTTCACATATATATTGACCGATGCTAGGAATGCCCTCATGTTATTGGCTGTCGCACACATACGGTACGACATGCCACACGGCGAAAACAAGGAGAATAAGGCTTATAGTAGTCGTACTTTCTTGAATTTATAACATTCTCAGATTGCCCGGATCATAGAGCATGTCTAGAATGCAACATTTGTCCTTACGAAGCGGACTAATGTTTCACTCACCATAACCTCTCGGATATCTTTCCAAGGGAGTGCTAATGGGTTGAGGAACTCGTCTGAAAAGCAACGGGGAATAATGTTCTTTGACTTTTAGGGGTGAAATGTCCTACTTATGGGCCGCATTTCTGAGTCCGCTGGGCCTCCTGGCACGCGCGGGGAGTAATATGTAGATTCACATGCTCGTCGCGAGCATTTTGAGTACTTGTGGGTCTGATGTAACACCCCGCATGTAACTTTCCATATTTGTAACTCCAACTCTTGCCATTTTCGGCTATGTGTTATGATATTCCCTTCATGGTCGGGTTTTGTCTTTCGTTTTGCTTTTTGTCCATGTCATGCATGTCTGATCATGTCATCATGTGCATTGCATTTGCATACGTGTTCGTCTCATGCATCCGAGCATTTTCCCCGTTGTCCGTTTTGCAATCCGGAGCTCCCATCTCCTCCGGTGCACCCCTCTTGTTTTCGTTTCGTGAGCGGGTGTCAAACGTTCTCGGAATGGGCCGAGGCTTGTCAAGTGGCCTTAGTATACCACCGGTAGACCACCGGTCAAGTTTCGTTCCATTTGGAGGTCGTTTGGTACTCCAACGGTTAACCGGGTAACCGCAGATGCCTTGTGAGTGTTCCAGCAAAAACCCCCTCTCTAATCAGCCCAAAACCCACCAAACTCTCTTCCATGCTGTAGGTCGTTCGATCACGATCGTGTGGGCAAAAACCGCACCTCATTTGGACTCTCCTAGCTCCCTCTAGCTATATAAATGCATCCCCTCCCGTATACAATCGCAGATGAAACCCTAGCCAAACTTCCCCCGCCGCCACCAGACGTGTCCGCCGCCACCGGACACCTCCCCGCCGCCGCGCCCGGCGAATCGGGGGCCGCCACGTCACCCGCCGGCTCTCCCACCGCCGCAGCCCGCCCGGCCCGCAGCTGGCCACCGCGAGCCCACGCGCCTCCCCGGCCTCGCCCCGCCGCCGCCCGCCGCCCTTCGCCGCCCGTCGCCGGCGCGGCACGACGCCTCCGCCGCCCGGGTCGCCGCCTCCCTCCTTCGCCGGTCGCCGCACCGCCATCTCCCTCCTCCACGTCGGCCGCCGGCCTCCTCCTCCCGCAACTCCGGCGAGTCGCGCCACCGTCGGGAACCCTAGCTCGATCCATTAATCTTGCTCTACTTTTGCTATAAAATATTTCTGGCAGATTCTTATCATGATATTCATTTTTGCCAAGCTTGTTGTAGTTGATCCATACATGGTATATGTTTTCTCTTGCCATGGATAGCTTCATAAACATGCCATCTTGCTGTAGATATGCTTGTTTTGTCATGCACCAAGCTCACAAAGATGCCTTTATATTATTGTTTCTGCCATGCTCTGTTTTCTGCTAAGTCTGAAACCTGATAATGAAACTTGCTATGTTTAGAAGGTTGCCATCATTTCTTATGGTCCTTTTTGGCTTATGGTCAGTAAGGGACTTTTGTCATATGCATTTATTAGAACACTTCCATGCCTTGTTTTGCCATGTTAAGTTCCTGTAGTATGTTGATTTCGTGCTCTAAACATTGCTACCTGATGCTGTTTATGCCATGTCCAGTAATTTCACACAGTCTGTGATCCTGTTATCTTTTGCATTTTTGCCATGCTGGTTTGAGCTTGATATGTTGTGATCTAGCCGTAGCTCAGTGTTCATATTTTGTCAAGCATCTCCTGTAGATTACTGTCATATGCTTTTTTGCTATGTTGGAGTGTTGTAGCTTTGTTACTTGTTGCATTCTATGTGCTATCGTGCTGTTAATCGCAGATTCGTGTCATTCTTGTTTTGCTTGCCATTTGCAAACCGTGCATCCGTTTCCGGTGATCTTTATATCGATTTCGACCGAAATCATCTCATATTTCCAGTGGCATGCTTGGTTTGCCAAGTTACTACCTTGTTCATAATGTTCCTTCCGGAGCACGCATATGCATCGCATATCATACATGTTTTGCATCATGTTGCTTGTGCATTTCTCGTCATTGTATGTGGTTCCATTGCTTGTGTTCTTGTCTTGGGTAGAGCCGGGAGATGAGTTCGTGAATGAGGAACCTATTGAGTACGCTTACGGGGATCAAGCTTTCGACAACTCTGAGAACCTTGCAGGCAAGATGACCATACCCTCGAAATCACTTCTATCATTGCTTTGCTAGTTCTTCGCTCTATTGCCATGTTGCGCTACCTATCACTTGCTATATCATGCCTCCCATATTACCATGTCAGCCTCTAACCATCCTTTCCTAGCAAACCGTTGTTTGGCTAAGTTACCGCTTTTGCTCAGCCCTTCTTATAGCATTGCTAGTTGCAGGTGAAGTTGAAGTTGGTTCCATGTTGGAACATGGATATGTTGGGATATCACAATATCTCTTATTATATTAATTCATCTATATACTTGGTAAAGGGTGGAAGGCTCGGCCTTATGCCTGGTGTTTTGTTCCACTCTTGCCGCCCTAGTTTCTGTCATACCGGTATTATGTTCCTTGAGTTTGCGTTCCTTACGCGGTTGGGTGATTTATGGGACCCCCTTGACAGTTCGCCTTGAATAAAACTCCTCCAGCAAGGCCCAACTTTGGTTTTACCATTTGCCACCTAAGCCTTTTCCCCCGGGTTTTCGCAAGCCCGAGGGTCATCTTATTTTAACCCCCGGGCCAGTGCTCCTCTGAGTATTGGTCCAACCTGTCAATCGCCGGTGGCCACCAGGGGCAACTCTGGGCTCGCCTATCGGAAGCTTCGACAATCCGGTGTGCCCTGAGAACGAGATATGTGCAGCTCCAATCGGGATTTGTGGGCACATTCGGGCGGCTTTGCTGGTCTTGTTTTACCATTGTCGAAATGTCTTGTAAACCGGGATTCCGAGGCTGATCGGGTCTTTCTGGGAGAAGGTTTATCCTTCGTTGACCGTGAGAGCTTATGATGGGCTACGTTGGGACACCCCTGCAGGGTATTATCTTTCGAAAGCCGTGCCCACGGTTATGAGGTAGATAGGAATTTGTTAATGTCCGGTTGTAGAGAACTTGTCACTTGACCCAATTAAAATACATCAACTGCGTGTGTAGCCGTGATGGTCTCTTCTCGGCGGAGTCCGGGAAGTGAACGCGGTTTGAGTTATGCATGACGTAAGTAGGAGTTCAGGATCACTTCTTGGTCATTACAAGATGACAACCGTTCCGTTGCTTCTCTTCTCGCGCTCATTTGCGTATATTAGCCACCATATATGCTTATGGCCTGCTGCAGCTCCACCTCATCACACCATCTTTTCCTATAAGCTTAAATAGTCTTGATCTCGCGGGTGTGAGATTGCTGAGTCCTCGTGACTCACAGATTCTACCAAAACAGTTGCAGGTGCCGACGATGCTAGTGCGGGTGATGGGATCGATCTCAAGTGGGAGTTCGATGAGGAACGTGGTCGTTACTATGTGTCTTTTCCTGATGATCAGTAGTGGAGCCCAGTTGGGACGATCGGGGATCTAGCATTTGGGGGTTATCTTATTTTCATTTGGATCTTGACCGTAGTCGGTCTATGTGTGTATTTTGGATGGTGTATGGATTATATTTATGTATTGTGTGAAGTGGCGATTGTAAGCCAACTCTTTATCCCATTCTTGTTCATTACATGGGATTGTGTGAAGATGACCCTTCTTACGACAAAACCACTATGCGGTTATGCCTCTAAGTCGTGCCTCGACACGTGGGAGATATAGCCGCATCGTGAGCGTTACAAGTTGGTAATCAGAGCCATCCCCGACTTAGGAGCCCCCTGCTTGATCGAATCGCTGGCGTTGTTGAGTCTAGAGCAAAAATGTTTTGAGTCTTACGATTATATATATCAGAGAGTAGGATTCTTTTTACTCCTCAGTCCCTTCGTCGCTCTGGTGAGGTTTCTTGACGTAGAAGTTTTGACTCTTCTCTCCTCAAATTTTACTAAAAAAAATTTTTAGGATCACGCGGGTATCTTAGAATCGTTTTGATGGTTTTGTGACGAGAACATTGTTCTTGGTGCCTCCTGACATTTAGGGGTTGTGGCAGTGTCCCGGGGAGTTGTGCTTTGAGGTGTTGTCGTCACAATTCTGGAATACCTGAGTTTCGCCGACATCGAAATCTCTTTTATGCAGTTGTTGGTGAGATCACCTCGACGCCACCCAGTATTGGGGCGGGAGTTCGGGAGTATTGCCATAACTCGTATAACAGATGCTTTTCGAAGGTTGAGGTACATGATTTCCGAATGTTTCTTGGTTATATGTTGACGGATGGATACAGCTGGATCTAGGGATTGCTAGTTTGGGTGAGATATTTTGTGTCCCCTGTATCCCCAACACCAGATTGCATAACCAGAAAGTTTCGGGAGTTTATAAGTGGGAATTCAAGTAGCTCTTAGGATATCTTTCCAACAGACGCATGATATGAGATTGGGGTTCGACGTCTAGTGGTCCGCCTGTACACGGTTGGTTTTACAGTGGTCTCGTAGTGTCTTAAAGAGTCCTTGGCTATGCCGACTCGGGGACGCTTCGTATGTCATGTGCACAGCCTTGTACATGATGGTGCTGTACGATTGAGCCCGTGTGGGCCCCACCACAAAAACTTCGGACGAAATATCTATCATATGTTTGTTCCGGCTTATTCTGCAAGCCAATACTTTGTTTGTTTTGAATTGTGGTATTCGAGTTGCTTCGAAGTCAGATGTTGATTTCCATACCTTTTCCTAAGTGGCTTCTCAACTTAACGGGAGTGTGATGATTTACTATGGAATTCATTCGTTCATCCTCGTTCGAATGTTTATTGTGAAGACTATATGTTGCAATTTCTATCCGTTGATTCTACTTATCTATTTGTCTATCAAGATGCTAACGGATGTCACCCTCTTCAGGATGGCTCCGCCAATGCGTCAGAATCCGAATCGCAATGAAGGGAGTCAGGCGAACCCTCCGCCACCACCTCTGCCTCCGGAGGCATGGCAAGCTATCATGGCAGCCACCAACGCCGATGCTCAGATGATTCTGCAACTCTTGCAAGAACGTACCCAAGGGCAAGGCAATCAAGGCAATCAAGGTCAAGGCAACAATCAGCCTCACTTTGCTACCCTCAATCAGTTTCTCGCAAATCAGCCCAAGTCTTTCAGCTACTATGCCGAGGCCACGGATGCCCATGATTGGCTCGTGGACATCAACAAGCATTTTGAATGTGGCAATGTCAGGCCTGAGGACTATGTCAAGTTCGCTTCTTTTCAGCTCAAGGACCAAGCTACTGATTGGTTTCAGCAATACAAAGATTCCAGAGGAGGTCGTGTGATCACTTGGACTGACTTCTGTCGGGACTGTCGTGGAATTGTCACGGCAGATGTCCTTGAGCTAGGACTTAGTCGTGGAGCCATCGCAACTAGGAAGCTTGGAGGGGTTATGCGGGACAAGGAACACGAGGGGTTATACTGGTTCGGCCCCTTACGGTGACGGTAAAAGCCTACGTCCAGTTTGGGGTGATATTGATTAGGGTTACGATTGACAGGAGCTAAACAGCTATGCCTGGCTCTCGATGAGATTGTTCTCGCCCTTAAACCGCTGCCGGGTCGTCCCTTTATATAGGAAGGCTGACGCCCAGCAGCCCTTAGAGTCCCGGCCGGCTCATAAGAGTGTCCGGCTCGGACTCTAAGCTATACTTGCCTTGCGCTACAAGTTTTACTATAATAATGATTGTAACGACGGGCCTTAAGCCATATCCGGGTCTCAGCCTATCTCTGGCCCATCATCTTGAAACTTGGCTCCGGGCTTCTGGCAACGACCGTACGAGTAACCCGGCCCCTCCTGGCGGGTGACTCTAAGGTCTATATCCTCAACATTAGGCCCCAGATTGATTTGAGCCAGCTCATGTCAATCTTCAACTCTTCTGACAGAAAAACCTCCGGCTTACCATTCATGTGAAGTCCATAACCCGGAGTGACGTCATCCTCTAGACTCTGGATAATCCGCCATGACGTCATCCTCCATTAAGTCCGTTTTTTACTCCGCCAGATCCGCAACGGATCTTTGCTTTACTGTCATTCCGAAAATCGAGGCGTCGTGGGGGGGAGATAACCACGCCGTGGTCTCCTTGAATCTCGCGCCCACTTATGACCTCGCCTTATAAATAGGCCGGCCCAACGGGCTCCTCTCACGCTCTCTTCTTCCTCCTCGCGCCGTCGCTCCTCTGCCCGAGCTCTGCCACTGCCGCCGCCATCGCGCCCCTGATCTTCATCAACCCGGCCGCTGCATCACCCTGACTCGGACCAGATAAACGGCGGCGACTTCCGCTCTTCTCCAACTCCGGTGAGTCTCATCTGCCTTGCTAGAATAGATCTGCGGTAGAATTCAAACAGTTCATCCGTGTTCTTCGCCATTGTCCGCAGGCTTCAGTAGTTCTTGTAGTTGCCACCCTTGTTTGATCTTAGATATGTATAGACTTGCTGCAGTAGTTGTTTATTACTCATTTCACCTGCAAAACACACTTCTTTCCACTGCATAAGATCTCCTTCGAGCTCAAGAACTCCCCTGCGTCCGCATTTTAGGTCTAGAAAATTTTCTTTCCTCCGACCATTTTGATCCAAAAAAGTTACGGTAGTATGCGAAACCTGTTTTACTACACTTAGTAAAAACTGCAACCATTGAATCTTGGCGGCTTACATTTCCGGCTTAAAGAAAACACGCGCCGTAGAACTTTCCGGTTTAAAGAGAACCATGCTCTGTAGAATCCTCCGGCTTAACTGTGGTAAAGCCGTAGATAACCAATTTACTCTGAATCCCCCTGCGGCTTAAATAACCCACCGTATTTGAATATATATCATTAGTCCCCTTCGTAAGCCGCCATCTTAGTTTGAATGATAGATCTCCGGCTTATAATTAACCCGAACACTTTTCTCTTTATCATAGACCACCAACCTTCACCATGCCTCCCAAGGCTCCCATCACTTGCAACTGGGTGAGGTCCAACGTCACCGACGAGACCCTGGCCAATTTCGTTAAGTCCGGATATTTTCCTAAGAAGGAAATCATGTCCTACCGTGCCCCTGACCCGTCGGAAGAGAGACCACAGCCAAGGGACGGGGAGGTAGTGATCTTCGCAGACCATATGAGCCGGGGCTTCGCACCGCCCGGCTCAAAGTTTTTTAGGGACGTGCTCAACTTCTTTGACCTACGGCCTCAGGATATAGGACCCAACTCCGTATCCAACATCTGCAACTTCCAAGTCTTTTGCGAAGTGTACCTTGGAGAAGAGCCCAGTTTGCTGCTTTTCAGAGAGCTGTTCTACTTAAACCGCCAAAATGAGTGTGCCAACGGGCCGAGTCTGGAGTTAGGCGGCATCTCCATCCAGCGGCGTAGGGACAGTCTTTTCCCTTACGCAGAGCCGCCGAGCCACCCCAAGGACTGGAATATGACTTGGTTCTACTGCCAAGATACGTCCCCGGCTGACGAGAACCCGCTACCCGGCTTTCGCCCAACACGTCTAGAGCCGACTCATCCGCTGTCGGACAAACTGACTGCAGCGGAACGCCAACCTCTGCTTCCAACTATCAATAAGATCAAAGCCCTGCTAGGCAACAGTCTGAACGGAATTGACCTGGTCCGAGTCTGGATCTCATGGCGGGTGATCCCATTGAGCCGCCGCCCCGGCTTAATGTGTGAGTACACCGGGCGAAAGGATGACCCGCAGAGGCACAGTCGCAATGATCTTCCAGAAGACGTTGCAGAGGAAGAGACCAAGGCTCTTCTAAACGAGAGCCTTGCAGATTGCGGAAGAACTGGGTTAGCCCCCTTCTGCAAGACCAATCCAGCCCCAGCAGTAAGCCGCTGACTTTAACTTTTATCTTCGTCTGCATATAACCTTCATCTGAACCGTTTTAAGAATCAATCATTGTATCTTTTAGGCTGATGATAAATTCTGGCGGGTCAAATATGACCATGAAGCGGCCAAGAAGGCCAGGAAGGCGAAGAAGGCCGCCAAGAAAGCCGCCCCTCGCAAAAAGGGAAGCCGACCTACTGCTTCGGAGCTAATGCAATTAAGCGACAGCTCCGAGTCAGAGGTAACCCTTAAACCTTTAAATTCTTGCTATATTTGTTGTTTGTTCCTGTCCGCCTTATCAACACTTTGCTCATTGACAGGATGACACCGGCGCCAGTAACCCGGTGGATGAAGAGGTAATGTCACTTTCCTCCGACTCGGAGCCTTTGCCACAGCTGAAAGTCCGAAGAGTAACCCGGAAAGTAAGCTTTTCACATCCGTTAGCTCATCAAGACCCTCAATTTCTTTTGAAGCAGCAGGTTCACGAAAGCCGGCGTCACACCCAGGCCCGGAAGGACACCGACCTCTCCGCCGGGTTACCCGACGCAACGAGGAAGCGTCGCACTGAGGTTTTTTCTCACCTGTCCCCTTTTCATCAGTTGGCGGGTGTTATCCGTCAGCCACTCAACTCTTCTAACTCCAATTATTAGGAGACCTCCCCCTCTTCGGGTGACTCCATGCAGTCAAATCTGCCGGCCTTCAAGACTGCGCCCGGGTAACAACAATCTTCTTACATTATCTTTGTCTGTACTTACTCTTTGCGTGCCTAACACTTCTGTCTTTTCAGTGCCCAGGCAAAGCTCACCAAAAGAGCGAAGAAGACCAGGTTAGCCGGAGTGCCAGACTTGCCTGACCCGGAGGCGACGGCTCAAGAGCCGCCAGCTTCCTCCGCCCCCGAAGCCACCACCCCAATGGACACGGCGCCTGAGGCCCCTACCCCGACTTCCAAGGCAACAACCGAAGCTTCGGTTAACCCGGAGGCCTCCGGCTCAGCTCCACCAGCAGACGACCCGGACGTGGTAATCACCCGGACGGAATTCGTTGAGCCGGGGAGACCGACCGCGTTGGCCAAATGCTCCGCGAAGGGGGAGTTGCTGCAGCCCCACCGGGTGAACCTGGACCTCTCCGGCTACACCGACTTGAGCATTGGAGAGCTCGTCTCTGGCTACATCAGCCAAGTACACAAGACCCGGGATGCCGTGGTTGCCATGGTCAACCAGATCCAACAAAAATCTGAGGTATCCTTCTGCTGTCTTCTTACTTTACTGCATAATTACCTTTGCCATGCTAGCCCCCAAGTCGATGACTTATACTTGAATATGTTGTAGACTTAGGTTCCGGCTTACTCAACTGAGCCGGCAGTATGTAGATAGATACGTTCAATATGCATTAGCCCCCAAGTGCCAAGTGTCTTTGCTTGGAAAACGCTTGGGACTTATATAATGACTGTTAATTAACCCGGAAATATATGCAGGCTGTTGGCAAGAAACTAGAAGCGGATCTTGCAGATCTTAAGAGCCGGCTGAAGATGCAGGAGATGGAGACCCGGAAGGCAAACGCCAAGTTTGTATCCAGCACCGCCACTCAAGAAAAATTGAAAACCGAGTTTGATGCTGAGAGGAAAGCCTGGGTCGAAGAGAAGGCCGCACTGGTGACCCGGGCGGAACAGGCGGAGAAGGCTCTCGCTGAAAAGACCGCCGAGCTCTCCGGCCTAAAGCGCCAGGTTTCCCAAATGGTGGCTGCTATCTTCGGTAAGTCGCCTCACCGGCTTTCATCAAGTTTGTATATGTCATGATTCCTCCTTGTCGTCGGCTTATCTGATCTTGTTAAACTGGTCCCAGGAGTGCCAACCTCAACCAGAGCGTGGTCACCAAGTTAAAGGCCGTGTACACCCTGGTGGAACAGCTCTACACCGGGTCACAGCGTGCCTTAGCTGTGGTGGCCCTATCCAACGAGGTGCCAACGCATCTAGCCGAAGTCCTGTGCCGGCTCGCTGTTCTGCCGCAGCGGATCCAGGAGCTACGACGGGCCTCCGCGAGAGCCGGAGCAATCGCCGCGCTGAGCCGGGCCGAAGCATTCCTGCCGGAGCTAGACCCGGCAGACATCGCCTTGGGATACCCAAGCCTGAAGGAAGACGGCTCAGCCTTCGACCAAAAGGACTTCGCGGCATGTGTGAAGGTTGTACGCCCGGTGGCCACCCTCATCGGGAACGACACCGACTTGACAAAGTACCAGCCGGGTTATGACGCGGAGAATCAGAGGATTCCAACCCCTCGCTATGAAGCCCTCAATCTGATCCCTCCGGCTCGTCAGCACACCTTCGCCCCAGAGATAGACCCTGCCGGGTTAATTGACGAAGAAGCCCAGTTCGAAGCTCTCAGCGGCATCGACTGGAAATCATCAACCTTCGAGGTCTTGGGATCAGCCAGAGGAGAAGACAGGAATGAACCGGGGACTTCAACCTAGCGGGCATCATAATTTAGCTGGCGGCTTATCAAACATTGTTCCATCTTTTAGACTTGAAGAATTATTGTACTAGAGTAGGTGCAATAGTTTATCTCTGCCGTGTCATCGTGCACGTTTTGAATGCGAAAGCCCTTTGAATTTGTCTCCTTGATGTTTCTCCGGGTCATAATCATCCCTTTGTTTTTCTCAACCTCAAAAGGTGCCTTTAAGTATCTGCATAGAAAGGCAAATCACAAGTCTCGAGGCGGCTTACCACCCTGAGAACCAGGTGTTTGAGATAGATAACCCGGAATATGAATCAAAAAAGACTGGTCCTTAATTATACTCTGAACATAGCCGTAACAATCACACTTATCGGCCTGTAAGTATACTTTCGGTTTAAATAACCCGGGTAGTAAGGTTGACACCTTAACTCTGATTTACTTGCCTTGATGACACCCATGACGTGCAACTAACAATGTAAACCAAAGTTAAGCCGGCAAGTGAAACCCGGCCATGCACACCTCAGAGTAAACTTGTGAAAAAGCAGAAGAACTTAGGGGCTTCCGGTTCGAATACGACCAGAGACCCGGCCCCAAGGGGTTAAGCCAAGATTCGGATACGATCATATAGCCCCCAGTGGGTGTGGCGATGCCAATCAAGAGGGTACCGACAGCTATGTTCTCTTTGGTTCGAATACGACCCATGTTTGAACAGGAAGCCCCCAAGTGATTCTTAAAATTGTTTAACGACGCTGATTCGAATACGATCCACGTCGGTTCTCAGAGGGGTTAAACTATGATTCAAATATGACCAAAGGCAACCTCCCAATGAGCTCGGCACTTTGCCAATCAAATGGGTATCGACAGCTATGTTCTCTTTGGTTCGAATACGACCCATGTTTGAACAGGAAGCCCCCAAGTGACTTTACTGCTTACGGCTAGATTCGAATACGATCATAAGCCGGATCCTCCTTTAAGTCAGCATGTAATCTTGTAATAAAAAAAACACACGCATATTTGGAGGAGAAAAAAGGACAGAGGTCCTGCTTTATTGCTTATCATAATATATACATGGCTGAGATAAATATGTACACCACGAGAGCCGGTAGCTCAAGTGTCGTGGAATTGTCACGGCAGATGTCCTCGAGCTAGGACTTAGTCGTGGAGCCATCGCAGCTAGGAAGCTTGGAGGGGTTAATGCGGGACAAGGAACACGAGGGTTTATACTGGTTCGGCCCCTTACGGTGAAGGTAAAAGCCTACATCCAGTTTGAGGTGGTATTGATTAAGGTTACGATCACTAGGGAGCTAAACTGCTATGCCCGGCTCTCGATGAGATTGTCTTCCCAAACCGCTGCCGAGTCGTCCCTTTATATAGGGAGGCTGACGCCCAGCAGCCCTTAGAGTCCCGGCCAGCTTATAAGAGTATCCGGCTCAGACTCTAAACTATACTTGCCTTACGCTACAAGTTCTACTATAATAATGATAATAACTACGGGCCTTAAGCCATATCCGGGTCTCAGCCCATCTCTGGCCCATCGTCTTGAAGCTTGGCTCCGGGCTTCTGGCAACAATCGTACGAGTAACCCGGCCCCTCCTGGCGGGTGACTCTAAGGTCTATATCCTCAACATTAGGCCCCAGATTGATTTGAGCCGGCTCATGTCAATCTTCAACTCTTCTGACAGAAAAAATCTCCGGCTTATCATTCATGTGAAGGCCATAACCCGGAGTGACGTCACCCTCTGGACTCCGGATAATCCGCCGTGACGTCATTCTCCATTAAGTCCGTTTTTACTCCGCCAGATCCGCAACGGATCTTTGCTTTTACTGCCATTCCGAAAATCGAGGCACCGTGGGAGGGAGATAACCACGCCGTGGTCTCCTTGAATCTCGCGCCCACTTATGACCTCGCCTTATAAATAGGCCGGCCCAACAGGCTCTTCTCACGCTCTCTTCTTCCTCCTCGCGCCGTCGCTCCTCTGCCCGAGCTCTGCCACTGCCGCCGCCGTCGCGCCCTTGATCTTCATCAACCCGGCCGCTGCATCACCCTGACTCGGACCAGATAACGGCGGCGACTTCCGCTCTTCCCCAACTCCGGTGAGTCTCCTCTGCCTTGCTAGAACAGATCTGTGGTAGAGTTCAAACAGTTCATCCGTGTTCTTCTCCATGGTTCGCAGGCTTCAGTAGTTCTTGTAGTTGCCACCCTTGTTTGATCTTGGATATGGGTAGACTTACTACAGTAGTTATTTATTACTCATTTCACCTGAAAAACGCACTTCTTTCCACTGCATAAGATCCCCTTCGAGCTCAAGAACTCCCCTGCATCCGCATTTTAGGTCTAGAAAATTTTCTTTGCTCCGACCATTTTGATCCAAAAAAGTTACGGTAGTATGCGAAACCTGTTTTACCACACTTAGTAAAAACTGCAACCATTGAATCTTGGCGGCTTACATGTCCGGCTTAAAGAAAACACACGCCGTAGAACTTTCCGGTTTAAAGAGAACCATGCTCTGTAGAATCCTCCGGCTTAACTAACCCACCGTATCTGAATATATATCATTAGTCCCCTTCATAAGCCGCCATCTTAGTTTGAACGATAGATCTCCGGCTTATAATTAACCCGGACAATTTTTTCTTTATCATAGACCACCAACCTTCACCATGCCTCCCAAGGCTCCTATCACTTGCAACTGGATGAAGTCCAACGTCACCGACGAGACCCTGGCCAATTTTGTTAAGTCCAGATATTTGCCTAAGAAGGAAAGCATGTCCTACCATGCCCCTGACCCGTCGGAAGAGAGACCACAGCCAAGGGACGGGGAGGTAGTGATCTTCGCAGACCATATGAGCCGGGGCTTCGCACCGCCCGGCTCAAAGTTTTTCAGGGACGTGCTCAACTTCTTTGACTTACGGCCTCAGGATATAGGACCCAACTCCGTATCCAACATCTGCAACTTCCAAGTCTTTTGCGAAGTGTACCTTGGAGAAGAGCCCAATTTACTGCTTTTCAGAGAGCTGTTCTACTTAAACTGCCAAAACGAGTGTGCCAACGGGCCAAGTCTGGAATTAGGCGGCATCTCCATCCAGCGGCGTAGGGACTGTCTGTTCCCTTACGCAGAGCCGCCAAGCCACCCCAAGGACTGGAATATGACTTGGTTCTACTGCCAAGATACATCCTCGGCTGACGAGAACCCGCTGCCCGGCTTTCGCCCAACCCGTCTAGAGCCGACTCATCCGCTGTCGGACAAACTGACTGCAGCGGAACGCCAACCTCTGCTTCCAACTATCAATAAAATCAAGGCCCTGCTAGGCAACGGTCTGAACGGAATTGATCTGGTCCGGGTCTGGATCTCATGGCGGGTGATCCCATTGAGCCGCCGCCCCGGCTTAATGTGTGAGTACACCGGGCGAAAGGATGACCCGCAGAGGCACAGTCGCAATGATCTTCCAGAAGACGTTGCAGAGGAAGAGACCAAGGCTCTTCTAAACGAGAGCCTGGCAAACTGCGGAAGAACCGGGCTAGCCCCCTTCTGCAAGACCAATCCAGCCCCAGCGGTAAGCCGCTGACTTTAACTTTTATCTTCATCTGCATATAACCTTCAACTGAACCGTTTTAAGAATCAATCATTGTATCTTTCAGGCTGATGATAAGTTCTGGCGGGTCAAATATGACCATGAAGCGGCCAAGAGGGCCAGGAAGGCGAAGAAAGGCGCCAAGAAAGCCGCCCCTCGCAAAAAGGGAAGCAGACCCACTGCTTCGGAGCTACTGCAATTAAGTGACAGCTCCGAGTCAGAGGTAATCCTTAAACCTTTAAATTCTTGCCATATTTGTTGTTTGTTGCTGTCCGACTTATCAACATTTGCTCATTGACAGGATGACACCGGCGCCAGTAACCCGGTGGTTGAAGAGGTAATGTCACTTTCCTCCGACTCGGAGCCTTTGCCACAGCTGAAAGTCCGAAGAGTAACCCGGAAAGTAAGCTTTTCCCATCCATTAGCTCATCAAGACCCTCAATTTCTTTTGAAGCAGCAGGTTCACGAAAGCCGGCGTCACACCCGGGCCCGCAAGGACACCGACCTCTCCGCCGGGTTACCCGACGCAACAAGGAAGCGTCGCACTGAGGTTTTTTCTCACCTGTACCCTTTTCATCCGTTGGCGGGCATTATCCGTCAGCCACTCAACTCTTCTGACTCCAATTATCAGGAAACCTCCCCCTCTTCGGGTGACTCCATGCAGTCAAATCTGCCGGCCTTCAAGACTGCGCCCGGGTAACAACAATCTTCTTACATTATCTTTGTCTGTACTTACTCTTTATGCGCCTAACACTTCTGTCTTTTAAGTGCCCAGGCAAAGCTCACCAAAATAGCAAAGAGACCAGGTCAGCCGGAGTGCCAGACTTGCCTGAACCGGAGGCGACGGCTCAAGAGCCGCCAACTGCCTCCGCCCCCGAAGCCACCACTCCAATGGACACGGCGCCTGAGGCCCCTGCCCCGACTACCAAAACAACGACGGAAGCTTCGGTTAACCCGGAGGCCTCCGGTTCAGCTCCACCAGCAGACGACCCGGACGTGGTAATCACCCGGACGGAATTCGTTGAGCCGGGGAGACCGACCGCGTTGGCCAAATGCTCCGCGAAGGGGGAGTTACTGCAGCCCCACCGGGTGAACCTGGACCTCTCCGGCTACACCGACTTGAGCATTGGAGAGCTCGTCTCTGGCTACATCAGCCAAGTCCACAAGAGCCGGGACGCCGAGGTTGCCATGGTCAACCAGATCCAACAAAAATCCGAGGTACCCTTCTGCTGTCTTCTTACTTTACTGCATAGTTACCTTTGCCATGCTAGCCCCCAAGTCGATGACTTATACTTGAATATGTTGTAGACATAGATTCCGGCTTACTTATTTGAGCCGGCAATATGTAGATAGAGGCGTTCAATATGCATTAGCCCCCAAGTGCCAAGTGTCTTTGCTTGGAAAACGCTTGGGACTTATATAATGACTGTCAATTAACCCGGGAATATATGCAGGCTGTTGGCAAGAAACTAGAGGCGGATCTTGCGGATCTCAAGGGCCGGCTGAAGATGCAGGAGATGGAGACCCGGAAGGCAAACGCCAAGTTTGTATCCAGCATCGCCACTCACGAAAAATTGAAGACCGAGTTTGATGCAGAAAGGAAAGCCTGGGTCGAAGAGAAGGCCGCACTGGTGACCCGGGCGGAACAGGCGGAGAAGGCTCTCGCTGAGAAGACCGCCGAGCTCTCCGGCCTAAAACGCCAGGTTTCCCAAATGGTGGCTGCTATCTTCGGTATGTCGCCTCACCGGCTTTCATCAAGTCTGTATATGTCATGATTCATCCTTGTCACCGGCTTATCTGATCTTGTGAAATAGGTCCCAGGAGTGCCAACCTCAACCAGAGCGTGGTCACCAAGTTAAAGGCCGTGTATACCCTGGTGGAACAGCTCTACACCGGGTCACAGCGTGCCTTAGCTGTGGTGGCCTTATCCAACGAGGTGCCAACTCATCTGGCCGAAGTCCTGCACCGGCTCGCTGTTCTGCCGCAGCGGATCCAGGAGCTACGACGGGCCTCCGCAAGAGCCGGAGCAATTGCCGCGCTGAGCCGGGCCAAAGCATTCCTGCCGGAGCTAGACCCGGCAGACATCGCCCTAGGTTACCCAAGCCTGAAGGAAGACGGCTCAGCCTTCGACCAGAAGGACTTCGCGGCATGTGTGAAGGCTGTACGCCCGGTGGCCACCCTCATCGGGAACAACACCGACTTAACCAAGTACCAGCCGGGTTATGATGCGGAGAATCAGAGGATTCCAACCCCTCGCTATGAAGCCCTCAATCTGATCCCTCCGGCTCATCAGCACACCTTCGCCCCGGAGATTAACCCGGCCGGGTTAATTGACGAAGAAGCCCAGTTCGAAGCTCTCAGCGGCATCAACTGGAAATCATCGACCTTCGAGGTCTTGGGATCAGCCGGAGGAGAAGACAGGAATGAGCCGGGGACTTCAACTCAGCGGGCATCATAAGTTAGCTGGCGGCTTATCAAACATTGTTCCATCTTTTAGACTTGAAGAATGATTGTAATAGAGTAAATGCAACAATTTATCTCTGTCGTGCCATCGTGCACGTTTTGAACGCGAAAGCTCTTTAAATTTGTCTCCTTTATGTTTCTCCGGGTCAGAATCATCCCTTTGTTTTTCTCAACCTCAAAAGATGCCTTTAAGTATCTGCATAGAAAAGGCAAATCACAAGTCTCGAGGCGGCTTACCTCCCTAAGAATCAGGTGTTTGAGATAAATAACCCGGAATATGAATCAACAAAGGACTGGCCCTTAATTATACTCTAAACATAGCCATAATAACACACTTAACAGCCTGTAAGCATCTTCCGGTTTAAATAACCCGGGTAGTAAGGTTGACACCTTAACTCCGGTTTACCTGTCTTGATGACACCCATGACGTGCAACTAACACTGTAAACCAAAGTTAAACCGGCAAGTGAAACCCGGCCATGCACACCTCAGAGTAAACTTGTGAAAAATAGAAGAACTTAGGGGCTTCCAGTTCGAATACGACCAGAGACCCGGCCCCAAGGGGTTAAGCCAAGATTCGGATACGATCATACAGCCCCCAGTGGGTGTGGCGATGCCAATCAAGAGGGTATCGACAGCTATGTTCTCTTTGGTTCGAATACGACCCATGTTTGAACAGGAAGCCCCCAAGTGATTCTTAAAATTGTTTAACGACGCTGATTCGAATACGATCCACGTCGGTTCTCAGAGGGGTTAAACTATGATTCAAATATGACCAAAGGCAACCTCCCAATGAGCTCGGCACTTTGCCAATCAAATGGGTATCGACAGCTATGTTCTCTTTGGTTCGAATACGACCCATGTTTGAACAGGAAGCCCCCAAGTGACTTTACTGCTTACGGCTAGATTCGAATACAATCGTAAGCCGGATCCTCCTTTAAGTCAGCATGTAATCTTGTAATAAAAACATCATACGCATATTTGGAGGAGGAAAAAGGACAAAGGTCCTGCTTTATTGCTTATCATAATATATACATGGCTGAGATAAATATGTACACCACGAGAACCGGTAGCTCAAGTGTAGTAAGGCCGAAGCTGAGCTATGTTCCATGGCCGACGGGTCTCTTCCTCAGATTTACGCGAATCTTTATGCTCCCGAACATCAATGAGGTAATATGACCCGTTGTGCAAGTTCTTGCTGACCACAAAGGGCCCTTCCCAAGGTGGGGATAACTTGTGTGCATCTGTTTGCTCCTGGATGAGCCAGAGCACAAGGTCGCCTTCCTGGAAGACCCGGGATTTGACCCGGCGGTTATGATAACGGCGCAGGTCTTGTTGGTAAATCGCTGAACGGGCTGCTGCCACATCACGCTGTTCGTCCAACAAATCCAGAGCATCTTGACGCGCCTGTTCATTATCCGTCTCAACATAAGCCGCCACGCGAGGTGAATCATGACAGATGCCACTGGGGAGGACTGCTTCTGCTCCATAAACCATGAAGAAAGGCGTGAAGCATGTAGACCTGTTAGGAGTAGTGTTGATGCTTCATAAGACGGAAGGCAACTCCTCCACCCAACAACCCGACGTCCGTTGTAAAGGGACCAAAAGCCGGGGCTTGATACCCTTCAGAATTTCCTGGTTAGCTCTCTCAGCCTGACCATTGGATTGAGGATGAGCCACTGAAGAAACATCAAGTCGGATATGCTCTCGTTGACAAAATTCTTCCATGGCGCCTTTGGAGAGATTGGTGCCGTTGTCAGTTATAATGCTGTGCGGAAAACCAAAGCGGAAAATCACCTTTTTCATAAATTGAACCGCCGTGGCTGCATCGCACTTGCTAACTGGCTCAGCTTCCACCCACTTTGTGAATTTGTCAACTGCCACCAAGAGGTGGGTCTTCTTATCCTTGGACCGTTTAGAAGGCCCAACCATATGAAGCCCCCAGACCGCAAAGGGCCAAGTGATTGGGATCATCCTCAACTCCTGAGCCGGCACATGAGCCCGTCGTGAGAACCTTTGGCAACCATCACATTTACTAACCAAGTCCTCTGCATCCGCGTGAGCCGTCAGCCAATAAAAACCATGACGGAAAGCCTTGGCTACAAGAGATTTTGAGCCAGCATGATGACCACAATCCCCTTCATGGATCTCCCGCAAGATCTCTTGGCCTTCCTCAGGGGAGATACAATGTTGAAATGCCCCCGAAACACTGCGATGATGTAACTCGCCATCGATGACGATCATTGACCTAGCCCGCCGGGTTATTTGCCTGGCCAAAGTTTCATCCTCAGGAAACTCTCCCCGGGTTATATAAGCCAGATATGGCATTGTCCAGTCTGGTATGACATGAAGAGCCGCCACCAGTCGTGCCTCCGGGTCAGGTATAGCCAAGTCCTCCTCTGTAGGCAACTTAACCGAGGGGTTATACAGGACATCCAGGAAAGTGTTAGGCGGCACCGGCTTTCGCTGAGAGCCTAGCCGGCTTAAAGCATCAGCCGCCTCGTTCTTCCTGCGATCAATGTGCTCCACTTGGTATCCCTGGAAATGCCCAGCAATGGCATCAACCTCGCGGCGATAAGCCGCCATGAGAGGATCCTTAGAATCCCAGGTGCCTGATACTTGTTGAGCCACCAAGTCTGAGTCACCAAAGCACCTTACCCGGCTTAAGCTCATGTCCTTAGCTACCCGAAGACCGTGGAGCAAAGCCTCGTATTCAGCCGCATTGTTAGTGCAAGGAAACATCAACTGCAGCACATAATGGAACTTGTCACCCTTAGGGGAAGCCAATACAACACCAGCCCCCGAGCCCTCCAGCTGTCTGGACCCATCAAAGTGAATAGTCCAATAAGTGTTATCCGGCTTTTGCTCAGGCACTTGTGACTCCGTCCAATCATTGATGAAATCCACCAAAGCCTGAGATTTAACAGCAGTGCGTGGCACATATTTGAGGCCATGAGGTCCAAGTTCTATAGCCCACTTAGCAATTCTCCCTGTAGCCTCTCTGTTTTGGATAATATCACCAAGAGGGGCAGATCTGACCACAGTGATGGGATGACCCTGAAAATAATGCTTGAGCTTCCGGCTCGCCATGAACAGACCATATACGAGCTTCTGCCAATGCGGGTATCGCTGCTTGGACTCAATGAGCACCTCGCTGACATAATAAACCGGCCGCTGAACCGGATGCTCCTTACCCGCCTCCTTGCGCTCCACCACAATAGCCACGCTGACGGCTCGTGCGTTTGCCACCACATACAGTAGAAAGGGCTCCTTATCAACCGGAGCAGCAAGGACGGGGGGCTCTGCCAGTTGCTTTTTCAAATCCTCAAAAGCGGTATTAGCTGCATCATTCCAGACAAAGTTATCAGTTTTCTTCATCAGCTGATATAAGGGCATAGCCTTCTCACCCAAACGGCTTATAAACCGGCTTAAAGCAGCGATGCGACCCGCCAAACGCTGAACATCATTTATACACGCCGGCTTAGCTAGGGAGGTGATGGCCTTGATCTTCTCCGGGTTAGCCTCAATGCCTCTGTCAGAAACCAAGAAACCCAATAGTTTGCCTGCAGGAACACCAAAAACACACTTGGCCGGGTTAAGCATCATCTTGTAGACCCGGAGATTATCGAAGGTTTCCCTTAAGTCATCTATCAGGGTTTCCTCCTTGATGGATTTAACCACAATATCGTCCACGTAAGCGTGAACATTGCGCCCAATCTGTTCATGAAGACAATTCTGTACACAACGCTGGTAAGTCGCCTGTGCACACTTAAGTCCAAAGGGCATAGACACATAGCAGAAGGCTCCAAAGGGAGTGATGAACGCCGTCTTCTCCTGGTCCTTAACTGCCATCTTAATCTGATGATACCCGGAATAAGCATCCAAGAAACTTAAGCGTGCACAACCTGCCGTAGCATCAATGATTTGATCAATACGGGGGAGGGCAAAAGGATCAGCCGGACACGCCTTGTTCAAATCCGTGTAGTCCACACACATCCGCCAGGTGCCGTTCTTCTTGAGTACGAGCACCGGGTTAGCCAACCATTCTGGGTGAAAAACTTCAACAATAAACCCGGCCGCCAAGAGCCGGGCCACTTCTTCACCAATGGCTTTCCGCCTCTCCTCATTAAACCGCCGAAGGAACTGTCTGACCGGCTTAAATTTTGGATCAACATTGAGAGTATGCTCAGCGAGTTCTCTAGGTACACCTGGCATGTCAGAAGGCTTCCATCCAAAGATGTCCCTATTCTCACGGATGAACTCGATGAGCGCGCTTTCCTATTTTGGATCCAAATTGGCACTGATGCTAAACTGCTGAGATGAATCTCCTGGAACAAAATCAACAAGCTTAGTTTCATCAGCCGACTTAAATTTCCTCGCCGGTTCCGTCTCCGTAGTCGGCTTCTTCAGAGAGGTCATGTCTGTTGGGTCAACATTGTCTTTGTAAAACTTCAACTCCTCTGTAGCACAAACAGACTCTGCATAAGCTGCATCACCTTCCTCACACTCCAGAGCCACTTTTCGGCTGCCGTGAACCGTAATGGTCCCATTGTGACCTGGTATCTTGAGCTGTAAGTACACATAACACGGCCGTGCCATGAACTTGGCGTAAGCCGGCCGTCCAAATATAGCATGGTATGGACTTCTTATCTTGACCACCTCAAAGGTAAATTTCTCCACCCTGTAGTTGTTCTCATCACCAAAAGCCACTTCCAATTCGATCTTGCCGACTGGATAAGCCGACTTACCAGGCACCCACCATGGAAGATAGTGTTTGACTGGCTGAGGTTCTTATCAACCAACCCCATACGGCGAAAAGTCTCATAATAGAGGATGTTGATGCTGCTGCCTCCATCCATGAGTACCTTTGTGGACTTGTAACCTCCCACCTGAGGATCTACCACTAAGGCCAAGTGGCCCGGGTTATCCACCCGGGGAGGGTGATCCTCCCTACTCCATACTATAGGCTGCTCAGACCACCGCAAGTAGCGTGGAACTGCCGGCTCAACAGCATTCACAGCCCTCTTGTGAAGCTTCTGATCTCGTTTGCACAAACTAGTGGTGAACACATGATACTGTCCACCGCTAAGCTGCTTTGGGTTGGTCTGATAACCCCCCTGCTGCTGTTGATGACCCTGACCAGACTGTTGATTAAAGCCCCCTTGACCGTTCTGAGGACCGGAATTTGAGCCGCCGCCCGGGCCATGAAAACCGCCGGCGCCTGAGCCGCCGCCCGGACCATTGTAGCTCTTAAAGGCCTTCATGATCGCGCAATCCTTCCACAGATGAGTCGCTGGCTTCTCTCTAGAGCCATGCCTTGGACAAGGTTCATTCAACAGCTGCTCCAGCGTTGGACCTGACCCGCCGCCTCGGGGAGGGGGCCTCCCCTTGCGTCGCTGGTTATTACCTTGGGAGTTGGCGTTGGCTACAAACTCTAGGCTGCCATCGGCCTTACGCTTGCCTCCTCCTTGGTTCCCCGGGTTAAACTGAGGACCCTTGCCATTGCCGTTCTTCTTTCCCTTCCCTGTCCTTTCATCGTCTGAAGGGGGATCCTTGGTACCATCGGAATTGGCGTACTTGACAAGAGCCGCCATTAGGGTACCCATATCGGTGTAGTCGCGCTTAAGCCGCCCGAGTTTCATCTTAAGGGGCACAAAGCGACAGTTCTGTTCCAACATTAAGACTGCAGAGCCGGCATCCATCTTATCTGATGAATGTATGATCTCCTTGACCTGGCGAACCCAATGGGTCGTGGATTCACCCTCCTGCTGCTTACAGTTAGTCAAATCCACAATTGACATAGACTGCCTACAGGTATCTTTGAAGTTTTGAATGAACCGGGCTTTCAGCTCAGCCCAAGACCCAATGGAGTTCGGTGGTAGCCCTTTCAACCACGTGCGGGCAGTCCCATCTAACATCATGGTGAAATATTTGGCCATGGCCGCCTCACTGACCTCCAGCAATTCCATAGCCATCTCATAACTCTCAATCCAGGCTGCAGGCTGTAAGTCAGCTGTATAGTTAGGCACCTTCCTAGGGCCCTTGAAGTCCTTAGGTAGACGTTCATTACGGATAGCTGGCACCAAACAAGGGACACCCCCGGTCCTGGTAGGGATACCCACATCAACGGAAGTCGTCGGATAAGCCGGGGGGGTCTGGTAAGCCGTCAATTGAGGCACCTACTCCGCCTCTTGCCGCGCTTGGTTTGCTGCGTAAAAGGCTCCATTATGAGCCGGGCCATGGCCAGGGGGCGGGTCATGGCGTCGGACATTACTTGAGCCGGTTGCTGAGACCATGTGCCGGCTGTAACTCGGGCTCTGGCCTGGACGAGGGGTCGAGTGGATCCTGTCCCGCCTGTAGGAGTACGCCTCTTGCTGTGCCAGTGCCGTCTGCAGGAGTTCCCTGACCCGGCGGGTTTCGATGGCCGCCGGAGAATCGCCGTCAACGGGGAGAGCCGCCAGTCGTGCTGCCGCAGCCACCATGTTCTCCAGCGGGTTATCATAATGACCCGGGGGTATTGGCACATACTGAGGCGGGGCAGGGGGCACCTGGGGTGGCCCCATCACTTGTGGCTGAATAAGGGATCCAGACCCGGGCGCAATGACCCCTGGCGGGTTACTAGACCCTGCACCCGGCGTTTTGAAGAGATTGCGTGGATAGTAAACCGGCGGGAGTCGAGACTGGGACTTCTGATGCCTCCTTCTCATGACCTCATTGGCCGCGTTCTGATCCATCATGAGTTGGAAGGACTGCGCCTGAATCAGCTGAGTCCGGGCGTCGAGAGCCGCCCGCTCCGCAGCCAGCCTGATCCCCTCCGCTGCAAGATCCTCTTTAGCTTTTATCAGGTCCAATTTTAACTGTGCCACCTCCGCATCATGCTGAGCTTGATCCGCCGGGTCAACCGTGGCAGTTAACAGGGCCGTCATCTTGTCCGTGAGATCCATCAGCACCTGAGCCGGAGAAGGCACCGGGTTTCCCGATCCAGCAGTGGGGTTCTGAACAGGCTGCGCCCCAGCCATAAAAACTCCAACCTGACTTGGTGGCTCCAAAAGGTCCGGGATACTGTCGCCATCGGAACAACCCATGAGCCTGCCGTTTTGAAGTTGGTACAACGAGTTTGACTCATCAGTGGCTGACTCGCCGTCAGAGCCGGCGGCCGCCTCATCACCAGACCCAGTTGGATCAGAGGGCCCTCCATGGATGCATCCCACAAAAGCGCGCCTTAAGGCAGGCCGGGCCCGGGCGGGTCGTGCGCGCTGAGCCGTTTCGATGAGATCAGCGCAGAGACCCGGCTCGGGGCCCGGCTCACCAATCTTGCCAATGAAGACATGAATCCCGCCAAAGGGGACCCGGTACCCGTACTCAATTGAGCCGGCGTCGGGGCCCCAGTTCACATCGTCGATGTAGAGCTTGCCGCGACGACTCTTGGTCATCCGGCCCACAGCGTATCCCTTGAGCCCTTCGAAGCTGCCCTTCAAGAACTCAAATCCACCGTGCGCTGGCCCCATGGTGGGCGCCAACTGTCGTGGAATTGTCACGGCAGATGTCCTTGAGCTAGGACTTAGTCGTGGAGCCATCGCAACTAGGAAGCTTGGAGGGGTTATGCGGGACAAGGAACACGAGGGGTTATACTGGTTCGGCCCCTTACGGTGAAGGTAAAAGCCTACGTCCAGTTTGGGGTGATATTGGTTAGGGTTACGATTGACAGGAGCTAAACAGCTATGCCTGGCTCTCGATGAGATTGTTCTCGCCCTTAAACCGCTGCCGGGTCGTCCCTTTATATAGGGAGGCTGACACCCAGCAGCCCTTAGAGTCCCGGCCGGCTCATAAGAGTGTCCGGCTCGGACTCTAAGCTATACTTGCCTTGCGCTACAAGTTTTACTATAATAATGATTGTAACGACGGGCCTTAAGCCATATCCGGGTCTCAGCCTATCTCTGGCCCATCATCTTGAAACTTGGCTCCAGGCTTCTGGCAACGACCGTACGAGTAACCCGGCCCCTCCTGGCGGGTGACTCTAAGGTCTATATCCTCAACAGGGACTTCAAAGCGCACCATATTCCACAAAGTGTTGTTGAGAGCAAGCGTGAGGAGTTCCGCAATCTCAAGCAAGGCAACATGTCTGTGTATCAATTCAACATTCAGTTTCAGAAACTTGCTCGCTTCGCTAAACAAGACGTTCCTGATGAAAAGAGCATGATCTATCACTTCAGAGGTGGCCTTAGAGAGGATCTGCAGTTAGCTCTCGTTCTTGTTGAGCCTACTTAGTTTGATCAATTCTATAACATGGCACTGAAGCAAGAGGCTGCTCAGCTCAAGTGTGAGGCTTCTAAGAAGAGAGTCAGAGACGCAGTTCAGTCTTCTTCTTCCTCACTTGTGGCTGCTAAGCAACAGAAGTTCTGGTTGCCCCCTCCTCCTCCGTTTCGTCAGCCTTATCAGCAGAAGAACAAAGGTGGCCATGGTTCTTCCAACTCTTCCAACTCTGGCTATCAGAACAAGTCTCAGAATCAAGCTCCAAAGTCCAATGCTCCTTATCACCGTCCACTCTCAGAGGTGACTTGCAACAAGTGTCAGCACAAAGGTCACTATGCTAACAAGTGCTTCAACCAAAGGCGTCTGCCTCCTCCTCCTCCTGTCAGATCTTCCAGCAATGCAGTGGCCAAACATAATTCCAAGTTTGCAAAGGTGAACATGATGAATGCAGCTCAAGCGGAGGAGTCTACTGATGTGATAATGGGTAATCTTCCTGTTAATGATATTCCTGCAAAAGTTCTTTTTGATACTGGTGCATCGCTTTCTTTCATATCAAGACCTTTTGCATCCAATCATGAGTTGGTTTTTCAAGGTTTGCCTAGACCGTTAGCAGTTGTCTCTCTGGGCAAATGCATGAATGCAAGTTCCATGGTTCCGGATGTTTCCATCAAGATGGGAAACTATAAATTTGTGTCTTCTCCAGTTGTTCTTGGTGACTCGGATATTGATCTAATTCTCGGGATGGACTGGCTTTCTAAGCACAAGGCTCAACTTGATTGTGCTGCCAGGGAAATTCAATTGACACACTCTTCTGAGGATGTTATCATTTATGCCGCTCGTGATGAAACCATTCAGTTATTTTCTCTCAATGAGAAGGGCGAGTTGAATGCCATCTCTCAAATTCCAGTCGTTTGTGAGTACCAAGATGTCTTTCTAGAAGAGCTTCCGGGTATGCCTCCTCACCGGCCAGTTGAGTTCGTTATCGATCTTGAGCCGGGCACTGAACCCGTCTGCAAGCGTCCATACAAGCTTGGACCCAAGGAGCTGAAGGAATTGAAGAAACAGTTCGATGAACAAGAGCGTCTGGGTTTGATCAGACCGAGCTCATCTCCATGGGGTTGTGGTGTTCTTTTTGTCAAGAAGAAGGATGGCACGGACCGACTTTGTGTCGACTACCGTCCATTGAACAAGAAGACAATCAAGAACAAGTATCCACTTCCCAACATCAATGAGCTATTCGAGCAACTCAAAGGTGCTAAAGTATTCTCCAAGCTTGACCTTCGTATGGGTTATCATCAGATTCACATTCGTGAAGAAGATATTCCCAAGACGGCATTCAGAACAAGCTTTGGTTCTTATGAATATACTGTCGTGTCTTTCGGCCTTGTCAATGCTCCTCCAACATTCTCTCGGATGATGAATTTCATCTTCAACCCCTATACCAATGAATTCGTCCTGGTGTATCTCGATGATATCTTGGTTTTCTCCAAGAATAAGAAGGACCATGCCAAACATTTGCGATTGGTGCTCGACAAGCTCAGGGAGTATCAATTCTATGCGAAGTTCTCCAAATGTGAGTTTTGGCTCGATGAAGTTCTTTACCTTGGTCACATCATCTCTGCCAAGGACATCGCTGTTAACCCTGAGAAGGTGTCCGCAATTGTGAATTGGGAACCTCCTCAAAATGTCAAGCAGCTCCGCAGTTTTCTTGGTCTTGCAAGCTATTGCCGAAGATTCGTTGAGAATTTCTCTAAGATTGCAAAGCCTCTTTCCAACCTCCTCCAGAAGCATGTGAAGTATGTCTGGTCTCCTGAGTGTGACGTTGCTTTCAACACTCTCAAAGAGAAACTAGTCACAGCTCCTGTCTTAACTCCTCCTGACGAATCCAAGCCATTTGAAGTTTTCTGTGATGCTTCTCTTCAAGGTCTCGGTGCTGTGTTAATGCAAGAGAAGAAAGTTGTGGCCTATACCTCCCGTCAGTTGAAGCCCAACAAAAAGAACTACCCCACTCACGATCTTGAGTTGGCGGCAGTTGTCCGTGCATTAATAACGTGGAGACATCTCTTGTTGGGAAGACAAGTGGACATATTCACCGATCACAAGTCTCAAGTACATCTTCACTCAGCCCAACCTCAACCTGAGGCAGACTCAATGGGTCGAAATTATTCAAGAGTACAATCCGAGTATTGAATATACTCCAGGCAAGGCCAGTGTCATTGCAGATGCTTTAAGCAGGAAGGCTTATTGCAACAGCTTAATCCTCAAGCCATTCCAACCGGATCTTTGTGAAGCTTTCCGCAAGCTGAATCTCCAAGTTGTTCCTCAAGGCTTTCTTGCCAACCTCATAGTCTCTCCTACTTTGGAAGATCAGATTCGAGAGGCACAACTTCTTGATGCCATGGTGAAGAAGGTGAAACATGGTATCGACAAGGGTCTTTCCAAATACAAGTGCTATCGCATTGATGACAGAGACACTTTATTCTTCGAGGACCGGATTGTGGTTCCTAAAGGTGATCTAAGGAAAGTCATTATGAACGAAGCGCACAATTCTCTCCTTTCCATTCATCCTGGAAGTACGAAGATGTATCATGACCTCAAGCAGTCGTATTGGTGGACTCGAATGAAGCGAGAAGTTGCTCAATTCGTGAATGAATGTGATGTCTGTCGAAGAGTGAAAGCAGAACACCAACGACCAGCTGGTCTCCTCCAACCTCTTGCTATCCCAGAGTGGAAGTTTGATCACATCGAAATGGACTTCGTGACTGGATTTCCAAAGTCCAAGCGCGGAAATGATGCTATCTTCGTTGTCATCGAGAAGCTTTCTAAAGTCGCTCATTTCCTTCCAATCAAAGAATCCATCACAGCAGCTCAGTTGGCAGAGCTATACACCTCCAGAATTGTCTCCTTGCATGGGCATTCCACAATTGATTTCTTCAGATCGTGGAAGCATCTTCACTTCTAAGTTCCGGGACTCCTTCCAGAAGGCCATGGGCACCAACATTCACTTCAGCACAGCTTTCCATCCTCAAACTAGTGGCCAAGTCGAGCGAGTCAATCAAATTCTTGAAGATATGCTCAGGGCTTGTGTCATTTCCTTTGGCATGAAATGGGAAGATTGTCTTCCATATGCTGAATTCTCCTACAACAACAGCTTCCAAGCAAGTTCGGGCAAGGCCCCATTCGAGATTCTCTATGGCAGAAAGTGTCGTACTCCTCTCAATTGGTTAGAGACTGGTGAACGCCAACTTCTTGGCAATGACTTAATCACAGAAGCTGAAGAAATGTGTAAAGTCATCCGTGATAATCTCAAAGCCGCGCAATCGCGCCAGAAGAGTTACTATGATAGTAAGCACCGTGATGTGGCTTTCGAGATCGGAGACCATGTCTACCTCCGCGTCTCTCCAATGAAAGGCACTCGTCGCTTCAGTATCAAAGGGAAGCTTGCCCATAGATACGTGGGTCCTTTCAAGATCATTGGCAAAAGAGGCGACCTCGCCTATCAACTTGAGCTTCCTTCCAACTTCGCGAACGTGCACGATGTGTTCCACGTGTCACAGCTCCACAAGTGCTTCAAGACGCCTGAGCGCACTATCAACTTCGAAGAGATTGACCTCCAAGAAGATCTGTCTTATCATGAGCACCCCGTTGCTATTCTTGAAGAAACTGAGCGCAAGACTAGCAACAAGTCAATCAAATTCCTGAAAGTGAAGTGGTCGCACCATTCCGACCGGGAAGCCACCTGGGAACGCGAGGACCATCTCCGTTCCGAATATCCGGAGTTATTTCAGTCCTAGATCTCGGGACGAGATCCTCTCGTAGTGTTGGAGTGTTGTAACACCCCGCATGTAACTTTCCATATTTGTAACTCCAACTCTTGCCATTTTCGGCTATGTGTTATGATATTCCCTTCGTGGTCGGGTTTTGTCTTTCGTTTTGCTTTTTGTCCATGTCATGCATGTCTTATCATGTCATCATGTGCATTGCATTTGCATATGTGTTTGTCTCATGCATCCGAGCATTTTCCCCGTTGTCCGTTTTGCAATCCGGAGCTCCCATCTCCTCCGGTGCACCCCTCTTGTTTTCGTTTCGTGAGCGGGTGTCAAACGTTCTCGGAATGGACCGAGGCTTGTCAAGTGGCCTTATTATACTACCGGTAGACCACCGGTCAAGTTTCGTTCCATTTGGAGGTCGTTTGGTACTCCAACGGTTAACCGGGTAACCGCAGATGCCTTCTGAGTGTTCCAGCAAAAACCCCCTCTCTAAACAGCCCAAAACCCACCAAACTCTCTTCCATGCTGTAGGTCGTTCGATCACGATCGTGTGGGCGAAAACCGCACCTGATTTGGAGTCTCTTAGCTCCCTCTAGCTATATAAATGCATCCCCTCCCGTATACAATCGCAGATGAAACCCTAGCCAAACTTCCCCCGCCGCCACCGGACGTGTCCGCCGCCACCGGACACCTCCCCGCCGCCGCGCCCGGCGAATCGGGGGCCGCCACGTCACCCGCCGGCTCTCCCACCGCCGCAGCCCGCCCGGCCCGCAGCTGGCCCCCGCGAGCCCACGCGCCTCCCCGGCCTCGCCCCGCCGCCGATTGCCGCCGCCGCCCGCCGCCCGTCGCCGTCGCGGCACGACGCCGCCGCCGCCCGGGTCGCCGCCTCCCTCCTCCGCCGGTCGCCGCACCGCCATCTCCCTCCTCCACGTCGGCCGCCGGCCTCCTCCTCCCGCGACTCCGGTGAGTCGCGCCACCATCGGGAACCCCAGCCCGATCCGATCTGCAGAAGGTCTCGGTTGACATTTTCTCGTATCCCCGAAATCTTCCAAGTCTTTAATTTTAACATCATATACCCATGTTCATAGCATCATAACTCTTTGCATATAGCTCCGTTTCGCGTGTGTAATATATCGAATTGTTCGTCTCGTGATGCTCTTCAGTTTGTTCAATTGCATCATGTTCATTAGAGGCCATATTCATGCCCAAACATCTGGTGCAAGAGTGCTAGTTGCTGTTATCTGCTGGTTCTTAGCAGAACTTGGAGATTTGTTATTTTTGTATCATTCAATCTGTGCATCTTATGGGCATGAGCTCTACATGTGTTTTGTTGTATGCCATGCCATCTTTCCAAGGGTGTATGCCATGTATTTTTGTGATCTCTGTGGTGACTAGCACAAGCATGCAAACTTGGCCCCGTAATGTTTCTGATTTCAGAGACTTAGTAATTTCTCTAAGTCTGTCTGCTGTTATTTTGTTGCCATGTAAACTTGATGCTACAGAGAAGTACCTGCATATTTTGGAGATGTTCAGTAAGGATGTTTTGTATATATTGTTGTAATTGATCCATTCCTGCCCTTGTTTTCAATTATGGAGTGCCATAGAATGACTCAATCTTGCTCTACGTTTGCTATAAAATATTTCTGGCAGATTCTTAACATGATATTCATTTTTGCCAAGCTTGTTGTAGTTGATCCATACATGCTATATATTTTCTCTTGACGTGGATAGCTTCATAAACATGCCATCTTGCTGTAGATATGCTTGTTTTGTCATGCGTTGCTTTGTGGTGAGTGCACCAAGCTCACAAAGATGCCTTCATATTATTGTTTCTGCCATGCTCTGTTTTCTACTAAGTTTACAAGGTTGCCATCGTTTCTTATGTTCCTTTTTGGCTTATGGTCAGTAATGGACTTTTGTCATATGCATTTATTAGAACACTTTCATGCCTTGTTTTGCCATGTTAAGTTCCTGTAGTATGTTCATTTCGTGATCTGAACATTGCTACCTCATGCTGTTTATGCCATGTCCAGTAATTTCAGTCTGTGATCCTGTTATCTTTTGCATTTTTCCCATGCTGGTTTGAGCTTGTTATGTTGTGATCTAGCCGTAGCTCAGTGTTCATATTTTGTCAAGCATCTCCTGTAGATTACTTTCATATACTTTGTTGCTATGTTGGACTGCTGTAGCTTTGTTACTTGTTGCATTCTATGTGCTATCGTGCTGTTAATCGCAGATTCGTGTCAGTCTTGTTTTGTTTGCCATTTGCAAACTGTGCATCCGTTTCCGGTGATCTTTATATCGATTTCGACCGAAATCATCTCATCTTTCCAGTGGCATGCTTGGTTTGCCAAGTTACTGCCTTGTTCATCATTTTCCTTCCGGAGCACGCATATGCATCGCATATCATATCTCGCATATCATACATGTTTTGCATCATGTTGCTTGTGCATTTCTCGTGATTGATTGTGGTTCCATTGCTTGTGTTCTTGTCTTGGGTAGAGCCGGGAGATGAGTTCGTGAATGAGGAACCTATTGAGTACGCTTACGAGGATCAAGCTTTCGACAACTCTGAGAACCTTGCAGGCAAGATGACCCTACCCTCGAAATCACTTCTATCTTTGCTTTGCTAGTTGTTCGCTCTATTGCCATGCTGCGCTATCTCGAAATCACTTCTATCTTTGCTTTGCTAGTTGTTCGCTCTATTGCCATGCTGCGCTACCTATCACTTGCTATATCATGCCTCCCATATTGCCATGTCAGCCTCTAACCATCCTTTCCTAGAAAACCGTTGTTCTGCTAAGTTACCGCTTTTGCTCAGCCCTTCTTATAGCGTTGCTAGTTGCAGGTGAAGTTGAAGTTGGTTCCATGTTGGAACATGGATATGTTGGGATATCACAATATCTCTTATTATATTAATGCATCTATATACTTGGTAAAGGGTGGAAGGCTCGGCCTTATGCCTGGTGTTTTGTTCCACTCTTGCCGCCCTAGTTTCTGTCATACCGCTATTATGTTCCTTGAGTTTGCGTTCCTTACGCGGTTGGGTGATTTATGGGACCCCCTTGACAGTTCGCCTTGAATAAAACTCCTCCAGAAAGGCCCAACTTTGGTTTTACCATTTGCCACCTAAGCCTTTTCCCCCGGGTTTTCGCGAGCCCGAGGGTCATCTTATTTTAACCCCCGGGCCAGTGCTCCTCTGAGTATTGGTCCAACCTGTCAGT
Source organism: Aegilops tauschii subsp. strangulata (assembly GCF_002575655.3). Classification (NCBI taxonomy): domain Eukaryota; kingdom Viridiplantae; phylum Streptophyta; class Magnoliopsida; order Poales; family Poaceae; genus Aegilops; species Aegilops tauschii. The sequence continues at coordinate 331,014,153 of NC_053041.3, forward strand.
CGCCGGTGGCCACCAGGGGCAACTCTGGGCTCGCCTATCGGAAGCTTGGACAATCCGGTGTGCCCTGAGAACGAGATATGTGCAGCTCCTATCGGGATTTGTCGGCACATTCGGGCGGCTTTGCTGGTCTTTTTTTACCATTGTCGAAATGTCTTGTAAACCGGGATTCCGGGACTGATCGGGTCTTTCCGGGAGAAGGTTTATCCTTCGTTGACCATGAGAGCTTATGATGGGCTAAGTTGGGACACCCCTGCAGGGTATTATCTTTCGAAAGCCGTGCCCGCGGTTATGAGGCAGATGGGAATTTGTTAATGTCCGGTCGTAGAGAACTTGTCACTTGACCCAATTAAAATACATCAACTTCATGTGTAGCCGTGATGGTCTCTTCTCGGCGGAGTCCGGGAAGTGAACACGGTTTCAGTTATGCATGACGTAAGTAGGAGTTCAGGATCACTTCTTGGTCATTACTAGATGACGACCGTTCCGTTGCTTCTCTTCTCGCTCTCATTTGCGTATGTTAGCCACCATATATTCTTATTGCCTGCTGCAGCTCCACCTCATCACACCATCTTTTCCTATAAGCTTAAATAGTCTTGATCTCGCGGGTGTGAGATTGCTGAGTCCTCGTGACTCACAGATTCTACCAAAACAGTTGCAGGTGCCGATGATGACAGTGCAGATGATGGGATCGATCTCAAGTGGGAGGTCGATGAGGAACGTGGTCGTTACTATGTGTCTTTTCCTGATGATCAGTAGTGGAGCCCAGTTGGGACGATCGGGGATCTAGCATTTGGGGGTTATCTTATTTTCATTTGGATCTTGACCGTAGTCGGTCTATGTGTGTATTTTGGATGGTGTATGGATTATATTTATGTATTGTGTGAAGTGGCGATTGTAAGCCAACTCTTTATCCCATTCTTGTTCATTACATGGGATTGTGTGAAGATGACCCTTCTTGCGACAAAACCACTATGCGGTTATGCCTCTAAGTCGTGCCTCGACACGTGGGTGATATAGCCGCATCGTGGGCGTTACATCTGAAACGGACTGCAAATGACAAAGTTATGACCGTTTAGTGAACACTGGTCCTTTGTATGGCAGTCCTTCAAAGAAGTTCATTTTCCCCGTTGTCCGTTTTGCAATCCGGAGCTCCCATCTCCTCCGGTGCACCCCTCTTGTTTTCGTTTCGTGAGCGGGTGTCAAACGTTCTCGGAATGGACCGAGGCTTGTCAAGTGGCCTTAGTATACCACGGGTAGACCACCGGTCAAGTTTCGTTCCATTTGGAGGTCGTTTGGTACTCCAACGGTTAACCGGGTAACCGCAGATGCCTTCTGAGTGTTCCAGCAAAAAACCCCTCTCTAAACAGCCCAAAACCCACCAAACTCTCTTCCATGCTGTAGGTCGTTCGATCACGATCGTGTGGGCGAAAACCGCACCTGATTTGGAGTCTCTTAGCTCCCTCTAGCTATATAAATGCATCCCCTCCCGTATACAATCGCAGATGAAACCCTAGCCAAACTTCCCCCGCCGCCACCGGACACCTCCCCGCCGCCGCGCCCGGCGAATCGGGGGCCGCCACGTCACCCGCCGGCTCTCCCACCGCCGCAGCCCGCCCGGCCCGCAGCTGGCCCCCGCGAGCCCACGCGCCTCCCCGGCCTCGCCCCGCCGCCGATTGCCGCCGCCGCCCGCCGCCCGTCGCCGTCACGGCACGACGACGCCGCCGCCCGGGTCGCCGCCTCCCTCCTCCGCCGGTCGCCGCACCGCCATCTCCCTCCTCCACATCGGCCGCCGGCCTCCTCCTCCCGCAACTCCGGCGAGTCGCGCCACCGTCGGGAACCCCAGCCCGATCCGATCTGGAGAAGGTCTCGGTTGACATTTTCTCGTATCCCCGAAATCTTCCAAGTCTTTAATTTTAACATCATATACCCATGTTCATAGCATCATAACTCTCTGCATATACCTCCGTTTCGTGCGTGTAATATATCGAATTGTTCGTCTCGTGATGCTCTTCATTTTGTTCAATTGCACCATGTTCATTAGAGGCCGTATTCATGCCCAAATCTCTGGTGCAAGAGTGCTAGTTGCTGTTATCTGCTGGTTCTTAGCAGAACTTGGAGATTTGTTATTTTTGTATCATTCAATCTGTGCATCTTATGGGCATGAGCTCTACATGTGTTTTGTTGTATGCCATGCCATTTTTCCAAGGGTGTATGCCATGTATTTTTGTAATCTCTGTGGTAAATAGCACAAGCATGCAAACTTGGCCCCGTAATGTTTCTGATTTCAGAGACTTGGTAATTTCTCTGTGTCTTTGCCTACTGTTATTTTGTTGGCATGTAAACTTGATGCTACAGAGAGGTACCTGCATATTTTGGAGATGTTCGGTAAGGGTGTTTTGTAGATATTGTTGTAATTGATCCAGTCCTGCCCTTGTTTGCAATTATGGAGTGCCATAGGATAACTCAATCTTGCTCTACTTTTGCTATAAAATATTTCTGGCAGATTCTTAACATGATATTCATTTTTGCCAAGCTTGTTGTAGTTGATCCATACATGCTATATATTTTCTCTTGTCATGGATAGCTTCATAAACATGCCATATTGCTGTAGATATGCTTGTTTTGTCATGCGTTGCTTTGTGGTGAGTGCACCAAGCTCACAAAGATGCCTTCATATTATTGTTTCTGCCATGCTCTGTTTTCTGCTAAGTTTACAAGGTTGCCATCGTTTCTTATGTTCCTTTTTGGCTTATGGTCAGTAAGGGACTTTTGTCATATGCATTTATTAGAACACTTCCATGCCTTGTTTTGCCATGTTAAGTTCCTGTAGTATGTTCATTTCGTGCTCTGAACATTGCTACCTCATGCTGTTTATGCCATGTCCAGTAATTTCACAGTCTGCGATCCTGTTATGTTTTGCATTTTTGCCATGCTGGTTTGAGCTTGTTATGTTGTGATCTAGTCGTAGCTCAGTGTTCATATTTTTCAAGCATCTCCTGTAGATTACTGTCATATGCTTTGTTGCTATGTTGGAGTGCTGTAGCTTTGTTACTTGTTGCATTCTATGTGCTATCGTGCTGTTAATCGTAGATTCGTGTCATTCTTGTTTTGCTTGCCATTTGCAAACTGTGCATCCGTTTCCGGTGATCTTTATATCGATTTCGACCGAAATCATCTCATCTTTCCAGTGGCATGCTTGGTTTGCCAAGTTACTGCCTTGTTCATCATTTTCCTTCCGGAGCACGCATATGCATGGCATATCATATCTCGCATATCATACATGTTTTGCATCATGTTGCTTGTGCATTTCTCGTGATTGATTGTGGTTCCATTGCTTGTGTTCTTGTCTTGGGTAGAGCCGGGAGATGAGTTCGTGAATGAGGAACCTATTGAGTATGCTTACGAGGATCAAGCTTTCGACAACTCTGAGAACCTTGTAGGCAAGATGACCACCCCTCGAAATCACTTCTATCTTTGCTTTGCTAGTTGTTCGTTCTATTGCCATGCTGCGCTACGTGCCACTTGCTATATCATGCCTCCCATATTGCCATGTCAGCCTCTAACCATCCTTTCCTAGAAAACCGTTGTTTGGCTAAGTTACCGCTTTTGCTCAGCCCTTCTTATAGCGTTGCTAGTTGCAGGTGAAGTTGAAGTTGGTTCCATGTTGGAACATGGATATGTTGGGATATCACAATATCTCTTATTATATTAATGCATCTATATACTTGGTAAAGGGTGGAAGGCTCGGCCTTATGCCTGGTGTTTTGTTCCACTCTTGCCGCCCTAGTTTCTGTCATACCGGTATTATGTCCTTGAGTTTGTGTTCCTTACGCGGTTGGGTGATTTATGGGACCCCATTGACAGTTCGCCTTGAATAAAACTCCTCCAGAAAGGCCCAACTTTGGTTTTACCATTTGCCACCTAAGCCTTTTCCCCCGGGTTTTCGCGAGCCTGAGGGTCATCTTATTTTAACCCCCGGGCCAGCGCTCCTCTGAGTATTGGTCCAACCTGTCAGTCGCCGGTGGCCACCAGGGGCAACTCTGGGCTCGCCTATCGGAAGCTTGGACAATCCGGTGTGCCCTGAGAACGAGATATGTGCAGCTCCTATCGGGATTTGTCGGCACATTCGGGCGGCTTTGCTGGTCTTTTTTTACCATTGTCGAAATGTCTTGTAAACCGGGATTCCGAGACTGATCGGGTCTTTCCGGGAGAAGGTTTGTCCTTCGTTGACCGTGAGAGCTTATGATGGGCTAAGTTGGGACACCCCTGCAGGGTATTATCTTTCGAAAGCCGTGCCCGCGGTTATGAGGCAGATGGGAATTTGTTAATGTCCGGTTGTAGAGAACTTGTCACTTGACCCAATTAAAATACATCAACTGCGTGTGTAGCCGTGATGGTCTCTTCTCGGCGGAGTCCGGGAAGTGAACACGGTTTCAGTTATGCATGACGTAAGTAGGAGTTCAGGATCACTTCTTGGTCATTACTAGATGACGACCGTTCCGTTGCTTCTCTTCTCGCTCTCATTTGCGTATGTTAGCCACCATATATGCTTATTGCCTGCTGCAGCTCCACCTCATCACACCATCTTTTCCTATAAGCTTAAATAGTCTTGATCTCGCAGGTGTGAGATTGCTGAGTCCTCGTGACTCACAGATTCTACCAAAACAGTTGCAGGTGCCGACGATGCCAGTGCAGATGATGGGATCGATCTCAAGTGGGAGGTCGATGAGGAACGTGGTCGTTACTATGTGTCTTTTCCTGATGATCAGTAGTGGAGCCCAGTTGGGACGATCGGGGATCTAGCATTTGGGGGTTATCTTATTTTCATTTGGATCTTGACTGTAGTCGGTCTATGTGTGTATTTTGGATGGTGTATGGATTATATTTATGTATTGTGTGAAGTGGCGATTGTAAGCCAACTCTTTATCCCATTCTTGTTCATTACATGGGATTGTGTGAAGATGACCCTTCTTGCGACAAAACCACTATGCGGTTATGCCTCTAAGTCGTGCCTCGACACGTGGGTGATATAGCCGCATCGTGGGCGTTACATCTGAAACGGACTGCGAATGACAAAGTTATGACCGTTTAGTGAACACTGGTCCTTTGTATGGCAGTCCTTCAAAGAAGTTCATTTTCCTGTGACGCGTTCTAGCGCGCCGCCCCGAACTTTTGGACCATCCATAGTGGAGATATTGTTTCCACATTTATATTGACCGATGCCAGGAATGCCCTCTTGTTATTGGCTGTCACACACATACATTACGGCATGCCACATGGCGAAAACAAGGAGAATAAGGCTTCTAGTCGCCATATTTTCTTGAATTTACAACCAAATGGGATTCCACGGATCATAGAGCAAGTGCAGAATGCAACGTTTGTCCTTCCGAAGTGGGTAAATGTTCACAGTCACCATAATCTCTCGGATTTGCTTCCAAAGGAGTGCCAATGGGTTCAGAAACATGTCTTAAAAGCAGTGGAGAATGATGTTCTTTGATTTTCAGGGGCAAAAAGTCCTGCTTAAGGGCCAAATTTGAGGGTGCTCTGGTAGTCCTGGCGCAAGCGGATAGTATTTTCTAGATTCCCACACTCATCGCGAGCATTTTGAGTACTTATGTGTCTGAAACGAACTCTGAATGACAAAGGTATGACCGTTTCAGTGAACACCGGTCCTTTATATGGCAGTCCTTGAAAGAACTTCATTTTTACGTGCCGTTCTGGCGCACTGCCCCGAAATTTTGTGTCCTCCATAATGGAGATATTGTTTCCACATATATATTGACTGATGCAAGGAATGCCCTCTTGTTATTGGCGATCACACACGTATGTTACGACATGCCACACGGCGAAAACAAGGAGAATAAGGCTTATAGTCGCCGGATTTTCTTGAATTTACAACCAAATTGGATTCCCCGGATCCTAGAGCATGTGCATAATGCAACGTTTGTTCTGCCAGGCGAACTAATGTTTACACTCCCATAATCTCTCAGATTTCCTTCCAAAGGAGTGTCAAGGGTTCAGAAACTTGTTTGAAAAGCAGCGGCGAATGATGTTCTTTGACTTTCATGGGCAAAAAGTCCTAATTAGGGGCCGAATTTGAGGGTCCTCCGGGCTTCCTAGCACAAGAAAGGAGCATTTTGTAGATTCCCATGCTCGTTGCGAGCATTTTGAGTACTTTTGAGTCTGAAACGGACTCCGAATGACAAAGTTATGACCATTTTAGTGAACACGGGACCTTTATATGGGAGTCATTGAAACAACTTCATTTTCCCGTGACGCGTTCTGGCATGCCGCCCCAAAATTTTGTGTCCCCCATAGTGGAGATATTGTTTCCACAAATATATTGGCTGATGCAAGAAATGCCCTCTTGCTATTGGCTGTCACACACGTACGTTACGGCATGCCACGCGGCGAAAACAAGGAAAATAAGGCCTATAGTCACTATATTTTATTGAATTTATAACCAAATGGGATTCCTTGGATCATAGAGCATGTCCAGAATGCAACATATGTCCTTCCTAGGCGCACTAATGTGTCAGTCACCATAACCTCTCGGATTTCCTTTCAAAGGAGTGCTAGTGGGTTCCGAAACTTGTGTAAAAAGCAATGTCGAATGATGTTCTTTGACTTTTAGCGGAAACGGTCCTGCTTAGGGGCCGAGTTTGAGTGTCCTCTGGGTCTCCTGGCGCAAGAGGGGTGTATTTTCTAGATTCCCATGCTCGTAGCGAGAATTTTGAGTAATTGTGGGTCTGAAACAGACTCCGAATGACAAAGTTATGACCATTTAGTTGAACACCTGTCCTTTGTATGGCAGTACTTGAAAGAACTTCATTTTCCCGTGACGTGTCCTGGCGCGCCGCCGCAAAATTTTGTGTCCTCCATAGTGGAGATATTGATTCCACATATATATTGTCTAATGCTAGGAATGCCCTCTTTTGTTGGATGTCACATATGTACATTACGGTATGTCACACAACGAAAACAAGGAGAATAAGGCTTATAGTCGCCGTATTTTCTTGAATTCACAACCAAATGGAGATCCCCGGATCATAGAGCATGTCCGGAATGCAACATTTCTCTTTCCCAGGCGGAGTAATGTTCACACTAACCATAATCTTTCAGATTTACTTCCAAAGGAGTGCCAAATTGAGGGTCCTCTGGGCCTACTGGTGCAAGCGAGGAGCATTTTCCTAGATTCTCACTCGCGCCGCAAGCATTTTGAGTACTTGTGGGTCTGAAACGGACTCCAATTGACAAATTTATGACCATTTTAGTGAAAACCGGTCCTTTATATGGCAGTCCTTGAAACAATTCGTGCTTAGGGGCCGTATTTGAGGGTCCTCGGGACCTCCCGGAGCAAGCGGGGATTATTTTCTAGATTCCCACGCTCCTCGCGAGCATTTTGAGTACTTGTGGATGCGAAACGAACTCCGAATGACAAAGTTCTGACCGTTTTAGTGAACATCGGTCCTTTATATGGCAGTCCTTGAAAGGACTTCATTTTCCCGTGACGTGTTTTGTCGCGCCAGACCGCAATTTTGTGTCCCCCATAGTGGAGATATTGTTTCCACATATATATTGACCAATGCCATGAATGCCCTCTTGTTATTGGCTGTCACACACGTATGTTATGGCATGCCACACGGCGCAAACAAGGAGAATAAGGCTTATAGTCGTTGTATTTTATTGAATTTACAACCAAATGGGATTCTCCGGATCATAGAGCATGTCCAGAATGCAAAATTTGTCTTTCCCAGGCGGACTAATGTTTCACTCACGATAACTTCTTGGATTTCCTTGCAAAGGAGTGCCACTGGGTTCAGAAACTTGTGTGAAAAGCAGCGGCGAATGATGTTCTTTAAATTTTAGGGGCAAAAGTTCCTACTGAGGAGCCGAATTTGAGGGTCCTTGTTACGCCCGGATAATTAAGCTACAGTGAACCCTCTGCTAATGATGCTACGTAACTTCGATTACTGTTGATAATCTAGCATTAGTTCAAAACTGATTCAAATTAGAAATTCAATTAAAGGCAAAATCAAAAGTTTTTGAACTTTGAAACTAAAATGTTCGGGTTGTGCCAAATAATGCATAGGCAATTATGGTGGAGAAACCACACTTTTATAAAATGTTTGAATGCTCTAAAATGATTTAAGCGGTAACTAAAACGTTAGTTAAATGCCTTTGGTATTTTATAAAATACTAAATTATTTTATTTTGGGTTAAAACCTCTTTGTGGCACAGGGTTATTTTGAATCGTTATTTTAGGAGCTATTGTCATATTATACTAACTAAAAATAATGTGGAACTAAAATTAAAACAGAAAAGAAATAGAAAAGAATAGGAAAATTAAATAAAAAAACACACACAAAAGAAGACCCCTTGGCAAACTGGGCCAACTCAGTTGGCCACCCACGCAGCCCAGTCGGCCCACCCTGGCTGGATAACCCCACTCCCCACCCAAACCCTAACGCACACCACCCCACTTCCCCCACTCCTTCCTCTGCTCCCCCCGATCCAGATTGGATCGGTCGCTCGACGGCGCCCCTCACCGCGCCGACCGCATCGCCAACCGCCCCGACGCCGCCGCCTGGACCTCGCCGGATCCGTCGCCTCGCCGTCTCCTTCCCACGCCGGACCTCCTCCCCGACGGCCTCCCCAAGCCATGCTGTGCCCTGTCACCGCTCGCTGTCTCTGGTGCCACCTCGCCGACGCCGCCCCACCGCCTCTTCCTCGCCGGACCGCACCGACCCTCCTTGTCCTCTTCTCGTCAACGGGGGTGAGCTCCCCGTCGGCCCCCGTCTGTCTCCCCCTCCGTATGCTGCACCCCACGCCGTCCCGTCGCCGCGCCCGCCTCTGCGTGGCCGCGCCCCATCGTGGCTCCCGCACGCCCGCGCGCGCCCAGGGTGCGCCTCCCCCTTTGCGCCCGTTGCCTGCGCCGGCTCTCACCATTGCTAGCTCCGCTCGCGAACCGCCTCTGCCAGTCCCCGCGGCCGACGCCGCGCCCGCCCCCTGCAGCGCCTCCTGGTCGCGTTGCGTCGCGCGCGTGCCCGTGCTTGCCCGCGCCCTACGGATTCCCCCATGCCGTGCTCCTGTGCATGCGCACTCGCGTTGCTGCGTGCTGCCTTTGCTGCTGCAGAGCCCACCCGCTCGTCCCTTCGTTGCCGGCACGGCAATTCCGACAAGATCCCGTGCCATCACCGCCGTACCTGTGGTCGCCGGCGCGCGTAGCGCTTCGAACCGGCCTCTGTGCTGCTGGCTACCAAGCCTGATCATTAGATTAGGGCGCTAAACCACTAATCAGCACTAACCTGAACACTTAGTGGCACTAAGAGACGGGCCTAGGGTATTTAAACACTAACAAAAGGAAAACCCTAAACTGTCACTAACAGTGGGGCCCCAACCCGCTGAGAACGTTAAAATAATAATAATATAAATAATGATAAAAATAATATATTAATTAAGTTAATTAATCCTAATTAATTCATCTAATTAACTTGTTAGTTTAATTAAACAGTAATTAGTTAGCTAAATCCTAATTAACCTAAAGAGAGAATGACAGGTGGGTCCCACTGGACCCACTAGTCAGTTTGACCAGTCAACATCTCTGTTGACTGCTGACGTCATGCTGACGTCAGCAAACACTGTTCTGGATAATGTTGAATTAAATTAATTAAATAAATTCTAAAAATGGTTTTAAAACTTTAGAAAATCATAAAAAATAAACCGTAGCTTGGTTGGAAAAACTTTGTACATGAAAGTTGCTCAGAACGACGAGACGAATCCGGATACGCAGCCCGTTCGTCTGCCTCACGTACCTAGCATAGCAAACCTGCAACCTTCCCCCTCCGGTTCATTTGTCCGAAAAAATGAAACTCCGGGGATACTTTCCCGGATGTTTTCCACCTTCGCCGGTATTACCTATCCCTGCATTAGATCACCTCTAGCACCGCGTATTGCCATGTTATGCTTTGTGATGCTTTGATTGCTCTTTTATTTATTGTGTTCCCCTCCGTTACTTCTTTCCGGTAGACCCCGAGACTGCTACCGGTACCCCTATGATCGACTACATCAACGACGAACCCTTCTTGCCAGAGCAACTAGGCAAGCCCCCCCTTGATCACCAGATATCGCCTATTCTTCTTTATACTGCTTGCATTAGAGTAGTGTAGCATGTTACTGCTTTCGGTTAATCCTATTCTGATGCATAGCCTGTCATTGTTGATACAATTGTTACCCTTACCTACTATCCTACTACTTAGTATAGGATGCTAGTGTTCCATCAGTGGCCCTACACTCTTGTCCGTCTGCCATGCTATACTATCGGGCCGTGATCACTAGGGAGGTGTGTTGGGGAACGTAGTAATTTCAAAAAATTTCCTACGCACACGCAAGATGATGGTGATGCATAGCAACGAGAGGGGAGAGTGTTGTCTACGTACCCTCATAGACCCAAAGCGGAAGCGTTAACACAACGCGGTTGATGTAGTCGTACGTCTTCACGATCCGACCGATCAAGTACCGAACGTACGGCACCTCCGAGTTCAGCACATGTTCAGCTCGATGACGTCCCTCGAACTTTGATCCAGCCGAGTGTTGAGGGAGAGTTTCGTCAGCACGACGGCGTGGTGACAATGATGATATTCTACCGACGCAGGGCTTCGCCTAAGCACCGCTACGATATTATCGAGGTGTGATATGCTGGAGGGGGCACCACACACGGTCAAGAGATCAATGATCAATTGTGTGTTTAGAGGTGCCCCCCTGCCCCTGTATATAAAGGAGCAAGGGGGGGTTCGGCCGGCCAAGGAGAGAGGCGCGCCAGGAGGAGTCCTACTCCTACCGGGAGTAGGACTCCCCCCCTTTTCCATGTTGGACTAGGAGAGAGAGGGGGGAGAGGTGGAGGGGAGGAAGGAAAGGGGGGCGCCGCCCCCCTCTCCTTGTCCTATTCGGACTGGGCGGAGGGGCGTGCGGCCCTGCCCTGGCCTCCTCTCCTCTCTTCCACCTATGCCCACTAAGACCCATTAGGTTACCGGGGGGTTCCGGTAACCTCCCGGTACTCCGGAAAATTCCCGATTTCACCCGGAACACTTCCGATATCCAAACATAGGCTTCCAATATATCAATCTTTATGTCTCGACCATTTCGAGACTCCTCCTTATGTCCGAGATCACATCCGGGACTCCGAACAACCTTCGGTACATCAAAACATATAAAATCATAATATAACTGTCATCATAACGTTAAGCGTGCGGACCCTACGGGTTCGAGAACTATGTAGACATGACCGAGACACCTCTCCGGTCAATAACCAATAGCGGAACCTGGATGCTCATATTGGTTCCCACATATTCTACGAAGATCTTTATCGGTCAGACCGCATAACAACATACGTTCTTCCCTTTGTCATTGGTATGTTACTTGCCCGAGATTCGATCGTCGGTATCTCGATACCTAATTCAATCTCGTTACTGGCAAGTCTCTTTACTCGTTCCGTAATACATCATCCCACAACTAACTCATTAGTTACAATGCTTGCAAGGCTGAGTGGGCCCAGAGATACCTCTCCGACAATCGGAGTGACAAATCCTAATCTCGAAATACGCCAACCCAACAAGTACCTTTGGAGACACCTGTAGAGCACCTTTATAATTACCCAGTTACGTTGTGACGTTTGGTAGCACACAAAGAGTTCCTCTGGTAAACGGGAGTTGCATAATCTCATAGTCATAGGAACATGTATAAGTCATGAAGAAAGCAATGGCAACATACTGAACGATCGAGTGCTAAGCTAACGGAATGGGTCAAGTCAATCACATCATTCTCCTAATGATGTGATCCCGTTAATCAAATGACAACTCATGTCTATGGCTAGGAAACATAACCATCTTTGATCAACGAGCTAGTCAAGTAGAGGCATACTAGTGACACTCTGTTTGTCTATGTTTTCACAAAAGTATTATGTTTCCGGTTAATACAATTCTAGCATGAATAATAAACATTTATCATGATATAAGGAAATAAATAATAACTTTATTATTGCCTCTAGGGCATATTTCCTTCAGTCTCCCGCTTGCACTAGAGTCAATAATCTAGATTACACAGTAATGATTCTTACACCCATGGAGTCTTGGTGTTGATCATGTTTTGCTCGTGGAAGAGGCTTAGTCAACGGGTCTGCAACATTCAGATCCGTATGTATCTTGCAAATTTCTATGTCTCCCACCTGGACTAAGTCCCGGATGGAATTGAAGCGTCTTTTGATGTGCTTGGTTCTTTTGTGAAATCTAGATTCCTTTGCTAAGGCAATTGCACCAGTATTGTCACAAAAGATTTTCATTGGACCCGATGCACTAGGTATGACACCTAGATCGGATATGAACTCCTTCATCTAGACTGCTTCATTTGCTGCTTCTGAAGCAGCTATGTACTCCGCTTCACATGTAGATCCCGCCACGACACTTTGCTTAGAACTGCACCAACTGACAGCTCCACCGTTCAATGTAAACACGTATCTGGTTTGCGATTTAGAATCGTCTGGATCAGTGTCAAAGCTTGCATCAACGTAACCATTTACGTTGAGCTCTTTGTCACCTCCATAAACGAGAAACATATTCTTAGTCCTTTTCAGGTATTTCAGGATGTTCTTGACCACTGTCCAGTGATCCACTCCTGGATTACTTTGGTACCTCCCTGCTAAACTTATAGCAAGGCACACATCAGGTCTGGTACACAGCATTGCATACATGATAGAGCCTATGGCTGAAGCATAGGGAACATCTTTCATCTTCTCTCTATCTTCTGCAGTGGTCGGGCATTGAGTCTTACTCAATCTCACACCTTGTAATACAGGCAAGAACCCTTTCTTTGCTTGATCCATTTTGAACTTCTTCAAAACTTTGTCAAGGTATGTGCTTTGTGAAAGTCCAATTAAGCGTCTTGATCTATCTCTATAGATCTTGATGCCCAATATATATGCAACTTCACCGTGGTCTTTCATTGAAAAACTCTTATTCAAGTATCCCTTCTGCAGCTTCACCGTGGTCCTCTGCAGCTATCCAGAATGCTATATCATTTCCAATTAGCAATATGTCATCCACATATAATATCAGAAATGCTACTGAGCTCCCACTCATTTTCTTGTAAATACAGGCTTCTCCAAAAGTCTGTATAAAACCAAATGCTTTGATCACACTATCAAAGTGTTTATTCTAACTCCGAGAGGCTTGCACTAGTCCATAAATGGATCGCTGGAGCTTGCACACTTTGTTAGCTCCCTTTGGATCGACAAAACCTACCGGTTGCATCATATACAACTGTTCTTCCAGAAATCCATTCAGGAATGCAGTTTTGACATCCATTTGCCAAATTTCATAATCATAAAATGCGGCAATTGCTAACATGATTCGGACAGACTTGAGCATCGCTACGGGTGAGAATGTCTCATCGTAGTCAATCCCTTGAACTTGTCGAAAACCTTTCGCAACAAGTCGAGCTTTATAGACAGTAACATTACCGTCAGCATCAGTCTTCTTCTTGAAGATCCATTTATTTTCAATGGCTTGCCGATCATCGGGCAAGTCAACCAAAGTCCATACTTTGTTCTCATACATGGATCCCATCTCGGATTTCATGGCCTCAAGCCATTTTGTGGATCTGGGCTCACCATCGCTTCTTCATAGTTTGTAGGTTCGTCATGGTCTAGTAACATAATCTCGAGAAGAGGATTACCGTACCACTCTGGTGCGGATCTTAATCTGGTTGACCTACGAGGTTCAGTAATAACTTGATCTGAAGTTTCATGATCATTATCATTAACTTCCTCACTAATTGGTGTAGGTGTCGCAGAAACTGGTTTCTGTGATGATCTACTTTCCAATAAGGGAGCAGGTACAGTTACCTCATCAAGTTCTACTTTCCTCCCACTCACTTCTTTCGAGAGAAACTCCTTCTCTAGAAAGGATCCATTCTTAGCAACGAATGTCTTGCCTTCGGATCTGTGATAGAAGGTGTACCCAATAGTGTCCTTTGGGTATCCTATGAAGACACATTTCTCCGATTTAGGTTCGAGCTTATCAGGTTGAAGTTTCTTCACATAAGCATCGCAACCCCAAACTTTAAGAAACGACAACTTTGGTTTCTTGCCAAACCATAGTTCATAAGGCGTCGTCTCAACGGATTTCGATGGTGCCCTATTTAGAGTGAATGCAGCCGTCTCTAAAGCATAACCCCAAAACGATAGCGGTAAATCAGTAAGAGACATCATAGATCGCACCATATCTAGTAAAGTACGATTACGACGTTCGGACACACCATTACGTTGTGGTGTTCCGGGTGGCGTGAGTTGCGAAACTATTCCGCATTGTTTCAAATGTAGGCCAAACTCGTAACTCAAATATTCTCCTCCACGATCTGATCGTAGAAACTTTATTTTCTTGTTACGATGATTTTCAACTTCGCTCTGAAATTCTTTGAACTTTTCAAATGTTTCAGACTTATGTTTCATTAAGTAGATATACCCATATCTGCTCAAATCATCTGTGAAGGTGAGAAAATAACGATATCCGCCACGAGCCTCAATATTCATCGGGCCACATACATCTGTATGTATGATTTCCAACAAATCAGTTGCTCTCTCCATAGTTCTGGAGAACGGTGTTTTAGTCATCTTTCCCATGAGACACGGTTCGCAAGTACCAAGTGATTCATAATCAAGTGATTCCAAAAGTCCATCATTATGGAGTTTCTTCATGTGCTTTACACCGATATGACCTAAACGGCAGTGCCACAAATAAGTTGCACTATCATTATCAACTCTGCATCTTTTGGCTTCGACATTATGAATATGTGTGTCACTACTACCGAGATTCATTAAAAATAGACCACTCTTCAAGGGTGCATGACCATAAAAGATATTACTCATATAAATAGAACAACCATTATTCTCTGATTTAAATGAATAACCGTCTCGCATCAAACAAGATCCAGATATAATGTTCATGCTCAACGCTGGCACCAAATAACAATTATTTAGGTCTAATACTAATCCGGAAGGTAGATGTAGAGGTAGCGTGCCGACGGCGATCACATCGACTTTGGAACCGTTTCCCACGCGCATCGTCAGCTCGTCCTTGGCCAGTGTTCGCTTAATCCGTAGTCCCTGTTTCGAGTTGCAAATATTAGCAACAGAACCAGTATCAAATACCCAGGTGCTACTGCGAGCTCTGGTAAGGTACACATCAATAACATGTATATCACATATACCTTTGTTCACCTTGCCAACCTTCTTATCCACCAAATACTTGGGGCAGTTCCGCTTCCAGTGACCAGTCTTCTTGCAGTAGAAGCACTCAGTCTCAGGCTTAGGTCCAGATTTGGGTTTCTTCTCCTGAACAGCAACTTGCTTGCTGTTCTTCTTGAAGTTCCCCTTCTTCTTCCCTTTGCCCTTTTTCTTGAAACTAGTGGTCTTATTGACCATCAACACTTGATGCTCCTTTTTGATTTCTACCTCCGCTGCCTTTAGCATTGCGAAGAGCTCGGGAATTGTCTTATTCATCCCTTGCATGTTATAGTTCATCACGAAGCTCTTGTAGCTTGGTGGCAGTGATTGAAGAATTCTGTCAATGACGCTATCATCCGGAAGATTAACTCCCAGTTGAATCAAGTGATTGTTATACCCATACATTTTGAGTATATGCTCACTGACAGAACTATTCTCTTCCATCTTGCAGCTGTAGAACTTATTGGAGACTTCATATCTCTCAATCCGGGCATTTGCTTGAAATATTAACTTCAACTCCTGGAACATCTCATATGCTCCATGACGTTCAAAACGTCGTTGAAGACCCGGTTCTAAGCCGTAAAGCATGGCACACTGAACTATCGAGTAGTCATCAGCTTTGCTCTGCCAGACGTTCATAACCTCTGGTGTTGCTCTTGCAGCAGACCTGGCACCCAGCGGTGCTTCCAGGACATAATTCTTCTGTGCAGCAATGAGGATAATCCTCAAGTTACGGACCCAGTCCGTATAATTGCTACCATCATCTTTCAACTTTGCTTTCTCAAGGAACGCATTAAAATTCAACGGAACAACAGCACGGGCTATCTATCTACAATTAACATAGACAAGCAAGATACTATCAGGTACTAAGTTCATGATAAATTTAAGTTCTATTAATCATATTACTTAAGAACTCCCAATTAGATAGACATCCCTCTAATCATCTAAGTGATTACGTGATCCAAATCAACTAAACCATAACCGATCATCACGTGAAATGGAGTAGTTTTCAATGGTGAACATCACTATGTTGATCATATCTACTATATGATTCACGCTCGACCTTTCGATCTCAATGTTCCGAGGCCATATCTGCATATGCTAGGCTCGTCAAGTTTAACCTGAGTATTCTGCGTGTGCAAAACTGGCTTGCACCCATTGTAGATGGACGTAGAGCTTATCACACCCGATCATCACGTGGTGTCTGGGCACGACGAACTTTGGCAACGGTGCATACTCAGGGAGAACACTTTTATCTTGAAATTTAGTGAGAGATCATCTTATAATGCTACCGTCAATCAAAGCAAGATAAGATGCATAAAAGATAAACATCACATGCAATCAATATAAGTGATATGATATGGCCATCATCATCTTGTGCTTGTGATCTCCATCTCCGAAGCACCGTCATGATCACCATCGTCACCGGCGCGACACCTTGATCTCCATCGTAGCATCGTTGTCATCTCGCCAACTATTGCTTTTACGACTATCGCTACCGCTTAGTGATAAAGTAAAACAATTACATGGCGATTGCATTGCATACAATAAAGCGACAACCATATGGCTCCTGCCAGTTGCCGATAACTCGGTTACAAAACATGATCATCTCATACAATAAAATTCAGCATCATGTCTTGACCATATCACATCACAACATGCCCTGCAAAAACAAGTTAGACGTCCTCTACTTTGTTTTTGCAAGTTTTACGTGGCTGCTACGGGCTTAGCAAGAACCGTTCTTACCTACGCATCAAAACCACAACGATAGTTTGTCAAGTTGGTGCTGTTTTAACCTTCGCAAGGACCGGGCGTAGCCACACTCGGTTCAACTAAAGTGAGAGAGACAGACACCCGCCAGTCACCTTTAAGCAACGAGTGCTCGCAACGGTGAAACCAGTCTCGCGTAAGCGTACGCGTAATGTCGGTCCGGGCTGCTTCATCTCACAATACCGCTGAACCAAAATATGACATGCTGGTAAGTAGTATGACTTATATCGCCCACAACTCACTTGTGTTCTACTCGTGCATATAACATCAACGCAGAAAACCTGGCTCGGATGCCACTGTTGGGGAACATAGTAATTTCAAAAAATTTCCTACGCACACGCAAGATCATGGTGATGCATAGCAATGAGAGGAGAGAGTGTTGTCTACGTACCCTCGTAGACTGAAAGCGGAAGCGTTAACACAACGCGGTTGATGTAGTCGTACGTCTTCATGATCCGACCGATCAAGTACCGAATGTACGGCACCTCCAAGTTCAGCACACGTTCAGCTCGATTACGTCCCTCGAACTCCGATCCAGCCGAGTGTTCAGGGAGTGTTTCGTCAGCACGAGGGCGTGGTGACAATGATGATGTTCTACTGACGCAGGGCTTCGCCTAAGCACTGCTACGATATTATCGAGGTGTAATATGGTGGAGGGGGGCAGCGCACACGGTTAAGAGATCAATGATCAATTGTGTGTTTAGGGGTGCCCCCTGCCCCCGTATATAAAGGAGCAAGGGGGGGTTCGGCCGGCCAAGGAGAGAGGCGCGCCAGGAGGAGTCCTACTCCCACCGGGAGTAGGACTCCCCCCTTTTCCATGTTGGACTAGGAGAGAGAGGGGGAAGAGGTGGAGGGGAGGAAGGAAAGGGGGGGCGCTGCCCCCCTCCTTGTCCTATTCGGACTAGGGGGAGGGGCGTGCGGCCCTGCCCTGGCCTCCTCTCCTCTCTTCCACCTAGGCCCACTAAGGCCCATTAAGTTACCGGGGGGTTCCGGTAACCTCCCAGTACTCCGGAAAAATCCCGATTTCACCCGGAACACTTCCGATATCCAAACATAGGCTTCCAATATATCAATCTTGATGTCTCGACCATTTCGAGACTCCTCGTTATGTCCGTGATCACATCCGGGACTCCGAACAACCTTCGGTACATCAAAACATATAAACTCATAATATAACTGTCATCGTAATGTTAAGCGTGCGGACCCTACGGGTTCGAGAACTATGTAGACATGACCGAGACACCTCTCCGGTCAATAACCAATAGCGGAACCTGGATGCTCATATTGGTTCCCACATATTCTACGAAGATCTTTATCGGTCAGACCGGATAACAACATACGTTGTTCCCTTTGTCATCGGTATGTTACTTTCCCGAGATTCGATCGTCGGTATCTCGATACCTAGTTCAATCTCGTTACTGGCAAGTCTCTTTACTCGTTACGTAATACATCATCCCACAACTAACTCATTAGTTACAATGCATGCAAGGCTTATAGTGATGTGTATTACTGAGTTAGCCCAGAGATACCTCTCCGACAATCGGAGTGACAAATCCTAATCTCGAAATACGCCAACCCAACAAGTACCTTTGGAGACACCTGTAGAGCACCTTTATAATCACCCAGTTACGTTGTGACGTTTGGTAGCACACAAAGTGTTCCTCTGGTAAACGGGAGTTGCATAATCTCATAGTCATAGGAACATGTATAAGTCGTGAAGAAAGCAATAGCAACATACTAAACGATTGAGTGCTAAGCTAACGGAATGGGTCAAGTCAATCGCATCATTCTCCTAATGATGTGATCCCGTTAATCAAATGACAACTCATGTCTATGGCTAGGAAACATAACCATCTTTGATCAACGAGCTAGTCAAGTAGAGGCATACTAGTGACACTCTGTTTGTCTATGTATTCACACAAGTATTATGTTTCCGGTTAATACAATTCTAGCATGAATAATAAACATTTATCATGATATAAGGAAATAAATAATAACTTTATTATTGCCTCTAGGGCATATTTCCTTCAAGGTGATCTCGGGTATATACTTTATACTTTATATACATGACACATGTGGTGACTAAAGTCGGGTCAGCTCGTTGAGTACCCGCAAGTGATTCTGATGAGGGGGCTGAAAGGACAGGTGGCTCCATCCCGGTAGAGGTGGGCCTGGGTTCCTGACGGCCCCCACTGTTACTTTGTGGTGGAGCGACAGGGCAGGTTGAGACCACCTAGGAGAGAGGTGGGCCTGGCCCTGGTCGGCGTCCGCGGATACTTAAATATAACACGCTTAACGAGATCTTGGTATTTGATCTGAGTCTGGCCACTGGCCTAGGATCTGAGTCCGCGGATACTAACCAACTACGCGGGAACAATTATGGGCACTTGACGTCGTGGTATCAGCCGAAGCCTTCGTGACGTCAGCGACAGAGCGGCGCGCGCCGGATTGGACTGGAACGCCTGCTAGGCTAGGTTGCTTCCGGCCGCCTTCGCAACATGCAGGTGTGCAATGGGCGATGGGCCCAGACCCCTGCGCCATAGGATTTAAACTAGCGTGCTGACCTCTCTGTTGTGCCTAGGTGGGGCTGCGACGTGTTGATCTTCCGCGGCCGGGCATGACCCAGAAAAGTGTGTCCGGCCAAATGGGACCGATCGTGTTGGGTTATGTGGTGCACCCCTGCAGGGAAATTTATCTATTCGAATAGCCGTGTCCCTTGGTAAAAGGATGACCCGGAGTTGTACCTTGACCTTATGACAACTAGAACCAGATACTTAATAAAACACACCCTTCCAAGTGCCAGATATAACCTGGTGATCACTCTCTAACAGGGCGACGAGGAGGGGATCGCCGGGTAGGATTATGCTATGCGATGCTACTTGGAGGACTTCAATCTACTCTCTTCTACATGCTGCAAGATGGAGGCTGCCAGAAGCGTAGTCTTCGACAGGATTAGCTATCCCCCTCTTTTTCTGGCATTCTGCAGTTTAGTCCAGCGATATGGCCCTTTACACATATACCCATGCAAATGTAGTGTAGCTCCTTGCTTGCGAATACTTTGGATGAGTACTCATGGTTGCTTTTCTCCCTCTTTTCCCCCTTTCCTTTCTACCTGGTTGTCACAACCAGATGCTGGAGCCCAGGAGCCAGACGCCACCGTCGACGATGACTCCTACGACACCGGAGGTGCCTACTACTATGTGCAGCCCGCTGACGACGACCAGGAGTAGTTAGGAGGGTCCTAGGCAGGAGGCCTGTGCCTCTTTCGATCTGTATCCCAGTTTGTGCTAGCCTTCTTAAGGAAAACTTGGTTAACTTATGTCTGTACACAGATATTGTTGCTTCCGCTGACTCGTCTATGATCGAGCACTTGTATTCGAGCCCTCGAGGCCCCTGGCTTATATTATGATGCTTGTATGACTTATTTATGTTTTAGAGTTGTGTTGTGATATCTTCCCGTGAGTCACTGATCTTGATCGTACACGTTTGCGTGCATGATTAGTGTATGATTGAACCGGGGGCGTCACAAGTTGGTATTAGAGCCGACTGCCTGTAGGAATCCCCCTTCCACACTCCTTGGCTGAAGTCGAGTCTAGACATTGCAAAACTTTTTACTAACATGGCTGTGTGTCTTACGGGCCCAAGTCGCCATTGGGTGGTACTAGGATCTTTTACTCCTCGACCTTTACTCCGGGACTCTGATCTCTCTTCTATTCGGGTTAAAATGATTTTGCCAACTCTAACTCTAGGATCTCGTAATTACTTTCTCCCGGAGAGCCCGTCACTCCAGATGATTGCTTCGCGCACCGTAGGGTTCCGAAGATACTCTCCGATGTTCTTCCGAGAACTTGTGCTCATCAGGTTTGCAACCCTACCATCGAGACATCCCTATGGATAGCTACTTATACTTGCCACCCTTACCTTCATTCTCGATTACTCTTGTTACTACAAGATACCCTGAACTACTTCCCACTATTCCGAGAATCCTTCGTGCTTGCTGCCTTGCAGCTCTTTTCTGTAGGATTACACCGACGCGTAAATTCTCACCCTTATCGAGGATTTCTTCATTCCTAGTTGTTTTTGTGTTTCACTAAATTCTTCATGATACTATTCGGTATTCCGAAAATCCTTAGGAGCCTATTTCTTCTGAATTCCTTTCCTTCGGGTACTATGGTTAATTCCATATTTCTAGCAATGTCCATTGACATCCTTTGTCACTATCATTTCAATCCCCTTGATTCATTATTTTGCGAATGCTCGCAATCCTCAATCAGATCATAGAATTCATTCGTTCGGCTCAGATATCATTTTAAACATGAGCGGGTTCTCGACCAATCAAATGTTCTATAATCAGATGTCCTTGCATTGTTTCTTTATCTGATTGTGTGCCGCTGCTCACATCAGCTCCGTTATGGGTCGTCGGATCCTTTGTTGAAATATCATCCGACAGAGTCCTTCGTATACAAAAACCTTGAGAAGTTCTTTCCTGATACAAAATGACATTGGTAAATCCTATTCTCGGATTTGGTCAACCATGCTCTGTTTTCGAGCTGGTGGTATTTACTATTGGAGCTTGTGGTATATGTTTCCACGATACCCTGACGGGTTGAACCTATGCCTTCCTTAATATGTGTGAACTTGGAAGTTTTCATGAGTCATACTCATCTGGTATTTCACCAGGTAAAACTTTCAACACTAATGCCTTTATCAAAGCGAGAAGTGAATGGAAGGTTATACATTGAAGAAGTGGGGGTCGACCTTGAACCTTGCGTTCATGCCCATGGATATGATGTATAACTTATCATCGAAGCTGCTCATAAAAAATAATTACCCCCCTTGTTATAAGTTCATCTTGTATCCGTGGTTCGATCATTTATGATCGTGGTTTCCGACCATGTTCTCCTTTAAATACCATTTCTCGTGCAAGTTTAAGCACTTGTCTTCTGCAGAGTAATACCCTAGTCCAACCTCTATTTTGATTTGTCGTCGAGTATTACCCCTGGTATCTCAATATTATCACGGAACTGCATAACTTCTTATGAGTTCTTCATCAAGTGCTACATTCTCATTGATTCCAATTTTTCACGGGCTCTGAGTTATTAAACACTCAAAGACACCGATAACTGACTCGAGTCAGCATTGAAATTAAGCAACTCTTGGTAACCTTCATTACTTGCGAGTTTGAACTCAATCATTTCATTCCTAGCCTACTTGGCTATATCCTTGTCGTGCCGATTTTCACTGTGCTACCTGGTCTTTCTTCCCGGAGCAAAAAAAAATAAAAATTTCGACGGTGAGCTAATCTTACGTCGATCTTCCTCGTCATATCATTTGTCCTTGAACAACAAGCTTGATTTAGAGTTTGTATCGTACCCATGGTTCCAGTAGTCTTTTGCTTCACCATTCCCTTTTGCTTGATGTCGTCGCTGGTCGATTACATCTTCATGTAATCTCTCGACATTTGTGTCGTAATCATCATCAACATTCTGAGATTTTCCAAGATATCAATCCAATTCATGATGAGAAATACCATCCTTCCCCCTCGATGATTCATGTTATCATCGACAACATTCTTGCCTTCCCCCCAACACAAACGTGTTCATGTTTTGTGTTATACCTTGAGTTCCTTGCTACCCAGCATTGTTCTTCTTTACCTTGGATATTACCACCTTTTATGTCAAGAATGTCGTGGGAATTTCACCACCTCTTGAGAATTCTTGGTATGGTGATACTTCTCACCATCACCATTCTTTCTTGGGTCCTTATGTTGATTCCAACCGGGGTACCAACAAGTGAGCGGCGCTGTTTGGATTCTGCCCTTCTGGCAACCCTCTTGCTTTGAAGTTAATGGTCGGCTGTTCATTCTTAGACTATTGATTATTGAATCACCATTCCGACGATGGTCGTGCAACCCAGCCCATATTCGGGTGCACCTTTCAACCAATGTTTAATTGTGTATCTTTTCCTCGAGCATACATCATTATACCATTTGATCTAACAAATGTTATCTCCTTGTTCACATAATTGTGGAAATCCATCTTTTGTTAATCTCGATGAATTGCCGTTGATTCCATCAGCCACCTCCTCATCCTCTCGTTGGTTTACTGATGAACTCTTGTTTCGGAAGTCGCTTCCATAGTTCATTTCTCGAGAATTTTACAATGTCATCTCATCAATTTGTATTACACCTTTTCCTCTCAGGCATCCCGAGTCTGAGCTATTTTGACACCGATCAGATCTGAATCTCGGTCAGATATGATGGTTGGAACATATTTCCAAGAGTTATAACAATGGTCTTTATGTGACCCTGTAAGGTGATGTCATGCCTAGCACACCTGGCCGGAGGACCTATTGTTATAGTTTCCTTTTAGCAAGCTTACCGATTCTTCCATGAGGAAATCATAAGACTTACTTTACAAGTTGTTTCGGATGGATCCCTTGTGTATCGAAAGTCCGACCTTTGCTTGAAGACCATGTCAATGCAATCTCGAAGCATGTATGTGGTACTCCTATCATGAATAGGAACATTTGAAGCATAATGCTAAATTTTCTTTATCAATTATCCAAACACCGTTGTACGGGTAATATCATGAAATTCCTCCCCCTTACCTCAATGGTTTTCTACTTTCTATCCTGTCATGGATATCATGCTCCGCTTGTCCTTGGGAAGGATATACCCCTGAAATATGTGTGTATACACATTTTCCTTTCCATTATTCTGTTTAAACCTGATAATCACTTTTCCTTTCTATTGGTATGTTTAACCCTTCTTGTGATCTATATTATATAAGCAGTAATATTTCCCTGCTTATGTAAACACCTCGTTGTACCACTCTGTCGGTAAGACCCTGTTACTATTGTTGATGACATTCTGGTAACCACCGATCGAGAAGAACTTTGCCTATTGGTCTGCCTCGTTCAACGAGCAGGAAAATGGTTCGCTTCGTCCCTCGCCCTTGGTACCGATGTTGTTGCCGACATAACTGACCAGTTATTCTCTGACATGCCTTGCTATCATGACCGTGCAAGATGTCAACGCCCTTCCTTATTTTAACCCACATGGTGGGCCCATAACCCACAGTTCCACAGGATCGGAACCTGACCCTCCTGTACACCCGCCTGTTCACAAACTTATTCCTCGCGCATGGCCTCATACGTAATTCACGAGCCACCTTTCGAGAGATCATAAATTTTGGTATCAGACACAATACTTTCCCGTTGCTTTGAACCCCTTTCACGCCCTGTTTCAGGCATCGAACGATTGCCTATCCGGTCGAAACTTCTCGTGATACCTTCTTACTTTGCTCTCGATGTGTTTCATTTGTTCAACTCGAGAGATACTCATGTGTTCATTCTTGGGATACCCTAGAGGATTTTCCCTTATAACATCCTATCGTTGTAGAGCTGCCCCTTACCTATTCGTAAGTACGATGGAGTTTCAAAAGGTAGGATGACGGCTTCATCATGATGACCTGGAGCAGGGAAATGAAGACATCAAAGCAATGGATCGACCTCTTCGAGAAGAGCAACCAAGACCAAGAAGAATCGTTAGAATTTCGTAACCTATTCTTCCCCCTTGCTCCCCTCTTAAATCTCGGGACGAGATTTCTTGTAGTGGAGGAGAATTGTGATGCACGGATAATTAAGCTACAGTGAACCCTCTGCTAATGATGCTACGTCACTTCGATTACTGTTGATAATCTAGCATTAGTTCAAAACCGATTCAAATTAAAAATTGAATTAAAGGCAAAATCAAAAGTTTTCAAACTTTGAAACTAAAATGTTCGGGTTGTGCCAAATAATGCATAGGCAATTATGGTGGAGAAACCACACTTTTATAAAAGGTTTGAATGCTCTAAAATGATTTAGGCGGTAACTAAAACGTTAGTTAAATGCCTTTGGTATGTTATAAAATAGTAAATTATTTTATTTTGGGTTAAAACCTTTTTGTGGTAGAGGGTTATTTTGAATCGTTATTTTAGGAGCTATTGTCATATTATACTGACTAAAAATAATGTGGAACTAAAATTAAAACAGAAAAGAAATAGAAAAGAATAGGAAAATTAAATAAAAAAACACAACCAAAAGAAGACCCCTTTGCAAACTGGGCCAACAGGCCCAGCTGGCCACCCACGCAGGCCAGTCGGCCCACCCTGGCTGGATAACCCCACTCCCCACCCAAACCCTAACGCACACCACCCCACTTCCCCCACTCCTTCCTCTGCTCCCCCCGATCCAGATCGGATCGGTCGCTCGACGGCGCCCCTCACCGCGCCGACCGCGTCGCCATCCGCCCCGACGCCGCCGCCTGGACCTCGCCGGATCCGTCGCCTCGCCGTCTCCTTCCCACGCCGGACCTCCTCCCCGACGGCCTTCCCAAGCCACGCTGTGCCCCGTCACCACTCGCCGTCTTTGGTGCCACCTCGCCGACGCCGCCCCACCGCCTCTTCCTCGCCGGACCGCACCGACCTTCCCCGTCCTCTTCTCATCAACGGGGGTGAGCTCCCCGTCGGCCCCCGTCTGTCTCCCCCACCGTATGCTACACCCCATGCCGTCCCGTCGCCGCGCCCGCCTCTGCGTGGCCGCGCCCCGTCGTGGCTCCCGCACGCCCGCGCGCGCCCAGGGCGCGCCTCCCCCTTTGCGCCCGTCGCCTGCGCCGGCTCTCACCGTTGCTAGCGCCGCTCGCGGACCGCCTCTGCTAGTCCCCGCGGCCGTCGCCGCGCCCGCCCCTGCAGCGCCTCCCGATCGCGTTGCGTCGCGCGCGTGCCCGTGCTTGCCCCGCCCTATGGATTCCCCCACGCCGTGCTCCTGTGCCTGCGCACTCGCGTTGTTGCGTGCTGCCTTTGCTGCTGCAGAGCCCACTCGCTCGTCCCTTCGTTGCCAGCACGGCAATTCCGACAAGATCTCGTGCCATCACCGCCGTACCTGTAGTCGCCGGCGCGCGTAGCGCTTCGAACCGGCCTCTGTGTTGCTCGCTACCAGGCCTGATCATTAGATTAGGGCGCTAACCCACTAATCAGCACTAACCTGAACACTTAGTGGTACTAACAGATGGGCCTAGGGTATTTAAACACTAACAAAAGGAAAACCCTAAACTGTCACTAACAGTGGGGCCCCAACCCGCTGAGAACGTTAAAATAATAATAATAATATAAATAATGATAAAAATAATATATTAAATAATTAATTAATTAAATTAATTAAGTTAATTAATCCTAATTAATTAATCTAATTAACTTGTTAGTTTAATTAAACAGTAATTAGTTAGCTAAACCCTAATTAACCTAAACAGAGAATGACAGGTGGGTCCCACTGGACCCACACGTCAGTTTGACCAGTCAACACCTCTGATGACTGCTGACGTCGTGCTGACATCAGCAAACACTATTCTGGATAATGTTGAATTAAATTAATTGAATAAATTCGAAAAATGGTTTTAAAACTTTAGAAAATCATAATAAAATAAACCGTAGCTTGGTTGGAAAAACTTTGTACATGAAAGTTGCTCAGAACGACGAGACGAATCCGGATACGCAGACCGTTCGTCCGCCTCACGTCCCTAGCATAGCAAACCTGCAACCTTCCCCCTCCGGTTCATCTGTCCGAAAAACGAAACACCGGGGATACTTTCTCGGATGTTTCCCCCTTCGGCGGTATTACCTATCCCTGTGTTAGATCACCTCTAGCACCGCGTATTGCCATGTTATGCTTTGTGATGCTTTGATTGCTCTGTTATTTATTGTGTTCCCCTCCGCTAGTTCTTTCCGGTAGACCCCGAGACTGCTACCGGTACCCCTGTGATCGACTACATCGACGACGAACCCTTCTTGCCAGAGCAACCAGGCAAGCCCCCCTGATCATCAGATATCGCCTATTCTTCTTTATACTGCTTGCATTAGAGTAGTGTAGCATGTTACTGCTTTCGGTTAATCCTATTCTGATGCATAGCCTGTCATTGTTGATACAGTTGTTACCCTTACCTGCTATCCTACTGCTTAGTATAGGATGCTAGTGTTCCATCAGTGGCCCTACACTCTTGTTCATCTGCCATGCTATACTAACGGACCATGATCACTAGGGAGGTGATCACGGGTATATACTTTATACATTATATACATGACACATGTGGTGACTAAAGTCGGGTCAGCTTGTTGAGTACCCGCAAGTGATTCTGAAGAGGGGGCTGAAAGGACAGGTGGCTCCATCCCCGTAGAGGTGGGCCTGGGTTCCTGACGGCCCCTGACTATTACTTTGTGGCGGAGCGACAGGGCAGGTTCAGACCACCTAGGAGAGAGGTGGGCTTGGCCCTGGTCGGTGTCCGCGGATACTTAAAAATAACACGCTTAACGAGATCTTGGTATTTGATCTGAGTCTGGCCACTGGCCTATACGCACTAACCAACTACACGGGAACAGTTATGGGCACTCGACATCGTGGTATCAACCGAAGCCTTCGGGACGTCAGTGACGGAGCGGCGCGCGCCGGATTGGACTGGAACGCCTGCTAGGCTAGGTCTCCTTCCAGCCGCCCTCTCAACGTGCAGGTGTGCAATGGGCGATGGGCCCAGACCCCTACGCCATAGGATTTAGACTGGCATGCTGACCTCTCTGTTGTGCCTAGGTGGGGCTGCGACGTGTTGATCTTCCGCGGCCGGGCATGACCCAGAAAAGTGTGTTCGGCCAAATGGGATCGAACGTGTTGGGTTATGTGGTGCACCCCTGCAGGGAAGTGTATCTATTCGAATAGCCATGTCCCTCGGTAAAAGGACGACCCGGAGTTGTACCTTGACCTTATGACAACTAGAACCGGATACTTAATAAAACACACCCTTCCAAGTGCTAGATATAACCCGGTGATCGCTGTCTAACAGGGCAACGAGGAGGGGATCGCCGGGTTGGATTATGCTATGCGATGCTACTTGGAGGACTTCAATCTACTCTCTTCTACATGCTGCAAGATGGAGGCTGCCAGAAGCATAGTCTTCAACAGGATTAGCTATCCCCCTCTTATTCTGGCATTCTGCAGTTCAGTCCACCGATATGGCCCTTTACACATATACCCATGCAAATGTAGTGTAGCTCCTTGCTTGCGAGTACTTTGGATGAGTACTCACGGTTGCTTTTCTCCCTCTTTTCCCCCTTTCATTTCTACCTGGTTGTCGCAACCAGATGCTGGAGCCCAGGAGCCAGACGCCACCATCGACGATGACTCCTATGACACCGGAGGTGCCTACTACTACGTGCAGCCCGCTGACGACGACCAGGAGTAGTTAGGAGGATCCCAGGCAGGAGGCCTGCGCCTCATTCGATCTGTATCCCAGTTTGTGGTAGCCTTCTTAAGGCAAACTTGTTTAACTTATGTCTGTACTCACATATTATTGCTTCCGCTGACTCGTCTATGATCGAGCACTTGTATTCGAGCCCTCGAGGCCCCTGGCTTGTATTATGATGCTTGTATGACTTATTTATGTTTTAGAGTTGTGTTGTGATATCTTTCCGTGAGTCCCTGATCTTGATCGTACACGTTTGCGTGCATGATTAGTGTACGATTGAATCGGGGGCGTCACAATCCTTTGGGCCTCTTTTCACGCGCGGGGAGTAATATGTAGATTCCCATGCTCGTTCCGAGCATTTTGAGTACTTGTGGGTCCGAAACGGACTCCGAATGACAAAGTTATGACCGTTTTAGTGAAGACATGTCCTTTGTATGGCAGTCTTTGAAAGAACTTCATAGTGGAATTTTGTCATGTGTTCTGGCGCGCCGCCATGAAATTTTGTGTCTGTGATGTGTTCTGGCGCGCCGCCATGAAATTTTGTGTCCTCCATAGTGGAGATATTGTTTCCACATATACATTGATCGATGCTAGGAATTCCCATAATCTCTCGGATTTCCTTCCAAAGGAGTGCCAATGGGTTCAGAAACTTTTCTGAAAAGTAGCAGCGACTGATGTTCTTCGACTTTCAGGGGCAAACATTCCTACTTAGGGGCCGTATTTGAGGGTCCTCGGGACTTCCTGGAGCAGGCGGGGCCCTTTTTTCTAGATTCCCATGCTCCTCGTGAGCATTTTGAGTACTTGTGGATCCGAAATGGACTCTGAATGACAAAGTTCTGACCGTTTTAGTGAACATCGGTCCTTTATATGGCAGTCCTTGAAAGAACTTCTTTTTCCCGTGACACATTTTGGCGCGCCGCCCAGAAATTTTGTGTCCCCCATAGTGGAGATATTGTTTTAACACATTTATTGACCGATGCAAGGAATACCCTCTTGTTATTGGTGGTCACACACGTACGTTACGGCATGCCACACGGTGAAAACAAAGGAGAATAAGGCTTATAGTCGCTGTATTTTCCTGAATTTACAACCAAATGGGATTCATAGAGCATGTCTAGAATGCAACATTTGTCCTTCCCAGACAGACTAATGTTTACACTCACCATAATCTCTCGGATTTCCTTCCAAAGTAGTGCCAATGGGTTAAGAAAATTGTCCAAAAAGGAGCGACGAATGATGTTTTTTGACTTTCAGTGGCAAAAAGTCCTGCATAGGGGCCGAATTTGAGGGTCCTTCATGCCTCATGGCACAAGCGAGGAACATTTTATATATTCCCACGCTCATCACGAGCATTTTGAGTACTTGTGGGTCCGAAACGGAATCCGAATGACAAAGTTATGAGCGTTTTAGTGAACACCAGTCCTTTATATTGCAGTCCTTGAAAGAACTTCATTTTCTCGTGACCCGTTCTGGCGCCGCACCGAAATCTTGTGTCCTCCATAGTGGAGATATTGTTACCACATATATATTTACCGATGCCAGGAATGCCCTCTTGTTATTCGTTGTCACACACATACATTATGGCATGCCACTCATGTCTACTACACAACTTGTTCTTGTAGACTCGTGTTGGGCCTCCAAGTGCAGTGTTTTGTAGGACAGTAGAAAATTTCCCTCAAGTGGATGACCTAAGGTTTATCAATCTGTGGGAGGCATAGGATAAAGATGTTCTTTCTCAAAAAACCCTGCAACCAAATAATAAAAAGTCTCTTGTGTCCCCAACACACCAAATACAATGGTAATTTGTATAGGTGCATAAGTTCGGCGAAGATATGGTGATACAATTGTAATATGAATAGTAGATATTGGTTTTTGTAATAAGAACAATAAAAATAGCAAGGTGGCAATTGATAAAACGGAGCACAAACCGTATTGCAATGCTTGAAAATGAGGCCTAGGGTCGGTAATTTTGCTAGTGCAATCTCCCAACCATGCTAATATAATTGGATCACATAACCATCCCTTAACGTGCGATGAAGAATCGCTCCAAAGTTCCTATCCAGCGGAGAACATAAGAAGAAATTTTTTGTAGGGTACAAAACCACCTCAAAAGCTATTCTTTCCGATCAATCTATCCTAGAGTTCGTACTAAAATAACACAAAGCTATTCTTTTCAATCGATCTAACCAAGAGTTCATACTAAAATAACACCATATGATACACATCAACCAACTCTAATGTCACCTAGATTCTCCAATGTTACCGCGAGTATCCGTGAGTTGATTATACGATATGCAACAAATAATTTCATATTCATAATACTCAATCCAACATAAAGAACCTCAAAGAGTGCCCCAAGATTTCTACCGAATAAACAAAGATGAGAACGTGCATTAACCCCTATGCATAGATTACCCCAATGTCACCTCGGGGATCCATGAGTTGAGTGCCAAAACACATTTCAAGTGAATCAATATAATACCCCATTGTCACCATGGGTATTCATAGCAAGACATACATCAAGTGTTCTCAAATCCATAAAAGTATTCAATCCGATAAGAACGAAATCTTAAAGGGAAAACTCAATTCACAACACGATAGAGAGGGGAAAACACCATATGATCCAACTATATTAACAAAGCCCGCGATACATCAACATCGTTACATCTCAAGAACACGAGAGAGAGAGAGAGAGAGATATTGAGCACATAGCTACTGGTACAAACCCTCAGCCCCGATGGTGGACTACTCCCTCCTAATCATGGTGGCCACCGGGATGATGAAGCTGGCCACCGGTGATGATTTCCCCATCCGGAAGGGTGCCGAAATGGGGTCTAGATTGGTGTTTCGTGGCTATAGAGGCTTGCAGCAGCGGAACTTCTGATCTAGGGTTATTTCTGATGGTTTCTCTTTTTATAGGATTTTTTGGCATTGGTTTCCTATAAGTCTCCAACGTATCTATAATATTTTATTGTTCCATGCTATTATATTATTTGTTTTTGTTGTTTTATATGCATTAATATCCTATTTTATATTATTTTTGAGACTAACCTGTTAACCTAGAGCCAAGTGCAAGTTTATGTTTTTTTTCCTTGTTTTTGAGTTTTACAGAAAAGGAATATCAAATGGAGTCCAAACGGAATAAAAACTTTATGATGATTTTTCTTCAACCAGAAGACATCCATGGAACTTTGTGAGGAAGTCAGAGGATTGTCGAGGAGGCCACAAGCCCCCCAGGCGCGCCCTAGGGGGGCGCCTTGAGGGCTTGTGGGCCCCTCGGGGATCATCCAGCCCTAATTCTTGCACTATAAATTCCCAAATATTCCCAAACCAACAGAAGCGTCCACCAGAATACTTTTACTTCGCCGCAAGTCTCTGTTCCCATGATATCCCGTCTTTGGACCTTTTCCAACACCCTGCCAGAGGAGATTCAATCATAGAGGGCATCTAAATAAACCTTACTTCCTGATGCGTGAGTAGTTTACCAAACACCTACGGGTCCACAGCTAGTAGCTAGATGGCTTCTTCTCTCTCTTTGATCTTCAATACAATGTTCTCCTCGATGTTCTTGGTGTTCTATCCGATGTATTATTATTTTGCGATGTGTTTGTCGAGATCTGATGAATTGTGGATTTATGATCAGATTATCTATGAATATTATTTGATTCTTTCCTGAACACTTTTATGCATGATTAAATATCTTTGTGTTTCTGTTCGAATTGTCGGTTTGGTTTGGCCAACTAAATTGGTTCTTCTCGCAATACGAGAGGTGCTTAGTTTTGGTTTCAATCTTGCGGTGTCCTCACCCACTGACAAAGGAGGGGTAGCGAGGCACGTATTGTATTGTTGCCTTCAAGGGTAAAAAGACGGGGTTTTCATCATATTGCTTGATTTTATCCCTCTACATCATGTCATCTTACTTAAGGTGTTACTCCGTTCTTATGAACTTAATACTCTAGATGCATGCTGGATAGCGGTCAATGTGTGGAGTAATAGTAGTAGATGCAGGCAGGAGTCGGTCTACTTGACACAGACATGATGCCTATATTCATAATCATTGCCTTGTATATCACCATAACTTTGCAGTTTTATATCAATTGCTCGACCATAATTTTTTCACCCATCGTACGTTTTCTTTCAAGAGAGAAGCCTCTAGTGAAACCTATAGCCCTGACGTCTATTTTCCATCATATATTTTCAGATCTACAAACCAAAAACCCCAAAAAATACTTTGCTACAGTTTATTTATATTTACTTTAGTTTGCTCTTTTATTTATCTTTTATACCTATCTCTTTTAGATCTTACTCTTGTTTTTGCCCGTGAAGGGATTGACAACCCCTTTTTCGCATTGAGTGCAAGTGTTTGTTAGATTGTTCAGGTGCATAGATTGGAGACTTGCTTGTGCCTCCTACTGGATTGACACCTTGGTTCTTAACTGAGGGAAATCTTATCTGTACTTTGATGCATCACCCTTTCCTCTTCAAGGGAAAAATCAATGCAAGCTCAAGAAGTAGGAGGAAGAATTTCTAGCGCCGTTGCCGGGGAGGTTCTAGATCAAGCCTACCAAGTACCGATCATAAACTCTCATCTCTTGCATTACATTATTTGCCATTTGCCTCTTGTTTTTCTCTCCCCCACTTCTAAAACATTCTCAGAAAAATACAAAAATATTTACCTTTTTATTCGCCTTTCTTTCGTTTGCCTTTATGTCTTGGCTCGTTTGCTTGTTTGCTTGGTATATAATGACGGGAAAATGGTGGGCGTGAGACACGCGTCCACGTCATTGATACAGAATGAATAAATTTAAGTGCATAAATGCATAAATAAAATATAGATCAAACATTGCAGGTACATTATTTCCAGAACTCTTACATTTACATAAAAGATCTGTTAATTACATCTCCGAAGAGGAAACCCCTTATTAAGAATTCCAACATTTCTACTACATTGGATTACAACATACGACCATCACAAAATGATAAAAAAATGTTCCTCCTCGCTGTCGTCAACGTCGGCATGCTCGGGGGAGCCTCAGGAGGCTTACCCTCGACTGGATCCTTCTCGTTATCGCCATTGTTCTCTTTAGGTGTATCCACCATGTACACGTCATACGAAGAAGTGGCCGTCCAACGCCCGGTAAACGGCGGGCTTTGGCCCTGCTCTTCTTCGGCATCGTCGTCCATACCGTCGATGTCTTCGGAGTTGTAATCGAGCATGTCGGTTAAGTCTTTGACAGTGGGGCGGTGGGTGGGAAGCGAAACTCTCCGTCATCAGCCTCCAGTTCGAACCGGATATAATTCGGCTATGAGTCCCCCGCTAAGGAGAGTGTTTTTAATAAGTTTAGCACATCGCCTAAAGGTGAGTGCCGGAAGATGTCCGCGGAACTGAATTCGACGATCGATGCCCGATCAAGGTCGACGTACGCGGACGCACGTGGTTCGGAACTTGTAGCCGGAAAAGAGTCCGAGGTTCCGGCGGCGCAGATTCCACCCGAGGTTGGGTCTGTGTGCGGCTCCAACGACGCTGAGTCTGCGGCTTCCGTGGCGGGGTTGCGCGTCCTGTCCTCGGATGGCGCGATCTGCTCCGGGTCTAGGGCCAGAGCAGTTACATGCGCTATCTCCTGGGTGTGGTCCGATGACAGCTTTAAGTCATGTTCATCGCGGTTGCAGGGAGCGGCTGCCGTGGGCTCGAATCCATCGAAGATCAAGTCTCCGCGGATATCAGCGACGTAGTTCAAGCTTCCAAATCTGACCTGATGGCCAGGGGCGTAGCTGTCGATCTGCTCTAGATGGCCAAGCGAGTTAGCCCGCAGTGCGAAGCCGCCGAATACGAAGATCTGTCCGGGGAGGAAGACTTCCCCCTGGACAACATTGTTGTAGACGATTGACGGGGCCATCGAACCTCTTGAAGACGACGCAGCGGACCTCTCAATGAAAGCACCAATGTCGGTGTCAAAACCAGAGGATCTCGGGTAGGGGGTCCCGAACTGTGCGTCTGAGGTTGATGGTAACAGGAGACATGGGACACGATGTTTACCCAGGTTCGGGCCCTCTCTATGAAGGTAATACCCTACTTCTTGCTTGATTGATCTTGTTGAATATGAGTATTACAAGAGTTGATCTACCACGAGATCGTAATGGCTAAAACCCTAGAAGTCTAGCCTGTATGATTATTGTTATCTCTACGGACTAAGCCCTCCGGTTATATAGACACCGGAGGGGACTAGGGTTGTACAAAGTCAGTTACAGAGAAAGGAATCTCAATATCAGGGAACTGAGCTTGCCTTCCACGCCAAGGAGACTCCCATCCGGACATGGGAGAGAGTCTTCGGTCTTGTATCTTCACAGCCCATCAGTCCGGCCCACGTACCATAGTCTGGACGCCCGAGGAGCCCTTAATCCAAGACTCCGTCAGTAACCATTCGCCACATGGTGGCCATTTTCTACAGAAGAAACCCACAAGTGACACCCGTCCTATGACGTGCCAAGCGAACAGGCGCGGAGCTGGCAAGATAGCCCGGCAAGCTTTGTTGGGAAACCAACGATGTGACATTGAGAGGTGCATTTAATGCACCCTGTCAGCCCGCAGAGTTAGGTATGATAGCACTGTTTGCTATCTTATCAATGTGTAATGATTACTTTGCCACTGTGGTAACCCCTTCGATCTATAAAAGGAGGCCCATGGCAACCGTAGAAAGGGTTAGAAGGTTGGATAACTCACACCTCCATATGCGCGTAGTCGCTGCTGCCCCAAGGCAACCCCTTCTGGGCAAGTGTACTACGCTCCGCCACCACCTTTCCACCATCTATCCACCAAAGCAGGAGTAAGGTTTTACGCCTCGCGGCGGCCCGAACCTGGGTAAAATTGCCTGTGTGATCTCTGACGTGCTGCCCCATGCTCGTCTGCTCTTTGTGCAATGCGTCGCCTCCTTGTAGAACCAGCAAGGGGACTCCAGGTCCCATAGGTGGCCGTGGTTTCCCGTGACATCTTTGGCGCGCCAGGTAGGGGGCTCGATTGCACGAACCTGAAGGCGGGTGCAGCGTGTCGACATCCTCACCATCTTCATCTTCGACGACGCCATCGACCATGGCGCCCAAGAAGAAACCCGGTCCTTCGCCTCACCCATCCACCTCGAAGGCTCCGCTGCCCGCGGCCCCTAACACTGCGGGGGGTGCTGAGGCGCACAAGGACGCGGACGTTGCTGGGGAAGTGGCCGGAGCAGGCGGCGCCATGACCACTTCCCTCGTAGCCGACGCAGGAGCGGGAGGCACTGGAGGAGAGCAGCATCAGCAACACCCCGACGGCCACGCTCCCCAAGGTACGGGTGAGGGGGTCACTCCATCTGCGCCCCTTTCCCCTCCGACGCGCACAACCATGGCAACGACGCTCAGACCGGGGCGAACCGCCGCCCTCTGGCCACCCCCACCACGGGTGCGGTCGCAGCGCATGTACCTCCCCTGGGACGGGCCGACCAAGCAGCTGCGCCCGACGGAGCCACTGGTCCTCGAGCACCTTCGCCACACCATATCCAGGCCGGAGGTTCCGGGCTGTGGCCGAAAGTTCCGGGCTTGGCAGAAACTTTGTACAAGTCTTGACGTTGTCCGTTCTTGCCCCTTTAGTCCTTGGTTCCTGAGCACATGTAGTGTCTTTGCATTAGGTAGCAACCATGTCTCGCATGAATGGAAAGGGGAAGAACTTAGGAGGGAGTTCACCTTGTGTCCAATGGCGTATGCTTGAAGTCGAGGTCTCGTCGTAGTGTACATGGGGATGATCGTAGGATGCTTCGCATCACCACTGCTGGCACCATCAGGAGCCGAGCGACTTCATCATTCTCCATGCTGAGTACAGCTTCGGAGGCCATGGTGCAAGCTCAACTGCTGCTGACGTTTCCGCCAGCGGCGGATCAGATGGACGAGTGCCATGCCACCATCTAAAGCCTTCTCGGTTTCGCCGAAGCTGGGGGCTTATGGCGAATTGGCCCACCACGACCTCCCCAAGTGACAGCAACAACTCATGCTGCTGACCATACGGAAGGGGCCATCCCCATGGTGCAGTCCCCACCACGGCAGCCAGCGCGAGCACAATAGAATCAAGACCCCAATGACGTCTCGATGGCCTCTTTTGATCCTCGAGTACGTCCAGGCCAACGTCGAGCCCCGGAGGATGGGCGGAGAGGAGACGCGCGTGTTGTCATCGAGCAACGCCACGATGACCTTCGCCGGACCGACAGGTGCGACGGCCTCAACATTGACGAGCCTGCGCTCGGTGTTGGTGGGTGCCTACCTTTCGGGTTTGGCTCCCCTGCCTTTACACGAGAGCTGCGACAAGTTCGTTGGCCGTCCGTTCGCACGTTCAAGCTAGAGATACCTGAGAAGTACGACTGGAGGCTAAACCTGGCAGAGTTCCTGAGCATCTACACCATCGCTGTTCAGGTTTCCGGGGGAAGAGATGAGAAGGTGTTTGCCAACTACTTCCCTTTGGCCCTCAAGTCCAATGTGAGGTCTTGGTTGATGCACCTACCGGAGAATTCCATTTCGTCATGGGCTGACCTGTGCCACGAGTTCATTGGCGCCTTTACTGGCGGTCATCAAGAATCCGGCAGGCCCTTTGTAAGTATTTAGGGAGATTCAGCAAAGTTCATAGAAATATCCCAAATATCCATCCAGCAGCCGTAATAGCTGCCTTCCAGTCCAACGTGCGCAACCATCGTATTCATTCCATGATGAACATGCGGTTTCCCAAGACTGTGAAGGAGCTTTACACACTAGTGGATAAGTGTGCTCGGATGGAGGAGGGAAGGAAGTTGCCTGGATAGGAAGATTGCGCCAATGTTGATTCAGAAGATGATGATGCATCAACTAGTCAGAAGAAGAGCAAGAAGCGCAGTAAGAAGCAAAGAGATAAGGCAGTGATGATTGTTGAAGGATCGGGTATGCCTAGTAACGGCAAGAAGGCGAAAGCTGAGGCCCCCGGCAAGGAAGCTGCCGCGTGCACTGACTGCCGGGAAGCCGCTGCTGCCGAGAAAGCTGGGAAAGGCGATGGGCCATACTGCAAGATTCATCGGACCAAGGGCCATGACCTTCAAGAGTTTTACCAGGTTGAGCAGCTTGTATGAGAAGGGCCATGGCCATACTGCAAGATTCATCGGACCAAGAAACAGAGAGCAGAGTATGAGAAGCGCGATAAGGAAAAGGGTCAGAATGTTGCTGGCGGTAAGGGCCGAGGTGGTGAACGAAATCGCCCCGGCAAACCCTTTCGGAACCAAGGAAAGCCCGCCAGAGGTCGAGAGAAGGAAACCTGTGATGATGAGAGTGATGGAGGGGATGAAGAGGAAACCAGTGAGCAGGAGTTTTAGAAGGCCACGGACGCCATGTGCATTGACAGAGGTGCACCTCTGTACACTTTTCATCGCCGGCTCAAGCGGTGGGCGTGGGAAGTAAATGTTGTGGAACCAGCGCCAGAGGCCCGGAAGCCGCTCAAATGGTCCCGTATGCCCATCATCTTTGACAAAGAGTATCATCCTAGCCGTACCACTGCGGTAGGATGTTTTCCATTGTTGGTCTCCCCAACAATTCGCAACCTCAAGGTCAACAAGATGCTGGTGGACGGCGGGGCCGGGTTGAATCTGAATTCCCCGACAGTTATCAGCAAGCTTCAGATAGGGGAAGAAGAGCTAGAGGTTACCGGCACATTTCAAGGAGTTAATCCTAGCAAGAGCCATCCTAAGGGAAAGATCACATTTCCGGACGTTTGGGAGAGAACTGAACTACCAGACTAAGAGGATTGTGTTTGATGTGGTTGATCTCCCCCTGCCGTTCAATGGGATTCTAGGACGCCCGACACTGCCTAAGTTCATGGCGGCATCACACTATTCCTACAACACCTTAAAGATGCCTGGGCCACTGGGAGCCATCACCATCCCATCAAATGAGAAGGATGCAATCATTTGTGTGGACAAGATGTACTGGGACACGGTCGCGGCTGAGACAGTGGCAGCGGCAGCTCCCGCCAAGGAAAGAAGAGATATTGTAGGGATTCCGACAAAGAGTTCGGGAAGCGTGTCCCCCACAAAGTGCACGACACCCTTGATGACGTGCCGGAGTGTTCTAACAGGAAGAGAGCTAAGGTCGCTACACCCGAAGTGAAGAAGGTCCCGGTAGGGCTGGCTGGCGTTGAAGGTACTTTCACTATAAGCGCCACCCTCGATGACAAATAGGAAAGCGCACTCGTTGCCTTCTTGCGGGCGAATATCAATGTGTTTGCCTGGCAAGCATCTGATATCCCCGGTGTTCCTAGGGACGTAATCGAGCATGATGAGGACATCAATACCATTGTTACACCCACAACCCGTACTACTACATATACTGGACCAATTACTAGAGCTCGCGCACGCCAATTAAATTATCAGGTACTTTCGTTTCTTGGTAATGATTCTAATGTTCATGAGAATATGATGCTGCCTAAATTGGATACATTTGTTTTGCTTACAAATGAAGGGCCTGGCATGGATAAGAGGGATGAACACCGGAGCAAGACTGATGCGGAGCATCCTATGGACATCACCATGTCAAGAGTCCATTTGGCAAGTGACACGTTCGACATCTACTTCACATACATAAAGGTGAATCATCTCCTTTACATGTGCTCACTTGACCCCTTCGAGGATGGTATACTACTTCACATTCCTCTCATGTGCATGCATAGGTATTACCGGAGTTTCATAGATGACGAGGAGGAGTGCAAGCGCCAAGGAACACCTACACCATCTGCGAGGGAAGCATGGAAGAGAAGACGGAAGAAACGGAGCTGCTACAAGCTACAGCCACCGGACGTCCGGACGCCACCGGACGTCCGGTACCTAACGCAGCCCAGACGGCCAGAAGAACTCCAGCCGACCAAGTCTACAGTGGTCGGACGGCCGTCCAACACCAGACGTCTGACAACCTCCAGCCTCCGGACAACCAAAGCCGATCGGACGACCGGTGCCACCTGTCCAGAGAAGAAACATCGGACTTCCGACGCGCGCCGGACGACCGGTCCCTCACGAGCCGTCGGACGTCCGACACCGACCGGACGTCCGGTACCTGCCTGTGCGCAGCCGCGGGCCTTTGGGCTTGTATCCCTCTCCCACTTACCCCTTCGTGGCTTAGACTATAAATAGACCACCTCCACCTCCTTTCTAGGGTCAGCAAAAGTGATAGCTCATTTATGTGTGAGCTTTGCTCCTACCTTCCTCTACTCTTGAGAGACAGAGAGACTACTACTCCTTTGGAGGCAAGGACCTCCATCTAGGAGAAGATCCTGCGGATTATATCATCAAGACCCCCTCACGGGCAGACCCCCTTCAAGACCTCCTCACGGAGATGA
Source organism: Aegilops tauschii subsp. strangulata (assembly GCF_002575655.3). Classification (NCBI taxonomy): domain Eukaryota; kingdom Viridiplantae; phylum Streptophyta; class Magnoliopsida; order Poales; family Poaceae; genus Aegilops; species Aegilops tauschii. Next base: position 331,053,840 of record NC_053041.3, read on the forward strand.
ACTCTACCATGTATCTTTCCCTTTGTTGGTCATGTACCTTGTGGATCCTGTGTTTGATTGTCTAGTGGATGTGTGATTGGACTTGTTCTTGAGTGTTTCCACTTGTGATTTCTCTCCATTCTTCCCCGTGTTCTTTGTCGGGTGGTTGGTGCGACATATGCCAAGGGATGGCTTATCATTGTGGGAGCCAATAAAACGTCGTCGGTGCCTGGAAACGGGATGAGGCGAAGACATGCACGCCGGCGAATCTTACCCAGGTTCGGGGCTCTCCGAGGAGATAACACCCCTAGTCCTGCTCTGCGGGGTCTCCGCATGATCACTAGATCGATAAAGGGTAGCTACAATTGCTCCTAGAGCTGTTGGGATCAAGGGAGAAGAAGAACAAGGCTAGCTCTTGCTTCTCTCTATCTATGGTGTGTGTGTGCTATGCGTGGGTGTTAACCTAGAAGCCAACTATGCTCAGAGGCCAACCCAGAAGCGAACCCTTTGCATGGGTGCCCCGGGGGGCTTATATAGGCCAACCCCCGGGGGTACAACGGTAATGCGATTGGGAACTGGTCCCAGCCGTCAGTGTCCACGCTCGCCGGCTTCTCCGCCGGCTGCTGGGCCCCGCCGGCTAGTGGGTCCCGCCGGCTGCCGGCTACTTGGTAGACAGGCCGGTCCCACCGCCTAGGGTCTTGTCGGCGGCTGCTTACTGTATCTGCGCCTCTGATGATGAGAGCTTTGTCGAGGTAAGCATGGCTACAGTGGGCCGCCTCGGGGGCTATCACTGTAGCCTCACCTCGTCTTGTCTCCTTATTGGGGCTCCCGCTTCGAGGAAGGGAGTAGCCGGCTTCTGGAGGCCGGCTATACTCTTGGCCGACTAGGAAAAGCCGGGCCCTCCTCGCGCCTCTCTCTAACTGAAGGGGCCCGCAGTCCTCAGGCCGTACAGGAGTGGGTCACGGATGACGTCGAGGCTAGCGTGGCTACAGTGCCGAGCCGCACGGGAGACATCCCTCCCGTACGACCTCCTGTAGCCATGCCCGCCTCGGGCTTCGGGGGTCGTGGGCCGCATTGTGGCCATACCCCGTCAGGTCGCCGTTATGTAGGAGTGGTTGTGGTCTTGGCCGGCTCCTAGGAGTCGGCGTCCTTCTTGGCCGGCTTCTTGGAGTCGGCCACCCCGCGGTCGTCCTGGGGAGGAGTCGGTGAGGCTGGGTCGCCTTCCGGGAGTCGGCTTTAGTGGTAGCCGGCCAGGGAAGGCGGCCCAAATGCTTGGAGTGCTTGAAGGCCCAAAGGCCTGACAAATTTTCCGAAGAGCCAGGGGTAGTCGGTTAGGCTACCCGTGGCCATTCCTCCGACAGTAGTCCCCGAAGCTGATTGGGCTTCGAGGTGGAGTGGGGTTCAAGAAGCTCGATCTGCTTCCTATCGTGACAAGCCGGCAGCTGGGAGCCGGCCTTGGAAAGGCGCGCCGCCTTAGTCGAATTCTCCTGGAGTCGGGGGTGCGGGAACCCGCGGGCACGTGCACCGGGCCGCGGGCCGGCCTCGGGCCGTTGGCGTGCCACGTGGCCGGAAAGCCTGCCAGCCCACGCGCGTGACGGGACGTCGCCGCAGGGAGGGGGCCCGCCACGTCCGCGCCCCGGCCCAGGCGCGGATCCTTTGTATCCCGAAACCGCCCGCACGTTCCGTGCGGCCGTTTCGGCTCGCACTTATGCGTAATAAACGCGAGACGTGGGGGGAGTGGGCGTAGTTAATCCCACGTCTCCCCTCCCACGTCCGGCCTCTTCGGCCGCGTGAGGCTATAAGTAGGGGGAGGTGGAGGGCGGCAGGCCCTCGCACGCTCCTCCTACTTCCACCGTCTTCTTGCCTTGCTCGTTCTCGCGACAGCGCTTCGCCGCCGCGCTCTCCCTCCGCACGCTCCTCCGCCGCCGTGCTAGGTTCCGCTATGCCTCCCCACGTAGAGCAGCTTGGCGGGGATTGGGACGGCTCCATCGTCCATAACGATCACATCGACTTCCTCCGCGACACCCGGCGTCTGCCTAGCGCGGACAAAGTGGAGGTCCGCCTCGTGCCGGAGAAGGAAGTCAGGCCGGCGCCGCGGGAGGGCGAGCGGGTAGTCTTCCGCTCGCACTTCCTGCGCGGCTTTGGCCTGCCAGTGAGCGCCTTCTTCCGCTCCTGGCTGGAATTCTATCAGCTCCAGCCGCACCACCTCACCCCCAACGCGGTGGTGCTGCTGTCGGCCTTCGTCACCCTGTGCGAGGGCTATCTTGGCGTCCTCCCCACCCTCGAGCTCTGGGGGGAGTTCTTCCAGTCGAAGCTGGGCACGCGCGTGCGGGGCGTGCCGGCTCAGACCGGCGCCTTCATCGCGTCGCGGAGATCAGGCGCCGACAACCCCTTCCCCATCATCACACTGATCCAATCGGTGAAGAAGTGGCAGAAGTCATACTTCTACGTGCGGAGCATCACTCCCCGGGGCGACTACCTCAACCTGCCGGCCTACGTGGCCGGCCCACCGGCGGGCAGGCTGCCCCAGTGGTCCTTCTGGGCCGTGACGCTGTCGCAGGGAGGAAACGCCGCCATCGCCCGCCTGTGGGTGATGGTCTAGTCGGAGGGCCTGATGGGGCCCGACCTCCTGGCCGCGTTCGTCACGCGCCGGGTCCTCCCGCTCCAGAGCCGGCCTCATCTGATCTGTCAGATGAGCGGCCAGCTCGATCCAAGCCGAATGTGCACCAAGGAGATGCCACAGCCCGACGCCGCCGACATGGTGAATTACCTCGCCAACTGCCAACTTTCCGAAGACTGGCAATTCGGCAAGGAGCCATATAGCCGCGCCAATCCTCCGCCTACGGTACACTCCCCTCATCTCTTTTTCTCTCTCTCTCTCTCTCAGCTTTGTCGCCGAGTTCCTCTGGGCCGACACTAACTCAGTCGGCTTGCTCTTTTGACAGAGTCCTCTGCTCCGGCCGGCCGGCGGGGCAGACGTGGAGCGCCGCTTCGTCCCCGACCGGACCGAACACGACCAGGAGGACCCCGACCTGGGGGCGGTCCATATGGAGGATGCCGTCGAGCCGGCCGGCGGCGAGGCAGGCGGCTCCGGGTTCACCGCTACCTTCGACGACTGGCCAGACGAGGACGAAGCCGAAGCCGTCCCGCATCGCCAGCCGGCATCCGGACGCAACGCGGGCTCCTCCGGCGCGCAGCCTGCTCGGGGTAGAGGCCAGAAACGTCGCGCCACCCAGGGCATGTTCGATAGCCGGACGAAGAAGCCCAGGGGTGGGGCGGCAGCCACCAGGCGGGAAGAGGCGGCCGCGAAGGCGGCTCGCTTCCGCAAAGTGGTGAAGCAGCCGCAGACTGTGTCGGCGTGAGTTCTCTCTTTCTATGTACTGTCCTTCTTTCTTTCCTTTGGTGGTTCTTGAATCTTCGTCTTCTTTTTCAATGGTCAGAGCTCCGCTATCACTTGAGCAGGCGGCCGCCGGCTCCGTCGTCGAGTCGCCAGGGGGCTCTGGGAGCACCACCCGCCGCGTAGATCCCCGCGCCGCCCTCCTGGAGGCGACGGAAAGGAACGCGCGGGAGGCGCGGGAGGAGCAGGAAGCGCGGGAGGCGGAGGCACGGAGGGCAGCCGCCGCCCAGGCAGCTCGGGAGGAGGAGGCGGCGAAGGCGCTCGCCGAGGCCGCAGCCAAGGCCCAGGCAGAGGCCGAGGCCTAAGCGGCGGCAGGGGAGGCTTTTATGGTCACCGCCCTGCGCACCATGGCGCCCGAGGACGTGGATCCCTCGCCAGGGGGAGCCAGCGGTTCCCAGCCGGGGCTGGGAGGAAGCGGCGACGACGTCGTCATCTTGGGGGAGGCACCGGGGCCGACTCCTCTGACTAGGGCGACCCAAGGCCGCCAGCCTGAGCCTGCGCCCGCACAGTCGACGGAGGGCGAGCTGGCCGCGGGGGCTGATGTGGCGGTCCGGGTTCCGCCAAGCCGGCGTGCAGGGAAGGCCGCGTCTGAGCCGCAGAAGGCTGCGTCGGAGCCACAGCCGGCCGTAGGCTCCAGTTCGTCGGCCCGAGACGCGGAGGCGGCCAGCGCTACCTCGGGGTGGACGCCGGGCGGAGGGACAGCCGTGGTGAACGTCTCTGCACAAGACGTCCGGACCCGGCTACAAGGCCAAGCCACGGCGCTGAGGCAGTTCACCGACGATTTCCTCGCCACGCGGGCAGCCATCCGGGTTAGTATTCCTATCTCGTTCTTTCTTGATCTTGATTTCTCTCGTGGGGGCACGTCAGTGCACCCACTGGGTGTAGTCCCCGAGTTCCGAGTCGGCTGCTGAGCAGGCGGCTTGGAACTTCTTGGAGATTTTGTCTTTGCTGCTTTTGTTCTCACTTCGGTTTTCTGTCCGTCTTGCAGGATTACCACAACCTCCGAGCAGCCGCCTTCAACTCCCAGGCTCGGGAGCTGACTCAGAAGACCGCCGATCTCACTGAAAGCCGAGGTACGTGACTTGATCTTTATCTCATGTGGGGGCGCGTCAGCGCACCCACTGGGTGTAGTCCCCGAGATTCGGGCCGACTGCTGAGCAGTCGGCTCGGATCTTCCTTCATGATTTCTCATTGTTCTTCTTCTTCTATCTCTGCAGTGGCCAACGCCAGTCTGAGGGCACAGCTGGGGGAGTCCCAGACTGCACTTCGTGCCAAGGACGCGGAGCTCGCCGCCTTGGTGCAGGAGCGCGACCGCCTGGTCAAGAAGCTGGCCAACCAGGAGGAAGGTCACAAGGCGGCGCTGAAGGCTGCGCAGGATCGCGAAGCCACCCTCCAGGCCGAGTTCGAGACGGAGGCGGCCGGCTGGGCAGAGGCCAGGCAGACTCTGGTCTCCGGCTATGGCCAGATTGAGGACCTGGTTGACAGTAAGTTGTCTACCCCTTCATTCTTTCTTGCCATCTGCCATTTCGGCTTATTTTTCTGATTTCGGTGTTTCTCTTTTCTTTTCTCCTTCGCGCAGAGTACTTCCCTGGCTAATCAACTGCTGCCAACCAGGCCATCGAAGCCCGTCGCCAGGCGAAGAGGCAAGCCGGCTTCGAGATCTCGCCAACCGCCGGCCGCTCGCTGGAAGAACAGCTCCTGGCAATCCAGGCTCGCATCCAGCCGGCTCACAGGCTGCTCCGCCGGCTTTAGCGCGCGGGATCGCAGGTCTTGGCCGCCCTCTGGCCCGGCCAAGTGGTCCCTCGCACCCCCAGTCGGACCGCCGACTGGCTGGAGGTGGCAGTCAGTCGCTTCGAGGCTTGGAAGGCGTCAGCAGCTCGCTCCGGTGCCAGGCGGGCGCTGGAGTTCGTCAAGGCCTGGTATCCCGGCCTGAACCTGGACCAGCTGGCTACCTGGCGGCAGCAAGCCGACGCGGAGCTGGAGCCGGCGCGGCCGGCCATCATTCGGCGGGCTTCAGCGATCGCCGACTACACCGACACCAACGTCTTCGCCCCTGAGGTGGACAACAATGGAGTCGCCCAGCCGGAAGATTGGTTCGGGCTGGACCCGGCGTACGGCGAGCACTCGGCGGAGGAGATCGACTCCAGCGATGAGGGCGAAGAGGAGGAGGAGGAGGGTGAAGACGCCGAGCCGGCTGGTGGAGTAGCCGTCCAGCCTGACCGTGCCTCCAGCACTACGTCGCGTGCGAGTGCGTCTCCTGCCGCGGGAGGTGGTCAAGCCGGGACCAGCTAGGCGGCCACTTCTTCAGCCGGCGAGCCGCCTTCACCAACCAGCTCGGCCTCCATGTCGCGCCTTAGTCTTCTTTCTTTTGTTTTCCTGTCTTGTTACTTTTGAACAATGTTTGGTTAAGTCTGCACAATTCCACCCACTGGGTGTATTCAAACTTAAGTCTGTTGCCGGCCTGTAGGCGGCTTTATGTATATAAGTCATGCAATCGGTCTTTCCTTGTACTTTCGCTTTTTGTCCTTCTGCTTTTTTCCTTTGCCACCCTCCCTTGACTGCCGCCTCCCTAGTCAAACAGTTGCTCTGCAATCTGTAGCTGGGGAGTGCCTGGCCGATTGGGGAGGGGGAAGTACTTTTAGCTCTGCCGGACTTAAGCTAAGTTTTTTAGGAAGCCAGCCAGCCGGCTGCTTTGACAGCCGGCAGGCATATTTGGAGGCCATCTCTTTGCTATATAGGTTAGTTGTTCCTTAGCCATTTTTTGTGTGGGCGTCCTTTCTGTCTTCTCTCTTGCTAGTCGGACAGTCAGTTCTTTGAGTTGCGACTTTCAACAAGGGAGGACTTGGGAGCCGGCGCACTACTTTGCTGACTTCGGGAAGAACTTTGAATATAGCTCAAGGCGGCCAGTCCCCGGGCCGACTAGTCAGACCCGGTGCCGGACAGGAATTCAGAATGTAATAATACATTCATGGGTATGATACTCATCATTCATAGATAAATAAAAGGCAGTCCCCGAGTACTGTTCGGGGGGCCTGTTGGTTTGTACTTAGCACAAAAGGGGAGCGTGATACATACTGCTTTTCAGCTGTAAAATTGTCTTAGGAGGTTTGCGTTCCATGGTCGCTCCGACTCCTTGCCGGAGTCGTCTCTCTTGCGTGCTCTTGGCTTTTGCGCGTCGATCAAGTAGTAGGAGTCGTTGCCGAGTGCCTTGCTGACGACGAAGGGGCCCTCCCAAGGGGCCGAGAGCTTGTGCTGGCCGGCTATTCGCTGGATCAGTAGGAGCACAAGGTCGCCCTCTTGGAAGGATCTTGGCTTGACCTTGCGGTTGTAGTAGCGGCGCAGGCCTTGCTGGTAGATGGAGGACCGGCTGAGGGCTAACAGCCGGCCTTCTTCCAGTAGGTCGACGCCGTCTTCTCTTGCTTCTTTGGCTTCCTCCTCCGTGTACATGGTGATCCGAGGCGAGTCGAACTCGATGTATGTTGGGATGACAGCCTCGGCACCGTACACAAGGAAGAAGGGAGTGAAGCCGGTTGACTTGTTGGGTGTAGTGCGCAGACTCCAGAGGACAGCCGGCAGCTCTTCGAGCCAACAGCCGGCCGATCGCTCCAGTGGTACAACCAGCCGGGGCTTGATGCCGGAGAGGATAAGTCCATTTGCTCGCTCGACCTGGCCGTTTGACTGCGGGTGGGCAACGGACGCTAAGTCCAGTCGGATGCCCTGCGTCGCGCAGAAACGTGCCAGTGCGCCTTTGGCGAAGTTCGTGCCGTTGTCGGTGATGATGCTGTGCGGCACGCCGTACCGAGTAGTGATGTTGGTGATGAATGTCACGGCAGTCGGCCCGTTCAGCTTCTTGATGGGCTTGGCTTCGATCCACTTTGTGAACTTGTCCACCGCAACGAGTAGATGTGTCATGCCACCGCGGGCTGTCTTGAAAGGGCCCACCATGTCCAGTCCCCAAACGGCAAAAGGCCAGGTGAGGGGAATGGTCTTGAGGGCAGAAGCCGGCAGGTGTTGTTTGGAACTGAAGACTTGACATCCTCTGCAGCTCTTGACTATTTCTTTAGCATCCTCCAAGGTAGTCGGCCAGAAGAACCCGTGGCGGAAAGCCTTGGCCACGAGGGATCTTGAGGTGGCGTGATGGCCGCATTCGCCTTGGTGGATGTCTTTGAGGATTGCCACTCCTTTTTCTGGCTCAACACAATGCTGGAAGACTCCAGTGACGCTGCGCTTCACGAGCTCCCTGTTGATTATTGTGTATGCTGCGGCTCGTCGTTGCACTAGTCTTGCTGCGATCTCATCAGCCGGCAGCTCTCTGCTGACTAGGAACTTGAGGATGGGCTGGGCCCATGAGGGAGCTGTGACTTCTTCTGCTCTTAATGTGGCCACCATGACTCGGGTGGGTGGGTTGGGTGTTGCATTGGAGTCGACCACCGCTTTTTGTGTCGTTGTAGTCCGCAGGCCGACTGCTGCAGTCCCCGGGCCGGGTTCTGAAGTCCCTGGGCCGGGTGCGACTACGTCAGTCCCTGGGGCAGTCGTTGAAGTCCCCGTGCCGCCTGTGGGATTTCTTGAGCCGGATCCGGCTGTTTCTGGCGTAGGCGGTACGAAGATGGAATCCGACTCTGGAGACGGCTTGAGGAGGTGCTGGAGGGAGACACCAGTCGGTATGGCTTGTCGGGTGGAGCCGATCCGTGCTAGGGCATCTGCTTGGTCGTTGTCGGCCCTTGGCACGTGAAGGAACTCGCACCCTTCGAAGTATCCGCTCATCTGCTGGACGAGGAAACGGTAGCTCGCCATGTTTGCGTCCTTGGCGTCCCAGTCGCCAGATGATTGCTGGACCACCAAGTCTGAGTCGCCGTAGCACAGGATCCGGCGTATGCCCAGTTCTTTGGCTAGCCGGAGCCCATGTACGAGCGCCTCGTACTCGGCCATGTTGTTGGAGGCAGCGAAGTGGATCTGCAGCGTGTACTTGAGCTTGTCGCCTTTGGGAGAGGTGAGGACGATGCCGGCTCCCAAGCCGGTGCGCATCTTGGACCTGTCAAAGTGCATCCGCCAATGGGTAGAGTCGGTAGCCGGCGGTAAGTACTGGGTCTCAGCCCAGTCGACGAGGAAGTCGGCCAATGCTTGCGACTTGATGGCGGTGCGGGGTTGATAGAAAATCGTGTAGGGCGCCAAGGCAATGGCCCATTTGGCCACCCGGCGGGATGCATCCCGGCTGCCTATGATCTCGGCGAGCGGGGCAGTGCACACGACCGTGATGGGGTGCTCTTGGAAGTAGGGCTTCAATTTCTTGGCAGCGAAGTACACCCCATAGCACATCTTCTGGTAGTGCGGGTAGTTTTGCTTTGAGCTAGACAGTACTTCGCTGAGATAGTAGACCGGCCTCTGGACCAGCTGGGCTCGGCCTTCCTCCGGGCGCTGGACCACAACAACAGTGCTGACGACTCGGCTTGTCGCGGCGATGTAGAGGAGCATGGGCTCCTTCTCAGTCGGCGCAGCCAGGACAGGCGGAGTGGTCAACATCTTCTTCAACTCATGGAAGGCTTGGTCAGCTTGATCATTCCACTCGAAGTGAGTGGACTTCTTCATGAGTCGGTACAGGGGGAGAGCCTTCTCTCCTAGTCGGCTGATAAAACGGTTCAGGGAGGCTAAGCAGCCGGTGAACTTCTGCACATCTCGTAGCTTGGTGGGAATCTCCATCCTCTCGATGGCCTTGATCTTGACAGGGTTACACTCAATGCCGCGTTCGAAGACCAGGAAGCCTAGCAGCTGGCCGGCTGGCACTCCGAACACGGACTTCTCGGGGTTAAGCTTGATCTGGAATCGGCGCAAGTTGGCAAATGTTTCCTTCAGGTCATCCGGCAAGGTACCGCGCTTCTCTGTCTTCACCACGATGTCGTCCACGTAGACGTGGGCATTTTTGCCGAGTTGTTTCAAGAGACATTTCTGCATGCAACGCTGAAAAGTGGCACCGGCGTTTCTCAAGCCAAATGTCATTGTCAGGTAGCAGAAAGCTCCAAAGGGTGTGATGAAGGCAGTCTTCAGGCGGTCAGCCGGGTCCAACTTGATCTGATGATACCCTGAGTATGCATCCAAAAAACTTAACAGCTCGCATCCGGCTGTGGAGTCTATCACTTGGTCGATCCGTGGCAAAGCAAACGGATCCTTTGGGCAGGCCTTGTTCAAACTTGTGTAGTCTATACACATGCGCCACTTGTTATTCTTCTTCAAAACCAGAACTGGATTGGCAAGCCATTCTGGAAAGAACACTTCCATGATGAAGCCGGCTGCAAGGAGCCGGGCTATCTCTTCTCCCACGATTCTTCGCTTCTCTTCTGATAGTCGGCGGAGGGGTTGCTTGACCGGCTTTGCATCAGCTCGGACATGTAATTTGTGCTCGGCGAAATCCTTCGGGACACCCGGCATGTCCTTTGGGGACCATGCAAAGATGTCTCGATTCTCACGAAGGAAGTCAGCGAGCTCGCCTTCCTATTTACTGTCCAAGTTCGCCCCAATCACGGCGAACCTCTCCGGGTGCTCCGGGTCTAGAGGTATCTTCTTTGTCTCTTTTGCAGGCTGGAAGGAGCCCTGCGCATCACAGTCCTTGGGGTTGGGGGACAAGGCCGGCTACTTGCTGGCCATGGCCACAACCCGCTCCAACATTTTCTTCTCTTCGGCCACCACGAGGGACTCGGCCAGCCGGCTGCTGGCCATGGCACACTCGATGGATTTCTTGTAGTCGCCGGCTACCGTGATGATCCCCTTCGAGCTCGGCATCTTCATCTTCAGGTAGGCATAGTGGGGTACAGCCATGAACTTGGCCAAAGCAGGTCGGCCAAGTAATGCATGATATGGGGCTCTCCAAATCCACCACCTCGAACCATATTGCTTCCCGGCGAAAGTGATCTTTATCTCCGAAGAGAACATCCATCTTGATCTTGCCGATTGGAGAGCAAGATAGGCCGGGTACGATACCATGGAAGACGGTGCGGCTTGGCATGAGCTGCTTCGCTTTGATGTTCAGCTTGTCCATGGTATCGCGGTACAGGATGTTGATACTGCTTCCGCCGTCTGTTAGGACGCGGGAAAATCTGGCAGCTCGCCTCTCCGTCACAAGGGTGACGTCCAAGACCATAGCATAGGAGCCAGGCGAAGGCATCACCTCTGGGTGGTTAGCCTGGCTCCAGCTGATGGGCTTTTCCGACCAGTGCATGAACTCGGCGGTGCTAGAGGCGACTGCGTTTACTTCTTGGTGCTACCGGCGTCGGCTGCGCTTGTCGTCGACTTGACTTGTGAAGACGACGTAGGCGTCGTGCGCTTCGGGGAACTTGTCTTGGATGGCGCCGACTGCCGGCCGGGCCGCCGGCTGCTGGGGAGCTGGAGGCGGAGGCGGCACCATCCCTTCGCCTTTGGTGATGCGGGTGAGCCAGTGGCATTTCCGTGTTGTATGGTTGGACGGCTTCGCGCCGCTGTGGAACTTGCAGGGAGCATCGAGTGCTTGTTCGTAGGAGAAGGACGGCTGCCAGGGCGGCCGGCCACCCTTCTTCTTGGGAGCGGGCCGCTCTTCGGGCTGCTCGTCTTCAATTGTGGCCACCTGCCGACTGGAGGAAGTCGGCATGGGGCCCTTGCGCTTGTGGTCGTTCTGGTAAGGGCGCCGGTTAGGGTCGCCAGCCGGTGTTTTGGGAGCCGGGGCAACTACCTTCCCCGAGGCGTCCACTCGGAGCTCGGTCTTCATGGAGGAGTCGACAGTGGCATACTTGTCGGCGATGACTAGTAGCTCGTCGAGGGTAGCCGGCTCGTCGCAGAGGAGTCGGTGCTTGAGGAGGGTGCCCTCTTGGCACCCGGCAGTGAAGTACTCGATGGCCTGGACCTCGTGCACTCCCTCACAGGAGTTGCGGAGCTTGGCCCATCGCGTGAGGTAGTCGCGGGTCGACTCGTTGGGCCCCTGGACGCAGAGGGAGAGCTGGCGAGGCTTGGGAGGCCACTTGTAGGTGCTGGTGAAGTTGCGGACGAAAACTTCGGTGAAGTCCAGCCAGCTGTTGATGCTGTAGGGCTTGAGGCTGTTGAGCCATGTGCACGCCGTGCCTTGAAGCATCAAGGGGACGTACTTCACGGCAACGCGCCGATTGCCGTTGGCGATGCTGACGGCTGTGGAGTAGTCGATGAGCCAATCTTCCGGCTTCACCGAGCCGTTGTACTTGGGTGTGTCTCTGGGGAGCGAGAACCCTTTTGGGAAGGGCTCGTCGCGGATGCGGGGGCCAAAGCATGGCGGGCCGACATCGTCTTCTTCTTCTAGCGCCAAGGATCGAGCAAGGCGGTCGATCCTGTGGCGGGCGCCGTTTTCGCCGACTCCTTCTCGGCGGCCGAGTCGGTCACCAAGAGTCGGATGGGTGACAGGCGGTGGAGTGAGGCGTCTTTCTCTTCGAGGCGAGGGAGGAGGCAGGTTTCCCTGGTGCTCTACGGCCCGAGGGCGGCCATCCGCGTCGCGCTCGATGGTAACGCGAGTCCGGCTGCGGCTGGCAGCCGGCTCCTTGTCTTTCTTCTGGCACGCGCCGCTTGCAGCCGGCGAGCGGGACGTCGCGGCGTGCTCCCGGCGCGGGGGATGGCTATCAGCTCGGGCGCCGGCTTCGTGCCGTTCTGCAGCCGCGTCGATCAGCTGCTGGATCCGTCTTGTCATGTAAGGGAGCTCATCGGCTCCCAGCCCATTGAGCTCCTCTGCTGCCGCCTGAGCGGCTCGCAGGTTCTCAAGTGGGGTGGCGTAGACGGGGCGATCCGCGCCCAGCATGCTGGCAACGGCTGCGCCGCGCTTCTGGACGAAGCCGGCTCGGCTCGGACCGCTAGGCGGCAGCGTCCCGAAGGCAGCGCGGTCGACTTCGCGCTGGTGGGCCTCGGTGAGGCGTCTCATCGAGGCTATCTTCTTGCTCTCCGCGATGAGGGCAAGACGGCGTGCCTCCAGGGTCTCGGCGTCGGCGTCGGTCGGGATGGGGACGGAGAGGTCGTGCATCGCCGCTTGCTGAGCGTCGCGGGTGTTCTCGCCCGAGTTGGAGATGTGGCTGATGACCAGCACTTCGGTGACAGTGCTGCTGCCGCTGTCAGCTCGAGGGAGGGGGTCGTCGAAGACCACCACGTCGGAGGGGTAGGCGTCGAGCGGCGCGGTGTCGGAGTCGACGAGCATCGGGTCGGTGGAGCCGACCGACTCCATGTCCGCGGCAGGCTCGCTGGAGACGTGAAGTTGGTCGAGGAGGCTGACGAGGCGGCTCTCGGGGTAGTCGGTGCCTGCGTCGGACGCAGGCTCGTCGGAGATGCGAGTCTCGCCAAGCAGATCGGCGAGACGGCTCGCTGCACAGGCGCCGTCGATGCCTTGCAGCGCGTCGGGGCAAGCGCCATCGGGCACAGCAGGCTGGCTGCGCTCGCGAGGAAGGAAGAGGGTTCCCGTCCATAACAGGTCTCCGGACGACGGTGCACCTGGCCCCACGGTGGGCGCCAAATGTCGGGTGGTTGGTGCGACATATGCCAAGGGATGGCTTATCATTGTGGGAGCCAATAAAACGTCGCCGGTGCCTGGAAACGGGATGAGGCGAAGACATGCACGCCGGCGAATCTTACCCAGGTTCGGGGCTCTCCGAGGAGATAACACCCCTAGTCCTGCTCTGCGGGGTCTCCGCATGATCACTAGATCGATAAAGGGTAGCTACAATCGCTCCTAGAGCTGTTGGGATCAAGGGAGAAGAAGAACAAGGCTAGCTCTTGCTTCTCTCTATCTATGGTGTGTTTGTGCTATGCGTGGGTGTTAACCTAGAAGCAAACTATGCTCAGAGGCCAACCCAGAAGCGAACCCTTTGCATGGGTGCCCCGGGGGGCTTATATAGGCCTACCCCCCGGGGGTACAACGGTAATCCGACTGGGAACTGGTCCCAGCCGTCAGTGTCCACGCTTGCCGGCTTCTCCGCCGGCTGCTGGGCCCCGCCGGCTAGTGGGTCCCGCCAGCTGCCGGCTACTTGGTCGACAGGCCGGTCCCACCGCCTAGGGTCTTGTCGGCGGCTGCTTACTGTATCTGCGCCTCTAATGATGAGAGCTTTGTCGAGGTAAGCATGGCTACAGTGGGGCTCCTGCCTCACCTCGTCTTGTCTCCTTAATGGGGCTCTTGCTTCGAGGAAGGGAGTAACCGGCTTCTGGAGGCCGGCTATACTCTTGGCCGACTAGGAAAAGCCGGGCCCTCCTCGCGCCTCTCTGTGACTGAAGGGGCCCGCAGTCCTCAGGCCGTACAGGAGTGGGTCGCGGATGACGTCGAGGCTAGCGTGGCTACAGTGCCGAGCCGCACGGGAGACGTCCCTCCCGTACGGCCTCCTGTAGCCATGCCCGCCTTGGGCTTCGGGGGTCGTGGGCCGCACTGTGGCCATACCCCGTCAGGTCGCCGTTATGTAGGAGTGGTTGTGGTCTTGGACGGCTCCTAGGAGTCGGCGTCCTTCTTGGCCGGCTTCTTGGAGTCGGCCACCCCGCGGTCGTCCTGGGGAGGAGTCGGTGAGGCTGGGTCGCCTTCCGGGAGTCGGCTTTAGTGGTAGCCGGCCAGGGAAGGCGGCCCAAATGCTTGGAGTGCTTGAAGGCCCAAAGGCCTGATAAATTTTCCAAAGAGCCAGGGGTAGTCGGTTAGGCTACCCGTGGCCATTCCCTCCGACATTCTTCATGTTCTTCGAGGGATCCCACTCCAATCGTGAAAGATCGGCCTACACCGGGTTAGCCCCATATCATATGGTATCAGAGCCACGTTAATCACGTATTTGGAGTTCCTCCCATCGTTTTCTAGACTTCTTTTGCTTGATTTCGTCCTAAAATTTCGAAAATCCCCACCAAAAATAGCCCCGTATCATATGGTATGAGAGCCATATAAAAAATCAACAAAACTCACAGATAAATGAGCCGTCATCCTACCAAAGCTCACACATAAATGAGTGAATCCATGGATCAAAATCAACAAAACTTCTTCAAACCAACAAAACTTCTTGGTATCAACATATCATATCTTGTGTCACAAGTTTTTTCCCGCATATATACAATTGCTATCTTGGTTTGTGCACTTCGCATAAGTGGCCATATAAAAAAAAGCTTTTAAGCAAAGAAAAAGAGAAAGAGCAAAGAAGCTTGTAAGTAAGTGCCATAGCATTATACCACATTGCATATAAGATTGTCATATCCGATCATCTTGGATCAAACACCGGGAACCATACATACATAGCAACTTGGGATAGAAAGTTGATACATTTTGCATCTTATAGGTTGTGCACAAGTGTCGTATCCGCCTATTGAGCAATCGTGCTAGCGTCTCTCTTGAGTTGTGCAACACGAGCGTTTTCCGTGGACTCCACATTTTGTGCTCATTCCTTGGTTGCATGACCCCCTTTATCTATCCGTGTGTGTGTTTCTGTGTGCCACATATTGCTATTGGTCTACTTGTTTCACTTGCGAATCTATGAATCTCTTTCAACATTATTGACTCTTGCTAACATTTTGCATTAAATTTTTGTGCCACTATCCTCACCAAGCTACTCCATAAGCTTTACTTGATAGGTGTGAGTGAAAAAGTTTGGTACCAATTCCACTATTCTTTCATCTCACATTGAGTGAAACGGGATACATTCTCAACTTTGGGAAAAGGTAACTTGGTATTGTTTATCTCATTTCCTACTCACCTCTACTCGAGTCTTGTGATGGATAGGCAAGGCATTTCACCTTCGGTCTACAACAACAACAACAAGTTCGATGCCACGAACAACAACTTCGACACCAAGATGCAAGCTCAAATGGAGGAGATCAAAACCCTCATCAAGTCCTACATGCGATCTTCCTCATCTTCAAGAAGACGCTCAAGAGCACATGCTTCCGAGCTACCATCTCCGGAAAAATCATATCAGCATCGACAAAAATCACATCAGCATCGACACCATCACCAACAAGAACGTGAAGGTCAAGAGCTCAACACCAACAACTGCTCAACGACTTCACCATCTCCCTTGGCATCTTCGCCAAGCGACTTCAAGGCATCTTCGCCTATGGACATACGACATCTTCGCCTACAAGCACCTCAAGACTACGCTCAAGAGAAGCTCCCCAAGCTCAAGTCCGCGTCTTCCATGAGCTACTACGACCTCGACACCGACCACGTGATTCCTTTCTATGGGACTCCAGAACCCGAGGAGTATCTCGAGTGGGAGCGCCTAATGGACGACTACCTCAAGCTACATCAAGTTCCTCCCGAAGATCAAGTGAAGTGCGCCACAAGGAACTTCCATGACTATGCGCCCACATGGTGGCTTCACACACCTTCGGAGAGCTATGACATGAGTTCGCCCAAGACGAAGAGAGATTTGTGGAGAGTTCGTGCCTCCAACCTACACGGAACAATTTCAACGCCAATTGGACAGCACCACCCAAGGATCCAAGTCCATCGATGCATACTTCAAGGAGATGAAGAATGCCTTGCGACGAGCCGGCGTGGACAACCCAATGTCAATGAAGTTTCACTTCATGATAGGATTGCACAACGACATCTCCAATACTATCTTCCTTGAGAACTACAAGTCCCTCGACGACAAGTAGATTGGTGCTCTCAAGGCGAAACAAGAACTCATGAAGGCCAAGGCTTCTCCACCCCAAGCTCACTTCGCAACGACCAAGCTCCATGAGAACGAGCATGAGGATAGTACCACCAAGATGTCCAATCCCGACGAGCTCCAAGACGATGCTTCCAAGTTGGACTTCACCGCCATCCCTCTTTGTGGCATTGATGGTGCCGAGTCTACCTCGACTCTTTTTCAAGATGGTGCAGCGACAACTATGACTACGGAGCCTCTCGAGGACCAAGCTTTGGAGGCGAGCGACAAGGTGGCGAGCAAGGATGATGCTTCCATCTTAGGAGGCGAGAGTGATGAGGTGCCATCTTCGGCCTTCTCCACGGCGACGGTGACGAGATGATCGAGCATGGGATTTTCCCTTCAGTCATGGAGGATAGTGATGATGTGTCATCTTCGGCCTTCATCCACGGCGACGATGACGAGATGGTTGAGCATGGGATTTTCCCTTTGACCACGGCGATGTATTATGACTTGAGTGACTTTAGCCACCATATTGAGTGTGAGAGTGAGTTCACCACAAGCCCCATATATGATGAGTTACCCCAATTCCCATGTGAGGAGAGCCACAAACCCCACCACTTGAGTGAGATGAGTGACTCCACCATATGTGAGTTTGAGTGCACCTATTTTGAGGGAGTGAGTGAACCACCACATAGAGAGAGTGAGGAAGTTGATAGGTCACGTGAGGACATTTGCATTTCTAACAACTTGACCTCTACCTCTATTGTGTCTTCTCATTTGGTGCTAGGTCCCATTTATGATGATGCGCCAATCCTCGACGACTTCGTCCTCCCTTTGGACAAGACGATGGCCATGGTGGAATATGATGCACCCCCACATGGTTCCATCAAGACGAAGATGACCAACATTTTGTCTTTCCAACCTCACCTACACCACTTGAGTGGAATGAAAATGGTATCATAGGTGACGGTGATGCTCTAGTCCCACTAGTGGACATTCTTGACATTGATTGCTTGCATGATGTTGATCAACCTATTACCATGCTTCATGCTAGTGCGATTTCCCCATGCGATGATTTACCCATTTATGATGATTATGATGATTGCCATGTGGAGTCTATTAGTTGTGATGCCATGTTACATAGGATTCCTTGTGACAATTCTTTAGGTCACATCATGTTTGACAATCCGCTTGACTTGTCATATGCTATGCATGAGATCAACAATGTGTCCTATTTGCAATCTCATCGTAGTGACTATGCATATGCCATTAAAATAAACCCAATTTGCACATATGGCATAGATGACAAGCCCATGGTTATTGGCATTTGTTTTTCTTGTGATGATATTGATATGCCCCCTTTGCATCATTTATCTCATATGCCATGCCATGCCATGACCACCTACCTTCGGATATGCATTGTTTTGGATGTTGTCCATTTTCTCCATATGATGTTTCTGATATTGCTCATGAGAAGACCCCCATAGTTTCCTCATACATGTTTGGAGATTATGATCACTCCCATCCATTGCATGATCCAAACACTTGTCTACACCATATGCTCCACATGAATGAAAATGCTATTGATGTGCCATATACTTGCATTCTCAGTTTGTGTCCTCATCGTGTCATACATAATAACTATTCTTTCATGATGGATGACATGTTCTTATACCATGCATCAAATTTCTTTGAGCGATGCTTACCTTGTACTAACTCACACATGCACATACACATCATGATGGATGATGTGTACATTTACCACACACACAATTTCTTTCGTTTGTGCCTCTTTTGTGTAGGTACCCATTGTCGGTGTCAAAACCGGCGGATCTCCGGTAGGGGGTCCCGAACTGTGCGTCTAGGATCGATGGTAACAGGAGACGGGGGACACAATGTTTACCCAGGTTTGGGCCCTCTCTATGGAGGTAATACCCTACTTCCTGCTTGATTGATCTTGATGAATATGAGTGTTACAAGAGTTGATCTACCACGAGATCGTAATGGCTAAACCCTAGAAGTCTAGCCTATGAGTATATGGTCATGAATCTGTCCTATCCGGACTATGCTCTCCGGTTTATATAGACACCGGAGAGATCTAGGGTTACATGAGGTCGGTTACATAGGAGGAAATCTTCATAATAGGTCACCTAGCTTGCCTTCCACGCCAAGTAGAGTCTAATCCGGACACGGGTATTGTCTTCGGCCTTCGTATCTTCACAGCCCATCAGTCCGGCCCATGGATAACAGGCCGGACGCCCGAGGACCCCTTAGTCCAGGACTCCCAGAGTAGCCCCTGAACCTGGCTTCAATGACGAGGAGTCCGGCGCGCAGATTGTCTTCGGCATTGCAAGGCGGGTTCCCCTCCTTCCGAACTCCAAGATAGTCTTCGGACATGATGATTACATCCGGACCTATTACACACCATGCACAACTGCAGAGAGAATATATGTATTACACGAGTTCCATCCGCTGATAGTTTTCTACAATGTGACAGGACGTCCGTTCGGTCACAATTTCGAACCGTTTGTCCCACGTTTCAGGACGCAGTTGCTATTGGCACGTCTTGTCGAAGCAGAGATCATGTCCCCTTATTGCAGGATTCTCATCAATGCGGGCATGGGTAACCCAACCGTGTTGTTTACACGGCCCTTGGGAATAGGCGAGTTGAAGGCGAGCAGGGAGGCGTTTGACATTTGCGGCCTCTATAAGGGGGTAAGGACTCCCTTCTTCCACCCACGCCCTTTCTCTTCCTCAACCTTTCAGTCCCTGAGCTCTAGCGCCGAAGCCTTAGCTTCTCTCTTGTTCGAGAAAATACTCCAAAGATGTCCGGATCCGGAGCTGGAGGTAAGTGGATGGCCTCTCATCGACTCCAAAAATACTCCAAAGATGTCAAGAAGAAAGACATCAAGGAGCTCCGGGAGGCCGGATATCTGGCCAAAGAGATCGCTCATCGACTCCTGGCCAAGGGACAGATCGTCCCCACTCCCGAGCCCCACGAGAGGGTTGTGTTCCTTACACATTTCATCCGCGGGCATGGGTTCCCTCTTCACCCATTCGTCCGGGGGTTGATTTTTTACTACGGCTGGATTTTCATGACCTAGCCCCCAACTTCATCCTCAACATTTCGGCGTTTATCGTCGTCTGTGAGGCTTTTCTCCGCATCCCGCCTCACTTCGGCCGGTGGCTGAAGACCTTCAATGTGAGGCCGAAAGTTGTGCGTGGCCAGCAAGCAGAATGCGGAGGCGCTATGGTGGGCAAGATGCCCAACGTCACCTGGCCCGAAGGTTCATTTACGGAGATGGTGAAGGGGTGGCAATTGGGGTGGTTCTACATCACCAAGCCGCGCGATGCTAACTGGTTAGCGGCCCCCGAATTCTGATCCGGAATCCCGATGCGGCTCACCTCCTGGCAAGAGAGGGGCCTAACCTAGGGTCCCTCAGACGAGCTGACTGGGGCTCCAGACGTGCATCCAGAACATGATAGAAAGGAAAATCAAGCTCGTCAACATGGTCCAGGTCATGCTTGTTCGTCGGGTCCTTCTGTGCCAACGCCGATCTAGTAACTTGTGGGAGTTCGAGCCGGCCAAGCACCAGTCGCTACTGCGGCTCTTCGGCACGACGCACGAAGAAATCTAGAAGGTGCTCTTCAAGGCCGGTGAGACGCCACCGCCTACGACCGAAGACCGCGGGCTTAGTATAAAGCGCCAGCCCAACCCGGTCAGTTCCTTTAATGTTTTCAAGGAGCATCCCCTACTAGCATATTTTGAGAGGAAATTTAAGCTTCCTCCCCCTATTTTCAGGCCTGGATTAAGTTGGCCGAGGAGATCAGCTGTCCGGCTCCGCTGCCCGAGGACCAAGAATTTCCATTATTGGAGAAGATGATATTCCCTGCACCCTACGAGGTGCCGGAGAAGACGGCTAAAAAGGCGGCCCAAGGGCTCAAGAAGGGCCTTTGCCGAAGAAGCACTCCAGATGAGTCGTCCGAAAGCGAGACTTCCTCTTCATCTGCTGACGACAGCGATGAAGAGGAAGAAGAAAACGACTCCCCACCTGAAGCGGGGAGGAAGAAGAGAGCGGCCCCCACAAGCCCGGAGGCGGAAGCGCCTAAAACGGTTAAAGGCTCCTTTGCGGATAACTCCGCGTGGGACGTCGACAGCAGTCCAGAACGACCTCGCAGGACTAAGCATCGGGCTGTTTCGTCAGTACCAGAATTCGCAAAAGTCTGGCCTTCCTGGTTTGTAATATTGACATATCGTAAACTTTTGTCATTGCAGTCCGGCGCGCTGTGACTCCCCGCGATCCTCGACAGAGGATTCGCTGGACACAGAGGAGATGGCTAGCATATCTCCGCCACCTGCTCATTCTGTCTCACTCAAGGGTGATGATGAGGTGGTGTCCAAAAAGGCCTTCCCAAGCGATGGGAAGGTTCCGGAGATCATTGGGGTGACGCCCCAGGATGACTCCTCGGACACCGGGCACACGGGGAAAAAGCCCCCATGGAGACTGGTGACGGGGTCCGAGTTCCCTTCGGACCTCAGTCGGATACCATTCCGGAAATCTATACGGCTCTGGGGTCCAGCGAACGGCATTCCCCCCAAGGAGGGAGCGTGCCTGTCCCATCGGCGACCTCTGTCCAACCAGAGGCACCGGATAATCTGCTGGAGGCGCTGCGAGGCGCCTCTATCGTGGATGAACATCGTGTCCTTATGGACACGGTAATAGAGAAGGTTCAGTTCACTAAAGGCGGACTGACCGAAGCCTGCACTAGCCTTCTAACAGGCTTTGAGGTAAGTAATGTGATTATAGGAAAAATATCGCAATATAGACAGTAGCCCTTGGTACTCTGTTCGGTGTTCGGGAAGAAAAGCCTAACAGAGGATCAAAAAATCGCAGGAGTCTAACTTGAGTTGTCTATGTGAATAAGCAGGTATCGCTGCAGGCTGCCACTGCTCATGCTGTGGAGGTATCTGGACTAAAGCAGAAATTGGAGCGGGCAGAGGAGGAGCTCGGCCGCGTGAAGAAGCAGTTGGAGGATAGCCAAGGTATGTAGTAACCCGTGGGTACATTTCAAAAAAATGAATAGTCTGACCGGATTGATAGTGTCATAAACTTTGTTAGGGGCCACAACCGAGGTGGCAACCCTTAAGAAGGCGCTAGCCGAGGCCGAGGACAAAGCGGCCAAGGAACGTGCTTTGCGCGAGAAGCACGAGGCCCAGGTTGGCGAGGCGCAGTAACAGCTCCAGGGCGTGATAGAGAAATTTGAGTCCTTGGAGCGCGATTTTAAGGCGCAGGAGTCCGAATTGGCGAAGGCTCGCCAGAGCGTGCAAGATGCACGAGCCGAAGCCCAGAGCACTCTCCAGGAGATTCAAGTGGCCCAGAAAATTGCGGTGGGTGAGTCTTTCACCATGCCGAGCAAGCATGTAGAGAAAACGTCCCTTGTATTTGTCCTGAATTTTGTTTTTCCACGGGCATTTTCAGGTCTGCCGCTCAGTGTGTCGGACGCGGCCGAGCATTATAGAGCCAAAGAAGGGATGTCTATGGAGAAGCTGTTCTGGTCCCAATATCTGGGATCTGAACATCCGATGCCCTTCAGCGACCAGCTGAAGCAGTTGGTCGAGCTGCACAGGTTGGCAGAGCTGGCCATTAAGGATCTGATAGTCCGGCTGTGGCCTACCGATCCTATACCTGGCAGCTATTTCAGACTTGTGCAGCGGCTTGTGAGTGCCTGTCCGCGGCTCGAAGCCGTGAAGCGGTCGGTGCGCATTGAAGGTGCGCGTATGGCTTTTGCCTGCGTCAAGACGCATTGGGCGAAGCTGGATGCCAAGAAGCTAATGACCGAAGGACTGCCGGAGGGCAAGGAGCATCGTCGACCCCAGCACTATTTTGATGGCGTCCTGGAGGGGTCCCGCCTTGCAGCGGAGCAATGTTCAAAGGATATTATATTCCCATAAGAACATGTGTATTATCTTGCCCTGTAATATGGAACAAAGATGTTATGTAGTATAATTTTTATGATTTTAAATTTTACCTCCTGTGCGGCCATTTATTAATCTGGGGGATGACCAGTCGTCGGCTTCTGCCCCCACGTAGATAGTACGGGGGTGTTCGGGATAAATCTAAACACTCTTTACTCCACATTCTTGTCCTTAAAGGAGGTGTTTAGCGCAGCGAACAAGGCAATCAGACTATGCGGCCTTTACCGCCCCCACTTAGCCATAGGAGTTTGACAGTTAATAAAGTTGGCGAAGCCCCTAGTGTTCTGCAGGCCGAATTAGGGGCGCTATACACGCCAAATCGGAAGAACCGATTCTTCATAAGAAGCGAAAGAAATCTCCAACGATTTGGAACCTCACGAACAGCTGACCGGCTCACGCCGCATCATGACAGTCAATTTGCGGCTTTTTCTACCGAGGTGCTCGTCCGGAAGAACCGGGACACAATCGCAGTAGTTATCCCTTTACTACCCTAGCCGACATAGCGGAACGTAAGGTACTAAGCACAGGAGCCGGGCAACCCAACTATTGACCAAAGACATGATTCGGAGCCGATGCATATAATGCTATAAGTTCGGGGTGCCGAACTATACTGAAAAAGTGTTTGGACTTTTATTGCCGTGATGCGGGGTATAATGAAGCCCCTAGCGTACTATTATGTACCATGATGTAAGTGTGCGATGAGTAATAGATACTGAGGTGAGGAAACGGAAAATATTAAGTAATGAGCTGACGCCACCATTTATTCACCGTTGTGATGTAGTCAGTACGTCGAGGCAGACTTTGTACTAGTAATGCGATAAGCAAGTAAGGCTATTTAACATGCCGTAACCAAGGGCGAGCTGCATGCGGGTATGTAAGACAAGTATACTAATCGTTGATTAGAGACCACCTGGGGGTTCCCTTGTACGCCATAGCTCGTTGCGTCCTTGGTGTGTTCTACGAACGGGTCGTCCGTATAGACCTTGAAAAATAAAAGAAAAACCCGTAAAAAGATAAAGCAGGAGCGTGCGAATCCCAGGGTCTATTAAGTCGTACTGTGGATTGCGAGCGAGTTGTGTCTCCGTCCGTACCCATGGGGTTTC
Organism: Aegilops tauschii subsp. strangulata; assembly: GCF_002575655.3. Taxonomy (NCBI): domain Eukaryota; kingdom Viridiplantae; phylum Streptophyta; class Magnoliopsida; order Poales; family Poaceae; genus Aegilops; species Aegilops tauschii. The sequence goes on from NC_053041.3 coordinate 331,076,883, forward strand.
GAGTGCGTAGTTTTAAATGCGTGTGGTACTTACAGCATTGCCTCGTCAGGGCTGGGACAGAGGCCGAATAGCTAGTTTGGCTTGTGACGAGCCGAGCTGTCCTGCTGCAGTGTAGTCCGGACCCTCTTAATGATGTCCAGGGGCTCGGCAGCCGGATTATAGTCCTGCTTGAGAAGGCCACTCTGTACATGTGCTGCTAGGGCGGCAGTGTGCTCCTCTGTACGGAGGGAGCGTTCCGTATTTCCGTTTACCGTAATGACGCCACGTCGACCGGGCATCTTGAGTTTGACATAAGCATAGTGTGGCACCGCGTTGAATCTAGCGAATGCGGTTCGTCCAAGCAGTGTGTGATAGCCACTGCGAAATTGGACGATATTGAATATTAGTTCTTCGCTTCGGAAGTTATCCGAGGAGCCGAACACTACCTCCAGCGTTATTGAGCCCGTACAACGGGCCTCTACGCCTGGTATGACTCCTTTAAAGGTAGTCTTCATGAGCTTGACTCGTGAAGGGTCGATGCTCATTTTACATACTGTATCCTGATAGAGCAGGTTGAGGCTGCTACCACCGTCCATTAGGACTCGAGTCAGGTGAAATCCATCGATGATTGGGTCAAGGACCAGTGTGGCTGAACCGCCATGCCAGATGCTAGTCGGATGGTCTCGGCGGTCGAAGGTGATCGGGAATAATGACCACGGATTAAACTTCGGGGCGACGGGCTCTACCGTCTAGACGTCCCTGAGTGCGCGTTTGTGCTCCTTTTTGGGGATATGTATAGCGTATATTATGTTCACCGTTTTGACTTCAAGGGGGGATTTCTTTTGCCCCCCGGTGTTCGGCTGCCGGGGCTCTTCGTCATCGTCCTCGCTCTGCGATTCCCCTTCTTTGTTTCTGTTATTTACCTTGCTGGCTTGTTTAAATACCCGGCAATCTCTGTTAGTATGGTTGGCCGGTTTGTCTGGGGTGCCATGTATTTGGCAAGGACGATCGAGTATGCGGTCCAAGCTGGATGGTTTTCCACTGCTCCTTTTATAGGGCTTCTTTCGTTGGCCGGACTTGGGAGCACTGAATCCGGCATGAACTGTTGTGTCATCGGTGTTATCGCCATTGCTTCGGCGTTTGTTTCTATTGTGCCGTAACTTGCCGGTGCTGTTTTTTACCTCGGAGGAGCTTGTTTCGTTTGCCGTGTTTGTACTACGAGCCAGCCAACTGTTCTCTCCTGCGCAAAAGCGGGTCATGAGTGCCGTGAGGGCTGCCATGGACTTAGGCTTTTCTTCGCCGAGTTGGCGTGCTAGCCATTCGTCACGGATGCTGTGTTTGAAGGCTGCTAAGGCCTCGGCGTCCAGACAGTCAACGACCTAGTCCAGAATTTTCTGGCTGATTCTCCAGGTTGTTGAACTATGTGGCTTAAGTCATCGGCATCTGGTGGCTGGACATAAGTGTTGGGGAATGTAGTAATTTCAAAAATTTCCTACACACACAGGATCATGGTGATGCATAGAAACGAGAGGGGAGAGTGTGTCCACATACCCTCGTAGACCGAAAGCGGAAGCGTTAGCACAATGCGGTTGATGTAGTCGTCGTCTTCACGATCCGACCGATCAAGTACCGAACGCACAGCACCTCCGAGTTCAGCACACATGCAACTCGATGACGTCCCTCGAACTCTGATCCAGCAGAGCTTTGAGGGAGAGTTCCGTCAGCACGACGGCGTGGTGACGATGGTGATGTTCTACCGACACAAGGCTTCGCCTAAGCACTGCTACGATATTACCGAGGAGGATTATGGTGGAGGGGGGCACCACACATGGCTAAGAGATCCAAGGGATCAATTGTTGTATCTTCCAAGGGTTCCCTCCCTCCCCGTATATAAAGGATTGGAGGAAGGGGTAGAGGGCCGGCCCCTATGGCGCGCCCTGGAGGAGTCCTACTGCCACCGGGAGTAGGATTCCCCCCCTTCCAAGTAGTAGGAGTAGGAGTCAAGGAAAGGGAAGAGAGAAGAGAAGGAAGGAGGGGACGCAGCCCCTCCCCCTAGTCCAATTCAGACTAGGCCTTGGGGGGGCACGCAACCTCTCCTGTCTCTTTCCCCTAATGCCCAATAAGGCCCATATACTCCCCGGCAAATTCCCGTAACTCTCTGGTACTCCGAAAAATACCCGAATCACTCGGAACCTTTCCGTTGTCCGAATATAGTCGTCCAATATATCGATCTTTACGTATCGACCATTTCGAGACTCCTTGTCATGTCCCCGATCTCATCCGGGACTCCGAACTACCTTCGGTACATCAAAACACATAAACTCATAATACAACCGTCATCAAACTTTAAGCGTGCGGACCCTATGGGTTCGAGAACTATGTAGACATGACCGAGACACGTCTCCGGTCAATAACCAATAGCGGAACCTGGATGCTCATATTGGCTCCCACATATTCTACGAACATCTTTATCGGTCAAAGCGCATAACAACATATGTTGTTCCCTTTGTCATCGGTATGTTTCTTGCCCGAGATTCGATCGTCGGTATCTCAATACCTAGTTCAATCTCGTTACCGGAAAGTCTCTTTACCCGTTCCGTAATACATCATCCCGCAACTAACTCATTAGTTACAATGCTTGCAAGGCTTATAGTGATGTGCATTACCGAGTGGGCCCAGAGATACCTCTCCGACAATCGGAGTGACAAATCCTAATCTCGAAATACGCCAACTCAACAATTACCTTCGGAGACACCTGTAGAGAACCTTTATAATCACCCAGTTACATTGTGACGTTTGGTAGCACACAAAGTGTTCCTTCGGTAAACGGGAGTTGCATAATCTCATAGTCATAGGAACATGATTAAGTCATGAAGAAAGAAATAGCAACATACTGAACGATCAAGTGCTAAGCTAACGGAATGGGTCAAGTCAATCACATCATTCTCATAATGATGTGATCCCGTTAATCAAATGACAACTCATGTCTATGGTTAGGAAACTTAACCATCTATGATCAACGAGCTAGTCAAGTAGAGGCATACTAGTGACACTCTATTTGTCTATGTATTCACACATGTATCCTATTTCTGGTTAATACAATTCTAGCATGAATAATAAACATTTATCATGATATAAGGAAATAAATAATAACTTTATTATTGCCTCTAGGGCATATTTCCTTCAGTCTCCCACTTGCACTAGGGTCAATAATCTAGTTCACATCGCCATGTGATTTAACATCAATGGTTCACATCTTTATGTGGTTAACACCCGTAGTTCACATCGACATGTGACCAACACCCAAAGGGTTTACTAGAGTCTGTAATCTAGTTCACATCGCTACATGATTAACACCCAAAGAGTACTAAGGTGTGATCATGTTTTGCTTGTGAGATAATTTTAGTCAACGGGTCTGTCACATTCAGATCCGTAAGTATTTTGCAAATTTCTATGTTTACAATGCTCTGCACGGAGCTACTCTAGCTAATAGCTCCCACTTTCAATATGTATCTAGATCGAGACTTAGAGTCATCCAGATCGGTGTCAAAGCTTGCATCGACGTAACCGTTTACGACGAACCTTTTGTCAACTCCATAATCGAGAACTATATCCTTATTCCACTAAGGATAATTTTGACCGCTGTTTAGCGATCTACTCCTAGATCACTATTGTACTCCCTTGCCAAACTTAGTGTAGGGTATACAAGAGATCTGGTATACAGCATGGCATACTTTATAGAACCTATGGTTGAGGCATAGGGAATGACTTTCATTCTCTTTCTATCTTCTGTCGTGGTCGGGCTTTGAATCTTACTCAATTTCATACCTTGTAACACAGGCAAGAACTCTTTCTTTGACTGTTCCATTTTGAACTACTTCAAAATCTTGTCAAGGTATGTACTTATTGAAAAAACTTATCAAGCGTCTTGATCTATCTCTATAGATCTTGATGCTCAATATGTATGCAGCTTCACCGAGGTCTTTCTTTGAAAAACTCCTTTCAAACACTCCTTTATGCTTTGCAGAATAATTCTACATTATTTCTGATTAACAATATGTCATTCACATATACTTATCAGAAATGTTGTAGTGCTCCCACTCACTTTCTTGTAAATACAGGCTTCACCGCAAGTCTGTATAAAACTATATGCTTTGATCAACTTACCAAAACGTATATTTCAACTCCGAGATGCTTGCACCAGTCCATAGATGGATCGCTGGAGCTTACATATTTTGTTAGCACCTTTAGGATTGACAAAACCTTCTGGTTGCATCATATACAACTCTTCTTTAATAAATCCATTAAGAAATGCAATTTTGTTTATCCGTTTGCCAGATTTCATAAAATGCGGCAATTGCTAACATGATTCGGACAGACTTAAGCATAGATACGACTGAAAAACTCTCATCGTAGTCAACACCTTGAACTTGTCGAAAACCTTTTGTGACAATTCTAGCTTTGTAGGTAGTAACACTACTATCATCGTCCGTGTTCCTCTTGAAGATCCATTTAATCTCAATGGCTCGCCGATCATTGGGCAAGTCAATCAAAGTCCATACTTTGTTCTCATACATGGATCTCATCTCAGATTACATGGCCTCAAGCCATTTTGCGGAATCTGGGCTCATCATCGCTTCCTCATAGTTCGTAGGTTTGTCATGGTCAAGTAACATGATCTCCAGAATAGGATTACCATACCACTCTGGTGCGGATCTTACTCTGGTTGACCTACGAGGTTTGGTAGTAACTTCATGTGAAGTTTCATGATCATCATCATTAGCTTCCTCACTAATTGGTGTAGGTGTCACAGGAACCGACTTCTGTGATGAACTACTTTCCAATAAGGGAGCACGTACAGTTACCTCATCAAGTTCTACTTTCCTCCCACTCACTTCTTTCGAGAGAAACTCCTTCTCTAGAAAGGATCCATTCTTAGCAACGAATGTCTTGCCTTCGGATCTGTGATAGAAGGTGTACCCAATTGTCTCCTTTGGGTATCCTATGAAGACACATTTCTCCGATTTGCGTTCGAGCTTTATCAGGTTGAAACTTTTTCACATAAGCATCACAACTCCAAACTTTAAGAAACGACAGCTTAGGTTTATTGCTAAACCATAGTTCATACGGTGTCGTCTCAACAGATTTAGATGGTGCCCTATTTAACGTGAATGCAGCTGTCTCTAATGCATAATCCCAAAACGATAGTGGTAAATCGGTAAGAGACATCATAGATCGCACCATATCTAATAAAGTACAGTTATGACGTTCGGACACACCATTACACTATGGTGTTCCAGGTGGCGTGAGTAGTGAAACTATTTCACATTGTTTTAACTGAAGGCCAAACTCGTAACTCAAATATTTTACCTCTGCGATCATATCGTAGAAACTTTTATTTTCTTGTTACGATGATTCTCCACTTCACTCTGAAATTGTTTGAACTTTTCAAATGTTTCAGACTTATGTTTCATCAAGTAGATATACCCATATCTGCTCAAATCATCTGTGAAGGTCAGAAAATAACGATACTTGCCGCGAGCCTGAACACTCATCGGATTGCATACATCAGTATGTATTATTTCCAATAAGTCATTTGTTCGCTCCATTGTTCTGGGGAACGGCGTTTTAGTCATCTTGCCCATGAGGCACGGTTCGCAAGTACCAAGTGATTCATAATCAAGTGGTTCCAGAAGTCCATCAATATGGAGTTTCTTCATGCGCTTTACACCAATATGACCTAAACGACAGTGCCACAAATAAGTTGCACTATCATTATTCACTTTGCATCTTTTGGCTTCAATATTATGAATATGTGTATCACTACGATCGAGATCCAACAAACCATTTTCATTGGGGGTATGACCATAGAAGGTTTTATTCATGTAAATAGAACAACAATTGTTCTCTAACTTAAATGAATAACCTTATTGCAATAAACATGATCAAATCATATTCATGCGCAACGCAAACACCAAATAACACTTATTTAGGTTCAACACTAATCCCGAAAGTATAGAGTGTGCGATGATGATCATATCAATCTTGGAACCATTTCCAACACACATCGTCACTTCACCCTTAACTAGTCTCTGTTCATTCTGCAATTCCCGTTTCGAGTTACTAATCTTAGCAACTGAACCAGTATCAAATGCTGAGGTGTTGCTATAAACACTAGTAAAGTACACATCAATAACATGTACATCCAATATACCTTTGTTCACTTTTCCATCCTTCTTATCCGCCAAATACTTGGGGTGGTTCCGCTTCTAGTGACCAGTCCCTTTGCAGTAGAAGCACTTAGTCTCAGGCTTAGGACCAGACTTGGGCTTCTTCACTTGAGCAGCAACTTGCTTGCCGTTCTTGTTGAAGTTCCCCTTCTTCCCTTTGCCCTTTTCTTGAAACTAGTGGTCTTGTCAACCATCAACACTTGATGTTTTTCTTGATTTCTACCTTCATCGATTTCAGCATCACGAAGAGCTTGGGAATCGTTTCCGTTATCCCTTGCATATTATAGTTCATCACGAAGTTCTACTAACTCGGTGATGGTGACTAGAGAATTCTGTCAATCACTATCTTATCTGGAAGATTAACACCCACCTGATTCAAGCGATTGTAGTACCCAGACAAGCTGAGCACATGCTCACTGCTTGAGCTATTCTCCTCCATCTTTTAGCTATAGAACTTGTTGGAGACTTCATATCTCTCAACTTGGGTATTTGCTTGAAATATCAACTTGAACTCCTGGAACATCTCATATGGTCCATGACGTTCAAAACATCTTTGAAGTCCCGATTCTAAGCCGTTAAGCATGGGGCACTAAAATATCAAGTAGTTATCATACCAAGCTTTGTCAAACATTCATAACGTCTGCATCTGCTCCTGCAATAGGTCTGTCACCTAGCGGTGCGTCAAGGACATAATTCTTCTGTGCGGCAATGAGGATAATCCTCAGATCACGGATCCAATCCGCATCATTGCTACTAACATCTTTCAACTTAGTTTTCTCTAGGAACATATCAAAAATAAAACTGGGGAGCTAAACGCGAGCTATTGATCTACAACATAGATATGCTAATACTACCAGGACTAAGTTCATGATAAATTAAAGTTCAATTAATCATATTACTTAAAGAACTCCCACTTAGATAGACATCCCTATAATCCTCTAAGTGATCACGTGATCCATATCAACTAAACCATGTCCGATCATCACATGAGATGGAGTAGTTTCAATGGTGAACATCACTATGTTGATCATATCTACTATATGATTCACGCTCGACCTTTCGGTCTCAGTGTTCCGAGGCCATATCTGTTATATGCTAGGCTCGTCAAGTTTAACCTGAGTATTCCGCATGTGCAACTGTTTTGCACCAGTTGTATTTGAACGTAGAGCCTATCACACCCGATCATCACGTGGTGTCTCAGCACGAAGAACTTTCGCAATGGTGCATACTCAGGGAGAACACTTATACCTTGATAATTTAGTGAGATATCATCTTATAATGCTACCGTCAATCAAAGCAAGATAAGATGCATAAAAGATAAACATCACATGCAATCAATATAAGTGATATGATATGGCCATCATCATCTTGTGCTTGTGATCTCCATCTCCGAAGCAACGTCATGATCACCATCGTCACCGACGCGACACCTTGATCTCCATCGTAGCATCGTTGTCGTCTCGCCAACTTATGCTTCTACGACTATCGCTACCGCTTAGTGATAAAGTAAAGCATTACAGGGCGTTTGTATTGCATACAATAAAGCGACAACCATATGGCTCCTGCCAGTTATTGATAACTCGGTTACAAAACATGATCATCTCATACAATAAAATATAACATCATGCCTTGACCATATCACATCACAACATGCTCTGCAAAAACAAGTTAGACGTCTTCTACTTTGTTGTTGCAAGTTTTACGTGGCTGCTACCGGCTGAGCAAGAACTGTTCTTACCTACGCATCAAAACCACAATGATAGTTCATCAAGTTAGTGTTGTTTTAACCTTCTCAAGAACCGGGCGTAGCCACACTCGGTTCAACTAAAGTTGAAGAAACTGACACCCGCCAGCCACCTGTGTGCAAAGCACGTCGGTAGAACCAGTCTCGCGTAAGCGTACGCGTGTCGGTCCGGACCGCTTCATCCAACAATACCGCTGAACCAAAGTATGACATGCTGGTAAGCAGTATGACTTGTATCGCCCACAACTCACTTGTGTTCTACTCGTGCATATAACATCTACACATAAAACCAGGCTCAGATGCCACTGTTGGGGAACGTAGTAATTTCAAAAATTTCCTACGCACACACATGATCATGGTGATGCATAGCAACGAGAGGGGAGAGTTTGTCCACGTACCCTCGTAGACCGAAAGCGGAAGCGTTAGCACAACGCGGTTCATGTAGTCGTACGTCTTCACGATCCGACCGATCAAGTAACGAACGCACGGCACCTCCGAGTTCAGCACAAGTTCAACTCGATGACGTCCCTCGAACTCCGATCCAGTCGAGCTTTGAGGGAGAGTTCCATCAGCATGACGGCGTGGTGACGATGATGATGTTCTACCGACGCAGGGCTTCGCCTAAGCACCGCTACGATATTACCGAGGTGGATTATGGTGGAGGGGGGCACCGCACACGGCTAAGAGATCCAATGGATCAATTGTTGTATCTCCAAGGGGTGCCTCCCTCCCCGTATATAAAGGAGTGGAGGAGGGGGGAGAGGGCCGGCCCCTATGGCGCGCCCTGGAGGAGTCCTACTCCCACTGGGAGTAGGATCCCCCCCCCTTCTAAGTAGTAGGAGTAGGAGTCAAGGAAAGGGAAGAGAGAAGAGAAGGAAGGAGGGGGCGCAGCCCCTCCCCCTAGTACAATTCGGACTAGGCCTTGGGGGGACGCGCAGCCTCTCCTCTCTCTTTCCCTTAAAGCCCAATAAGGCCCATATACTCCCCGGCGAATTCCCGTAACTCTCCGGTACTCCGAAAAATACCCGAATCACTCGGAACCTTTCCGATGTCCGAATATAGTCGTCCAATATATCGATCTTTATGACTCGACCATTTCGAGACTCCTCGTCATATCCCCGATCTCATCCGGGACTCCGAACTACCTTCGGTACATCAACACACATAAACTCATAATACAACCGTCATCGAACTACCTTCGAGAACTATGTAGACATGACCGAGACATGTCTCTGGTCAATAACAAATAGCGGAACCTGGATGCTCATATTGGCTCCCACATATTCTACGAAGATCTTTATCGGTCAAACCGCATAACAACATACGTTGTTCCCTTTGTCATCGATATGTTACATGCCCGAGATTCGATCGTCGGTATCTCAATACCTAGTTCAATCTCGTTACCGGCAAGTCTCTTTACTCGTCCATAATACATCATCCCACAACTAACTCATTAGTTACAACTCTTGCAAGGCTTATAGTGATGTGCATTACCAGTGGGCCCAGACATACCTCTCCGACAATCGGAGTGACAAATCCTAATCTCGAAATACGCCAACTCAACTAGTACCTTCGGAGACACCTGTAGAGCACCTTTATAATCACCCAGTTACGTTGTGACGTTTGGTAGCACATAAAGTGTTCCTCCGGTAAATGGGAGTTGCATAATCTCATAGTCATAGGAACATGTATAAGTCATGATGAAAGCAATAGCAACATACTAAACGATCAAGTGCTAAGCTAATGGAATGTGTCAAGTCAATCACATCATTCTCCTAATGATGTGATCCCGTTAATCAAATGACAACTCATGTCTATGGTTAGGAAACTTAACCATCTAAGATCAACGAGCTAGTCAAGTAGAGGCATACTAGTGACACTCTGTTTGTCTATGTATTCACACATGTATCATGTTTCCGATTAATACAATTCTAGCATGAATAATAAACATTTATCATGATATAAGGAAATAAATAATAACTTTATTATTGACTCTAGGGCATATTTCCTTCAATAAGTTCCATGGAAGTTGTCTAGGAAAGCTTCTTCCAAGTCCTCCCAGCTACCGATAGAATTTTCAGGCAGGCTGTTAAGCCAGTGTCGAGCTGGCCCTTTGAGCTTGAGTGGGAGGTATTTAATGGCGTCGAGGTCGTCTCCACGAGCAAAGTGGATATGGAGGAGGAAGTCCTCAATCCATACTGCGAGGTCTGTTGTTCCATCGTATGATTCGATGTTGATGGGCTTAAACCCGTCTGGGAATTCATGCTCCATTACCTTGTTGGTGAAGCAAAGAGGGTGTGCGGCTCCTCTGTGTTGGGCCACACTATGAAGCACCTCTGGTGGACTCCGCTTATGGTTTTCGGACCGAGCGTGCTCGGACTTGTTGTGTCCGAATATGTATCCGTTATTACTGGCCGGGGCATGTCTTCGCGATCTGTGTGTCGATTTTGTGTGTCCTGTTCTACCCTCCGGGTCTTGTTGGATGTCGCGAGTGTTCCCCCGAGCTTCTTTATTCTTGCTTGGACAACCAGATGGGTTGGCATGGTGCTTTGCTGGGGCTGCTGCTTTGCCCGGACTGAACTGTGGTCGGCCTACTGGTTTATTCGATGGTGGTGTGGGCTCCAAAGCCTTGCCATCGTATTGAAGGAGCCGCCTACTGTTGTGGTGGCTTTTGTCTGGGCTGCTAAGGCCGTATTCTTCGGCGGCCAGGACCTCGGTCCATCTATCGTTGAGCAAAGCTTGGCTCACTTGAAGCTGCAGCTGCTTCCTCCTTAGGCTCCTTGCGGTGGCTATGAGCTGGCGTTTAAAGCGCTCCTGTTCTAGAGGTTCCTCAGGCGCGATGAATTCCTCGTTGCTGGGGCTCTCTTCTTCCTCGAAGAGTGGAAGATAGTTACTATCCTCTGAGTCCCCGTATGCGGCCTGTTCATCAGGGCTATCCTGCCCGCTTTCCTGGTCCTCCTGTTCGGATCCGGTCTCGACGGGGTCTTCACTGTCCGGAGTATTATCACCTCCGATGCTAGTATTGTTTTCTCTTGAGTGACGTGACTGAGAGTAGCGCCGGGGGCGCCGGTGTTCGTACTGTGTACCAGGAGGTTTATCCTCGACTGGATCTTCCTTGTCATCGTCGAGATCGTCGTCGGGTGTGTCTACCATACACACGTCATACCAGGAAGTGGTCGCCCCACGTCTAGCGGATAGTAAGCTCTTGCTTTGCCCCTCATCGTCGTCCACACCGTCGATGTCTTCGGAGCAGGGGTGAGGCGTGTTGGTTGGGTCTTCGACGGTGGATATGAAGTGGGTGGCGGGTGGGAAGCAAAATTCTCCATCATCCGCCGTAAGGTCGAACCGAACATAGTTCGGCGACGAGCCGTCTGCCAGGGATAGGCTTTTTAGTGAGTTTAGGAGGTCGCCCATGGGCGAACGTTGGAAGATATCCGCGGCGCTGAACTTTAAGATCGATAGCCGATCGAGTTCGGTATCCGCGGGCTTGCAGGGTTCGGAACTCGATACCGGAGACAAGTCCGGTGTTCCGTTGACGCAAGTATCGTACGAAGTGGAATCTGCATGCGGCTCCATCACCGCCGAATCGGTAGCCCCTGTGATGGGGTTGAGTTTCCCGTCTTCGGATGACTTGATCTGCTCGGGGTCGAAGGCCAGAGTTGTTATAGGAGTTATCTCCTAGATACGGCCCGATGACAGGTTTGAGCCATGTTCATCGAAGATCAAGTCTCCACGGATGTCCGCGACGTAGTTCAGGCTTCCGAATCTGACCTGATGACCAGGGGCATAGCTATCGATCTGTTCTAGATGGCCGAGCGAGTTGGCCCGTAGTACGAATCCACCGAATACGAAGATCTGTCCGGGGAGGAAGGTTTCTCCCTGGACCACGTCATTACTGACGATCAAAGGGGCCATCGAGTCCTTTGTCGACAGCACAGTGGAACTCTCAATGAAAGCACCAATGTCGGTGTCAAAACCGGCGGATCTTGGGTAGGGGGTCCCGAACTGTGCGTCTAGGATCGATGGTAACAGGAGACGGGGGACACAATGTTTACCCAGGTTCGGGCCCTCTCTATGGAGGTAATACCGTACTTCCTGCTTGATTGATCTTGATGAATATGAGTGTTGCAAGAGTTGATCTACCACGAGATCGTAATGGCTAAACCCTAGAAGTCTAGCCTATGAGTATATGGTCATGAATCTGTCCTATCCGGACTATGCTCTCCGGTTTATATAGACACCGGAGAGATCTAGGGTTACATGAGGTCGGTTACATAGGAGGAAATCTTCATAATAGGTCGCCTAGCTTTCCTTCCACGTTAAGTAGAGTCCAATCCGGACACGGGTATTGTCTTCGGTCTTCGTATCTTCACAGCCCATCAGTCCGGCCCATGGATAACAGTCCGGACGCCCGAGGACCCCTTAGTCCAGGACTCCCTCACCCATGAATACTTGTCAACCTCACAATCCCATGATTTGACAAAACGAGCTCTAAAGAGCAATGATGACTTGGGATCCCATGCATTGTCTTTCCCACCGCTCTCTTTGCGCAAAGACTTCGTGCATTTCTTCTACATGGCCCTCACTTGGCTATGGGTTATTGTCCATTATATATCATTTGCCCATATTGCCATGTTCACTTTGCATGATATGCTCATTACTATGCCTTTGCCATGCATTTGTGACCCATGATTTGCATTACACATGATGATTGAGTCTACTAGTTGTATGTGTCTTTGCAAGCTTGGTGGAGATATTGCTTGTTATTGCCATGTTCCATTTGTGGCCCATTCCTATGATGATACTATGATCTTGCTTTGTGTTCGTGCTTGCGATATGTCATGTGCATTGTCTATGCCTATTATTTGCTCACATGACATGATTGCCATGATTTCCTCTAGTATGTTGCATCTTCGCACTACTAGTTTGCACGACTTGATTACTATGCTTGTTTATGTTGCATCACCAATGATTCATACTTGCTTATTTCATGCGGTTTATGTCAACCATCTACATGCTTTGCACATGATTGTTATTGCTTCTTGTCATATCTCTCCATATGTTGCCTCTGTCATGCTAGATGATTTGCCATGTATTGAGTGCAACAATGATTATAGTCTTGCTCATGAGATTGCCCCCATAGCATTCTCACATATATTTGGAGATTTTGACATATTTCTTGTGAAGCATGCTTGTCTTTCCTCTTTGCACCATATACCTAGTGCCATGAATATCGCCGTTGTTGCATCATATTATTCATGCACTTGTGCTTCTAATGGTTATGTGCAAGAGATGAGAACCATCATGATGGATGATGTGTTTATCTACCATGCGCATACATTCTTTTCTTTCTTTTGTGCATGTGTAGGATACTTGCATTTCGTTTCAACTTCCACATCATGTGAGTTGACAATCCGAGCTGTTGAAAGCGAACCACCTTCTACCACAACGATTCTACCTCATACTTGCTTGTACTTCGGCATTGTGAAGGACGCACAAGGACACACTTTTAAGGTGACATCTTTCTTGAACATGGATATGACGGATCATACTACTTGTGTTGCTTGCACCATGAGACTTATTGTTCATCTTGGACCACTTGATTGCACACATGTTAGAGATCTTGCTTCGACTTGTCATTTTCACCGTTCCATGCATCATGAAATATATGCCTTGTGTGTTGCATCCAATTCTTGGATTACTTGCTCCTCTCATATGTTTGGTTGCAACAATGTCATCACTTCACATATGCCATGTCCCATTGATTGCTACATGCTTGCCTTGATTGCCTCACACATGATGAACAATTGCTCTTTCCATTTTGTTGAGTGTCACACGATATTCACTACACCCTATGCACATTATGCTTGGATTGTCTTGCACTTGTCCCATGTGTTTAGACACTTCATTTTACTTGGTGTTGTGAATGATTCCTATGCCTACCATTGACCATTTGTCGTGTGTTTTATGCATGATTGCTATGACCTTGAGGTGGATGCTTCTTCTCTAGTTACACATATTTGCATCACTACCTCACATTTACATGCTTGTTTCCATGATGACCTTGATTATGCACAATTTATGTGCTTACATGCCATGACACAATCCCTTGTCACACCTTATGCTATGCTTGATCACGACACTTGTTTGGTGAATCACCTCTTGAATGCTTGGTTTTGCACTAACCCTAACCACATTTTTTTCCAAGTGTTTGTTGCCTTTGCTCCTTTTGAAGAATCACTAGGCGGTGCGACATTGGAGAGTGCCCATTGCGAGCTTGAAGATGATGAGTACTTGGTGAACGTCCACTTCTACACGGCGAAGCCATCTCTTTCCCATGGTGATTTGGTTTTCGATCCGAGGTCAGATCTTTCCCAAGGGGGGAGAAGATGTGTAGAATCCTATGGACATCACCATGTCAAGAGTCCGTTTGGCAAGTGACACGTTCGACATCTATTTCACATACATAAAGGTGAATCATCTCCTTTACACGTGCTCACTTGACCCCTTCGAGGATGGTATACTACTTGACATTCCTCTCGTGTGCATGCATAGGTATTACCGGAGCTTGACAGATGACGGGGAGGAGTGCAAGCGCCAAGGAACACCTACACCATCAGCGAGGGAAGCATGGAAGAGAAGACGAAAGAAACAGAGCTGCTACAAGCTACAGCCACCGGACGTCCGGACGCCACCGGACGTCCCGTACCTGACGCAGCCCAGACGGCCAGAAGAACTCCAGCCGACCAAGTCTACAGTGGCCGGACGACCGTCGAACACCGGACATCCGACAACCTCCAACCTCCGGATGACCGAAGCCGACCGGACGACCGGTGCCACCTGTCCAGAGAAGAAACGTCGGACTTCCGACGCGCGTCGGACGACCGGTCCCTCACGAGCTGTCGGACGTCCGACACTGACCGGACGTCCGGTACCTGCCTGTGCGCAGCCGTGGGCCTTTGGCCTTGTATCCCTCTCCCACTTACCCCTTCATGGCTTAGACTATAAATAGACCACCTTCACCTCCTTTCCAGGGTCCGCAAAAGTGATAGCTCATTTATGTGTGAGCTTTGCTCCTACCTTCCTCTACTCTTGAGAGAGAGAGACTACTACTCCTTCGGAGGCCAAGACCTCCATCTAGGAGAAGATCCTACATGATATATCATCAAGACCCCCTCACGGGCAGACCCCCTTCAAGACCTCCTCACGGAGATGAACTCTACCATGTATCTTTCCCTTTGTTGTTCATGTACCTTGTGGATCTTGTGTGTTTGATTGTCTAGTGGATGTGTGATTGGACTTGTTCTTGAGTGTTTCCCCTTGTGATTTCTCTCCGTTCTTCCCCGTGTTATTCGTGTTCTTTGAGGGATCCCACTCCAATCGTGAAAGATCAGCCTACACCGGGTTAGCCCCGTATCAAAGACATGGAGATGATGGCATGTGCAAGGGGTACAAGAACAGAGTTACAAGTGATGATTTCAGGACTTTGAAGCCACCATGATGAGTGGATGAAGCCTTGGACGAAATATACAAGATGCCACTTCATAAATTTTGTCCAGAGGCTATTATAGGTGCTGTGTCACCTTATTATTGGGCCAGGCCCATGTAATTTCGAAATACTTGAGTATAGGCTGTTTCTAGAGTCCGTATGTGTGGGGAAACAAGAGATAGGGTTGGTTTCAGACCCCTCCCCCAGGGGCCATGAAATTCCCCCCTCTTCTTCCATATATATAGCCCTTAGGGCACCGTTTAGACTTTGGGGTTTGTTTAGATTAAAAGTTCGCCATAGCTGCAACTTCGCGTACTTCGTTTGTGTTCAACGACCAGACTAAGGCGTCATAGAACTCCACCTTCATTAATAAAGCTTTCCTCTTATATTCGCAATATCCAGATTCCAATCTTAGTTTCTTGCTTGTTCTTCGTTTGCTCGCAGGAAACAGGCTCTCGTGGTCAGGTTGATCGTGCTTTGGCGTGCTCAATAACCCTCGGAAGTTGGTTTAGCGATTGCTAAGGCGCGACGTCTCACACATTCGTAGTCGGATCGTCAAGGTCGACTCCCACAGAAACCGATAGCCACCATCTCATCGAAACATCGGGACACCTTTGCCTCTATCAAGTGGTATCAGATTTTCAGGTTGCTCGGTGAGATTTTACAGTTTTTCGTAGTTTAGATCGAGTCTGTTCTTCATACCTACACTCCACGAAAAAGCCACAAAAAAATTAGGGTTAGTTCATCATATCCGAACCAATCTAAGCCTTTGCATAATCTTTTCTGTATTTGCTTTGTTGGATTTGCGGTTGCATCGTCGTGTCTAGTTGCTGGTCTTAGCGTCTAGTCTTTTAGAGTTTCAAGTTCTGTTCACGGATATTCACGCCGCCGCCGCACCATCATCATCCGCTGCCATATACCACCACCACACCAGATTCATCATCCGCTGCCATATACCACCACCACACCAGATTCATCTTCCACTGACATATACCACCACCACACCAGACACATCGGCGCCGCCAAATACCACCATATATCCGCCACAAATCCGAGTCCATATATACCATGCCACCAACCCGAGTCCACATATACCACCGCTTGTCCATCACCAATCCGAGTCCACATATACCACCGCCTGTCCATCACCAATCCGAGTTATTTTCATATTAGGTTTGTTTTCAAGATCCATCTACTTTTCGTTTTGTGTTTCCTTGCCTGAGTAGGTCTCGGAAAAAAAATTAGGCTGGAGACCCCCGGGCAGTTTTTAGGCCAAAATTTCGGCGACCGAAAATATTTTTTCCCTATCCTATTTTTAGGCTTTTCTGAACCTTTTGAGCCACGTGCCATCATAGTGATTTTTTGTCACACTTTTTCGTCGTCGCTGCCCTGATTACCAAAAAAAATAGTCAAAAAAATTCCGTGCCCATCCTGTCATTTTGACTTGGGAAGAGTTTTGAGACACTCGCCATTATAGTGTTTTTCGCAAAAAAAGAGGAGCGCAAAAAAAAAGAGCGCAAAAAAAAACAGAGCGAAAAAAAAGTTTCTAGAGTGTGCTTTTCCCTTGTTTACGTGCAGCGCCGTGAGTTTGTTAGTGTTCTAGGCTCGCGTCTCTAGCACGGTCTAGCCTAGGACCAGCACAGTACCATCGTTGAGCGTTTATTCAACTTTACATCTCTAAATTGATTATTGCTGACCCTTTTTGCTACCATATTATAAGCCTTCCCAGCTCCACATAGATCTACGTCGTGCGTTTGACTCTCCCTGGTAATCGCTCTATCCAAGCTTTGAGAGTTTTGACTACAACGGTTGCCGATCACCACCTGTTGCTTGGTAAGAACTAGTAAGAATTTGAGATTTTCTTGACGGATTTGTGACGCCCCACGACCACCATTTTCTAGTAGTCTGTAGGATCATATTCTGGTGTGTTTCTATTGCTGCAAATCGTGGCAGGATCACAAGTCGATGAGACTGACTGGGATAACATGACGAATAAGGAGTTGCATGATAAATTTCAGCAAATGATGACTGAATAGGTGCAAGATGTGCTAAACAATTTTGAAGAGGCCATGGATAAGATAACTGGCTTTGAGAAGACGTTCGAAACAAAGCTCGATAACAAATTTAATGAAGTGCTTGCGCGTCTTCCACAACCACCACCGGCCGCACCTGCCGCACCTCTGCCACAACAACAACAACAACAACAACAACGACGACGACGACGACGACAACTACCTCCACATCGCGAAACAGCCCTCCGCCGAGCGAGCCGTGTCCCTCTTGAGCCTGGCCAAACTGTTGGTGCTGCTGTTGATACTTCTGTGGCTCCTGCTACTGATGAGGAGGATTATGCGGGAGATTATGAGGATGAAGTTGATCAAAATCAAAACTACGTGCAACCACCAGCACCCGGTCGTCCACATGCAAATAATCGCAATGGTAGGGCTGCATTACCAGCTCAGGTACGAGATCATGACCATCTTCCTAAACTGAAATTGAATATTCCACCATTTGAGGGTAGATATGTTCCTGATATATATCTTACTTGGGAGTTAGAAACTGAACAACGTTTTACATGTCTAGAATATCCCGAGGAGAGACGTGTTGCTACTGCACTTTGTGCTTTCACTAGTTTTGCTTGTGTGTGGTGGTCTGAACATCGTAGATTATATCCGAATAATATTCCAACTACTTGGGCTACTTTGAAAACTGCTATGCGTACTCGTTGAGTTCCACCATATTATCAACGTGAATTACTTAAAAAATTGCAGCGTTTAAGACAAAGAAAAAATTCTGTAGAGGAATATTATCAGGAATTACAAACTGGCATGATTAGATGTGCTATTGTTGAGGATAATGAAGCTATGCTTGCACATTTTATGGGTGGATTAAATAGAGAGATTCAGACCATTATAGAGTATAAGGAGTATAATAATATCACTCGTTTATTCCATCTTGCTTGTAAAGCTGAACGTGAAGTGCAGGATCGACAGGCATTGGCGCGAACTAACTTTTCTGCAGCTCGACCTTCATCATGGACACCACGTGCATCCTCTACTTCCACTGCACCATCACCTCCATCAGGTGCCACCTCCAACCGTGATACAAGAAAGCAGGCACAACCACCACTATATGTCAAGAGCACACCTATCGGGCGTGCACAGAGCTCTTCATCTTCCATGGCATCAACAGGGCACACAAGTGATATTATTTATCGTCGTTGTAAGGGAAGAGGTCATTATGCGAGAGAATGCAAATCTCAGCGTGTGATGATTGCTACCGAGGATGGTGGGTATGAGTCCGCTAGTGACTATGATGAGGAGACTTTGGCTCTTATTACACGTGAAGAACACAGTGGAGATGATTCTGATCATGAGACGCAATACATGGCTGCTGAAGATGCTGAGAGGTATGAATGTTTAGTTGCTCAACGTGTTTTGAGTGTGCAGGTTACACAAGCTGAGCAGAATCAGAGGCATAATTTGTTCCATACAAAGGGAGTTGTGAAGGAACGTTCTATTCGCGTCATCATAGATGGAGGGAGCTGCAACAACTTGGCTAGCATGGAGATGCTTGAGAAGCTATGTCTCACCACAAGACCACATCCACATCCTTACTACATCCAATGGTTCAACAACAGCGGCAAGGTTAAGGTAACACGTACTGTTCGTGTGCATTTTAGTATCTCTACATATGCTGATTATGTTGATTGTGATGTGGTACCTATGCAAGCATGTTCCTTATTACTTGGTAGACCATGGCAATTTGATAAAAATTCTGTACACCATGGTAGAAACAATCAGTATACTCTTGTTCATAAGGATAAAAATATTACTTTGCTTCCTATGACTCCTGATTCCATTTTGAAGGATGATATTAATAGAGCTAATAAAGCAAAACAGGAGAAAAATAAGAGTGAAAATCAGATTGTAGCAAAAGAATTTGAGCAACAAATGAAGCCTAATAATAAACCATCTAGTGTTGCTTCTGAAATTAGATTGAAAAGTGCATGTTTACTTGCCACCAAATCTGATATTGATGAGCTAGATTTTAGCAAATCTGTTTGCTATGCTTTTGTGTGCAAAGAGGCATTATTTTCATTCGAGGACGTGCCTTCCTCTTTGCCTCCTGCTGTCACTAACATTTTGCAGGAGTTCGCTGACATCTTTCCACAAGACGTACCACCGGGATTACCACCTATTTGAGGGTTTGAGCATCAAATTGACTTAATTCCCGGTACATCGCTACCCAACCGTGCACCATACCATACCAATCCAGAGGAGACGAAGGAGATTATGCGTCAGGTACAGGAGCTGCTCGACAAAGGTTATATACGCGAATCTCTTAGTCCTTGTGTTGTTCCTATTATACTAGTGCCTAAAAAGGATGGTACATCGCGTATGTGTGTTGATTGTAGAGGCATTAATAATATTACTATTCGTTATCATCATCCTATTCCTAGGCTAGATGATATGCTTGATGAATTGAGTGGCTCTACAATATTCTCCAAAGTTGATTTGCGTAGTAGATACCATCAAATTCGTATGAAATTGGGAGATGAATGGAAAACAACATTTAAAATTAAGTTTGGTTTATATAAGTGGTTAGTCATGCCGTTTGGGTTAACTAATGCACCTAGTACTTTCATGAGACTAATGAACGAAGTTTTACGTGCTTTCATTGGATGATTTGTGGTAGTCTATTTTGATGATATACTGATTTATAGCAAATCTTTGGAAGAACATTTGGAACATTTACGTGTTGTTTTTATTGCTCTACGTGATGCACGTTTGTTTGGTAACCTTGGGAAGTGCACCTTTTGCACCGACCGAGTATCTTTTCTTGGCTATGTTGTTACTCCACAGGGAATTGAAGTTGATAAAGCCAAGATTGAAGCTATTGAGAGTTGGCCGCAGCCCAAAACAGTCACAAAAGTGAGGAGTTTTCTTGGACTCGCTGGTTTCTATAGGCGTTTTGTGAGAGAATTTAGCACCATTGCTGCACCTCTCAATGAGCTTACAAAGAAGGATGTGCCTTTTGTTTTGATGAGGACATCAATACCATTGTTACACCCACAACCCCTACTGCTACATATATTGGACCAATTACTAGAGCTCGCGCACGCCAATTAAATTTTCAGGTACTTTCGTTTCTTGGTAATGATTCTAATGTTCATGAGAATATGATGCTGCCTAAATTGGATACATTTGTTTTGCTTACAAATGAAGGGCCTAGCATGGATAAGAGGGATGAACACTGGAGCAATACCAAGCCTGCAGATGATGGCATGCGCAAGGGGAACAAGAACGGAGTTACAAGTGATGATTTCAGGACTTTGAAGCCACCATAAGGAGTGCATGAAGCCTTGGACAAAATATACAAGAAGCCACATCATAAATTTCGTCCAGAGGCTATTCTAGGTGCTGCGTCACCTTATTATTGGGCCAGGCCCATATAATTTCGAAATACTTAAGTATAGGCTATTTCTAGAGTCCGTATGTGTGGGGAAACAAGAGTTAGGGTTGGTTTCGGACCCCTCCCTCAAGGGCCATGAAACTCCCCCCTCTTCCTCCATATATACAGCCCTTAGGTCATCGTTTATACTTTGGGTTTTGTTTAGATTAAAATTTTGCCATAGCTGCAAGTTCGCGTACTTCGTTTTGTTCAACGACCAGACAAAGGCGTCATAGAACCCCACCTTGATCAATAAAGATGTCCTCTTATATTCGCAATATCCAGATTGCAATCTTGGTTTCTTGCTTGTTCCTCGTTTGCCTGCAGGAAATAGACCTTCGTGGTCAGGTTGATCGTGCTCCGGCATTGTTAATAACCTCTCGGAGTTGGTTTAGCGATTGCTAAGGCGCGACATACTCGCACGTTCGTAGTCGGATCGTCGAAGTCGACCATCACATCGAAAGACGGGACACCTTTGCCTCTACCATGTTTGGGGTACCGCACAGGAAGAAGCCTTCACAGTATTGAAAGATAAGTTGACAAATGCTCCTTTACTCCAACTTCCTGATTCTAATAAGACTTTTGAGCTTGAATGTGATGCTAGTGGAATTGGATTAGGAGGTGTGTTATTACAAGATGGCAAACATGTTGCATACTTTTCTCAAAAATTGAGTGGGCCTAGTCTGAACTATTCTACTTATGATAAAGAATTATATGCTCTTGTTCGGACCTTAGAAACATGGCAACATTATTTATGGCCCAGAGAATTTGTTATACATTCTGATCATGAATCTTTGAAACACATTAAAAGTCAGGCAAAACTGAACCGTAGACATGCTAAATGGGTTGAATTCATTGAGACTTTCCCTTATGTCATTAAACAAAAGAAGGGTAAAGAAAATGTTATTGCTGATGCATTGTCTCGTCGTTATACTATGTTTTGACGACTTGACTTCAAAATATTTGGTTTGGAGACCATCAAAGATCAATATGTGCATGATACTGAATTTAAAGATGTATTGCAGAATTGTAAAGAAGGTAGAACATGCAACAAGTTCGTCGTTAACGATGGATTTGTGTTTCGTGCTAACAAGCTATGCATTCCAGCTAGCTCCGTTCGTCTTTTGTTGCTGCAGGAGGCGCATGGAGGAGGACTAATGGGACACTTTGGCGTGAGGAAGACGGAGGACGTACTTGCTACACATTTCTTTTGGCCAAAGATGAGACAGGATGTTGAGCGTTTTGTTGCTCGCTGCACTACATGTCAAAAAGCTAAGTCACGACTCAATCCTCACGGTTTATATACACCTTTGCCTGTACCTAGTGTTCCTTGGGAGGATATATCTATGAACTTTGTAGGTTTACCTCGAACAAAGTAGGGGAGGGATAGCATATTTGTTGTCGTGGATAGGTTCTCGAAAATGGCACACTTTATACCATGTCATAAAAGTGATGATGCTGTTAATGTTGCTGATTTGTTCTTTCGTGAAATTATTCGCTTGCATGGTGTGCCAAATACTATTGTTTCAGATCGTGATACTAAATTTCTTAGCCACTTTTGGAGATGTTTATGGGCTAAGTTGGGGACTAAACTGCTTTTTAGTACTACTTGTCACCCCAAACTGATGGTCAAACTGAAGTAGTTAATAGAACATTGTCTACTATGCTTAGGGCTGTTTTGAAGAATAATAAGAAAATGTGGGAAGAATGTTTGCCTCATATTGAATTTGCTTATAATCGTTCATTGCATTCTACTACTAAGATGTGCCCTTTTGAAATTGTGTATGGTTTCCTACCTCGTGCACCTATTGATTTGTTGCCTCTCCCATCTTCAGAGAAGGATAATTTTGATGCTAAACAACATGCTGATTTGTTCTTAAAAATGCATGAGTTAACTAAGGAAAACATTGAGCGTATGAATGCTAAATATAAACTTGCTGGAGATAAGGGTAGAAAACATGTTGTCTTTGCACCTGGAGATCTTGTTTGGTTACATTTGCGTAAGGATAGGTTTCAAAATTTGCGCAAATCAAAGCTAATACCACGTGCTGATGGTCCTTTTAAGGTGTTAGAGAAAATAAATGATAATGCATATAAACTTGAGCTGCCTGCAGATTTTGGGGTTAGTCCAACTTTTAAGATTGCAGATTTGAAGCCTTATTTGGGTGAGGAAGATGAGCTTCCATCGAGGACGACTTCATTTCAAGAAGGGGAGGATGATGAGGACATCAATACCATTGTTACACCCACATCCCCTACTACTACATATACTGGACCAATTACTAGAGCTCGCGCACGCCAATTAAATTATCAGGTAATTCCGTTTCTTGGTAATGATTCTAATGTTCATGAGAATATGATGCTTCCTAATTTGGATACATTTGTTTTGCTTACAAATGAAGGGTCTGGCATGGATAAGAGGGATGCACACTGGAGCAAGACCAAGCATGGAGATGATGGCATGTGCAAGGGGAACAAAAACGGAGTTACAAGTGATGATTTCAGAACTTTAAAGCCACCATAATGAGTGCATGAAGCCTTGGACGAAATATACAAGATATTATAGGTGTCGCGTCCCCTTATTATTGGGCCAGGCCCATGTAATTTGGAAATACTTGAGTATAGGCTGTTTTTAGAGTCCGTATGTGTGGGGAAACAAGATAGAGGGTTGGTTTCGGACCCCTCCCCCAGGGGCCACAAAATTCGCCTCCTCTTCCTCCATATATACAGCCCTTAGGGCACCGTTTAGACTTTGGGTTTTGTTTAGATTAAAAGTTCACCATAGCTGCAACTTCGCGTACTTCGTTTGTGTTCAACGACTAGACTAAGGCGTCACAGAACCCCACCTTCATTAATAAAGCTTTCCTCTTATATTCGCAATATCCAGATTGCAATCTTAGTTTCTTGCTTCTTCTTCGTTTGCTCGCAGGAAACAGGCCCTCGTGGTCAGGTTGATCGTGCTCCGGCGTGCTCAATAACCCTCGGAAGTTGGTTTAGCGATTGCTAAGGCGCGACGTCTCGCACGTTCGTAGTCGGATCGTCAAGGTCGACTCCCACAGAAAATGATAGCCACCATCTCATCGAAACATCGGGACACCTTTGCCTCTATCAAAGCACCACCTTGCTGTCTGCCCACATGCCCGACCTGTCAAGCAGGAAGTCCGGAAGCAGGCCTTGGAGAGGTAGCAGTTCATTGTAGAAGAGATCAAGAAGCTTGAGGCAGCTGGTTTGGTCAGAGGAGTACTGCATCCCACGTGGTTGGCAAATCCAGTAGTAGTCCGGAAGGCTAACGGGAAGTGGAGGCTTTGCATAGATTTCACAGATCTCAACAAGGCTTGCCCGAAAGATCCCTTTCCCTTGCCGCGTATAGACCAGATTGTGGATTCCACTTCAGGTTGTGATTTACTCTCCTTTCTGGACGCGTACTCCTGGCATCACCAAATCTTCATGTCCAAGGAAGATGAAGAGAAGATGTCGTTCATCACTCCGTGTGGTACATACTGCTTTATCCGCATGCCATTCAGATTAAAGAGTGTCGGGTCCACTTTTGCAAGGGCAATCTAGATTGGTTTTGAGCCGCAGTTACACAGAAACATACAAGCCTATATGGATGATATTGTGGTCAAGACCAAGGATAAGGCCACCCTTATTCAAGATTTGGAGGAGACATTTGATAATCTGTGCAAGATCAATCTGAAGCTCAACCTGAAGCAATGTGTATTTGGTGTCACCTCCGGCAAAGTTGCTTGGGGTTCTTTGTATCCCATTGCGGGATCGAAGCCAACCCGACAAGATCAAGGCCATCGAGCAGATCCAAGCGTAAAGGATAGTTAAGGATGTGAGGCGCTTGACAGGATGTGTTGCCGCGCTAAGTGTAACATCCCAAATTTTCAATTTGGTATGTTATACATAGATCATCATTTGCATATCATATTTTGTTGCATTTTGACAAATCCTCGATAAATCCTAAGCAACTCAAGGACCCTCGAAGAGAGTTGGGGATTTTCTCGAATTTTCATATTGGATTTCCATCAAATAATAAAACGAGGATTTTGGTTTTAATTATTTTCTCTCCGGAAAAATATTTCATTTTAATAATAAACGAGAGGAGAAAATATGACTTCTCCAAAACAATTGAAATACTAGAGAAAAAGTGTTAAAATCATTTATTGGAATTTATTCGGATTTTATTTGCAATTTTAATTGCATTAAAAATATTGTATGTTTTCAAAAGTTTATTTTGTGTTAAAAAATGTTCACCCTATTCTAGATTTTCTAACTAGACGGGGATTTTTTTTCTTTTTTGGACTTTTATTTATTTTTCTACGAATTATTTCCGCGGAACGTTTTAAAAAAAAAATGCACTGCGCCCGACTGGGCCGAGCCCAGCCGAGCCGCAGGCCGGCCCGCCCGCGTCGTCCTCCTCGCGCACGGGAGCCGCCGCCGCCGGAGTCCGAGCCCCGCACGCCCCCGCCGGCTTGCCCCTCCCCCAAGCCACCGGAGCCCCCCCTCCTATTTATACCCCCGCACCCCCCTCCTCTCACCTCATCCCGCCGCCGCCCGCATTGCCCCGCCGCCGCCGCCGGAGCACGGGAGCCGCCGCCGCCGCCGTTTGCCACCCCCTCGCCGCCCCTCGCACCCCCCCCCGAGCACCCC
Source organism: Aegilops tauschii subsp. strangulata (assembly GCF_002575655.3). Classification (NCBI taxonomy): domain Eukaryota; kingdom Viridiplantae; phylum Streptophyta; class Magnoliopsida; order Poales; family Poaceae; genus Aegilops; species Aegilops tauschii. The sequence continues at coordinate 331,102,435 of NC_053041.3, forward strand.
GCACCCCGCGCCCTCGCCGCCCCTCGCCCCGAGCCGCCGGAGCACGCCCCGACGAGGTACCTCGCCGCTCGTTCGGTTGCCGGTTTTTAAAAAAAAACCATTCGTTTTAAAAAAACCATAGATCGTTTTTTTTCGGTTTTATTATTTTGCGAGCGTTCACCGAACCGTTCGTTTTAACGAACGCGTTTGTCGATTTTTCTCTGTTAACGAACGTCTGTTCTTTAACCGTTCGTCCGTTTTTCTTTTTCGTCGGATTTTTTCGCTATTTTCTCAGATTCGATTTCTGATCGAATCTTCGTTTCTTTTTAACTTCTCGCTCGTTTATCGGAATCAGGCGATTCAAGCGCCTAGAGTTTCGTCTTGAAATTCTCTTTCCGTTTAACCTACTCAAACAAGTTTTTGCTACTGTAAAATTTGACCTAGATCCAGGTTAGTAAACGAAGCTTCTTTCTTTCGCAGTTTGACTTTCGTTGCTTCTTTCGAGTTGATTCTTTTTGCAAACCGGAGTTCCTAAGTTGAACTTTCTGGTTGGATCTTTCATTCGAGTTTTACCTGTGCATTAGATGAGTACTTATTGTTTACTTGTTTGTTTGCGATAGAGTACCCGGAGTGTGCCGCTTGTTACTTCGAATCGCTAGGTTTTGCGGATCATCAGCAAGGCATGTAACACTTTGATCATATACCTTCCATACCCAGTTTTTATTGCATTAGATCTATTTTCCTCAAACACTTGCATGATTAGGATCTAATTAAATTGTGGGTATTGGGAAGTAGTTGAGGTAGTACCTATTACCTGTTTTGTTTATCAAACCCTTGGGAGTTACTTCTACGCTGCTATTATATTGCCATGCTATGCTCGTAGACGTGGATTGGGTTTGAGAGATTTCCATGACAGATGTGAGATTGTTAATTAATGGTTTACTTAAGGTGCCAACTAAAACTCACATCTGGGTGGATTGAGGTACCTGGGTATTCCAGGATTGCCTGTTTTTCTTTTGGACCGCCACCCAGGTTCAAAGGGATCATGAGATTATTCATGCTAGAAACTTCCGTGTGCAGCCGCAAGCTATTATGGGCTCTAGCATAGTTGACTAAGTTGTGTGAACTCTTACAGTGGTAGACTAGCAGATGTAGGGGAAAGTAGGTGTAACTGTCTACCCATACGTAAGGTGCAAACACTTCTGAAAGACTGTGTCTCGGTCATCCGTTACTCAAACACCATGTAGTGCGAGTAATCCAACGGAGGAGATCGAGTCTTGTGGGGAAAAGTGCACAAACCTCTGCAGAGTGTACAAACTAATCATGGTTAGCCGTGTCCCCGGTTATGGACAACTTGAGTATCTAGTACTTGGATTATCATGTGAATCTCATCACCATGTTACTTTTAATTAATTTTGTTGGGTTAATGATGATTCTTAATTGGCATTGAGATGCTGTCAACCATCTCAATGTTTCACAACCACCATGATAGTTAAATAAAATTTATTCCTTTGAAGTAGGGTAAAATTGGCTTTTCGCAAAATTGTAACCATAGAGCTCTCCACCAGCCATATATGCATGTAGTATAGCCTTATTTTTGTTCATTATCTTCTATGTGTTACTTTGCCAGCATATTCTATGTGCTGACCCATTTTCGGGCTGCAACGTTTCATGTTGCAGACTTTTCAGACGACGAGTAAGGTGCCTTAGGTCGTGGTCTTATACTCAGTGATGCCGCTGGAGTTGATGGACTCACTTATCTTCCAAGTCTTCCGCTGTTATCGTTTTTAGATGGCCTTAAGCCATGTTTATCATACTTAATCTCTTCAGAGATATTCGATGTAATAAGTGTGTGATTGCTACTCTGTTATAAATCCTCCATTTGTACTGTGCGTGTCAGCATTACTGATCTAGGGATGACACTGGTGCACAGCAGCATAGACCATTTGAGGTCTGGTCGCTACAAAGTTGGTATCAGAGCACACGCTGACTGTAGGACACGACCACTAGGCTTAAGCCCTAGAAAGCTTCTCTCTTCTCATTTCTGACCCCTCTCCTTTTTCTACTCTTTTAGGAATGGCGGATGCAAGGAGCAAGTTCATGCAACCAGATGAAGACACGCCTTTTGGTCGACACTTGAAGGAAGTCACCAAGTACTTGAACATAGGAATACCAAGCATCACTGGAACCTACAACGCCACATTACCCGAAGAGGAGAGCTGGAAGATTCAAGTTCACATTCCAGGAAGGACGTTTGTGCCAGTTACTGAACCTATAAGATTGGTTTTTGAAGCACCAACTTGGAGTTTAGGGAAGAGCATGGCCGCTCACATCGCCATGGGACGCATTGGAGAAGTATACTACCAGGAACTTAAGGATACAACTTATCAGATTTGTGGACGCCGAGACGCGCAATGGGAGATGATCAGAACCAAGAAGGATGGATCAATCGCAGCTTTCATCCAGGAGCAGAACCAACATATTCGTCGCCAGGAGAACCAGATGTGCACGGACAAGGAAGAACTGAAGAAGGCATTAACCAAGATCAAGGAGCTCCAAGAAGAACTCAAGGCTACACGCGAGGATTATATGGAGGAAATCATCGCACTGGTAGGGAAGAATGACGACCTGGAGAAGAAGATTGGAGTATTCATGGGAAATCCAGTGCCAAAAGCAAAGGATGACGAATGCACTTGTCCGGATAACTACATCATCATCGACGACACTGACTCGGAACCAAGTGAAGATGACTTTGTTGATGAAGCTGGAGCAGACATCATGGAGTCTTCAACGGATCAGAATTTCTAGTAGACCACCATATTAGTAGTAGTTTTCCCCCATTTAATAGTATAGTTCAAGCACTTTGTAACGCTAGTTAGATCGATTGTTTTGCCTTGTTGAATTGATTGAGTGATATTGATTGTATTTGTCTCATGAGCATATGGGTAGTGTTTTCCCTCTAGACCTCATTCTATTCTTAACTCTCATCTTTTCTAACCTATCAGATGCCTCCGAGACGCGACACCGGATTTGTTTTCCCACCAGAGATCACCCAGTTGATTCAGCAACAGAATGCCCTAATGCAAGTGTTAGTGCAGAACCAAGGCAACAACAACAACAACAACAACAACAACAACCCACCGCCACCACCACCTGTTGATCACTTAGCCCGTTTCCTAAGGCTAAACCCGCCGGTGTTTTCCAGTAGCACCGAGCCGATTGTTGCAGATGATTGGCTTCGCAAAGTTGGAAGGGAGTTGACCACTGCAGGATGCACAGATGCGGAAAGAGTGCGTTTTGCCGCACATCAGCTTGATGGACCCACAGCATCATGGTGGGAGAATTATACAGCCACGCACCCTATTGACACTGTCACATGGGACCAGTTTCAGCAAGCTTTCCGTACAGCTCATGTTTCAGCAGGAGCTATGGCTATGAAGAAGCGTGAGTTTCGCAACCTACGCCAAGGAGGATGCACCGTAGGCCAGTATGTGGAGGATTTCAGTAAGTTAGCACGTTATGCACCAGATGACGTTGCTACAGATGCAGCCAAGCAGGAGAAGTTTTTGGAAGGACTGAATGATGAGCTGAGTATGCAGTTGATGGTAGCAACCTTCAACAACTACCAGGAGCTGGTAGATAGAGCTCTCATGATTGAAGGGAAGCAACAACAGATTGAAAACCGTAAGAGGAAGTATGGACAAGGGAAGTATAACTCAGGAGCTCAACAGAAGCCTCGTTTTGCCCCGAAGCCGGGAGGACAGTTTCAGCATACCCATGGAGGAGGTAGTTCGCACAACCATAATGGCTCTAAAAATGGTAATGGGAATGGAGGAAGCAACGGACAGCACCGCACCAACCCATCTACCCCAGCCAAGAGGGACCTGAGCCAAGTCACTTGCTTTAAGTGCCAGAAGACTGAACATTATGCCAATGAATGTCTTGAAGCCCAAAATGGAAATGGCAATGGAAGCTCTGGGAAGAAGCCGAACCCGTTCAACAAAGGGCATGTGAACCACGTGAGCGTGGAGGAGGTTGAAGCTCAGCCTGATGTAGTAATAGGTAAGTTTTTGGTTAAGTCATTTACTGCAACCGTTCTTTTTGATACTGGTGCATCGCATTCATACATATCAAGGGGATTTGTGAATAAGTTTAAGCTGTCCACCAAAGTTCTCAGAACCCCTATGTTAGTAACCTCGCTAGGAGTAGAGTATGTGGCCAGCCAAGGATGTTTTCAGATACCATTGGCCATTGGTAGGCATGTTTTCCCCTCAGACCTCATAGTTTTGGAGTCGCAAGGTTTGGATGTGATTTTGGGAATGGATTGGCTATCGTTGTATGGAGGAAACATCAATTGTGCCAGCAAGACGATTTTGCTTACCACCCCGGAAGGGAAAAGGATCAAGTATTTATCCAGGCATATGCCGAAGAGGACTCAAGTAAATTCCTTATCAGGAGTTGTACAGGAGGAAGTACCAGTGGTGAAGGACTATCCGGATGTATTTCCAGAAGAGTTGCCAGGCATGCCACCGGATAGAGACATTGAGTTCTTGATTGAACTTTTGCCAGGCACAGGGCCAATATCTAAGAGACCGTATAGGATGCCCGCAAAAGATTTGGAGGAAATTAAGAAGCAGATCAAGGAGTTACTAGATAAAGGCTATATTCTCCCAAGTTCGTCACCTTGGGGATCACCAGTACTTCTAGTGGAGAAGAAAGATGGATCACTGAGGATGGTTGTTGATTACCGTGGATTGAATGAAGTGACCATCAAAAACAAGTACCCACTGCCGATGATCAATGATTTGTTTGACCGCCTACAAGGAGCTAAAGTATTTTCCAAGATCGATCTACGATCAGGATACCATCAGTTAAAGATTCGAGAGCAGGATATACCCAAGACGGCATTTACCACCAGATATGGATTGTATGAGTATACCGTTATGTCATTTGGTCTGACTAACGCACCTGCCTATTTCATGAACCTGATGAACAAAGTATTTATGGATTTTTTGGATAAGTTCGTCGTGGTGTTCATTGATGATATTTTAGTCTTTTCCAAGAATGAGGAAGAGCATGAGGAGCATTTACGTTTGGTACTTGAGAAGCTCAGAGAACATCAGTTATATGCCAAGTTCAGCAAATGTGAATTTTGGCTGAAGGAAGTTGGATTCCTTGGACATGTTATTTCTGGAGAAGGAGTAGCAGTAGACCCTGCCAAGGTTGATACAGTGACAAGTTGGGAATCACCCACGACAGTTGGAGAAATCCGGAGTTTTCTTGGACTTGCAGGATACTACCGGAGATTCATCGAGAATTTCTCGAAGATTGCCAAGCCCATGACTGAGCTATTGAAGGACACCAAATTCAATTGGACTGAGGAATGTGAAGCTAGTTTCCAAGAGTTGAAGGAACGATTGGTTACATCACCAGTGTTGATTCTGCCAGATCAATGCAAGGATTATGAAGTTTATTGCGACGCTTCTCATCGAGGACTTGGAGCAGTGCTTATGCAGGAAGGAAGAGTTGTGTCGTATGCTTCACGACAACTTAAACCCCATGAGAAGAATTATGCTACGCATGATTTGGAATTAGCAGCCGTGGTGCATGCATTGAAGACATGGAGACATTTTCTCATCGGAAACCATTGTGAGGTGTACACGGATCACAAGAGTTTGAAATATATTTTCACACAGAACGAGTTAAATCTCAGACAGAGGAGATGGTTGGAGCTCATTAAAGATTATGATATGAGATTGCATTATCACCCTGGAAAGGCTAACGTAGTAGCAGACGCGTTGAGCCGCAAGAGTCATGTCAACACCCTCATGACAGGAGAGTTACCTCAGGAGTTAGCCGAGGACCTTCGCGAGCTATGTTTGGAGATAGTCCCAAGAGGCTATTTAGCGACATTGGAGATTCAGTCTACCTTGATGGAATGGATCAAAGAAGCTCAGAAGACAGACAAGGAGATCGAAGAGATAAAGGAGAAGATGAGCAAAGGAAAAGCCAAGGGATTTCGTGAGGATGAGCACGATACCTTATGGTTTGAGGACCGCGTATATGTGCCAAATGATCCGGAGATCAGGAAGTTGATTTTGCAAGAAGCCCATGATTCACCGTACTCGATTCACCCAGGGAATACCAAGATGTATTTGGATCTGAAGAATACTTACTGGTGGACCGGAATGAAGAAGGATATTGCTAAGTATGTAGCTGTTTGTGATGTATGTCAGAGAGTGAAGGCAGAGCATCAGAAGCCAGCAGGATTGCTACAACCATTGTCGATACCCGAATGGAAGTGGGATAAAATAGGCATGGATTTTATCACAGGATTACCCAGGACTCGTTCAGGCTATGACTCAATATGGGTTATAGTCGACCATTTGACGAAAGTGGCTCATTTCATTCCAGTAAAGACCACTTATAACAGTGCTAAGTTGGCAAAGATATACATGACCAGGATAGTATGTTTGCATGGAGTTCCGAGGACCATTGTATCAGAAAAGAGGAACCCAATTTACCTCGAAGTTTTGGAAGCAGTTACATGAAACATTGGGAACCAGGCTAGAATTTAGTACAGCCTTTCATCCACAGACTGATGGACAGACCGAGAGAGTCAACCAGATTTTGGAGGACATGTTGAGAGCTTGTCCACTAGATTATGGATCTAGTTGGGACGACAATTTGCCATATGCAGAGTTTTCATATAACAACAGTTATCAGACCAGTTTGAAGATGGCCCCTTTCGAAGCTTTGTACGGAAGGAGGTGTAGAACACCGTTGTTATGGGACGAAGTTGGAGACCGTCAGTTGTTTGGACCAGATTTGATTAAGGAGTCTGAACAGAAAGTGAGGTTGATTCGCGACAGGCTCAAGGTAGCCCAGTCCAGACAAAAGAGTTATGCTGATTCTAAACGAAAAGAGACAGTTCACGAAGTCGGAGACCGAGTGTATCTTCGAGTATCACCACTTCGAGGAGTGAAGCGCTTTGGAGTTAAGGGAAAGTTAGCGCCCCGTTTTATCGGACCATACAGAGTAGTGGAACGTATGGGAGAGGTTACCTACAAGCTGGAATTGCCCGAAGGATTGTCTGGAGTTCATGATGTATTTCACGTCTCCCAGTTGAAGAAGTGCCACGCAGAGATGGCTGAGATACCACTGAGAGATACTGTGCCACTGGAAGCGATTCAGCTTGAAAGTGATTTGACCTATGAGGAGAAACCAGTTAAGATTCTTGAGTATGCCAGCCGAGTTACCCGTAGCAAGGTTATCAAGTTTTGCAAAGTCCAGTGGAGTCACCACACGGAAGATGAAGCCACCTGGGAGCGAGAGGAAGATCTACGGAAGGACCACTCCCACCTGTTTTCTAGCCAACCCGAATCTCGAGGGCGAGATTCATCTTAAGGGGGGTAGGTTTGTAACATCCCAAATTTTCAATTTGGTATGTTATACATAGATCATCATTTGCATATCATATTTTGTTGCATTTTGACAAATCCTCGCTAAATCCTAAGCAACTCAAGGACCCTCGGAGAGAGTTGGGGATTTTCTCGAATCTTCATATTTGATTTCCATCAAATAATAAAACGAGGATTTTGGTTTTAATTATTTTCTCTCCGGAAAAATATTTCATTCTAATAATAAACGAGAGGAGAAAATATGACTTCTCCAAAACAATTGAAATACTGGAGAAAAAGTGTTAAAATCATTTATTGGAATTTATTCGGATTTTATTTGCAATTTTAATTGCATTAAAAATATTGCATGTTTTCAAAAGTTTATTTTGTGTTAAAAAATGTTCACCCTATTCTAGATTTTCTAACTAGACGGGGAAAATTTGTTTTATCTTTTTTGGACTTTTATTTATTTTTCTACGAATTATTTTCCGCGGAACGTTTAAAAAAATGCACTGCGCCCGACTGGGCCGAGCCCAGCCGAGCCGCAGGCCGGCCCGCCCGCTTCGTCCTCCTCGCGCACGGGAGCCGCCGCCGCCGGAGTCCGAGCCCCGCACGCCCCCACCGGCTTGCCCCTCCCCCAAGCCACCGGAGCCCCCCTCCTATTTATACCCCCGCACCCCCCCTCACCTCATCCCGTCGCCGCCCGCCTTGCCCCGCCGCCGCCGCCGGAGCACGGGAGCCGCCACCGTTTGCCGCCCCCTCGCCGCCCCTCGCACCCCCCCGAGCACCCCGCACCCCGCGCACTCGCCGCCCCTCGCCCCGAGCCGCCGGAGCCCCGCCGGAGCACGCCCCGACGAGGTACCTCGCCGCTCGTTCGGTTGCCGGTTTTAAAAAAAAACCATTCGTTAAAAAAAAACCCTAGATCGTTTTTTTCAGTTTTATTATTTTGCGAGCGTTCACCGAACCGTTCGTTTTAACGAACGCGTTCGTCGGTTTTTCTCTGTTAACGAACGTCCGTCCTTTAACCGTTCGTCCGTTTTTCTTTTTCGTCGGATTTTTCCGCTATTTTCTCAGATTCGATTTCTGATCGAATCTTCGTTTCTGTTTAATTTCTCGCTCGTTTATCGGAATCAGGAGATTCAAGCGCCTAGAGTTTCGTCTCGAAATTCTCTTTCCGTTTAACCTACTCAAACAAGTTTTTGCTACTGTAATATTTGACCTAGATCCAGATTAGTAAACGAAGCTTCTTTCTTTCGCAGTTTGACTTTCGTTGCTTCTTTCGAGTTGATTCTTTTTGCAAACCGGAGTTCTTAAGTTGAACTTTCTGGTTGGATCTTTCATTCGAGTTTTACCTGTGCATTAGATGAGTACTTATTGTTTGCTTGTTTGTTTGCGATAGAGTACCCGGAGTGTGCCGCTTGTTACTTCGAATCGCTAGGTTTTGCGGATCATCAGCAAGGCAAGTAACACTTTGATCATATACCTTCCATACCCAGTTTTTATTGCATTAGATCTATTTTCCTCAGACACTTGCATGATTAGGATCTAATTAAATTGTGGGTATTGGGAAGTAGTTGAGGTAGTACCTATTACCTGTTTTGTTTATCAAACCCTTGGGAGTTACTTCTACGCTGCTATTATATTGCCATGCTATGCTCGTAGATGTGGATTGGGTTTGAGAGATTTCCATGACAGCTGTGAGATTGTTAATTAATGGTTTACTTAAGGTGGCAACTAAAACTCACATCTGGGTGGATTGAGGTACCTGGGTATTCCAGGATTGCCTGTTTTTCTTTTGGACCGCCACCGAGGTTCAAAGGGATCATGAGATTATTCATGCTAGAAACTTCCGTGTGCAGCCGCAAGCTATTATGGGCTCTAGCATAGTTGACTAAGTTGTGTGAACTCTTACAGTGGTAGACTAGCAGATGTAGGGGAAAGTAGGTGTAACTCTCTACCCATACGTAAGGTGCAAACACTTCTGAAAGATTGTGTGTCGGTCATCCGTTACTCAAACACCATGTAGTGCGAGTAATCCAACGGAGGAGATCGAGTCTTGTGGGGAAAAGTGCACAAACCTCTGCAGAGTGTACAAACTAATCATGGTTAGCCGTGTCCCCGGTTATGGACAACTTGAGTATCTAGTACTTGGATTATCATGTGAATCTCATCACCATGTTACTTTTAATTAATTTTGTTGGGTTAATGATGATTCTTAATTGGGCTTGAGATGCTGTCAACCATCTCAATGTTTCACAACCACCATGATAGTTAAATAAAATTTATTCCTTTGAAGTAGGGTAAAATTGGCTTTTCGCAAAATTGTAACCATAGAGCTCTCCACCAGCCATATATGCATGTAGTATAGCCTTATTTTTGTTCATTATCCTCTATGTGTTACTTTGCCAGCATATTCTATGTGCTGACCCGTTTTCGGGCTGCAACGTTTCATGTTGCAGACTTTTCAGACGACGAGTAAGGTGCCTTAGGTCGTGGTCATATACTCAGTGATGCCGCTGGAGTTGATGGACTCACTTATCTTCCAAGTCTTCCGCTGTTATCGTTTTAGATGGCCTTAAGCCGCGTTTATCATACTTAATCTCTTCGGAGATATTCGAATGTAATAAGTGTGTGATTGCTACTCTGTTATAAATCCTCCATTTGTACTGTGTGTGTCAGCATTACTGATCCAGGGATGACACTGGTGCACAGCAGCACAGACCATTTGAGGTCTGGTCGCTACACTAAGCAAATTCATCTCCAAGTCTGCCGAGTGCGCCCTGTCATTCTTCAAAATTTTGAAGAAGGCCAGTCCTATGAATTGGACCCTAGAAGCAGATGCAGCTTTGCAAGAGTTGAAGGCCTACTTTTCCTCTGTGCCTACCTTGGTTGCTCCCAAACCCCAGGAGCCGTTGTTGCTATACTTGGCGGCAACCAACCAAGTGGACAATGCGGCCTTGGTAACGCAGCGGGAAGTGGGTGAGGCAGAAAGTGAGCAGAGATGATACGTCCATTTTGCATCTTGCTTTTATATTGATATTTATTGCATTATGGGCTGTTATTACACATTATGTCACAATACTTATGCCTATTCTCTCCTATTTTACAAGGTTTACATAAAGAGGGAGAATGCTGGCAGCTGGAATTCTGGGCTGGAAAAGGAACAAATATTAGGGACCTATTCTGCACAAGTCCAAAAGTCCTGAAACTCCACGGAAGTTATTTTTGGAAATAATAAAAAATACTGAGCGAAGAAAATACCAGAGGGGACCCACACCCTGGGCACGAGGGTGGGGGTGCGCCCTACCCCCCTGGGCGCGCCCCCTGCCTCGTGGCCCCCCTAGTGGCCCTCCGGTGCCCATCTTCTGCTATATGAAGTCTTTCGCCCGAAGAAAAATCATAAGCAAGCTTTCGGGACGAGACTCCGCCGCCACAAGGTGGAACCTTGGCGGAACCAATCTAGGGCTCTGGCGGAGCTGTTCTGCCTGGGACACTTCCCTCCGGGAGGGGGAAATCATCGCCATCGTCATCACCAACGCTCCTCTCATCGGGAGGGGGCCAACCTCCATCAACATCTTCACCAGCACCATCTCCTCTCAAACCCTACTTCATCTCTTGTATCCAATTCTTGTCTCTAAGTCTGGGATTGGTACCTGTAGGTTGCTAGTAGTGTTGATTACTCCTTGTAGTTAATGCTAGTTGGTTTATTTGGTGGAAGATCATATGTTCAGATCCATTGTGCATATTAATACCCCTTTGATTATGAACATGAATATGCTTTGTGAGTAGTTATCTTTGTTCCTGAGGACATGGGAGAAGTCTTGCTATTAGTAGTCATGTGAATTTGGTATTCGTTTGATATTTTGATGAGATGTATGTTGTCTATCATCTAGTGGTGTTATGTGAACGTCGACTACATGACACTTCACCATTATTTGGGCCTAGAGGAAGGCATTGGGAAGTAATAAGTAGATGATGGGTTGCTAGAGTGACAGAAGCTTAAACCCTAGTTTATGCGTTGCTTCGTAAGGGGCTGATTTGGATCCATATGTTTCATGCTATGGTTAGGTTTACCTTAATACTTCTTTTGTAATTGCGGATGCTTGCAATAGGAGTTAATCATAAGTGGGATGCTTGTCCAAGTAAGGACAACACCCAAGCACCGGTCCACCCACATATCAAATTATCAAAGTACCAAACGTGAATCATATGAACGTGATGAAAACTAGCTTGACGATAATTCCCATGTGTCCTCGGGAGCGCTTTTCTCTATATAAGAATTTGTCCAGGCTTTTCCTTTGCTACAAAAAGGATTGGCCCACCTTACTCCACTTTATTTACTTTTGTTACTTGTTGCTCATTACAAATTATCTTATCACAAAACTATCTATTACCTATAATTTCAGTGCTTGCAGAGAATACCTTGCTGAAAACCGCTTATCATTCCCTTCTGCTCCTCGTTGGGTTCGACACTCTTACTTATCGAAAGGACTACGATAGATCCCCTATACTTATGGCTCATCAAGACTCTTTTCTGGCGCCGTTGCCGGGGAGTGAAGCGTCTTTGGTAGGTGGAATTTGGTAAGGAAAAATTTTACATAGTGTGCTGAAATTTACTGTCACTTGTTACTATGGAAAGTAATGCTCTGAGGGGCTTGTTCGGGGTATCTTCACCCCGACCAGTAGAGAAAAGAGTTGCACCTCAACCTACTGAATCTACTGAAAATGAAAATGGCTACTTTGAAATTCCTTCGGGTATGATAGAAAAACTGCTAGCTATTCCTTTTGCAGGAGATGGAACATTACATCCTGATGAGCACCTAATATATGTGGATGAAGTTTGTGGATTATTTAAGCTTGTAGGTATGCCCGATGATGTTATCAAGAAGAAGGTCTTCCCTTTATCTTTTAAGGGAGATGCATTGACATGGTATAGGCTATGTGATGATATGGGATCATGGAACTACAAACGGTTGAAATTGGAATTTCATCAGAAGTTTTATCCTATGCATCTTGTTCATCGTGATCGTAATTATATATATAATTTTTGACCTCGCGAAGGAGAAAGCATCTCTCAATCTTGGGGGAGGCTTAAGTCAATGTTATATTCATGCCCCAATCATGAGCTCTCAAGAGAAATGATTATTCAAAATTTTTATGCTCGGCTTTCTGACAACAATCGCACCATGCTCGATACTTCTTGTGCTGGCTCTTTTATGATGAAGACTATTGAATTCAAATGGGATTTATTGGAAAGAATTAAATGCAAATCTGAAGATTGGGACCTCGACAAAGGTAAGGATTTAGGTATAACACCTAAGTTTGATTGTGTTAAATCTTTTATGGATACCGATGTTTTCCGTAAATTTAGCACTAAATATGGACTTGACTCTGAGATAGTAGCTTCTTTTTGTGAATCCTTTGCTACTCATGTTGATCTCCCTAAGGAGAAGTGGTTTAAATATCATCCTCCCGTAGAAGTAAAAGTAGTGGCACCTATTAAAGTTGAAGAAAATACTATCACTTATAATGATCCTATTGTTCCTACTGCTTATGTTGAGAAACCACCTTTCCCTGTTAGAATAAAGGATCATGCTAAAGCTTCAACTGTGGTTCGTAAAAGTAATATTAGAACTTATACACCTCCTGAGCAAGTTAAAGTTGAACCTAATATTGCTATTGTTAAAGATCTCTTGGCTGATAATATTGATGGGCATGTTATTTATTTCGGTGATGAAACTGCTAGAATTGCTAAACCTAGTGCTAAAGATAGACATCGACATGTGGTAGGCATGCCTGTTATTTCTGTTAAAATAGGAGATCATTGTTATCCTGGCTTATGTGACATGGGTGCTAGTGCTAGTGAAATACCTATTGACCTATACAAAGAAATTATGCATGATATTGCACCTACTGAGTTAGAAGAAATTGATGTCACAATTAAGCTTGCCAATAGAGATACTATTTCACCAATTGGAATTGTTAGAGATGTTGAAGTCTTGTGTGGGAAAACTAAATATCCTGCTGATTTTCTTGTTCTTGGTTCCCCACAAGATATCTTTTGTCCCATTATATTTGGTAGACCCTTCTTAAACACTGTTAATGCTAAGATATATTGCGAAAAAGATGTTGTTACTATTGGTTTGGATGATATGTCTCATGAGTTTAATTTCTCTAAATTTTGTAGACAACATGTAACGCCCCGAGACCGACGGTTCAGAAGACTTCCATATTCTCGTGATCACTGTGTGTTCCTTTTGGTGCTTGCTCTTTTATTTTTGCATTGCATCATGTCATTAATCTTTGCATCAAAACTCAACTAAATAAATTGCATGGATCTTCGATCCCTTTAAATCGAGGGAATTCACATGGTGATTTCTCTTTATAACATATCCTCCTAATATTTATGGAGCTATATAAATATTCCATTAGTTTGGAATCAACCGGAACACACTTGCAAATTAATTCCCATGCCTATTTCCACTTCAAGTTTCACCTCCAAGCTTTGCCAACAATTCTTTTCCCTCTTATCGAGGCCCTTCCTAAATGTTCAACATTTTGGACACTTTGTAATCCTACTCCTTGTTCAAACCATTTGAATTAAATTCAAATGCATTTGAACTTAAACCGTGCAATCTTACCCACTCCGTTTTTCTTGGAACGAGCATTTTTTGTGATGTGCGGGAAATTATCCGCGTGTCCAACTTCTTACCCTAACCTCTCTTTCTTTTCTTCAGTTCTTTGTTTTTTTATAAAGAAAAGAAGGAAGAAGGGGAGAGAGCCCAGCCAGCCTCCCAGGCCGGCCCATCCTTCCCCGCGGCCATTTGCCCCTCCAAGGCCTACCAGCCCGCGCCCCCTTAACCCTAGCGAACATCTCCCCTCTCCCTCTCGTTCCCTCTGCCCGCCGCCACACACGCACGCACCGAGTCAGGGACTCCCTGCGCCCGATCCCCTCGCCTCCATCCTCCTCGAGCCGGCCTCCCCGCCTCTGGCTACGGCCGCCGCCCGTCGCGCCTCTCCGCCGCCGCCATGAATGCCCGCAGGAGCGCCAATGCCACCAGGCCGCCGTCCCGCGCCCAAGCTCCTCCGCCCCGAGCTCCGTTCGCTTCGGGCGCCGGCCGACTGGATCCGCCCGTCTTCGCTGTTCCCGGCGCTATCGGAGCCATGCTTCGAGTCCTTGCCGTCAAGCTCCACGCCGCTCGCCAGCCTCGTCCGCTCCGCCCCTTCCTCTGCTCCACCTCCTTAGCATCGAGCGCCGCCCTTCGCACCCCTCCGTCGTTTGCTTCGGGTGCCTCCGACCTTCCTCGCGCCTGATCTGCTCCAAGCCACGCCACCGGCCGAGTTCCTCGACCTCCGCGCGTCCCGGACTCCCTCGCCTACTGCTGCACGTACCAGTCGTTGCTCCTCTCGGATGCGCCTGTACGTCGACGCCATGTTCCATTGCCTGCTCACCGCCATCGCCCTAGCAGGAGCTCCGCCTCCCTTGCTTCATGCCAAGACCAACGTCGGTCGCTTCTTCCAGCCGCTGCTCGGCCATGCCCCGACTACCAGCAGCTCGAGCTACCTCCTGTGACCTCCCGAGGCAGGGCCTTGACAAGTCCCTCGATGCCCCTCCAGATGTATCAATGCCTCTGTTTGACCCATGTACAACTATCCGGTGATGCGCCAAGTACCCCCCTTGGATCGTCAAGTTCGACTACACGGAACCGCCAAGTACCACTACGGTTGCCGTGTACATCTAAGGACGCCAAGCCCGGAACAACAAGTACCCCGACAATGTGGGTAACTCTAGCGTCGACCCCGTGGACGTCAAGTACCTCTACCGACGACCCCAAACATTTACGAAAACGTGTACCACTACCATCGCCGTGTACCACTACTTCCCTCGGCGACCCGTGAACAACTACTTCCACTACCGTCGAACCCGATCCACTCCGAAAATGCACGCTTCGAAGGTGTAACCGTCGAGACGACGCCCGTGAACGAATGATTGTGATGTATGAGTTGCTCATGTTCGAACCGTGTCCCAGTTGTCGCTTGCGCGTTCCTTGTTTCCACGCCGCCGTACCGTGGGTACCCGGAATCCGGGAGCACCCCACCATCCTTGCATGACACGCTCACGCCCACTCCTTGTGCACCGGTAACTCCGTGAGCTATCGGAACCGATATGTTGCCGTGGCATCATTTTCGGACTCGTTGCCGTGGCACCCCTTTCTTCCACCACGGTGACAAATGCTTCATAACATGTTCATGTCAATATTTTCATAAAAATTGATTAAAACTTGCATTGTCATCCGCATCATGATAACAACATTTAAAATGTCTAAAATTGATGTTTGCATTAAAAATTGCTAAATGACATGAGGATTTTCCGGAATTATTGTTTGTTGTTCCGGCCTCATTTAAATTGCCTAAAATAGGTAGTTTCCTTATGCTTCACCACTTGCCATGGTTAGCAACATTTAACATTGTTGGGTACATAAATGAGAGAGAACTAAATAATTGATGTGGTGTTTCGCCAATATGCAACTCGTTGCATATTGAGCTCCACTTAATTTGTAGTGGGGTTTGTTGCATTTTCCCATGCCATACCTCATTTAAACCGGACATGCATCATACTTGATTGAGCATCATGCCATGTGTATGTGGTGGTTGTTCACTATGTTGTTTGTTTCTTTCCGGGTTGCTTCTCTCGTTAGCTTCGGTTTCTTTCTGGAGTTGTGAGGATTAGTTCGACTCCGTCTGCTTGTCTTCTTGATGGACTCGTTCTTCTACCTAGCGGGATCTCAAGCAAGATGACCATACCCTCGAAATCACTTCTATCTTTGCTTGCTAGTTGTTCGCTCTATTGCTATGCCGCGCTACCTACCACTTGCTTTTCAAGCCTCCCAAATTGCCATGAACCTCTAACCTTTGTCACCCTTCCTAGCAAACCGTTGTTTGGCTATGTTACCGCTTTTGCTCAACCCCTCTTATAGTGTTGCTAGTTGCAGGAGAAGCTGAAGATTGCTCCATGTTGGATTATGTTTATGTTGGGATATCACAATATCTCTTATTTAATTAATGCATCTATATACTTGGTAAAGGGTGGAAGGCTCGGCCTTATGCCTGGTATTTTGTTCCACTCTTGCCGCCCCTAGTTTCCGTCATACCGGTGTTATGTTCCTTGATTTTGCGTTCCTTACGCGGTTGGGTGATTTATGGGACCCCCTTGACAGTTCGCTTTGAATAAAACTCCTCTAGCAAGGCCCAACCTTGGTTTTACCATTTGCTACCACCTATCCCCTTTTGCCTTGGGTTCTGCAGACTGAAGGGTCATCTTATTTTAACCCCCCCGGGCCAGTGCTCCTTCGAGTGTTGGTCCGAACTTAGTAGACTGCGGGGCCCCCTCGTGGAAACTCGAGGTCTGGTTTTACTCGTAGGATGTCTCATCCGGTGTTGCCCTGAGAACGAGATATGTGCAGCTCCTATCGGGATTTGTCGGCACATCGGGCGGATTTGCTGGTCTTGTTTTACCATTGTCGAAATGTCTTGTAAACCGGGATTCCGAGACTGATCGGGTCTTCCTGGGAGAAGGTTTATCCTTCGTTGACCGTGAGAGCTTATAATGGGCTAAGTTGGGACACCCCTGCAGGGTATTATCTTTCAAAAGCCATGCCCGCGGTTATGTGGCAGATGGGAATTTGTTAATATCCGGTCGTAGAGAACTTGACACTTGACCTTAATTATAACGCATCAACCGCGTGTGTAGCCGTGATGGTCTCTTTTCGGCGGAGTCCGGGAAGTGAACACGGTTTCTGGGTTATGTTTGACGTAAGTAGGAGTTTAGGATCACTTCTTGATCATTGCTAGTTCACGACCATTCCGTTGCTTCTCTTCTCGCTCTCATTTGCGTATGTTAGCCACCATATATGCTTAGTCGCTGCTGCAACCTCACCACCTTACCCTTTCCTACCCTTAAGCTTAAATAGTCTTGATCTCGCGGGTGTGAGATTGCTGAGTCCTCGTGACTCACAGATACTTCCAAACAGTTGCAGGTGCCGATGATACCAGTGCAGGTGACGCAACTGAGCTCAAGTGGGAGCTCGATGAAGATCTTGTTCGTTGTGTTGTTTCTTTTCCTTTTGATCAGTAGTGGAGCCCAGTTGGGACGATCAGGGATCTAGCAGTTGGGTTGTCTTCTTTTCTTTTGGTGCCGTAGTCGGACCTATGTGTGTACTCTGAATGTTTTATGAATTCACTTATGTATTGTGTGAAGTGGCGATTGTAAGCCAACTCTTTATCCCATTCTTGTTCATTACATGGGATTGTGTGAAGATGACCCTTCTTGCGACAAAACCACAATGCGGTTATGCCTCTAAGTCGTGCCTCGACACGTGGGAGATATAGCCGCATTGTGGGTGTGACAAGTTGGTAATCAGAGCCATCCCCGACTTAGGAGCCCCCTGCTTGATCGAATCGCTGGCGTTGTTGAGTCTAGAACAAAACTGTTTTGAGTCTTAGGATTATATATATCGGAGAGTAGGATTCTTTTTACTCCTCAGTCCCTTTGTCGCTCTGGTGAGGTCTCCTGACGTAGAAGTTTTGACTCTTCTCTCCTCAAATTTCACTAAATTTTTTTTAGGATCACGCGAGTATCTTAGAATCGTTCCGATGGTTTTGTGACGAGAACATTGTTCTTGGTGCCTCCTGACATTTAGGGGTTGTGGCAGTGTCCAGGGGAGTTGAGCTCCGAGGTGTTGTCGTCACAATTTTATCGTTGCGGTTCTGGAATACCTGAGTTTCGCCGACATCGAAATCTCTTTTATGCAGTTGTTGGTGAGATCACCTCGACGCCACCCAGTACTGGGGCGGGAGTTCGGGAGTATTGCCATAACTCGTATAACGGATGTTTTTTGAAGGTTGAGGTACACGATTTCCGAAGGTTTCTTGGTTATGTGTTGACGGATGGATACAGCTGGGTCTAGGGATTGCTAGTTTGGGTGATATATTTTGTGTCCCCTGTATCCCCAACACCTGATTGCATAACCAGAAAGTTTTGGGAGTTTATAAGTGGGAATTCAAGTAGCTCTTAGGATATCTTTCTGACAGACGCATGATATGAGATTGGGGTTCGACGTCTAGTGGTCCGCCTGTACACGGTTGGTTTTACAGTGGTCTCGTAGTGTCTTAAAGAGTCCTTGGCTATGCCGACTTGGGGACGCTTCGTATGTCATGTGCACTGCCTTGTACATGATGGTGTTGTACGATCGAGCCCGTGTGGGCCCCACCACGAAAACTTCGGACGAAATCTCTATCATATGTTTGTTCCGGCTTATTTTGCAAGCCAAATCACTTGTTTTGTTTTATTTGTGGTATTCGAGTTGCTTCAATGACAAGTGTTGATTCCATACCTTTCCTAAACGGTGTTCTCATATTTCTATGTGGATGATAATCCTTCTTGATTATCGAGATTGTCATGCCAATTCTTTCCAACCGACGTGCTCTTTTTTCAAGTGGATCCGTTCATTTCAACATTCGCGAGATCAATTCTCAGTTATTTGCAACGGTGTTTGCTTCATCCGTCCCAAGTTGTCTTTGTTTTCCCGCCCTCCCACCCTTTTCCTTCAAGGAATCAGATGTCGTAACCAAGTATCCATTTTATTCACGTGAAGTCCCTTCATTCTTTTCAATCAATGTTCTTACCCGGTGGTTCTCATGAAGATGGTCTTCAAGTTTATCATTCTACATTCTTTTTCTTCTCCGGTGGACTAAATTCAAGGTTTCAATGTTGGTCACATTCTCTTTCCTTGTTTCAAATGTTTTTCTCATGCCGGTGCACCTCTTAATCATCCATTTTTCGCCATTCACTTGTATCCGGAGCACTGAAGATATCTCAGGAAACTCAAGCTTCCATTCTTAATCAGTTTAAACTATTTTGAGGTTGTTACCTCATTCAAGCCATTTAATTCAACCGGTGCAATCTCCTTTTCAAGTTATCATTTCAACGGTGTTTCTTTTGAGTGGGCCCTAACCCACAGGTCTTTTTCCAGGATCTTACCTGACTCTTCTAATTCTTTCCGGAGTTATTCTCAAATTCATTGCAAAGTTTGACGTAAGAATGAATTATCATCCGTCAAATGTCTTTCTTCAAGATCTTTCAAATTCTTTTCATCGTTGATTCAACCTTTCTAATTTTCATTCCGGAATGCCTCAACAATTCATGGTGGTGTTTCTCGTCGTCATTCTCAACATTTGAAGAACGAAGAAGAAATTCTCTTGAATCTTGGTCCGTTCTCTTGAAGATTCATTGTTCTAACTTGTTGCCATCCTCTCAAATTGTTTCCAATCGCGCAATTCTTTTCATACCCATCCGGAGCATTTCAGAGTTGTTTTCATTTCTTGATCATCCAAAGGCCATCATTTCAGAAGATTTCTTCGTTCTAAGTTTTCAGCTTCGTTCTCCAATTATTCTAAATTGATGAAGCTCTCGTTCTCCAAATCTTACCGGTGCATCATTCAAATATCCTCTAATCAGTTCGTGATCTCTTCGTTCTCATATATTTATATTCCGTCAAGTATCTTTATTCATTTTTCTAAATCTTCTCGGTGAATTGTGCCTTTGCTACTTTCATTTTCAATTCTTATGGTGGTTTGTTCAAGATTTCTCTTCCTTCGTTATCATATCAATTTATTCGTTGTTTCAATCCTACCGGTGGTTCGATGAAGACCTTCACAAGTTTGCGCAATATCTATCTTAATCCTTTCTACGAGAATAAGTAGTATGCCAAATCCGTTGATTGTCATCAATTTATATTGGTGAAGGATACGCATAACATAATTCTTATTATTGTTTCATCCAAGTGATCTAATTTCTTCTTTCCGGAGTTGTTCATCATATCAAATTTTCGGTTCAAAGTTGTTCATCTTTTCTTTCCGGAGATCCAAGTTATTTCAATTATATCATTTCAAAGCTTCATCTAATCATTGCAAGACTTCTCCCGGAGTTCTTTTCAATTTTCCATTTCGTTTGATCATTCTTTTATTATCGGAGTTCTTCATGGAGGTTCTACATGGTGCTTGGTCAAGGATTCCTTTTATTCTTCAATTGTTCTTCAAGATTTCTCTCGGAGTTAAGATCCGTCAAGCTATACTCTAAAATAAACAAGGTGCTCAACACATGTTTGTTTTGAGAAGTTCAAGCATTCTTCATCTTGCATTCTAAAGTGCAATTCGTTCTACCTTATCATTTGGGATGGTGTTATGTCATTCTTGATAATTTCCCTTCGCGTTTCATGATTCACAAGTTTTCAAGAGTGACATATTTAAATCCATCATTTTATCTTCGTTCAAGAGATCTTTTCAACCAATCAATCTTTTTGTTGGAGTTGTATTGGATTATATTTCACCTACAGCCTTTCCTAAGGAATGTTGCTAATTGTGGTGCTTATCTATGATCCAATATTCTCCTTCTCATCTCGGTCAAGAAGTTTTTCATCTCTTTGGTGCTCTCAATCAAATCAAGGGTTTCCATTAGTGGCCGTTTGTCACCTCATAATTTTGAGATGTGTTCCATAAGCCCACTACAAGCTTGTTCTTTTCGTTGTTGATTTCCCAACAACTCCGTTATTACCTTCTTGGAAGGATGTTTTCCAAGCTCATTTGTGGCAGAAGCTGTCATTTTCTTCTACATTCTTTATTCCAAGGATCTATCTTCTATTATTTATTTCTTCCGGAGGCATTGTGATGTTGCTCTCTTCACTCATCTTCTCGGTTTGTGAGGACCGTGTTCTTTTCGTGCTTATCCTTTTCCAAGAGGAGTGTCGTGCCCTCTTTTCAAGTTTTCCCATTCTGTCAAGTTTTGTCTCCTTCCTCAACCGGAGTGCGGCCTGAAATCCTTCTTTTCCCTTGTGCCATTCTTTCATTAGTTCCGGAGGTAATGTGTTGTTAATTTCATCGAGTATCCTCTCATCTTGTCAAGATCATGTTCAATTCCTTCCATTTTCAGTCGGAGTGCTGCCCAAATTATATCACTCTTATTCCTTATGTATCTTGTTTTAACCGGAGCGTTGTCGTAATTGATCTTTATCGTCCCTTATAAATCTCGTTTCAACCGGAGTGTTTGCATGTACTTCTTGTCCATCTTAACCATTTTTGTTTGTTTTTTAAGCTACAAGGTTCTTGTAATGGTCCTTGTGTAAATTTTGTTCACCTCCGTCGTGTCATTTCTTCAAGCCTTGTGACCTCTCAAGGTTCTTTGGTTTTCACTTGTTTGTCAAAGAAGCAATTAGTTTTACCTCTTCTCTTCCTCTCCCGCTTTTCTTCAGTGCCACCGTAGATCTCGGGACGAGATCCTCTTGTAGTGGTGGAGTGTTGTAACGCCCCGAGACCGACGGTTCAGAAGACTTCCATATTCTCGTGATCACCGTGTGTTCCTTTTGGTGCTTGCTCTTT
This sequence comes from Aegilops tauschii subsp. strangulata, assembly GCF_002575655.3. Lineage (NCBI taxonomy): Eukaryota > Viridiplantae > Streptophyta > Magnoliopsida > Poales > Poaceae > Aegilops > Aegilops tauschii. The sequence continues at coordinate 331,124,247 of NC_053041.3, forward strand.
TATTTTTGCATTGCATCATGTCATCATGCCATCATGTCATTAATCTTTGCATCAAAACTCAACTAAATAAATTGCATGGATCTTCGATCCATTTAAATCGAGGGAATTCACATGGTGATTTCTCTTTATAACATATCCTCCTAATATTTATGGAGCTATTATAAATATTCCATCAGTTTGGAATCAACCGGAACACACTTGCAAATTAATTCCCATGCCTATTTCCACTTCAAGTTTCACCTCCAAGCTTTGCCAACAATTCTTTTCCCTCTTATCGAGGCCCTTCCTAAATGTTCAACATTTTGGACACTTTGTAATCCTACTCCTTGTTCAAACCATTTGAATTAAATTCAAATGCATTTGAACTTAAACCGTGCAATCTTACCCACTCCGTTTTTCTTGGAACGAGCATATTTTTGTGATGTCCGGGAAATTATCCGCGTGTCCAACTTCTTACCCTAACCTCTCTTTCTTTTCTTCAGTTCTTTGTTTTTTTATAAAGAAAAGAAGGAAGAAGGGGAGAGAGCCCAGCCAGCCTCCCAGGCCGGCCCATCCTTCCCCGCGGCCATTTGCCCCTCCAAGGCCTACCAGCCCGCGCCCCCTTAACCCTAGAGAACATCTCCCCTCTCCCTCTCGTTCCCTCTGCCCGCCGCCACACACGCACGCACGCACCGAGTCAGGGACTCCCTGCGCCTGATCCCCTCGCCTCCATCCTCCTCGAGCTGGCCTCCCCGCCTCTGGCTACGGCCACCGCCCGTCGCGCCTCTCCGCCGCCGCCATGAATGCCCGCAGGAGCGCCAACGCCACCAGGCCGCCGTCCCGCGCCCAAGCTCCTCCGCCCCGAGCTCCGTTCACTTTGGGCGCCGGCCGACTGGATCCGCCCGTCTTCGCTGTTCCCGGCGCTGTCGGAGCCATGCTTCAAGTCCTCGCCGTCAAGCTCCACGCCGCTCGCCAGCCTCGTCCGCTCCGCCCCTTCCTCTGCTCCACCTCCTTAGCATCGAGCGCCGCCCTTCCCGCCCCTCCGTCGTTCGCTTCGGGCGCCTCCGACCTTCCTCGCGCCTGATCTGCTCCAAGCCACACCACCGGCCGAGTTCCTCGACCTCCGCGCGTCCCTGAGTCCCTCGCCCACTGCTGCACGTTCCAGTCGTTGCTCCTCTCGGCTGCGCCTGTACGTCGACGCCAAGTTCCGTTGCCTGCTCGCCGCCATCGCCCTAGCAGGAGCTCCGCCTCCCTTGCTTCATGCCAAGACCAATGTCGGTCACTTCTTCCAGCCGCTGCTCGGCCATGCCCCGACGACCAGCAGCTCGAGCTACCTCCTGTGACCTCCCGAGGCAGGGCCTTGACAAGTCCCTCGATGCCCCTCCAGATGTGTCAATGCCTCTGTTTGACCCATGTACAACTATCCGGTGATGCGCCAAGTACCCCCCTTGGATCGTCAAGTTCGACTACACGGAACCGCCAAGTACCACTACGATTGCCGTGTACATCTACGGATGCCAAGCCCGGAACAACAAGTACCCCGACAACGTGGGTAACTCTAGCGTCGTCCCCGTGGACGTCAAGTACCTCTACCGACGACCCCGAACATTTACGAAAACGTGTACCACTACCGTCGCCGTGTACCACTACTTCCCTCGGCGATCCGTGAACAACTACTTCCACTACCGTCGAACCCGATCCACTCCGAAAATGCACGCTTCGGAGGTATAACCGTCGAGACGACGCCCGTGAACGAATGATTGTGATGTATGAGTTGCTCATGTTCGAATCGTGTCCCAGTTGTCGCTTGCGCGTTCCTTGTTTCCATGCCGCCGTACCGTGGGTACCCGGAATCCGGGAGCACCCCACCATCCTTGCATGACACGCTCACGCCCACTCCATGTGCACCGATATCTCCGTGAGCTATCGGAACCGATATGTTGCCGTGGCATCATTTTCGGACTCGTTGCCGTGGCACCCCTTTCTTCCCCCACGGTGACAAATGCTTCATAACATGTTCATGTCAATATTTTCATAAAAATTGATTAAAACTTGCATTCTCATCCGCATCATGATAACAACATTTAAAATGTCTAAAATTGATGTTTGCATTAAAAATTGCTAAATGACATGAGGATTTTCCGGAATTATTGTTTGTTGTTCCGGCCTCATTTAAATTGCCTAAAATAGGTAGTTTCCTTATGCTTCACCTCTTGCCATGGTTAACAACATTTAACATTGTTGGGTACATAAACGAGAGAGAACTAAATAATTGATGTGGTGTTTTGCCAATATGCAACTCGTTGCATATTAAGCTCCACTTAATTTGTAGTGGGGTTTGTTGCATTTTCCCATGCCATACCTCATTTAAACCGGACATGCATCATACTTGATTGTGCATCATGCCATGTGTATGTGGTGGTTGTTCACTATGTTGTTTGTTTCTTTCCGGGTTGCTTCTCTCGTTAGCTTCGATTTCTTTTCGGAGTTGTGAGGATTAGTTTGACTCCATCTGCTTGTCTTCTTCATGGACTCGTTCTTCTTCCTAGCGGGATCTCAGGCAAGATGACCATACCCTCGAAATCACTTCTATCTTTGCTTGCTAGTTGTTCGCTCTATTGCTATGCCGCGCTACCTACCACTTGCTTTTCAAGCCTCCCAAATTGCCATGAACCTCTAACCTTTGTCACCCTTCCTAGCAAACCGTTGTTTGGCTATGTTACCGCTTTTGCTCAGCCCCTCTTATAGCGTTGCTAGTTGCAGGAGAAGATGAAGATTGCTCCATGTTGGATTATGTTTATGTTGGGATATCACAATATCTCTTATTTAATTAATGCATCTATATACTTGGTAAAGGGTGGAAGGCTCGGCCTTATGCCTGGTGTTTTGTTCCACTCTTGCCGCCCCTAGTTTCTGTCATACCGGTGTTATGTTCCTTGATTTTGCATTCCTTACGCGGTTGGGTGATTTATGGGACCCCCTTGACAGTTCGCTTTGAATAAAACTCCTCCAACAAGGCCCAACCTTGGTTTTACCATTTTCTACCACCTATCCCCTTTTCCCTTGGGTTCTGCAGACTGAAGGGTCATCTTATTTTAACCCCCCCGGGCCAGTGCTCCTTCGAGTGTTGGTCCGAACTGAGTAGACTGCGGGGCCCCCTCGTGGAAACTCAAGGTTTGGTTTTACTCGTAAGATGTCTCATCCGGTGTTGCCCTGAGAATGAGATATGTGCAGCTCCTATCGGGATTTGTCGGCACATCGGGCGGCTTTGCTGGTCTTGTTTTACCATTGTCGAAATGTCTTGTAAACCGGGATTCCGAGACTGATCGGGTCTTCCCGAGAGAAGGTTTATCCTTCGTTGACCGTGAGAGCTTATAATGGGCTAAGTTGGGACACCCGTGCAGGGTATTATCTTTCGAAAGCCGTGCCCGCGGTTATATGGCAGATGGGAATTTGTTAATATCCGGTCAAAGAGAACTTGACACTTGACCTTAATTATAACGCATCAACCGCGTGTGTAGCCGTGATGGTCTCTTTTCGGCGGAGTCCGGGAAGTGAACACGGTTTCTGGGTTATGTTTGACGTAAGTAGGAGTTCAGGATCACTTCTTGATCATTGCTAGTTCACGACCGTTCCGTTGCTTCTCTTCTCGCTCTCATTTGCGTATGTTAGCCACCATATATGCTTAGTCGCTGCTACAACCTCACCACCTTACCCTTTCCTACCCTTAAGCTTAAATAGTCTTGATCTCGCGGGTATGAGATTGCTGAGTCCTCGTCACTCACAGATACTTCCAAACAGTTGCAGGTGCCGATGATACCAGTGCAGGTGACGCAACTGAGCTCAAGTGGGAGCTCGATGAAGATCTTGTCCGTTGTGTTGTTTCTTTTCTTGTTGATCAGTAGTGGAGCCCAGTTGGGACGATCAGGGATCTAGCAGTTGGGTTGTCTTCTTTTCTTTTGGTGCCGTAGTCAGACCTATGTGTGTACTCTGAATGTTGTATGAATTCACTTATGTATTGTGTGAAGTGGCGATTGTAAGCCAACTCTTTATCCCATTCTTGTTCATTACATGGGGTTGTGTGAAGATGACCCTTCTTGCGACAAAACCACAATGCGTTTATGCCTCTAAGTCGTGCCTCGACACGTGGGAGATATAGCCGCATTGTGGGCGTGACACAACACCATGAAGAGGAATTGCCTAGTAAGGATGAAATTATTGGTCTTGCTTCTATTGTTGTGCCTCCTATTGATCCTTTAGAACAATATTTGCTAGACCATGAAAATGATATGTTAATGAATGAAAGAAGGCAAATAGATGAAGTATTCTTTAAACAAGGACCTATTCTGAAACACAACTTGACTGTTGAAATCCTAGGGGATCCTCCTCCACCCAAGGGTGATCCCGTGTTTGAGCTTAAACCATTGCCTGATACTCTTAAATATGCTTATCTTGATGAAAAGAAGATATATCCTATTATTATTAGTGCTAACCTTCAAAAGAAGGAAGAAGAAAAATTATTGAAAACTTTGAAGAAGCACCGCGCTGCTATTGGATATACTCTTGATGATCTTAAGGGCATTAGTCCCACTCTATGTCAACACAAAATAAATTTGCAGAAAGATGCCAAACCAGTTATTGATCATCAACGACGGCTGAATCCTAGGATGAAAGAAGTGGTAAGAAAGGAAATACTAAAGCTTATTGAGGCAGGTATAATCTATCCCGTAGCTGATAGTCAGTGGGTAAGTCCTGTCCACTGTGTCCCTAAGAAGGGAGGTATCACTGTCGTTCCTAATGATAAAGATGAATTGATTCCGCAAAGAATCATTATAGGTTATAGGATGGTAATTGATTTCCGCAAATTAAATAAGGCTACTAAAAAGGATAATTACCCCTTGCCATTCATTGATCAAATGCTAGAAACATTATCCAAACATACACATTTTTGCTTTCTAGATGGTTATTCTGGTTTCTCTCAAATACCTGTGTCAGCTGATGATCAAGCTAAGACAACTTTTACTTGCCCTTTCGGTACTTTTGCTTCTAGACGTATGCCTTTTGGTTTATGTAATGCACCTGCTACCTTTCAAAGATACATGATGGCTATATTCTCTGATTTTTGTGAAAAGATACGTGAGGTTTTCATGGACGATTACTCCGTCTATGGATCCTCTTTTGATGATTGCTTGAGCAACCTTGATTGAGTTTTGCAGAGATGTGAAGAAACTAATCTTGTCTTGAATTGGGAGAAGTTCCACTTTATGGTTAATGAAGGTATTGTCTTGGGGCATAAAATTTCTGAAATAGGTATTGAAGTTGATAAAGCTAAAGTTGATGCTATTGAAAAGATGCCATGTCCCAAGGACATCAAAGGTATAAGAAGTTTCCTTGGTCATGCCAATTTTTATAGGAGATTCATTAAGGACTTCTCAAAAATCTCTCGGCCTCTGACTAATCTCTTACAAAAAGATATAACATTTGTCTTTGATGATGATTGTGTAGAAGCATTGGAAATACTTAAGAAAGCATTAATCACTGCACCTATCGTTCAGCCACCTGATTGGAATTTACCCTTTGAAATTATGTGTGATGCTAGCGATTATGCTGTAGGTGCTGTTCTAGTGCAAAGAGTTGATAAGAAATTAAATGTTATTCAATATGCTAGTAAAACTCTAGATAATGCCCAGAGAAATTATGCCACTATCGAAAAAGAATTCTTAGCAGTTGTATTTTCTTGTGATAAGTTTAGACCTTATATTGTTGATTCTAAAGTAACTATTCACACTGATCATGCTGCTATTAAATATCTTATGGAAAAGAAAGATGCTAAACCTAGACTTATTAGATGGGTTCTCTTGCTACAAGAATTTGATTTGCATATTATAGATAGAAATGGAGCTGAGAACCCCGTTGCAGACAACTTGTCTAGGTTAGAAAATGTTCTTGATGACCCACTACCTATTGATGATAGCTTTCCTGGTGAACAATTAAATGTCATAAATGCTTCTCGTACTGCTCCATGGTATGCTGATTATGCTAATTACATTGTTGCTAAATTTATACCACCTAGTTTCACATACCAGCAAAAGAAAAAGTTTTTCTATTATTTGAGACATTATTTCTGGGATGACCCACGTCTTTATAAAGAAGGAGTAGATGGTGTCATTAGACGTTGTGTACCTGAGCATGAACAGGAACAGATTCTACACAAGTGTCACTCCGAGGCTTATGGAGGACACCACGCTGGAGATAGAACTGCACATAAGGTATTGCAATCCGATTTTTATTGGCCTACTCTCTTCAAGGATGCCCATAAATTTGTCTTATCTTGTGATGAATGTCAAAGAATTGGTAATATTAGTTGACGTCAAGAAATGCCTATGAATTATTCACTTGTTATGGAACCATTTGATGTTTGGGGTTTTGATTATATGGGACCGTTTCCTGCCTATAATGGATATACACATATTTTAGTTGCGGTTGATTACGTTACTAAGTGGGCAGAAGCTATTCCAACTAGTAGTGCTGATCATGACACTTCTATTAAGATGCTTAAAGAAGTTATTTTTCCGAGGTTTGGAGTCCCTAGATATTTAATGACTGATGGTGGTTCACATTTTATTCATGGTGCTTTTCGTAAAATGCTTGCTAAGTATGATGTTAATCATACAATTGCATCTCCTTATCACCCACAGTCTAGTGGTCAAGTAGAATTGAGTAATAGAGAACTCAAATTAATTTTGCAAATAACTGTCAATAGATCTAGAAAGAATTGGTCCAAGAAACATCATGATGCATTATGGGCCTATAGAACTGCATATAAAAATCCTATGGGTATGTCTCCGTATAAAATGGTTTATGGAAAAGCATGTCACTTACCTCTTGAACTAGAACATAAGGCATATTGGGCTATTAAAGAGCTCAATTATGATTTCAAACTTGCCGGTGAGAAGAGGTTATTTGACATTAGCTCGCTTGATGAATAGAGAACCCAAGCCTATGAGAATGCCAAACTGTTTAAAGAAAAAGTAAAAAGATGGCATGACAAAAGAATACAAAAGCGTGAGTTTAATGTAGGTGATTATGTATTGCTATACAACTCTCGTTTAAGATTTTTTGCAGGAAAACTTCTGTCTAAATGGGAAGGTCCTTACGTTATCGAGGAGGTCTATCGTTCCGGTGCCATAAAAATTAACAACTTCGAAGGCACAAATCCGAAGGTGGTGAACGGTCAAAGAATCAAACATTATATCTCAGGTAATCCTATAAATGTTGAAACCAATGTTATTGAAACCGTAACCCCGGAGGAATACATAAGGGACACTTTCCAGAACGTGTCAAACTCCGGAAAGGAATAGGTATGTGGTACGGTAAGCAAACCGACTCCAAAACAGTTCTAATGGCAATTTTTCTCCGGTTTGGAATATTTAGAAAAATAGAAAAATAAGAAGCAGTCCGGGAAGGACATGAGGCCTCCACGAGGGTGGAGGGCACGCCCTACCCCCTTGGGCGTGCCCCCTGCCTCGTGGGCACCTCGTGCGCTCTCCGGACTCCATTTTATTGCACTTTACGTATTTTGGTCGGTAAAAATTCATTATATAACCTCCCGAAGTTTTTGACTCCTGTATCACACAAATATCTTATGTTCTTGTTTCGAGCTGTTTCTGCCACAGATTAGAGCAAGATCTCATCTCAGGATTCTGACGGAGACAACTATGTATCACACCTCACTGCTGATCCCAAGACCTATGGAGATATATCTCCTTGTGGTCGAACTACGGATGAGGAGGAGGATGCTCATTTGACGAAGATCAAATATTCAAGTTCGGAGAGGAGGATGTCCCTCTACCTCAACCTGGGGATATGCATGTGAAGTTCAAGAAATCTAGTCTCCCTAAGAGGGCTAAACTATCTAACAACCAATCTATTCCTTCTCGTTTTCGGCAGAAAAGCAAAGGAGATTTATGTGACAAGATCTTGAAGCTGGAATCGGAGGTCGAGGATTTAAAGGAGGAAATTGCTCTTCTAAATTACAATATGAAGAAGCTAAAGACACAATTGTCATCATCAACAACTCCATCATCCCCACCTCCGAAGAAGGAGACATAATCACATGGGTATGGGCACTCCCCTTGGCAACTGCCAAGCTTGGGGGAGTTTCCCCGGTATCGTATCACCATCACACTCCTATCTTTACCGTTTTTCTTAGTTCGATCCTTTTGGTAATATCATGATCTATTAGAATAAAGTTTTAGTATGATCTAGTTTTGAGTTTTGCTTTACGATCCCTCTATGTAATCGAGTCTGTGAGCTATATATAGTAAAGATTAGTGTTGAGTCAAGGGCTTGATTATTTTGCCATGATCTTGAGGGAATAAAAGAAAAGAATAAGAATAAGAAGAAATAAAAAGAGATCATATTGATCTTATGGAGAGTAATGACTTCACATGGGAAGAGTATGATGATTAAAAGTTGTTGAGAGTTGACAAACATTGTTTTGGTCATCGTTGCAATTAATAGGAAGTAATAAAGAAAGAGAGGTTTCACATATAAATATACTATCCTGGACATCTTTTATGATTGTGAGCACTCATTAAAATATGACATGCTAAAGAGTTGATGTTGGACAAGGAAGACAACGTAATGGGTTATGTTTTCTTATATTTGAGATAAAGTATATTGTCATGGATCATCCAACATATTGAGCTTGCCTTTCCCCCTCATGCTAGCCAAATTCTTTGCACCAAGTAGAGATACTACTTGTGCTTCCAAATTCCCTTAAACCCAGGTTTGCCATGAGAGTCCACCATACCTACCTATGGATTGAGTAAGATCCTTCAAGTAAGTTGTCATCGGTGCAAGCAAAAAAATTGCTCTCTAAACATGTATGACTTATTAGTGTGGGAGAAAATAAGCTTTATACGATCTTGTGATGTGGAAGAAATAAAAGCGACAGACTGCATAATAAAGGTCCGTATCACAAGTGGCAATATAAAGTGATGTTCTTTCACATTAAGATTTTGTGCATCCAACCCTGAAAGCGCATGACAACCTCTGCTTCCCTCTGCGAAGGGCCTATCTTTTACTTTTATCTTCTACCTTATGCAAGAGTCATGGTGATCTTCACCTTTCCCTTTTACATTTTATCCTTTGGCAAGCACGGTGTGTTGGAAAGATCCTGATATATATATCTAATTGGATGTGAGTTAACATGAACTATTATTGTTGACATTACCCTTGAGGTAAAAGGTTGGGAGGCGAAACTATAAGCCCCTATCTTTCTCTGTGTTCGATTAAAACACTGTAACCACAAGTATTGCGCGAGTGTTAGCAATTGTCAAAGACTAAATGATAGTTGAGTATGTGGGCTTGTTGAAGAGCTCTGACATAGAATCTTTCTGATGTTATGATAAATTGAAATTGCTTCAATGACTGAGATTATAGTTTGTTAGTTCTCAATGAAGTTTCTGATTCATACTTGACATTGTGGATAGATTATTACTTTAGCATAAGAAATCATATGACAATATCTATATATGTTGCTGTTATAGGAATGATCATGATGCCCTCATGTCCATACTTTATTTTATCGACACCTCTATCTCTAAACATGTGGACATATTTATCATTATCGGCTTCCACTTGAGGACAAACGAGGTCTAAGCTTGGGGGAGTTGATACGTCCATTTTGCATCATGCTTTTATATTGATATTTATTGCATTATGGGCTGTTATTACACATTATGTCACAATACTTATGCCTATTCTCTCTTATTTTACAAGGTTTACATAAAGATGGAGAATGCCGGCAGCTGGAATTCTGGGCTGGAAAAGGAGCAAATATTAGAGGCCTATTCTGCACAACTCCAAAAGTCCTGAAACTCCACGGAAGTTATTTTTGGAAATAATAAAAAAATACTGAGCGAAGAAAATACCAGAGGGTACCCACACCCTGGGCACGAGGGTGGGGGGCACGCCCCCTGCCTCGTGGGCCCCCTGGTGGCCCTCTGGTGCCCATCTTCTGCTATATGAAGTCTTTCGTCTGAAGAAAAATCATAAGCAAGCTTTCGGGACGAGACTCCGCCGCCACGAGGCGGAACCTTGGCGGAACCAATCTAGTGCTCTGGCGGAGCTGTTCTGCTGGGGACACTTCCCTCCGAGAGGGGGAAATCATCGCCATCGTCATCACCAACGCTCCTCTCATCGGGAGGGGGCCAATCTCCATCAACATCTTCACCAGCACCATCTCGTCTCAAACCCTAGTTCATCTCTTGTATCCAATTCTTGTCTCTAAGTCTGGGATTGGTACCTATAGGTTGCTAGTAGTGTTGATTACTCGTTGTAGTTAATGCTAGTTGGTTTATTTGGTGGAAGATCATATGTTCAGATCCATTATGCATATTAATACCCCTCTGATTATGAACATGAATATGCTTTGTGAGTAGTTATGTTTGTTCCTGAGGACATGGGAGAAGTCTTGCTATTAGTAGTCATGTGAATTTGGTATTCGTTCGATATATTGATGAGATGTATGTTGTCTCTCCTCTAGTGGTGTTATGTGAATGTCGACTACATGACACTTCACCATTATTTGGGCCTAGAGGAAGGCATTGGGAAGTAATAAGTAGATGATGGGTTGCTAGAGTGACAGAAGCTTAAACCCTAGTTTATGCGTTGCTTCGTAAGGGGCTGATTTGGATCCATATGTTTCATGCTATGATTAGGTTTACCTTAATACTTCTTTTGTAGTTGCGGATGCTTGCAATAGGAGTTAATCATAAGTGGGATGCTTGTCCAAGTAAGGACAGCACTCAAGCACCGGTCCACCCACATATCAAATTATCAAAGTACCGAACGCGAATCATATGAACGTGCTGAAAACTAGCTTGACGATAATTCCCATGTGTCCTCGGGAGCGCTTTTCTCTATATAAGAATTTGTCCAGGCTTGTCCTTTGCTACAAAAAGGATTGGGCCACCTTGCTGCACTTTATTTACTTTTGTTACTTGTTGCTCGTTACAAATTATCTTATCACAAAACTATCTGTTACCTATAATTTCAGTGCTTGCAGAGAATACCTTGCTGAAAACCGCTTATCATTTTCTTCTGCTCCTCGTTGGGTTCGACACTCTTACTTATCGAAAGGACTACGATAGATCCCCTATACTTGTGGGTCATCAAGAGACCGGCAGAATCAGAGAAGGATCAAGACAACAATGAGCACGGCAACAAGACCAACCCCAAGGACGCGGCAAGGAATAAAGTGGTGCAGCGCCCAGTGTACTTCGTTAGCTCCTTGTTACAGGGGGCTAGATCGAGGTACTCTGGCGTGCAGAAGTTGATCTTTGGTCTCAATATGGCCTCAAGGAAACTTCACCACTACTTCCAACCCATGAGATCACGATTGTTACCCGTTTTCCATTGCAAAGGATACTCCGAAACCCTGAGGCTACCGGCAGAATAATTGAGTGGGCTTTGGAGTTATCCAACTTTGGTTTGAAGTTTGAGAGCGCGTCAACTATTCAGAGCAGGGTGTTGGCAGAGTTTATTGTAGAATGGACGCCAACCCCTGATGAGGAAGTGACAGAGACAGTTATCCCCAGCAAGGACTCGCCCCAAGAATGGATTATGTATTTTGATGGTGCTTTTTCCCTACAAGGTGCAGGAGCTGGGGTGCTTCTTATCACCCCCTCCGGGGAGCACTTGAAGTACGTCGTCCAAATACATTTTGCCCGGGAAGAAGCAACCAACAATACAGCTGAGTATGAAGGGCTGCTTACCGGGCTCAGGATTGCAGCTGTATTTGGAATTAAGAAGCTGATCATTCGAGGAGATTCACAGCTTGTGGTGAGACAAGTCAACAAGGATTATCAAAGTCCATTGATGGAGGCATACGTCGAGGACGTGAGGAGATTGGAGGAGCGCTTTGACGGATTGCAAACAGAGCACGTACCCTATGCGGAAAACAGCATAGCTGATCATCTGTCCAAGTGTGTTGCGCAGAAGCTTCCTGTGGAAACAAGGACTTTTGTTCTCCATCTCACTCAGCCCTCCGTATCCCCAGAAACAATGGCCCAGAAGAGGAGAAAGTTGGACTACGGTAAGCCTCTCCCGGTAGAGCTGTCCACTCCTGGCAGAGACCCTGCCGGAAACAACTCCTCACAGCATGCTGGACCACCCCCTGCAGCCGGGCCCATGGGCCCCGCGAACGAGGCTGGTGCTCCCGCAACAGAGGAGGTGCCGCTAGTCCTCGTTGCCGAGCCCCAGGCTCCAACTTAGGCAAGGCACATTGTCCACTTCCTCCAAACTGGAGAGCTTCCCGGCGACCAAGATGAAGCTGAAAAAGTAGCCTGGAGGGCCAGTATGTATCAGTTTGTCGATGACACTCTGTATAGAAGGAGGAGCAACGGTGTGAAATTGAAGTGTGTCTGCCGGGAAGAAGGAAAAGAGCTGCTGGCTGAGATTCATAGAGGAATGTGTGGCTCCCACATTGGATTAAGGGCATTAGTTGGGAAAGCATTCCGGCAAGGATTCTATTGGCCCACAACCCTCCAAGATGCGGTCGAGCTAGTCATGAAATGTGAAGCCTGCCAGTTCCATTCCAAGAAAACACACCTGCCTCCCCAAGCTCTTCAAACAATCCCTCTATCATGGCCATTTTCGGTCTGGGGGCTCGATATCCTTGGCCCCTTCCCCCGAGCAATTTGGGGCTTTGAATTCTTATTCATTTCCATCGACAAGTTTAGAAAGTGGCCGGAAGTGACTGTTGTGAGAAAGGTGACTGCTCAGTCAGCTATCAAGTTCTTGAAAGAATTGGTGTGTCGTTTTGGAGTTCTAGCAAGGATCATCACCGACAACGACACCCAATTCATGAGCCGTGCCTTCATGCAATATGTTCATGCCCTCGGATGCAAGATCTCATTCGCCTCTGTGGCACACCCCCGGAGCAATGGACAAGCTGAGAGGGTGAATGCTGAAGTGGTGTGTGGACTCAAGACAAGAACTTTTGATACGCTGCAGAAGCACGGCATGCAGTGGATCGAGGAGCATCCGGTAGTTCTCTGGTCCCTCGGAACGACACCAAACCGAGCTACCAGGCAGACTTCCTTCTCCCTGGTCTACGGGGCAGAAGCAGTTATCCCCACAGAACTCATTTACGGGTCGCCTCAAGTGCTTGCCTACGATGATGTAGCACAAGATCAGCATCGGCGTCACGATGCTATGCTACTCGAGGAGAACCGTCTCCAGGATGCTATGCGTGCTGCACGCTACAAGCAAGCCCTGCGTCGCTATCATAGCCGCAGGGTTCACGCCCGATGTTTTGAGGAAGGTGACCTTGTCCTTATGCGTGTTCAGTCCGCCAAGGGTACAAACAAGTTGTCACCGAAGTGGGAAGACCCTTACCGGGTAGTACGAGTCACCAGACATGGCGCAGTCCGTCTGGAGACCAGAGATGGCTCTCAGTTGCAAAACTCATGAAATATTGAGCATCTCCGCAAGTTCTACCCATAAGGCGCGGATGTCGGGCCCTGCCCGACAGCCACCCATTTGTATAGGCCTTGCCTCAGCTGCATGTAACCCCTTGTACAAAGCCAGGGCAATGACCCTGTGCAAGAGAAAATAAAGAAGCGCTGTGGGGGGCCCCCGACCAATATTGCATGCATGCATGAGCATTCCAAGATCACTACATAAGCATTTCATTAGCTTTTGCATATGCATATAGATAGGATCGCATCCTGCATTCATTCTCATCTGCATGAAGCTGCAGGTTCGTGCCGTGGACTTGGCTTCGACAAGGAGTTGAGAAGATTGTCCAGCACAGAGATCCCCGGCAAGCCAAACAGATAAGTTTTACCTCCTGTCCATTAGTGTTCTGTAAGGCTATAACTTGAGCATGAGAATGCTTCGCCACTCTTTTGAGACTTAGGTGCTCCGATCCATGACTCGAACGCTGCTTCGGTCAGGATGGTCGCAGTGGCCTTTGCTAAAAAGAAGTTGGCGGGGGGCTGATCCCTCTGTCTGTTCCCCGGTAGACAAAAAGGGTACCGGCAGGATAGCCTGCCGGCGAAAAACTCGTTTATTTATATTAAAGAGGCATCTCACCTCTGCATGGACATACACATGCACGGGTCCCCGACAAGGTTCATCTTTTTCATTAATATGCTAACACTGGTATGCATCGGTCCTATACAAACGGTTTTTAACCCCTTTCTGCGACGGCATTCGGAACCATCCCCTAGTGAGTGTGGGCGATAGGGGGTCCTTCCCACACGGCCAAGAAACCGTCGGGGATATGCCCTCCTCGCACACACGCTCGGCAAAATGAGGTCGTGTGCGACCGGCGAGCGCTCAAATACGGAAATACGTATAGTAGAGCTAAAAAATACAATTATACAGTGAAATTGTTTCTAGTCGCAAGTACATCCCACACAGTCAGTCCCCTCTAAACGTTTCCGTTCGTATGTACATCCCACACAGTCGCTCCAAGGAAAATGTTTCCGTTCAAGGGTACATCACTGTCACAGCCCTAGCTCAGCCCCTATTGTCTTTGCTTGATCTTCATGTCATCATGTTTAAATTCAAATGAAATTTGAATTGAGGAATTTTCAAAGCCTCGGAAACCTTTTAAAAATGATCAACATTAAAATCTTCTCAAGGAAGCCCAAGAAAATGTTCCTGTTAAACCTTGAAAAATATTGGCAAGAATAAAATTCAAACCAATATTTTTGGAGGTTTTAAAATATTTATTTTGGGCCTTTGAATTAAATCAATAACATATTTGAGTTGGACTTATTTCTGTTATATAAGAGATAAAGTTCAAATAATTTTTGTAAGTTTGCATGTGGCCGTTGAGTAGTTCAAATAATAAAAATTTACAAAAAATTCTAAATGATTTGATGCTTCAAATCAGATCTAACAAATTACAGAAAATAGAAAACATAAAAGAAATGATAGAGAGAGAGGAACCTCACCTGGGCTTACGTGGAGGCCCAGTAGAGGCCCAGCCCACTGGCCTCTGCCAGTCACCACCTACCTCCCGCCAGGAGGACAACGCGCGCATGGCCGCCACGCGCGAGCACGCGCCCCGCCTCCTCCTGCTTCCCGCCGCTGCCGCGATGCGTCTGGACGACGCCACGCATCACCCCGGACCCCTCTGGCCTATCCACTCCTCCTTTCCCCTCCTCTGTCTCTCCCGCACGCAACCACCCGAGCGCCACCATTGCCGTCGCTCACCGTAGCCATGGCTATCGCCTCTCCCTCACCCCCTGGAGTTGCCTAAGATCTCCGCCTCGACCACCTCTTCCTCCTCGCCGAGCAACGCACCGCGGGAGCCCCTGCAACACTGCAATCACCATCGTCTTCAACCTCCAGTGCCTGAGATTGCCGACAATGACACATCACCATCCGGCCTTCCCCGAGCCCATTGAGACGCGTGCTGCAACTGTCGTGAGCTCCTCCCCCAAACCCCCCTCTTCTTCGTCTCATTTGCATGCTGTAGCGCCATTCCCCACCATCACCAAAGCTTGCCGCCGTTGTGCTTCGTCGCCACCGTGGCTAGAGCGGATGTAGCTTGAAGCCGAGCACACCACCGTGCTCAGCGCGTCCTCACATGCCCGTGGCAACCACCGCCCGTCCTGTCGCTCGCCATAACGTCGTGCCCGTGCGTGCCCGAACTCCAGCCGCCGCTGTCGAGCTCGCCGGCATTGTTTCCGACGTCCTCGTGTCCAACCACTTGCACCAGTAGATGCGACAGCTCCCCAGCTACGCGTAGCACGTCTCCGCCGTCGATTTGGTCACCGGAGGACCAAATCCGAGGCCCTCCGCCGCGTCTGGCCTCGCCGGCTTGTTTGTCATGCCTGCTACTGCTTAGAGTTGAGTCAGGTCTGATTCATCAGGGATTAATTGGAATGGTGATGAACATGTCCTACTATGTGTGAGCTAAGTCTGTGAACACGATTTGGTAAAGGTAGTGGTGAGAGGCCATGCAGGAGTACATGGTGGGTTGTCTCATTGAAACCGTCCTCAGGAACTGAGTTCTGTGTTTGTGATCCATGAATAGCTACTACCACGCGCTGGGCCCGAAACCAATGGACCACCCGTGTCCTCTGTCCGGGAGTTGCAAGTAGTTTCTGGTGTTTGTAGTATGATAGAGGCCTTGCGTAGCGCTGACCCGAGGGGCGGGCTGCGATGCGGTAGGCACGTGGCACGGTGTATCGGGACACCCGTTTGGTGCCTCGGGAACCCTGCACACATCGTTCGGGCCCGTAGTGGAAAACTCGGCCGGACTCCCTGCGGATGGAACCTGAACAGGCGATAAACCTAGACTAGGGACTTGTGTGGTTAGTCAGGTCATGGCCGACACCCTCGCTGGGTTTCCGCTTGAAGGTTGCCAAGTACATGTCGTGTAAACGGTGATAAGTGGTGAGAGTGTGTGTTAAGAAGTACACCCCTGCAGGGTTAACATCATCTATTCGAATAGCCGCGTCCGTGATAAAGGACCTCTAGGTTGCTTATACAGTTGATAGACAAGTGAAAGTGGATACTCTAAAATGCGCAAGATAAGCGTGAGTGCTATGATGGCGTTCTCGTAGGGAGACGGGAGCGGATCCATAGTGGTGTATTGATATGGTGAATATGTGGACTCGTGTGCGCCACCTCAAAAGAGTTACTTGTAGTCGTAGTTTAGGATAGCCACCGAGTCAAAGCTGGCTTGCTGTAGTTAAACTCCACCACCCCATTTGTTGATACTGATGCATATGTAGCTAGTTCTGATGTAAGTCTTGCTGGGTACATTTGTACTCACGTTTGCTTAATTTATGTTTTTGCAGAGAGACTTCAGTCTCACTAGTAGTTCCGCGTGGACTTCGACGTTTAGCTTGTTACCTCAGCTACGATCTTGTGCCCTCGGCAGGGTCTTGTAGATAGTACGGCTTCTCAGCCTTTTCATTTGTAGTTGTCTGTACTCAGACAAGTTAAGCTTCTACATGTGCTTATTGCTTGTATGACTTGAATGCTGGGTCATCAGACCCATGTTTGTAATATCTGGCTCCTCGGAACCTAATGAATAAATACTTTGAGTCGTAGAGTTTTGTTGTGATCCCATGTTGTGTTTGCACATATCGAGCATATTGTGTGTATGTTATTGAAATGCTTGATATGTGTGGGATTCAACAACCTAGTTGTTTATTCTTGGTAGCCTCTCTTACCGGGAAATGTCTCCTAGTGCTTCCACTGAGCCATGGTAGCTTGCTACTGCTCCGGAACACTTAGGCTAGCCGGCATGTGTCCTTGTTCATTCCTGTGTCTGTCCCTTCAGGGAAATGTCACGCGTTGTTCTTTAAGTCCTTGTAGCTTGCTACGACTTGGGTTCATACATTGGTGACCGACACGTTCGTTGCTGGGTCATGTATGCCTGTCCCTGTAAGTTAGTGCCACTTTCGATTCACGACTAGTCATGTCGGCCCGGGTTCTTTGTCATATTGATGCTAGCAACACTATCATATACGTGAGCCAAAAGGCGCAAACGGTCCCGGGCCAGGTAAGGTGGCACCCGTGGGAATACCGTGCGTGAGGCCGCAAAGTGATATGATATGTTACATGCTAGATCGGTGTGACTTAGGATTGGGGTCCTGACAATCACACACAATTTTTTCCGTTAAATCGTTTGCGTTATTGAATGTATCACACACGGTCCATAGAAGAAACTGTGTGGCAAAGGCTGTCCATCACACACAGTTTTTATGTGGTAAACGTTTGCGCAAGGTGGCCTAACGCAAACAGTTTTCAAGAGAAAGTCATGTGTGATTGTTCATTGATCCAACACAGTTTATTCCTAGAAACTGTGTGCATTGCCTGAGGTCATCACCCACGGTATTTTTTCAACAACCGTTTGCAATAGCAAAACCCAATTAGCAGGCGAATTCGCCATTAGCAGGCTAATTGCCCTATTATTAATAATCCATTTATTAATCTAATTGACATTCATATTAAGCACATAAAATATTTCATTTTCATATTAAGGAAGCAGAATTTCATAATTGAAATACATCAGAGTACAACATGATATAGCTTTAGCACTAAGCTACCCCATTACACAACTGCACTAGTACCAACTTTCACATGCAATATGTAGAGCCTTTCGAAATTAGCATCATAGATGGTATATAGACAGATGCATCTCATCTGGAAAATAGCTGAAGCGGAAGGCGAATATTGAGCTTTCATTCATGCTGAAGGTCTTTGCAACTTTAGGCCAGTGCCTGTGGATCATTGACCATCCATCCTTCGTCCTCTTCGGGAACACTTTAATATTGAACCGTGGGTGTTGTATGAAAACCTTCCTCGCCTCCTGACCATAGAGGTGGGTTGAGAGGTAATCATCAGTGAACTACTTTGGAAAGGCCTGAAAACAAGGATGTGCATAAATATCTTGTAGTGAACTGATGTCTTCTTCATTGTGCAGACAAAGATCTTGTTGTTTTTTGTCGCTAATTTCTTTATCCTAACAATCTTTTCGAGTTTCTTGATTTGATTGATATTCATGGACAACTCATTTCCCCATATGCAAAAAGGGTCGAATAATGGGTCAAATCCTCTGACAACAGGACCTACATGTGCAAGACCAAATTGTTAAAAACCAAAATATTAGAATGGTTCATGTAATTGCACAATAATGTGCTATTAGAGAACGGACCATGCACGTGCTAACCTCGATTGTAAACCTCAGTGCTTCCCATTGTTTCCCTGCAACACATATAAGGTAGTTAGTCATCAGGTTAAGTAAGGGTTCGCATGCTATCAATAAAATATGTTGATGAAAAATACGCACATTGCAGATTCATCAGATTAATTCAAGCCACATGGAAAACCCATTTATCCAAATCAAGCATGATTAAGAACTAAGAAATATAGCACTTGTATATGTTTCTCATGTATTAAGTGCAGCCAAATTCGATTTATTCCTCACATGCACCACAATACAAAATTCTTCCCACGACAATTGGACATCGTAGTGTAGAATTGAACCAAGCAGTTAGCTAAACACCACAACAAATGAACCAAACATTAACTGAGCACCACATTGCACGATATAACATACTCCTAATAGAAGTTCAGACAGTTAACCAAACCAAGCATGCTTAACAACTTGGAAATATAGCAATTGTATTTGTTTCTCATGTATTTAGTACAGCCAAATTCGATTTATTCCTCACATGGTATACAATAACAGAATGCAGCCACAACAATTGAACATCGCATTGCAGAATTGAACCAAGCAATCAACTAAACACCACAACAAATGAATCAAATGTTAACTGAGCACCACATTGCATAATATAACATACTCGTAATAGAAGATCAGACAGTTAACCAAACCAAGCATGCTTAACAACTTGGAAATATTGCACCCTGAAGAATTGAACATCACATTTGCAGAATTGAACCAAGCAGTTAACTGAACACCACATTGCACGACATATAGAACATATACACTATAGAAGAAGATTGCATGGTAAAAGTAGATAGCACAATTCACTAGAATTTGTTAAGGAAAGGCAGTAGCTAGCAAACTAAACATGGGTTCTTATAGTGAGCTAATAAGACAAGCTACTCCTCATTGTCGGGATATCGATGACGCTTGGCTCCTTGGACATGGAAGAGGGCGAGGCCTCCGCATCGTGGGTGCCCTCGTTGTAGTGGTGAGTTGCCTGAGCCGCTCCTGGCACCAACCTGCTGGCTCTCGAGATGAGGTAAGCACGTTCATGCTGAGAAAACACCACATAGTCTTCGTCGAAGGCACTGACGGTGGCCTCGAGAAAACGCCACGAGCTGTTGTTTAAAGCAGCCAGCCGCGTCGCGGCGTCGGCGCGTGAGGCGTCAACGGTGGCCTCGACGGCGAGGTCCTCCTCCAAGACCTGGGGTTCGGCACGAAGAGCAGCCATCGCGACCTCATCCGTGCCTGCGGCCGTGATTTGCTTCCCTGCTGCCAAACGCTCCTTGAGTTCCTGGCTATGCTGCATGCACCATGGCTTAGGGCGGCGCTTATTTGGTGGAGGGGTCGGTGATTTGGGTGGAAGGTGTCGCGCTCACGCCGGTGGTCGGGGCATGTGGGATGTCGAAGGAGGAGGAGGATGGGGGTCGTGTGTGGATTACCTGCCTGGATAGGCGAGGCCGAGCAGCGTGAAGGAGGGTCGCAGGCGAGGAGGCGGCGCTACAAGCAAGGAGTGAAGGTTTCAAATTGGAAGGTGGAAACAGGGGAAATGTGGCTTTTGGTAAGGGGAGGGCGCGGGGAGGTAGATATTTCCGTGGAAGCCGAATATTTGGAATCGCTTCAGCGAAAAAACTGGCGCGCAAAGTGTCATCAGACACGGTCCCTTATTCAGAACTGTGTACGATATGTGAACATCACAAACGATTCAGATAGCTTAACCTGTGTGTGTGGAGTTTGAACATCAAAAAATTTGGTTTGAATTTCCCTGGTTACAGTGGTCATCCACGTCATTGCATAATTTGGGTACACAAAGGAGACTAACTTCTTAATCGAGCAAGTTCAGCAATTAAACAGAGCCAGCTTTCCTAAACATTACTCTAACAAATTAAAGAGCGGTGCTCTTAATTAAACAAAACAAAGAGTACTACTACGGCTGGTGCTCGTCGATCTTCGTCGCCGCCTCCATGTCCAGCTCGCGCCCGACGGTCTCCTGGGGAAGGGGCTCCATGGCAGCAATTGCACCATACTCGGCAAGCATCTCGCCATCCGTGTCCGCCATATCTTTGGCATAGGCCGCCACGAGATGGGCGTGGGCGGCCGCGATCTGGGCTCTGGCGGGTTCCATCGTGGCAAGGTATGCCGCGGAGGAATGCACGGCTGCTCGAACTCTCTCGACGATTGCCAGCTCTTCGGCCGTGGATTGCCGACCGTTGTCGGAGAAGCTTTGTTCGATTTGTGCGGTGACCGCCATGAGCTGGGCGTCGACGGCCTCGACATGGTAGTGGGAAGCCTCCATCAGGGCTAAGGCCACTGCTGTGGAACGGACAGCTGCTGTGCCGCTCTCGCCAGTGGCTATCCCCGAGGCAGATGCTGCTGCCGCCGCGTGAGAAGCAACAACAGCCGTTTGGGCTGCCTTGGCTGCCCGGACGCAGACTGCGGTCACCCTCACGAAGCTTGATAGCACGCGCCTGGCGGCTGTGGCCGCGCTCTTGCCGGAGTGGGCCACCAAAGTTGCCCTCACGACATGGGTCCACGTCCCCATCTTTCACCGGCGACGAATGAACAGTGAAATGATATTTAGGGAGTGAGCTAGTGTGCTTGACACGCCGGCTGTGGACTGTAGCCGACTCACCTTCTCGCGTAAGCCATAGGCGTACTATGCACCGACGGTGCTCCAAGATATTTTGTGCTGCATCTGACACGGTTGGTGATAATAAACTATGAGCGATCTACTTGATTTATGGTCTTGATTTGAATTACGTAATGGGGTCACAGCTAGAAAGGATGGTGTTTGAATTGTTAGAACTTTTATCTGTATTCAACATGCAACTATAGGTGTGTCGTCAAAAAAGTTGGAATTATTCAGGGTTCGTTTGGATGTTTTTATACATTAACTTCGTTTTCCAGGCATTTTATGTGCATAATTCTAATTTGAACTACATACACATGCTTCAGTGCATATAAACTGGTTGAAAAATCAAATATGTGTCATTGGTTGCATGCTTAGGTCCCATGCAAGAAATGGGAATGAATGTTACACACCCTGCCACCGTCACTCGGCCGCAAACATTGAGATACATGGGTTTTAATTTCAAGTAAATCCAAAACTCATCTGAAATTCATGAAACCTGGCATGCAATCATGGAGCGGCATCAACATGTTGTGGTAAAAATTTTGTCCCATTTGGGGCAGGTTTGGGTATAAGCTTCTCACAAACCAGAGCTTCTCACAACAAGCGTGATGGTTTCGGTTGGGAACGTGCCACCTTTGGGGATGTGACGCCCTCGATTCAATCATACACTAATCATACACGCAAATGTGTATGATCAAGATCAAGGACTCACGGGAAGATATCACAACACAACTCTAGACATAAATTAAAATAATACAAGCTTTATATTACAAGACAGGGGCCTCGAGGGCTCGAATACATAAGCTCGAATACACAAGAGTCAGCGGAAGCAACAATATCTGAGTACAGACATGAGTTAGACAAGTTTGCCTTAAGAAGGCTAGCACAAAAATAACAACGATCGAAAAGGCAAGGCCTCCTGCCTGGGAGCCTCCTAACTACTCCTGGTCGTCGGCGACCTCCACGTAGTAGTAAGCATCGGCGGTGGCATCTGGCTCATGGGCTCCGACATCTGGTTGCATCAACCAGAAAGAAGAAGAAACGGGGGAAAAGGGGGAGCAAAGCAACCGTGAGTACTCATCCAAAGTACTCGCAAGCAAGGATCTACACTACAAATGCATCGGTATCAATGAAATGGGTTGTATCTGTGGACTGGACTGCAGAATGCCAGAAGAGAAGGGGAAAGCCTAGCCTGTCGAAGACTAGCATCTTCTGGAAACCACCATGTTGCAGCAACAGGAGGGAGTAGAGTAGCATAAAGTAAAGTAGTAGAAGTGTTATCAACCTCGGCCAGAGATCCTTTCTCGACTCCCTGCGAGAAAGCAATCCCAGAGCCATACTATCCAGTTAACATCACAATCCAATTCTCATCACCATCCAGTTCTAGTTGTATCGATCGGGATACAACTCAAGTGTCCATTACCGTAGGACATGGTATCGATAGATGTTTTCTTCCCTGCAGGGATGCACCAACTTACCCACCACGCTCGTTTAACTCCGGCCGGACACACTTTCCTGGGTCATGCCCGGCCTTGGCCAAACAATACGCTGCAACCCGACCTAGGCTTAATAGAGAGGTCAAGCACGCCGGACTAAACCTATGCCCCCAGGGGTCATGGGCCATTGCCCCGGGAACTCCTGCATGTTGCGTGGGCGGCCGGTGAGCAGACCTAGCTACCTCCTTAAAAAAGGCGGGAGCTTACCAGTCCAACCCGGCGCGCGCCGCTCAGTCGCATGACGTCTATTAAGCTTCGGCTGATGCATACGACGCAGAACACCCATACTATGCCAACGTGATGGTTAGTGCTATCAGGCCAGAGGCCCCATGGATCAAATATCCAAATCGTAGTGGATTAGGAATGCGCGGTAACAAGCAGAGACTCACGAAAGATGTGACCCCGTTGCCCCGTCTCGAGGACTTGCGGCAAGGGCTAGGAATGCCCGGCCACGCCTCGTAATTATCTCGCAGGCACCTTCCAGGTCAACCCGACTCCACATCACTCGCAATTAAGCTCGCGCGGGTACCCCTCAGGGTCGACCCGTCTTTAGTAACATGGTTCAGTGTAAAGTCATAGTAACCATAGTAACCGTGTGTCTAACACCAAGAGGAAAACTTGAGGAATCACCCTTGACGGATTCCACTTGATGTAATCATCAAGGTGAACGTAAGAGGAATCACCCCCGAGGTTCACACTTGAGGGGTTGCACGACAGAGTCGTATCGGAAGTGGTTAAGGCGGAATCACCCATGATGACCACGACCGAATAGCTACACTACAGGGTTAACATCAGAAGTGCTGTAGAGGTCTCACCCTCGGCACTTGATAGTAACCCAATAGTGTCGAGCAACTAAGGGGAAAGTGATGTGCGGTGCCGGGGCCTGGTCTTCGATCCCATTGATCTGGTCTTCAATGATGAAGCAGGGGCAACAAGGACAAGGTGCGGGTCACTGATGGATCACTAACCAACGTATACTAAGCAGTTTAGGATAAGCAGGTAGGTAACAATAAGCAGGTTACAAAAGTAGGCTATGCATCAGAATAGGAGCAAACAATAACAGTAGCAAAATCTAATGCAAGCATGAGAGAATGGAATGGGCAATATCGGGATGATCAAAGGGGGGGCTTGCCTGGTTGCTCTGGCAAGGAGGGGTCGTCGTCAACGTAGTCGATCACAGGGGCAGCATCGGTCTCGGGGTCTACCGGAGAGAAGAGGGGGAAGAAACAGTAAATATAAAGCAAACATAGCATCACAAAGCATAATGTGGTAATACGACGTGTCGGGTGTGACCTAACGTATGTCTACACGAATAGGTGAAGGGGGAAATTCAACCGGGAATGTTTTCCCGGTTCGGGACCTGTGCCAGACAAATGACCGCAGGGGGAAAATTCCATGATCAGCATGCTAGAGGCATGTGACAAATGGACGGACCGTGTATTCAGATTCGTTGGATTTTTCTGAGCAACTTTCATATAGAAAACATTTTCATCCGAGCTACAGATTATTTTATATGATTTTTGAAAGTTTTAACAATATTCTGTAATTATTTATATTAACAGAAAAGGAATATGACGTCAGCATTGCGTGGGGATGACGTCAGCAGTCAACAGACTCGCTGACCAGGTTCAAACCGGGCCTGTGGGTCCAGTGGGACCCACATGTCAGCCTCTGTTAGTCTAACAGTAATTTAAACTAAACTAACAGCCTAATTAGAGGGGTGGGCCCTTGGTGTCAGTGACAAACTAATTACTAATTAGTTAACAGATTAATTAACATTTTAATTATTTAAAAAACATGTTTAAATAACACGGGGCCCGCATGTCAGTGGCACTGGGCTGCACAGTCAGTACGTTGACTGGGTCAACCCAGTCAACGGGGCCTGCGGGGCCCGCTGGCAGTGACCCAGGGTGGCCCCAGGTGTGCCACGTTGGCAGTGGCCGGCGGCTGAACGCCGGCGACCGAAAACATGGCGGAGGCGCTCGGGACCTCGCCGGAAACGCGCCACAGAGGGCCGTTTCGAGCGCGGCCCGGCTCATTCGGACGCGGGAGGAGCGGCGCATCCAACTGTGGCCTTAGCTCGGGCTGAGGCGGGCTGCAACAACGGCGGCGTCGAGCAGAGGCGGCGGCGCCGGCGGGCAATGGTGGATTCGGCGATGCAGGGCACGGGTCGGCGCCCGGAGAGGGCCTACGAGCAGCTGGCGCTCGCGCGCATCCGATGGAGGTAGCGGGAGGCTGCGGGGAGGCCCGTGGGGACGACGGTGATGAGCGACGCGCTGGCCGGAGTCGGGCGCAGATGGATCCGGTGCAAGGGGACATGGGAGGACAAGCAGAGGGCACTAGCGGCTTCACCGGGAGGCTCTTAGCACGTGCTCATGCTCGGCTAGCTCGGAACAAGCGGTGGCCATGGTGGTGATGGAGCAGGGCGGCGGTGGCCTACGGGAGCTATGGAGATGGCGGTTACACGCATGGAAACGGACGAGGGGTGAGGGGTTACGCGCGGGAGCTCACCGTGGGGCCGTAGGGGATGGCAGCGGGCTTGATGGAGGCTCGAGGTGGCCGGATTCGTCGACGGAGTGTGTCGGAGCCGAGGAAGAAGCCGGTAGCGGGGACGGCGCCGCGGGGGCATCCCGCTCAAGCGTGCGGTCGGAGAAGATGCAGCGGAGGCCGGTGAAGCGGAAGGGCACGTCGGAGGGAAGAGGGGGCGGCGCTCGCCGCGGTGGTGCCAGACGGCGGCGACGCGGCGCTCAGGCGAGACGGAGCGCGCGAGGTGGAGAGTGGGCGAGATCTGGGGGAAGAGGGAAAAATATCTGTGCGGGGAGGGGGCTGACGAGGATGAGGTCGAGGCGGCAGGGCTCGTCCTTATCCCCGGCGTTGCCGCGGCGTGGGGCGGCGACCGCGGGCACGGGAGCTCGGTCGCCCGCACAGTGAAGACAACGCGGGAGGTGGAGCTGGGCGGCCTGGGTCGGCCAGGTGGGCTGAGGCCCAGGGGGGCGCGGTGGCCAGTTGGGTCAGGCCAGGCACTGTGCACTCGGCCTAGTGCGCAGTGGCCTGTGCTCTTTCTCTTTTATTTTTTTAAATTAAAATAGACTTGGCCCATTAGTTCCTCCACATTTTTAGGTATTGCCACAAATACTTTGGAGGCAAGAGGATTTGACTAGGAATTTTGGAAATTGGGAATGGCATATTTAAATGCTGCTGGAACACTAATTAATTTCCAGGGGCAATTTGGGAACTCCAAAGATTTTGGTTTTAACATGAAAAATACTTAGAGAATATTTGTCATATTGTGAACTATTTTGATTGCATGAAAGAAGAAGCAAATATTTGACATGCAATTTGAATTTGAATTTGAAGCAGATTTTGGACATGTGGCATTTTGGCATGATGATCATGATGACATGACCTTTATTAGGGCAAGATTACTGTAGTGTGATGCTGGGGATGTTACAAGTCTCCTCCACTACAAGAAATCTCGTCCCGAGATTTAAGTGGGGAAGTAAAGAGTAACTTCGGGAGAACTGACCCTTATAGTGTTAATTATCTGGTGAACAATTCAGGGAATGAGGCAGAAGTATCTCTCGAGTTGAAACTTAATAAACATCAAGAGCAAAGTATGAAGGTACAATAGGAAGTTTCAAGCGAATGGACAAACGATTGATACCTGAGCAAAGTGTGAGGAAAGGGTTCAGAGCATCGGGAACAGATCATCTCTCGAAAGGTGGCTCGTGACATGATACGAAGCCAAATGCAAGAATATTTCGGAATCAAAGATATACTGGAGAGTCAGGTTCCGATCCTGTGGAAAGCCCACCATGTGGGTTAAAAGTAGAAAGGGGGCCGATAGCAAGGCATGTCAGATGATAGACTGTCAGTTATGTTGTCAAGAACATTGGTACCAAGGGCGAGGGACGGAGAGAACTATTTTCCTGCTCGTTGAACGAGGCGGACCAATAGGCAAAGTTCTCGTCCATCGATGGTTACCGGAATGTCAACAGCAATAATAACAAGGTCTTACTGACAAATTGTACACCGAGGTGTTTTCATAAGCAGGGAACTATTACTGCTTAGATCTCATAAACCACCAGAAAGGTTAAACAAAACAATGGAAAAGAAAAGGTGATCATTAGATTAATGAGAACATTGGAAAGGAAAATGTGTTCACACACCAGGATTGGGAGTATATCCTTCCCAAGGGGAAGCGGAGCTGGATATACATGATATGACAACAAATTCAAAAGCATTTAGATAACGGGGCGAGGGAAGAATCATGATATTACCCATACAACGGTGTTTGGATAATAGATCAAGAAACATTCAACAATGTGCTTCCAATGTTCTTGTTGATATACGGAATACCTCAGTCATGCTTCGAGGTAGCATTAACATGGTGTTACAAGTAGGGGTTGGATTTGAAGATCACAAGAAATACTCAAGGAACAATTGCAGGAATAGCAAGGAGTCCAAGGTATAACCGAGACATGATCAAACATGTGTTGGAAAGAAGACAAGGGAGTTGTCGATGATAACTCAAATCATCGAGGGTCAAGGATGGTAGTTCTCATCATGAATTCGATTGATAGCCTGAAACAAGTCAGTATATTGATGGGATCACGACAGATTTTGTCGAGGTACTATGAAGAGGCCATCGAACAGCGACGACATCAAGCAAAAGGAATGATGAAGCGAAAGGTTATTGGAACCACAGATGCGACACAAGCTCGAAAATCAAGCTTGTTGTTTGAGGTGAAATTATAAGATGAGGAAGATCGACGTAAGCTTAGCTCATCGTCGAAAGTTGTGCTCCGGGAAGAAGGACCGGTTAGCACAGTTAAAATCAGCTCGATAATTATATAGCCGATCAGGCTAGGAATGATGTAATGGAGTATCATTCCAGTGAGAATTCACAAGAGGCAGTGCAATGACACAATATGTGGCACCCCGATCCGCATGGAGCAGGGGGCCTTCGCACGTCAGCCCAGGATAACACCTGACGCACGACAGGTCCAAGATACAGCATTCCAGGTACAAGAATATTCATCAAATACATGTATAGAAGAGTACATCATTGATGAATACAATCATCTGGCATAGCCCTAAGGCTATAAACTGACAGCGGAAGTCTATTTAAATGGTGGCGGAAGTCTTGGTTTGGAAGCATAACAACTTTGGCTGGGCTCCACAACTCACAGGACTGGCAAGATTACGGCCTAGCACGACGGATCAAGCGAGCAATACGGGTACGACCTACAAAACTGGCATGACACGCCAGGTTAGTACGTTGAATGTACTTGCAAGACAACCAAATACATAGCATCCAAACAAGCAGAAGACAAAGCAAGAACCAAGCGCATGCAACAACCTATCTCATATCAATTACTAAACATGGCATGATAAAAATTCAACTAAGCATGAACCAAATCATAACATCTACTAACATGGCAATGACAT
This sequence comes from Aegilops tauschii subsp. strangulata, assembly GCF_002575655.3. Taxonomy (NCBI): domain Eukaryota; kingdom Viridiplantae; phylum Streptophyta; class Magnoliopsida; order Poales; family Poaceae; genus Aegilops; species Aegilops tauschii. Next base: position 331,152,520 of record NC_053041.3, read on the forward strand.
GGCATATCAGATCATGCTTCTAACATGGCAATGGCAAAGCATATCATCTCAATCATGGCATAATTTAACATGTCAATCGAAGCATGGCATGGCATCATGAAACTATGCTGAAAATAAACTACCGAATATATATCCAATGCAGACATAGCATGTTAACTTTATGCAAACATCTTATGTTCTGCCTTGGTTTTTAAATGCAACATATTACTCATGCAATGCAACCAAACTTGTGCACCGAGTCCCTCGGACTCTCTTACCAACGTGTTGCCTCGCAACTGAGCGGTGATCTTTCCGGCGATCACAACCATGACCAACACTTGGTCTCCAACACTTATCGAGACCTCGTCTCGTGATCATATCAAAACATCATCGTGACTTCTCATGACTATCTCATAGTTCAAGTTACCATATTCTTGTTATCACATATTTATTTACCAACTTAACTATTTCGGTTTGTCCTCCATTTCGACCAAGACCTGATAGTGGGACCTACTACGAACTGTTGCTATCGATAGACTTTATACACTCTGCATAGGTAGCACACTGTACCCACACCACGGAACCCATGGCCTCGTCATCCCATTCGGGTGGACCAACGGCATTCCGACGAAACCAACCTACTGCCATGACGCTCTCCCGGCCACTCCGACCCAATCACCAACGGGCTGGTCCTGGGTGGCCCCGTGTCTACCAAAGACACCCCGACCAGCGTCGTGGTCAACTCCCACTCGGGGACTGGTACCAAAAATCTCAAAAACGAGCACACAAGGTTATGTCCGCTTACCTGATCAGGGTAAGCACGCCCATAACCTTCCCTAGTGGGAGGCACCGACGAGAGGCACGACAATAGATCGCATTAAGGTCTTCCCATAAGGCAAATGTGGCTGCGCTAAAAAAGTTCGATTTGGTGGCACTATGCCTCGATCCCATCGATGACGGAGGAGGTTTGTTATTATTAAGTCATTTTAATTCCTTCTCCATCATCATGAGCATGAATGCAACAATGAGCATGCAGCATACAAATGCATGAACAAAATATTGAACTTCTCAAGTGCACAACTATAGCATAAAGAATGTGACAATACCAAGTAATAGCATATCAACGGTGCATTACAATCCTCATAATATTTTATAACGATGACATGCAAATAAAGTAGAGTAGTGACATGGCATTATTAATAATAACATTCTAATTAGCATGGCAAAGATATCATGAAAACACAAGCGTGCATGACAGGCATAATGGAATAACTGTAGACAAAAACGATGCGAAACAACTGCAACTACACACACACAAGGTTCAAGCAAAGTCAACATGCAAGTTCAGGGCTCATGATAAGAGGTTGGCTTGCCTGGGGGTCGACAAATACTCCGGGAAGAAGTGCGAAATGATCGCGAAAAGATTTGCCAGAAACAGTTCCTTCTAGGAGGGGGCTGTTTACGGGCAAGGGCAAAAAGGTCATTTTCACTGTGTGAAAATATTATGGAAATGATATCAACGGAACGGGCTCGACGAAACAAAGACGTGGGCTTTGGAATCACCTGATTCGGAGCTACAGGTAAAAGGATATGATTGTTTAACTACCAGGGACCTATGTGTAAAGAAAATCATTACATACTGGCCCCTGGCAGAAAAACAGATCGCGTCTTTCTCACGGATACGCTTTCCTGAGAGGAAAGCACATTCTGGCCCGAAGAAGAGGAGGAATACGCTTTCGGTGACTGAAAGCACACTTCCCGAAATACGCTTTCGCGTATGGAAAACGGTTTCTCGGCGGGGCGCCGCCACTTATCCGACGTGGCCAGCGGGGCCACGCACTACGGTCGCCAACAGGTGGGGGCGCGCGGGAAAGGGCCCGCCTGGCTCTGGCGTCTTCAACCTCCCGCTCGGGATCGAGCGAGGCCGAGGGAGGGGGTCGCCTCGACAGCGGTCGCCGGCGCGTCTGGCCACCACACGGGGCGCGCGACCTACCCAGACGCTCAGGGCGGAGCGGCGCATCGGATGGAGGTCTCTGTTGCCCGCGACGAGCATGGGAGAGGGAGTTACACAGCCCGCAGCGGTGAGGGGCTTCGGCCTCCGGTGAACTAGGGGCTCCGGTGGCGAAAACGGTCGGGCAAGGCGACGGGGAGGCTTGACGGACTCCGGGCGAGGCTCTGGTGGAGTCTAAATGGCAAGGAGCGCGCGGGATCGCCGGAATCGAGAGGGACCCGAGGCGGCGATGGAAGTGGAGGAGTGACACCGGGGACGAGAGGAGGGGTTGGGGAGGCTTAGAGGAGGGTGAGGAAGCAGATGAAGAGCTCGAGGGGGTCGTGGGCTCCTTTTATATCCAGGGCGAGGGGTGGCCGAGCCGAGCACCGCCGAGCGCGTCCGTCCACGGCTCTGCCGGCCGCAGCAGTCATGGAGGCGCATGGGAAGGTGACGAGGAGGGTCAAGACGAGCAGCAGAGGCTCACAGAGACGAGAGGCGCTCGGGGACGAAAGGAGGAAGCAGACAGAGCCGAGGAACACGACGAGCTCACGGGCGCGCACTGCTCGTCGTTGGCACGGCTCGCCGGAGAAGAAAACGAAGGGCGCAGCGGTCCAGAGGGAAGACGACGACGGTGGGGGCTACTGGACATTAATGGCGAGGCCAGAGGCGGTCGGGGCAGTGATGCCGACGACCATAGTGGCTAGACCACAGTTTTGGCTGGTTACACGCGTGGTCACCACTGGCATGGCACGCTCTGGGGTTTTTACTGATGTAAGTTCATGTCTACCGCGTAGTCCTTCCAGCATGGAGTGTTACCATGGTGAAAGATCAGGCAGAGACAAATGGAGATGAGTGAAACAAGCTCCACAAGTTTGCTATTGCAAACTTGGCAACATCCTAGAGATTAAACCAGAGAGGGTAAATGGTAAACTTGATGTCCGGGAGGCTTGGGGTAGAAAGGACTACGGTCCTGGGAGTTTTGAGGTAAAATGGACAACTATTTACCATAGTTGTTGTACAACCACCAAAACTGACCCAGAAACTTAATCATGATGAAACACTCACTAGGAGTGATGCATTGGGCTATAACTAGGCAAAGCCAGATGATTTGAACATACCATGATGCTGTAAAAAGTTCATACCAAATGGACTCACCAAAATGGTACTTCCTTTACAGCTATCATTTCTCTCCAAAAAGTTCAGAAAAATCCTCAGGGCAATTGGTCAAGTGAAATGAGCCACAATTTTGTGGAGATAGGTTATATGAGTAGGAGAAGGCCTGGAAATATTATCAGCCATAATGGAGCAAGATAAAATACACTTGCTTCACAAACTGAAAATTTGGACAGAAAACAAGAATTGCTCCTGTGCTCACATAGTTCAATGAAATGAACTGAATTTGGGTGGAGGATAATGATTTGAGATACTTGAGAGGATGGAAAGGTTTCATCCCATTTGGAGACACTATGAAGGTACTTCCTTCACAAAGTTGTATTCTGGTCAGAAACTTTGAAAAATTGCACAGGGAGCTAGGTTAAATGGATTGAGCTTATATTTGGTATCCATGGGTGATTTACTAATGTTAAACACCCTGCCAAATTGCAGCTCAATTTGATTTAGGAATAAAGCACTTCCTTTGCAAAATTTCAGAGAAGGCAGAAACTTGCATTGGATCATGTGCCAAATTTTTGAACTGAGGAACATGTGATGAAGATGGAACTAGTGATTATATAACAAGGACAAGCTCCACAATTTATGTGGTAATTTTCTCTGCTATAAAAATAGTAGTTCCTTTGGAAAATGGCAGAAATGCAATAGTGGCATTAAATAGGAAAAGGCAATTTTCCATATTTAATTTTGGCCAATATACTTGCCAGAGCTTGGATTAGGCATAAGCATCAACTCCACCAATTCTCATGAATTTAGGAGATGGCTAGATATGCCTTTGGATTTTATTCCTCGAAAAGGCAAGAAAGGGAATAAATCACAATTCAAAATATTGCATGGGACTTAGCAATATTTTTGCATATCCAAGGTTCAGAAAGATAGGAGGATCTCAGGGAACAATTGGGAGGATCAACAGAACAAGGAAAATGGTGGCTCCTTTCTAATCACAAGGGCATATCAAAATTCCAAAAATTTGGAATTAGGGTTTAAGAGGAATTGAGCTGATGCAAATGAGGTCTTGCCCACTGAAAAAGACATGAGCAAGATTTTGAAAGGTTGGAAATGACAAAATTTTCTCAGGGTCATCCAGCAAACTCAGGAGAAAATTTTGAAAGTGAGTGCCAGGAGAGAATAACAGCACAAAATTTATAACCCAATTTTGGGGCTGTTACACAATATCCTCGAGATAACAAGGGGCAATACTCGAGGTAGATCAAAAATAGAGGTTGGACAGATGAAATGGTCTGCAGAAGACAAGTATTTTAACTTGTCTGGGAAATGGAATTAAAGGAGAACAAACATGGTCAGAACCACGGTTGCAAAGGACCAAACATAGATACCAGATAAACTTATAATAAGGGGATTATTATTATCACAAGAAGCTTCCATGATAAGTTCCACATTAGGTCTATGGGCATGAACACAAAGTTCAAGGTCGACTCCCAATTCTTCAATGCATAACCTTCCATTCACTCCTCGTTTTTGAAGAAATTGTAGTGCAGAAGATTTATCTGGCGAAGTACCAGAAGAGTAAGACTCGTGAGAACTCTCGGGTTCACACGGATTATGGAAGGCATAAGTTCGACCCATCGGGGCATTTTTACGAATCTATACAACCACCAACCAAGCAAAAGATATGAGTTCAAAAGCAGAGTATCAAAGTCAAAGCAGATGATACAATTTACCGAAGGTATTATGTATCAGGGAAAAACTCACAAGATTTTGGATGTGAAGGACACTGTCGGATAACAACCCAGCAATGGATCTGGCGATTCACGACAGAGTTGATGTGATTATCTGTAATAAATCAAATGAAGAAGGGGATGAAAAGGTGTCGGCTTATAGAAACGTCTGAATGATTCCATGCTTGGGTACAAAGGAATTATGATTTCAAGACGAAGGATCAGAAGCAGAGGCTTTCATCAAAAGATGAATAAGTTGAATAGACTTAGAGGTGCACCCGATCAAATCTGGATTGGGCAAGAACCAGCTCATATCTGGAAGGATGTCTGAGCCGGAAAGAAAATTTCCAAGGATTAATTGATGATTGCGAGTATTCGCACACGCTGAATCCATAGGAACAGAATGACAATCACAAAGAATTTTAAAGAATATTGCTAGATATATGGAATTAATCTTAATGCAAGCAGGCAAGGAGAATCAAGAGCAATAGGCTGCAGAGGATTTTGAAAGATCAGATAGCATTTTCAGGTATTTTGGAAAGCATATGAACAACTGGGGATGAACGAACCCCTGTTAAGTGAATTATCCGCAATGCAAAAAGAAGCTGCAAAGCAGAAGGCACAAAGGATTCTTGAAACAACGGCGAGTACTAGGGGTATCTTGTAACAACAGGAACAACTGGGAAAGAATGTACAAGAGGGAAGGATGTTATTCGCGGGGATTATCGGTGGTCAGGAACTACAAAGCATTGGGCACAGGGTCTTGGGAAACATCGAGGAGTATCTGCAGAATCTTCTGGCGAAGCAAGCGATCATCTGTAGTGAAGGGGCTCTCCGGGAGGAAGTGGTTACGAGATCCTAGAGTCAGAGTTAGTAAAATCTTTAAACCGAATAGACGAGAGATTAGAGTCCCAGAGTATGGACGAGGAATAAAAAGATCCCAATACCACCCAATGGCGACGTGGGCCCGTAAGACACACCGCCATGTTAGTAAAAGTTTTTTGTAGTGCCTAGACTCAACTTCGGCCAAGGAGTTGGAAAGGGGGCTACCTATAGGCAGTCGGCTCTAATACCAACTTGTGACACCCTCGATTCAATCGTACACTAATCATACAGGCAAATGTGTACGATCAAGATCAAGGACTCACGGGAAGATATCACAACACAACTCTAAACACAAATTAAAATAATACAAGCTTTATATTACAAGCCAGGGGCCTCGAGGGCTCGAATACATAAGCTCGAATACACAAGAGTCAGCGGAAGCAACAATATCTGAGTACAGACATGAGTTAGACAAGTTTGCCTTAAGAAGGGTAGCACAGAAACAACAACGATCGAAAAGGCAAGGCCTCCTGCCTGGGAGCCTCCTAACTACTCCTGGTCGTCGGCGACCTCCACGTAGTAGTTAGCATCGGCGGTGGCATCTGGCTCCTGGGCTCCGACATCTGGTTGCATCAACCAGAAAGAAGAAGAAAAGGGTAAAAAGGGGGAGCAAAGCAACCGTGAGTACTCATCCAAAGTACTCGCAAGCAAGGATCTACACTACAAATGCATCGGTATCAATGAAAAGGGTTGTATCTGTGGACTGGACTGCAGAATGCCAGAAGAGAAGGGGAAAGCCTAGCCTATCGAAGACTAGCATCTTCTGGAAACCACCATCTTGCAGCAACAGGAGGGAGTAGAGTAGCATAAAGTAAAGTAGTAGAAGTGTTATCAACCTCGGCCAGAGATCCTTTCTCGACTCCCTGCGAGAAAGCAATCCCAGAGCCATACTATCCAGTTAACATCACAATCCAATTCTCATCACCATCCAGTTCTAGTTGTATCGATTGGAATACAACTCCAAGTGTCCGTTACCGTAGGACAGGCTATCGATAGATGTTTTCTTCCCTGCAGGGGTGCACCAACTTACCCACCACGCTCGATTAACTCCTGCCGGACACACTTTCCTGGGTCATTCCCGGCCTCGGCCAAACAATACCCCGCAACCCGACCTAGGCTTAATAGAGAGGTCAAGCACGCTGGACTAAACCTATGCCCCCAGGGGTCATGGGCCATCGTCCGGGAACTCCTGCACGTTGCGTGGGCGGCCGGTGAGCAGACCTAGCTACCTCCTTAAAAAAGGCGGGAGCTTACCAGTCCAACCCGGCGCGCGCCGCTCAGTTGCATGAGGTCTATTAAACTTCGGCTAATGCATACGACGCAGAACGCCCATACTATGCCCCCGTGATGGTTAGTGCTATCAGGCCAGAGGCCCCTTGGATCAAATATCCAAATCGTAGTGGATTAGGAACGCGCGGTAACAAGCAGAAACTCACGAAAGATGTGACCCCGTTGCCCCGTCTCGAGGACTTGCGGCAAGGGCTAGGAATGCCCGGCCACGCCTCGTAATTATCTCGCGGGCACCTTCCAGGTCAATCCGACTCCACATCACTCGCAATTAAGCTCGCGCAGGTACCCCTCAAGGTCGACCCGTCTTTAGTAACATGGTTCAGTGTAAAGTCATAGTAACCATAGTAACTGTGTGTCTAACACCCAGAGGAAAACCTGAGGAATCACCCTTGACGGATTACTTGATGTAATCATCAAGGTGAACGTAAGAGGAATCACCCCCGAGGTTCACACTTGAGGGGTTGCACGATAGAGTCGTATCGGAAGTGGTTAAGGCGGAATCACCCCCGATGACTACCACCGAATAGCTACACTACAGGGTTAACATCAGAAGTGCTGTAGAGGTCTCACCCTCGGCACTTGATAGTAACCCAGTAGTGTCGAGCAACTAAGGGGAAAGTGATGTGCGGTGCCGGGGCCTGGTCTTCGATCCTGTTGATCTGGTCTTCAATGATGAAGCAGGGGCAACAAGGACAAGGTGGGGGTCACTGATGGATCACTAACAAACCTATACTAAGCAGTTTAGGATAAGCAGGTAGGTAACAATAAGCAGGTTACAAAAGCAGGCTATCCATCAGCATAGGAGCAAGCAATAAAAGTAGCAAAATCTAATGCAAGCATAAGAGAATGGAATGGGCGATATCGTGATGATCAAAGGGGGGGCTTGCCTAGTTGCTCTTGCAAGGAGGGGTCGTCGTCGACGTTGTCGATCACAGGGGCAGCATCGATCTCGGGGTCTACCGGAGAGAAGAGGGGGAAGAAACAGTAAATATAAAGCAAACATAGCGTCACAAAGCATAACGTGGTAATAGGACGTGTCGAGTGTGACCTAACGTATGTCTACACGAATAGGTGAAGGGGGAAATTTAACCGGGAATGTTTTCCTGGTTCCGGACCTGTGCCAGACAGATGACCCGAGGGGGAAAATTCCATGTTCAGCATGCTCGAGGCATGTGACAAATGAACGGACCGCGTATTCGGATTCGTTGGGTTTTTCTGAGAACCTTCCATATAGAAAACATTTTCATCCGAGCTACGGATTATTTTATATGATTTTTGAAATTTTTAACAATATTCTGGAATTATTTATATTAACAGAAAAGGAATATGACATCAGCATTGCGTGGGGATGACGTCAGCAGTCAACAGACTTGCTGACCAGCGTCAAACCGGGCCTGTGGATCCAGTGGGACCCACATGTCAGCCTCTGTTAGTCTAACGGTAATTTAAACTAAACTAATAGCCTAATTAGAGCGGTGGGCCCCTAGTGTCAGTGACTAACTAATTACTAATTAGTTAACAGATTAATTAACATTTTAATTATTTATAAAACCTGTTTAAATAACACGGGGCCCGCATGTCAGTGGCACTGGGCTGCACAGTCAGTACGTTGACTGGGTCAACCCAGTCAACGGGGAGTGCGGGGCCCGCTGGCAGTGACCCAGGGGTGGCCCCAGGTGTGCCACGTTGGCAGTGGCCGGCGGCTGAACGGCGGCGACTGAAAACATGGCGGAGGCGCTCGGGACCTCGCCAGAAACGCACCATAGAGGGCCGTTTCGAGCGCGGCCCGGCTCGTTCGGACGCGGGAGGAGCGGCGCATCCAACTGTGGCCTTAGCTCGGGATGAGGCGGGCTGCAACAACGGCGGCGTCGAGCAGAGGCGGCGGCGGCAGTGGGCGATGGTGGATTCGGCGATGCAGGGCACGGGTCGGCGCCCGGAGAGGGCCTACGAGCAGCTAGCACTCACGCGCGTCCGATGGAGGTAGCGGGAGGCTGCGGGGAGGCCCGTGGGGACGACGGTGATGAGCGACGCGCCGGCCGGAGTCGGGCGCGGATGGATCCGGTGCAAGGGGACATGGGAGGACAAGCAAAGGGCACTAGCGGCTTCACCGGGAGGCTCTTAGCATGTGCTCGTGCTCGGCTAGCTCGGAACGAGCGATGGCCATGGCGGCGATGGAGCAGGGCGGCGGTGGCCTACGGGAGCTATGGCGATGGCGGTTACACACATGGAAACGGACGTGGGGTCAGGGGTTACGCGCGGGATCTCGCCGTGGGGCCGTAGGGGATGGCAGCGGGCTTGATGGAGGCTCGAGGTGGCCGAATTCGTCGACGGAGTGTGTCGGAGCCGAGGAAGAAGCCGGTGGCGGGGACGGCGCCGCGGGGGCGTCCCGCTCGAGCGTGCGGTCGGAGAAGATGCAGCGGAGGCCGGTGAAGCGGAAGGGCACGTCGGAGGAAAGAGGGGGCGGCGCTCGCCGCGGTGGTGCCAGACGGCGGCGACGTGGTGCTCGGCGAGACGGAGCGCACGAGGTGGAGAGTGGGCGAGATCTGGGGGGAGAGGGAAAAATATCTGCGCGGGAAGGGGGCTGACGAGGATGAGGTCGAGGGTGGAGGGCTCGTCCTTATCCCCGGCGTTGCCGTGGCGTGGGGCGGCGAGCCGGTCGGGCGGTGACCGCGGGCACGGGCGGTCGGTCACCCGCACAGTGAAGACGACGGGGGAGGGGGAGCTGGGCGGCCAGGGTCGGCCAAGTGGGCTGAGGCCCAAGGGGGGGCGGTGGCCAGTTGGCTCGGGCCAGGCACTGTGCACTCGGCCTAGCGCGCAGTGGCCTGTGCTCTTTCTCTTTAAAAAAAAATAAAATAGAGAGAGGAAAAGATTTATTTGAGCATCCAAAGAATTTAAGAAAAATATGGGACATGGCCCATTAATTCCTCCACATTTTTAGGTATTGCCACAAATACTTTGGAGGCAAGAGGATTTGACTAGGAATTTTGGAAATTGGGAATGGCATATTTAAATGCTGCTGGAACACTAATTAATTTCCAGGGGCAATTTGGGAACTCCAAAGATTTTGGTTTTAACATGAAAAATACTTAGAGAATATTTGTCATATTGTGAACTATTTTGATTGCATGAAAGAAGAAGCAAATATTTGACATGCAATTTGAATTTGAATTTGAAGTGATTTTGGACAAGTGGCATTTTGGCATGATGAGCATGATGACATGACCTTTATTAGGGCGAGATTACTGTAGTGTGTTGCTGGGGATGTTACAGGGGACGAAACGATATCTGTTGCCTCTTATTGCTTTCAAAAAAAATTAATGTCAACATAGAACAACAGGAGTGTTGTGTTCAATTTTGGAATTTTTCGGGGTTCGTTTGGACATTTTTATGCATTAACTGGGTCTTCCAGGCATTTTATGCGCATAATTAAAATTTGAACTACACACACATTCTCCAGTGCATATAAACTGGTTGAAAAATCAAATATGTGTCCTTGGTTGCATGCTTAGGTCCCATGCAAGAAATGGGAATGAATTTCAAACACCCTGCCACCGTCACTCGGCCACAAACATTGAGATACATGGCTTTTCATTTCTAGTAAGTCCAAAACTCGTCTAAAATTCATGAAACTTGGCATGCTATCATGGAGCAGCATCAACATGCTGTGGTATTTTTTTCCATTTGGGGCAGGTTTGGGTATAAGCTTCTCACAAACCAGAGCTTCTCACAACAAGCATGATTGTTTCGATAGGGAACGTCCCACCTTTGGGGATGAAATGATATCCATTGCCTCTTATTGCTTCCAATTTTTTTTCTCATGTCAACATAGAACAACAGGAGTGTTGTGTCAATTTTTGTGATTTTTCGGGGTTCGTTTGGACATTTTTATGCATTAACTTAGTTTTTAATGCATTTATGTGCATAATTTAAATTTGAACTACATGCACATGCTCCAGTACATATAAATTGGTTGAAAAATCAAATATGTGTCCTTGGGTGCATGCTTAGGTCCCATGCAAGAAATGGGAATGAATTTCAAACACCGAGGCACCGTTGATTGCCGGCAAAACATTGAGGTGCCTAGGTTTTAAATTCTAGTAAATCCAAAACTTGTCTGAAATTAATGAAACTTGGCATGCTATCATGGAGAGGCATTAACATGCCGTGGTAAATTTTTTGTCCCATTAGGTGTAGCTTTGGGTATATGCTTCTCACAAACCAGAGCTTCTCACAACAAGCATGATGGTTTCGGTAGGGAACGTCCCACCTTTGGGGACGAAATGATATCCATTGCCTCTTATTGCTTTCAAATTTTTTCTCGTGTCAACATAGAACAACAAGAGTGTTTTGTCAATTTTTTGTGATTTTTCGGGGTTCGTTTGGACATTTTTATGCATTAACTGAGTTTTCAATGCATTTATGTGCATAATTCCAATTTGAACTACATGCACATGCTCCAGTGCATATAAATTCGTTCAAAAATAATATATGTGTCCTTATATGCATGCTTAGGTCCCATGCAAGAAATGGGAATGAATTTCAAACACCGGGGCACCGTTGATTGCTGGCAAAACATTAAGATACATGGCTTTTCATTTCTAGTAAATCCAAAACTCGTCTGAAATTAATGAAACTTGGCATGCTATCATGGAGCGGCATCAACATGCCGTGGTAAAAGTTTTGTCCCATTAGGGGCAGGTTTGGGTATATGGTTCTCACAAACCAGAGCTTCTCACAGCAAGCATGATGGTTTCGGTAGGGAACGTCCTGCCTTTGGGGATGAAACGATATCCATTGCCTCTTATTGCTTCCAAAAAATTTCTCGTGTGAACATAGAACAGCAGGAGTGTTGTGTCAATTTTTGGTTTTTTTCGGGGTTCGTTTGGACATTTTTATGCATTAACTGAGTTTTCAATGCATTTATGTGCATAATTCCAATTTGAACTACATGCACATGCTCCAGTGCATATAAATTCGTTCAAAAATCAAATCTGTGTCCTTATGTCCATGCTTAGGTCCCATGCAAGAAATGGGAATGAATTTCAAACACCGGGGCACCGTTGATTGCCGGCAAAACATTAAGATACATGGCTTTTCATTTCTAGTAAATCCAAAACTCGTCTGAAATTAATGAAACTTGGCATGCTATCATGGAGCGGCATCAACATGCGGTGGTAAAAGTTTTGTCCCATTAGGGGCAGGTTTGGGTATATGCTTCTCACAAACCAAAGCTTCTCACAGCAAGCATGATGGTTTCAGTAGGGAACGTCCTGCCTTTGGGGATGAAACGATATCCATTGCCTCTTATTGCTTCCAAAAAATTTCTCGTGTCAACATAGAACAGCAGGAGTGTTGTGTCAATTTTTGGTTTTTTTGGGGTTCGTTTGGAAATTTTTATGCATTAACTGAGTTTTCAATGCATTTATGTGCATAATTCCAATTTGAACTACATGCACATGCTGCAGTGCATATAAATTCGTTCAAAAATCAAATCTGTGTCCTTATGTGCATGCTTAGGTCCCATGCAAGAAATGGGAATGAATTTCAAACACCGGGGCACCGTTGATTGCCGGCAAAACATTAAGATACATGGCTTTTCATTTCTAGTAAATCTAAAACTCGTCTGAAATTAATGAAACTTGGCATGCTATCATGGAGCGGCATCAACATGCCGTGGTAAAAGTTTTGTCCCATTTGGGGCAGGTTTGGGTATATGCTTCTCAAAAACCAGAGCTTCTCACAGCAAGCATGATGGTTTCGGTAGGGAACGTCCTGCCTTTGGGGATGAAACGATATCCATTGCCTCTTATTGCTTGCAAAAAAATTCTCGTGTCAACATAGAACAGCAGGAGTGTTGTGTCAATTTTTGGTTTTTTTGGGGTTCGTTTGGACATTTTTATGCATTAACTGAGTTTTCAATGGATTTATGTGCATAATTCAAATTGAACTACATGCACATGCTCTAGTGCGTATAAATTGGTTGAAAAATCAAATATGTGTCCGTGGGTGCATGCTTAGGTCCCATGCAGGAAATGGGAATGAATTTCAAACACCGAGGCGCCGTTGATTGCCGGCAAAACATTGAGATGCCTGGTTTTTAAATTCTAGTAAATCCGAAACTCATCTGAAATTCATGAAACTAGGCATGCTATCATGGAGTGGCATCAACATGCCCTGGTAAAATTTGTGTCCCATTTGGGGCAGGTTTGGGTATATGCTTCTCACAAACTTGAGCTTCTCACAACAAGCATGATGGTTTCGGTAGGGAACGTCCCACCTTTGGGGACGAAACGATACCCATTGCCTCTTATTGCTTTCAATTTCTTCTCGTGTCAACATAAAACAACAGGAGTGTTGTGTCAATTTTTGTGATTTATCAGGGTTCGTTTGGACGTTTTTATGCATTAACTGAGTTTTCAATGCATTTATCTGCATAATTCAAATTTTAACTACATGCACATATCGTAATTATCTCGCGGGCACCTTCCAGCTCAACCCGACTCCACATCACTCGCAATTAAGCTCGCGCGAGTACCCCTCAGGGTCGACCCATCTTTAGTAACATGGTTCAGTGTAAAGTCATAGTAACCATAGTAACCGTGTGTCTAACACCAAGAGGAAAACCTGAGGAATCACCCTTGACGGATTCCACTTGATGTAATCGTAATGGTGAACGTAAGAGGAATCACCCACGAGGTTCACACTTGAGGGGTTGCACGACAGGTCGTATCCGAAGTGGTTAAGGCGGAATCACCCCCGATGACCACGACCGAATAGCTACACTACAGGGTTAACATCAGAAGTGCTGTAGAGGTCTCACCCTCGGCACTTGATAGTAACTCAGTAGTGTCGAGCAACTAAGGGGAAAGTGATGTGCGGTGCCGGGGCTTGGTCTTCGATCCCGTTGATCTGGTCTTCAATGATGAAGCAGGGGCAACAAGGACAAGGTGGGGGTCACTGATGGATCACTAACCAACCTATACTAAGCAGTTTAGGATAAGCAGGTAGGTAACAATAAGCAGGTCACAAAAGCAGGCTATGCATCAGAATAGGAGCAAACAATAACAGTAGCAAAATCTAATGCAAGCATGAGAGAATGGAATGGGCGATATCGGGATGATCAAAGGGGGGTCTTGCCTGGTTGCTCTGGCAAGGAGGGGTCGTCGTCGACGTAGTCGATCACAGGGGCAGCATCGGTCTTGGGGTCTACCGGAGAGAAGAGGGGGAAGAAACAGTAAATATAAAGCAAACATAGCATCACAAAGCATAACGTGGTAATACGACGTGTCCGGTGTGACCTAACGTATGTCTACACGAATAGGTGAAGGGGGAAATTCAACCGGGAATGTTTTTCCGGTTCCAGACCTGTGCCAGACAGATGACCGGAGGGGGAAAATTCCATGTTCAGCATGCTAGAGGCATGTGACAAATGAACGGACCGCGTTTTCGGATTCGTTGGATTTTTCTGAGCAAATTTCATATAGAAAACATTTTCATCCGAGCTACGGATTATTTTATATGATTTTTGAAAGTTTTAACAATATTCTGGAATTATTTATATTAACAGAAAAAGGAATATGACGTCAGCATTGCGTGGGGATGACGTCAGCAGTCAACAGACTCGCTGACTAGGGTCAAACCGGGCATGTGGGTCCAGTGGGACCCACATGTCAGCCTCTGTTAGTCTAATGGTAATTTAAACTAAACTAACAGCCTAATTAGAGGGGTGGGCCCCTGGTGTTAGTGACTAACTAATTACTAATTAGTTAACAGATTAATTAACATTTTAATTATTTATAAAACCTGTTTAAATAACACGGGGCCCGCATGTCAGTGGCACTGGGCTGCACAGTGAGTACGTTGACTGGGTCAACCCAGTCAACGGGGCCTGCGGGGCCCGCTCGCAGTGACCTAGGGTGGCCCCAGGTGTGCCACGTTGGCAGTGGCCGGCGGCTGAACGCCGGCGACCAAAAACATGGCGGAGGCGCTCGGGACCTCGCCGGAAACGCGCCACAGAGGGCCGTTTCGAGCGCGGCCCGGCTCGTTCGGACGTGGGAGGAGCGACGCATCCAACTGTGGCCTTAGCTCGGGCTGAGGCGGGCTGCAACAACGGCGA
The DNA here is from genome assembly GCF_002575655.3 of Aegilops tauschii subsp. strangulata. Taxonomy (NCBI): domain Eukaryota; kingdom Viridiplantae; phylum Streptophyta; class Magnoliopsida; order Poales; family Poaceae; genus Aegilops; species Aegilops tauschii. The sequence continues at coordinate 331,167,629 of NC_053041.3, forward strand.
CGTCGAGCAGAAGCGGCGGCGGCGGCGGGCGATGGTGGATTCGGCGATGCAGGGCACGGGTCGGCGCCCGGAGAGGGCCTACGAGCAGCTGGCGCTCGCGCGCGTTCGATGGAGGTAGCGGGAGACTGCGGGGAGGCCCGTGGGGACGACGGTGATGAGCGGCGCGCCGGCCGGAGTCGGGCGCAGATGGATCCGGTGCAAGGGGACATGGGAGGAAAAGCAGAGGGCACTAGCGGCTTGACCGGGAGGCTCTTAGCACGTGCACGTGCTCGGCTAGCTCGGAACGAGCGGTGGCCATGGCGGTGATGGAGCAGGGCGGCGGTGGCCTAAGGGAGCTATGGCGATGGCGGTTACACGCATGGAAACAGACGGGGGGGTGAGGGGTTACGCACGGGAGCTCACCGTGGGGCCGTAAGGGATGGCAGCGGGCTTGATGGAGGCTCGAGGTGGCCGGATTCGTCGACGGAGTGTGTCGGGGCCGAGGAAGAAGCCGGTGGCGGGGACGGCGCCGCGGGGGCGTCCCGCTCGAGCGTGCGGTCGGAGAAGATGCAACGGTGGCTGGTGAAGCGGAAGGGCACGTCGGAGGGAAGAGGGGGCGGCGCTCGCCGCGGTGGTGCCAGACAGCGGCGACACGGCGCTCAGGCGAGACGGAGTGCTCGAGGTGGAGAGTGGGCGAGATCTGGGGGGAGAGGGAAAAATATCTGCGCGGGGAGGGGGCTGACGAGGATGAGGTCGAGGGGGGAGGGCTCGTCCTTATCCCGGGCGTTGCCGCGGCGTGGGGCGGCGACCACGGGCACGGGCGCTCGGTCGCCCGCACAGTGAAGATGACGCGGGAGGGGGAGCTGGGCGGCCTGGGTCGGACAGGTGGGCTGAGGCCCAAGGGGGGGCGCGGTGGTAGTTGGCTCGGGCCAGGCACTGTGCACTCGGCCTTGTGCGCAGTGGCCTGTGCTCTTTCTCTTTTAAAAAAAAATTAAAATACAGAGAGGAAAAGATTTATTTGAGCATCCAAAGGATTTAGGAAAAATATGGGACTTGGCCCATTAATTCCTCCACATTTTTAGGTATTGCCACAAATACTTTGGAGGCAAGAGGATTTGACTAGGAATTTTGGAAATTGGGAATGGCATATTTAAATGCTGCTGGAACACTAATTAATTTCTAGGGGCAATTTGGGAACTCCAAAGATTTTGGTTTTAACATGAAAAATACTTAGAGAATATTTGTCATATTGTGAACTATTTTGATTCCATGAAAGAATAAGCAAATATTTGACATGCAATTTGAATTTGAATTTGAAGCAGATTTTGGACAAGTGGCATTTTGGCATGATGAGCATGATGACATGACCTTTATTAGGGCGAGATTACTGTAGTGTGATGCTGGGGATGTTACAGGGGACGAAACGATATCCATTGCCTCTTATTGCTTTCAAAAAAATTAATGTCAACATAGAACAACAGGAGTGTTGTGTTCAATTTTGGAATTTTTCGGGGTTCGTTTGGACATTTTTATACATTAACTGGGTTTTCCAGGCATTTTATGCGCATAATTAAAATTTGAACTACACACACATTCTCCAGTGCATATAAACTGGTTGAAAAATCAAATATGTGTCCTTGGTTGCATTCTTAGGTCCGATGCAAGAAGTGGGAATGAATTTCAAACACCCTGCCACCGTCACTCGGCCGCAAACATTGAGATACATGGCTTTTAATTTCTAGTAAGTCCAAAACTCTTCTGAAATTCTTGAAACTTGGCATGCTATCATGGAGCAGCATCAACATGCCGTGGTAAATTGTTTTTTTCCATTTGGGGCAGGTTTGGGTATAAGCTTCTCACAAACCAGAGCTTCTCACAACAAGAATGATGGTTTCGATAGGGAACGTCCCACCTTTGGGGATGAAACGATATCCATTGCCTCTTATTGCTTCCAATTTTTTTTCTCATGTCAACATAGAACAACAGGAGTGTTGTGTCAATTTTTGTGATTTTTCTGGGTTCGTTTGGACATTTTTATACATTAACTTAGTTTTTAATGCATTTATGTGCATAATTCAAATTTGAACTACATGCATATGTTCCAGTGCATATAAATTGGTTGAAAAATCAAATCTGTGTCCTTGGGTGCATGCTTAGGTCCCATGCAAGAAATGGGAATGAATTTCAAACACCGAGGCACCGTTGATTGCCGGCAAAACATTGAGGTGCCTAGTTTTTAAATTCTAGTAAATCCAAAACTTGTCTGAAATTCATGAAACTTGGCATGCTATCATGGAGCGGCATCAACATGCCGTGGTAAAAGTTTTGTCCCATTTGGGGCAGGTTTGGGTATATGCTTCTCACAAACCAGAGCTTGTCACCGCAAGCATGACGGTTTTCGTAGGGAACGTCCTGCCTTTGGGGATGAAACGATATCCATTGCCTCTTATTGCTTGCAAAAAATTTCTCGTGTCAACATAGAACAGCAAGAGTGTTGTGTCAATTTTTGGTTTTTTTGGGGTTCGTTTGGACATTTTTATGCATTAACTGAGTGCATAATTCAAATTTATGTGCATGCACATGCTCTAGTGCATATAAATTGGTTGAAAAATCAAATATGTGTCCTTGGGTGCATGCTTAGGTCCCATGCAAGAAATGGTAGTGAATTTCAAACACCGGGGCACCGTTGATTGCCGGCAAAACATTGAGATGCCTGGTTTTTAAATTCTAGTAAATCCAAAACTCATCTGAAATTCATGAAACTTGGCATGCTATCATGGAGTGGCATCAACATGCCCTGGTAAAATTTGTGTCCCATTTGGGGAAGGTTTGGCTATATGCTTCTCACAAACTAGAGCTTCTCACAACAAGCGTGATGGTTTCGGTAGGGAACGTCCCACCTTTGGGGACAAAACGATACCCATTGCCTCTTATTGCTTTCAAAATTTTCTCGTGTCAACATAGAACAACAGGACTGTTGTGTCAATTTTTGTGATTTATCGGGGTTCGTTTGCACGTTTTTATGCATTAACTGAGTTTTCAATGCATTTATGTGCATAATTGAAATTTTAACTACATGCACATTCTCCAGTGCATATAAATTCGTTGAAAAATCAAATCTGTGTCCTTATGTGCATGTTTAGGTCCCATGCAAGAAATGGGAATGAATTTCAAACACTGGGGCACCGTTTATTGCCGGCAAAAAATTGAGATACATGGCTTTTCAGTTCTAGTAAATCCAAAACTCGTCTGAAATTCATGAAACTTGGCATGCTATAATGGAGCGGCATCAACATGCCGTGGTAAAATTTTTGTCCCATTTGGGGCAGGTTTGGGTATATGCTTCTCACAAACCAGAGCTTCTCACAACAAGCATGATGGTTTCGGTAGAGAACGTCCCACCTTTGGGGACGAAACAATATCCATTGCCTCTTATTGCTTCCAAAAAATTTCTCATGTCAACATAGAACAACAGGAGTGTTGTGTCAATTTTTGTGATTTTTCGGGGTTCGTTTGGACATTTCTATGCATTAACTGAGTTTTCAATGCATTTATGTGCATAATTCAAATTTGAACTACATGCACATGCTCCAGTGCATATAAATTGGTAATCAAATCTGTGTCCTTGGGTGCATGCTTAGGTCCCATGCAAGAAATGGGAATGAATTTCAAACACCGGGGCACCGTTGATTGCTGGCAAAACATTGAGATGCCTGGTTTTTAAATTCTAGTAAATCCAAAACTCGTCTGAAATTCATGAAACTTGGCATGCTATCATGGAGCGGCATCAACATGCCATGGTAAATTTTTTGTCCCATTTGGGGCAGGTTTGGGTATATGCTTCTCACAACAAGCATGATGGTTTTGGTAGGGAACGTCCCACCTTTGGGGATGAAACGATATCCATTGCCTCTTAGTGCTTTCAAATTTTTTCTCGTGTCAACATAGAACAACAGGAGTGTTGTGTCAATTTTTGTGATTTTTCGAGGTTCGTTTGGACATTTTTATGCATTAACTGAGTTTTTAATGCAGTTATGTGCATAATTAAGATTTGAACTGTATGCACATACTCCAGTGCATATAAATTGGTTGAAAATTCAAATCTGTCTCCTTATGTGCATGCTTAGGTCCCATGCAAGAAATGGGAATGAATTTCAAACACCAGGGCACTGTTGATTGCCGGCAAAACATTGAGATGCCTGGTTTTTAAATTCTAGTAAGTCCAAAACACGTCTGGTGCGCAGGTTCATGGGGAAGCGTGCGAGATGTTCAACGCAGGATTTGTGCATCTCTTCAATGCAAAGAGTTTAGTGAAGCAGTAAAGCGGTAGAAAATAAACCAAAAAATATACGTGTTGCCACACGCCCCGTGCGCCGTGCGAGTAGGTGTGAGTTGACGAGACGCATGCGAGCAGTCCGCCGCGCAGGCATAGTAGGAGGCATGCGTGCATGTGTGTGTATTGATGGGGAGGCGTGCGAGTAGCTGTGTGCAATGATGGTAGGAATGGCAGACGTCCGCCGCGCAGGCTCAACGGGAGGCGAGACAACTTTTGACCGCAGCCTGCCTCGCTCCCACTGGTCCGTATTAATTGCGTGTCCAAGCTGCCGGCCATAATAGGCGGCCGCACCCCCGGTCCACAGTGGTCACCGACGTTTGGACTCCGGAGTGTATGACGATGCCGCCAAAGTGCACCATTGGAGGGAGTGGCGATGCCGGGGCTGATGAAGCACCCGCACAATGCGTGAAGCTGGCCACTTAGGTTTTTGTCACCGCCGACGAGGTCTCGCGCGGGCAGCAGGATGACCTTGAATTCATCGGCGCCGTCGTGCCCCCTTGCCGGAGCCGGAGGTCAACAGCAACTCTGGCAACAACTGCGACTCCGACGGAAAACCGGGTAGTCATCTATATACCCATTTGTGTGGCAAACATATCAAGTGTTTTCTCTGGTTAATCCGCCCCCCCAACCCACTCCGCCCCTCTATAATTTTTCTAGAATACAAATCCTATGGTTATGTTCTCTCAGTCCATGAAATCAGAGTAATTAAGATCCGTTAGATGCACGTAGTGTATTGATTGTTTGAATGTTATCCGTATAGAGTTAGTGATTAATTGTTTGTTCTGTACAAATGATTTTTGCTAATAATCCGACTAGGGTTAGCTTGCCTGCTAATAATTCGTATCCAGATCTTGAGAATTGATTTTGAGTGTCATACATATATGTTTGTTCCTTTTTTCTTCCTTATCTTGAGAATTGATTTCGAATGTCCTACATGTTATGCCATTTTTTCTTTCAGATTGGTATGTACACAGATGAGGCTCCGACCAGCGCCGCCGCCGGATGTAGATCTTGGACCCGGCTGTGCGGCCAGAAGCGCCCCCTGGACCTGAGGAACCAGTACAATCTCTGGCGGACCGCATCAGCGATCTCCCAGATGGAATCCTTGGGGAGATCATCTCCCTTCTCCCCACCAAGGATGGCTGCCGCACACAAGTCCTCGCATCTCGGTGGCGCACTCTATGGTGCACCGCGCCTCTTAATCTCGACTGTCGTCAGCTATCTGTCGATGATGATTCTGAACTCGCCGGAGCCATCATCTCTTCCCACGGGGGCTCCGTTCAACGCATCTGCATCCCGGCATGCTACCTGCTGGACATACCCTGCATGGTGGATGCCTGGCTGACATCCCGTCAATCTGATAAACTCCAGCAGCTTGAGTTCTACCATTACAGCGATAGGTTACCACCAAGAGTTGCATCTGTGCCCTCACCACCGATGCCCATCTCATGGTTTTCCTCCTATCTCCACACCGCCACCTTGACCCGGTGCCATCTAGCAGACTATCTGGTACAAATGCTTCGATTGCGAGTGTTGAAAAAACTTGCGCTTGTGTTTGTTGATCTGTCGGTAGCCTCACTTCACTGCATCATCCACTCTAGCAGCCCTACACTGTAGCATTTGGTGCTTGTTTTTGGAATAGGAATGCATATCCCTTGTCTCAAAATAAAGTCGTCTCACCTTGTAAGCATTGGAATTCATTTTGAAGGACATGAGTTCATCATCGAAGACACCCCTTTACTTCGAAGGTTGCACATTAATTGTTGTTATAAACCTTCACAAATAACTGTGGTCTCTGCACCTAAACTGGAGACCTTGGGTGTAATTAGTGATCTGTTTGAATGGTTCGAGATGGTGTTTGCCTCCACACCTATTGAGGTACCGTATATTATTCACGTACACTTTTGTAATTTGCATTTTTCATTTGTGCGCATAAGTTAAGTATCATGTTGGAGTACACTTTCAGTGATAATATTAAGTTCTATGCTCAATGAAGCGCTTGTCCATCCTATCAGCGGTGGTGGATTCTGTCAAGACCTTATATATCACTATGTGGTGTTTTGATCTCAACATCATTATTGCCTTGCTACAATGCTTTCAATGTCAGGAGAATTTGTATATGAAGGTGATGATTTCACGCACATTGAAAGCCCATATATAATGTACTATAATTAATCGTTCAGCTATCACTCTTTCAACATAATCTTTTTTAGACATTAATTGTTTTCAATCTTCATCTCTATTTAGGCACTAACACATGGATAAAAAGGTATAACCAATCGATGGTTCAAGAAGCACCGGGATTTTCTCAGATCTCACGACGTTCGTTTGAAGACAGTAACACTGGAAGGATATGCCTCCAACAATGCAAACACTAGCTTTGTCACATTCTTCATGTTGAATGCGAGGGCACTATTGTCCATGAGGATTAAGTTTTTCAACAAGAAATTTCTTACGGCTGCAGGTGTTGAACAACATAAAGAGGAGTTTCATGTGGACCTAAGGGCTTCTGATCGTGCTCGGCTTCTATTTACAACATCTTGTCATCATGGACCAGTAGAATTTCTGGCCGTTGATCTTGATTTTATGGATCAGACTGATCCATTTGATTGTGACTGCCAAAAACTTTGGTTGAGTTAGATGTCATTGTCCTGTTCAATCTGGATTTTGTCTAAACCTGATGAGCAATTAATCCTCGTGCTTTTGTACTGTTTGTTAGCTGGAGTTAGATATTGTTGCCCTTTTCAACTCGGCTTTGACCCATATTTTCTTTCATACTGGGCCAATGGCTTGCCATTTCTTTAATTAAGACATAAATATTATAAGCATTCACAACATAGGCAAAGAACATCACTCTCGCAGGATCCTTGATATCTTTGTTCATCACATAACCGCAAGTTTTTAGTGCCCACCAGCACCCACAAACTTATTTTCAGCTTGCACACCAAGGGCTGTAATTCTTAATAAGAAAAGCTGATGGTAGTCACAGATTTGGATTTATCACCTGGGACCCACAAGGAAAAAGCCTATCCAGGGCGGTGCCGACTCTACAGTAAACATTGAGAAACCTGGTTTCAAAATGACTACAAATCCAAAACTCACCTCAAAATCATGAAACTTGGCATGGTCTTATGTCATAGCACCAACATGTTGTGGTAAAAAATTAGTCCAATTTGGGACAAGTATTGGTACAATCTTCTTACAAACCGGAGCTTCTCTCAAAAACGCTCATGGTTCCGAGAGGGACCTCGTCACCTATGTGTGCGAAATGACATACGATGTCTCTTCCCACCTTGATTTATTTTACAGAGGCAACATGCAACTATATATAGTAGCGTCGTCCTAGAAATATGAAATTAATCACGGTTCATTTTGCCTTTTTATAAATTATTTGAGTTCCATAGGCATTTTGGAACGTACTTCTGTGTGTGCAAAGGTCATGTGTGTACTAGCCACATATGTAATTCGATGTTCAATCTATTTATGGAATCAAGTCCCTATACATGTTAGTATTCTGTAGACAGAGCAAATCACATGGCTTATTAGCAGCAATCGTCTATGTTATTATTGGTCTTCGCACACATTTATGATTACGGACCTGTTTGCCACGTATCACACACATCTTGTTCAGTTGAACCGTTTCCATTGTGTTGCCTGATCACACACAGTTCATCCTAGTGAACCGTATGTTGTGTATCGCACACACCTTCATCTGGCTGCCCGTTTCTTTTGTTCCTCATCATCACAAACAGTTAATTGAACTGAATCGTATGCCCTGCATCGCACATGCAACTAAAATCTAAACCGTGTTTGATGCGTCCTCCATCACAAACGTTTTGCACCTTTTTTGACGGTTTTTTCACACCATCGATTGTGATTATTGCATCGCACACAGTTTCGTCGAAGGGTCTCTCATCGTAGTGTCGCGTTAGCAGCATCCTGGAGTAGTGTAATACAAGTACAAGCATTACATAACACAATCATGGACACGAGATATCACATTATTTGAATTAAAATTTGGCAAATGCCTACAGATTTAAGATTGAAAAAAGATAAGTCCTCTGTAATGCCCTTTCTTGTCCCTCTCCTCCTAGCACGGTCGTCGAAGGCGAGGAGGGCAAAAGGAACGCCTGGGCGGGAGCCCAGCCCGCTCCCCTTGGGCTCCAGGAGAGGTAGCTCAGCGGGAACGGGAGTGTGAGGGAACGCCTTGATGGAGAGCATGGTGGAGGCGGCCCTGTCGACCACCGCCACCATGGCCAGCAGGACTCGGCTGGGCTAATGGAGCTGCAGCCCACCGGGGTCCAGCTGGAGGAGCCTGGGAGCACCATTCGCATCTCTGCATCCAACTCCCCGACAAATAACATTGCCGGGGAGGAGATGCGGATGCAGATGATGGTGTTGTCGCCTGATGAAGATGGTGTGGGCGACGATCAGCCGGAGTCAGAGTCGTCGCTCCCCTGCCCACTGCCATCATCATCGCCGTCACTGTCCTCCTCCTCGTCTTCGCTCGAGGAGGAGCTTCCATCGTCGGTCAAGCTCTCCGCGCAGCACCCTAAGCGACCTCCCGAGCGTCCGAAGATCTTGATGGAGAGCAGGCCATTCTCCATTAATTTGAACTGGAGAACGCGCCCCTCCGAGAAGCCGTGAACACAGGCAAAGGTCTTCCAACCACGGCGGAGGTACATTACATGAGGGGTAGGGAAGTTGACGTCAACCCTCATACCTCCGTTCCCACAGCCCCTCATGTGCAGCCATAGAGCGCGTGGTCGCTCGAGCTCCATCTCTCGCGCGAAGCGAGTTGGGAGGCGAAGGCGACCACACAAGGGCTTGTATAGGCTAATGATGAACTCCTGAGGTTGGTCCCCGACATGGCCTTCCATCAGAGGGGGAGCCGCCGGTGGAGGCACATCCAAGGCGCCACCCACCCTCCTCTTCCTCGAGTGTCGCGGCGACCTCGACCTCGTCCCTTCCTCCTCCCCTCGCGATCGGTTCCACCACCTCAGGATCCGGGGGAGCAGGGATGCGCTGTCGAGCAGAAGCTCTCATCGCCACCACTGGGACACCGCCGCGCCCTCGCCCTCTCACCATGGCTAGAAGGGAAGGGTTGCAGAGAAGTAGAAGAAGAAGAAGAAGAAGAAGAAGAAGTGTGTGCGGAGAAGCGCCACCCCTGCCCTTTTTATAGGGAAACAGGGCAGGGGCGGGCTCCTCATACAGGAAATGGCCGTCCCGCTCCTCCAATATGGCCTCTCTGCACACTCTGTGACTCTGGGAGTCGAGTCCGACCCTGTCGGGTGGTAGGTGCGACATATGCCAACGGGTGGCTTATCATGGTGGGTGCCAGTAAGACGTCGCCGGTGCCTGGAAACGGGATGAGGCGAAGACATGCACGCCGGCGAATCTTACCCAGGTTCGGGGTTCTCCGAGGAGATAACACCCCTAGTCCTGCTCTACGGGGTCTCCGCATGATCACTAGATCAGAAAGAGTAGCTACAAATGCTCTTAGAGCTGTTGGGTTCAAGGGAGAAGAAGAACAAAGCTAGCTTTTGCTTCTCTCTCTCTATGGTGTGTGTGTAACTCTAAGAAGCCAACCCTTTGCATGCGTGTCCCGGGGGGTTTATATAGGCCTACCCCCCTGGGGTACAATTGTAATCCGGCTGGGCGCTGATCCCAGCCGTCAATGTCTACGCTCGCCGGCTTCTCCGCCGGCCGTTGGGGCCCGCCGACTAGTGGGTCCCGCCGGCTGCCGGCCTCTTGGTCAACAGGCCGGCCCCACCGCCTAGGGTCTTGTCGGTGGCTGCTTACTGTAGCCTCGCCCCTGATGACGAGGGCTCCGTCGAGGTAAGCGTGGCTACAGTGTGCCGCCTCGAGGGCTCTCACTATAGCCTTACCTCGTCTTGTCTCCTTAATGTGGCACATGCTTCGAGGGAGGGGAAGCCGGCTACGCCCTTGGCCGACTGGGGGAGGCCAGGCTGCCTTCGCGCCTCTCTCTGGCTGAAGGGGCCCGCCGCCCGTGGGCCGTACTGACGTCTGTCGTGGGTGACGTTGAGGCCAGCAGGGCTACAGTGCCGAGCCAGGCGGGAGGTGGCCGTCCCATACGGCATCCTGTGGCCATGCCTGCCTCGGGCTTTGGGGGTAGTGGGCCGCACTGTGGCCACACCCCGTCTTGTCACCGTTATGTGGGTGTAGTTTTGGTGGTTGCGGTCTTGGCCGGCTTCTTGGAGGCGGCGCTCTTCACCGCCGGCTTTGTGGAGTCGGCGTTCTTCATGGCCGACTTTGGGGAGTCGGTATCCTCTATGGCCGGCTTCCCGGAGTCGGCCATCACGTGGTTATCTTGGGGGGAGGTTGCTGAGGCTGGGTCGCCTTCTGAGAGTCGGCATTAGAGGTAGCCGGCCAGGGAAGGCGGCCCAATGCTTGAAATGCTTGAAGTCCCAAATGGCCTGATAATTTTCTGAAGAGCCAGGGGCAGTCGGTTAGGCTACCCGTGGCTATTTACTCCGACAGTAGTCCCCGAAGCTGATTGGGCTTCGAGGTTGGGTAGGAGTCGAGAAGCTCGATCAGCTTCCTATCTTGACAAGCCGGCAGCTGGGAGCCGGCTTTGGTTAGGCCCGCCTTCTTGGCCAAAAATTTTGGAGTCGGAGGGCGGGAGCTCGCCAGCGCGTGCACCGGGCCGCGGGCCGGCCACTTGCCGCCTGGGAACCACGTGGCCTCTCTTGGCCAAAAAGCCTGCCAGCCCACGCGCGCGACGGGACGCCACCGTAGGGCGGGGGCCCGCCACGCCCACGCCCGTGCCCAGGCGTGGATTCTCTGCAGCCCGAAACCGCCCGCACGTCTCCCTGCGGCAGTTTCGGCATGCTTTTAGGGCGTAATAACCGCGAGGCGTGGGTGGAGTGGGTGCAGTTAATCCCACGTCTCACCCCACGTCCGGCCTCCCCGGCTTCACCTTGCGAAGCTATAAGTAGGGGGAGGAGGGAGAGCGGCAGGCTCTCGCACGCTCCTCCTCTTTCCACCATCTTCTTCCTCCTGCCCTTTCTTGCAACAGCGCCTCACCGCCGCGCTCTTCCACCACTCGTTCCTCCGCCGCCGCGCTCGTTTTCGCCATGCCTCCCGCCACGGAGCAGTACGGCGGGGATTGGGACGGCTCCAACGTCCACGAGGATCATGTCGAATTCCTCCGCAAGACGCGGCGGCTGCCCGGCGCGGACAAGGTGGAGGTCCGTCTCGCGCCGGCGAAGGAGATTACGCCGGAGCCGCGGGAGGGCGAGCGGGTGGTCTTCCGCTCGCATTTCTTGCGCGGCATCGGCCTGCCCGTGAGCGCCTTCTTCCGCTCTTGGCTCGAGTTCTACCAGCTCCAGCCGCACCACCTCACCCCGAACGCGGTGGTGCTGCTATCTGCCTTCGTCACCCTGTGCGAAGGCTACCTCGGCATCCTCCCTACCCTCGAGCTCTGGGGGGAGTTCTTCCAATCCAAGCTGGGCACACGCATGCAGGGCGTGCCGGCTCAGACTGGCGCCTTCATCGCGATGCGGAGGGTGGCTGCCGACAACCCCTTCCCCATCATCACGCTGATCCAGACGGTGAAGCTATGGCAAAAGTCATACTTCTACGTGAAGAACGTCACCCCGCAGGGCGACTACGTCAATCTGCCGGCTTACGTAGCCGGCCCACCGGCGGGCAGGCGGCCCCAGTGGTCCTACTTGGCCGTGACGCTGACGCCGGCTGGAACTGCAGCCGTCATCTGGCCGCGGCGCGGGTTCCTCTGCTGCACCGCCTGCTCGGGGCGGCGGGCAAAAGCGTCGTGCCGCGCAGGGTTTGTTCGGCAGTCGGACGAAGAAACCCCGAGGCAGGGCAGCAGCGACTAGGCGGGAGGAGGCAGCCGCGAATGCGGCTCGCTTCCGCAAGACGGTGAAGCAACCGCAGACGGTGTCGGTGTAAGTTCAAATTCTTTCGTGTGATCTTTTTTCTTTTCTCTGGTGGCTCCTGAATCCTTGTCTTTTTCTCCAAACAACCATAGCTCCATTGTCGCTCGAGCGGGCGGCTGCCGCCTCCGTCGTTGAGTCGCCGAGGGGGTCTAGGAGCACCACTCGTCGCGTGGACCCCCGAGCCGACCTTCAGGCGGCGACGGAACGGAATGCGCGGGAGGTGCGGGAGGAGCGGGAGACGCGGGAGGCGGAGGCACGTAAGGCGGCCGCTGCCCAGGCGGCGCAGGAGGAGGAGGCGGCGAAGGCGCGCGCCGACACCGCAGCCAAGGCCCAAGCGGAGGCTGCAGCTGCGGCAATGGCGGAGGGGGCCTTGTTGGTCACCCCACTGCGCGTCGCAGCGCCTGGGGCCCCGAAGCCCCCGCCAGAAGAAGCCGGCGGTGACCAGCCGGGGCTGGAGAGGGACGACGACGTCGTCATCCTGGAGAGGGCGCCGGTGCCGACCCCGCCGACTGTGACGGTTCAAGGTGGCCGGCCTGATCTGCCGCCTGCGCAGTCGGCGGGGGGCGAGCCGGCAGCGAGGACTGAGCTGGCGGTCCGGATGCCGCCGAGCCGGTGCGCGGGGAAGGCTGCGTCAGAGCCACAGAAGGCTGCGTCGGAGCCGCAGCCGGCCGCGGGCTCCAGCTCGTCGGCCCAGGACGTGGAGGTGGCCAGCGCCACCTTGGGGTGGACGCCGAGCGGAGGGACGGCCGTGATGAACGTGGCCGCGCAGGACGTCCGGACCCGGCTCCAGGCCCAGGCTACGGCGCTAAGGCAATACACCGACGAATTCCTTGCGACGCGGGCGGCCATCCGAGTTAGTCTTTGCTTCTTCTTGATCTTGGTTTCTTCCGTGGGGGCGCGTCAGCGCACCCACTGGGTGTAGTCTCCGAGTTCCGAGTCGGCTGCTGAGCAGGCGGCTTGGAACTTCTTAGTGGATTTGGCTTTTGCTATTCTTGATCTTACTTCGATCTTCTGCCTGTCTTGCAGGACTACCACAATCTTCGTGCGGCTGCCTTCAACTCCCAGGCTCGGGAGCTGACCCAGAAGACCGCCGACCTAACTGAGAGTCGGGGTAAGTGCTTTGTTCTTTATCTCACGTGGGGGCGCATCAGCGCACCCACTGGGTGTAGTCCCCGAGATTCGGGCCGACTGCTGAGCAGTCGGGTCGGATCTTCCTTGACGACTTCCTCTTATTTTTTCTTCTTTTTCTGCCGTCCCTGCAGCGGCCAACGCCGGTCTAAGGGCACAACTGGGAGAGTCTCAGACTGCCCTTCGTGCCAAGGAGGTCGAGCTTGCCGCCTTGGTGGAGGAACGCGACCGCCTGGCCAAGAGGTTGGCCGACCAGGAGGAGGGCCACAAGGCGGCTCTGAAGGCGGTGCAGGACCGTGAGGCCGCCCTCCAGGCCGAGTACGAGACAGAAGCGGCTGGCTGGGCTGAAGCAAGGCAGACTTTGATCAATGGCTATGGTCAGATCGAAGATCTGGTTGACGGTAAGCCGCCTACTTCTTCGTCCTTTCTTGCCGTCTGCCGCTTTTGGCTCGTTTTCTGACTTGGTGTTTTCTCTTCATTCTCTTTCTTTCTTGCGCAGAGTACTTCCCTGGCTACTCTACCGCCGCCAACCAGATCATCGAGGCCCTCCGCCAAGCGCGAAGGCAGGCTGGCTTCGAGATTGCACCAAGCGCTGGTCGTTCGCTGGAGGAGCAGCTCTTGGCGATCCAGGCCCGTCTCCAGCCGGCTCACCGACTGCTCCGCCGTCTTCAGCGTGCCGGGGCGCAAGTATTGGCCGCCCTCTGGCCCGGCGAAGTGGTTCCCCGCACCCCCAGTCGGACTGCCGACTGGCTGGAGGTGGCGGTCGGTCGCTTCAAAGCCTGGAAGGCCTCGGCGGCTCGGTCCGGCGCTAGGCGGGCGCTGGAGTTCGTCAAGGCCTGGTACCCTGGCCTGAGTCTGGACCAGCTGGCTACCTGGCGGCAGCAAGCCGACACGGAGCTGGAGCCGGCACGGCCGGCTATCATCCGGCGGGCTTCGGCGAGCGCCGACTACACCGACACCAGCGTCTTCGCCCCTGAAGTAGATGACAACGGTGTCGCCCAGCCGGAGGAGTGGTTCGGGCTGAACCCGGCAGACAGTGAAGACTCGGCGGAGGAGATCGACTCCAGCGATGAGGGCGAGGAGGAGGAGGAGGAGGGTGAAGACACCGAGCCGGATGGTGGAGCGGCCGACCGGCCTCAGCCTGACCGCGCGTCCAGCACCACGTCACGCGCGGGTGCGTCGCCTGCCACCGGTGGTGACCAAGCCGAGACCCGCCAGCCGGCCGCTCCTTCAGCCGGCGATGCCATCTCCACTGACCAGCCTGGCTCCCGCACCGCGCCTTAGTCTAGTCTGCTATCTTTTGTTTTCCTGTCTTGTCACTTTTGGAACAATATTCTATTAAGTCTGCACAATTCCACCCACCGGGGGTGTATTCGAACTTATGTCTATTGCCGGTCTGTTGGGGGGCTTTATATGTATATACGACTTATGCATGCGTTTGGCTTTTCCTCGTACTTTGCTTTTCATCCTTCTGCTATTTCCTTTGCCGCCCTCCCTTGGTTGCCGCCTCCCCAGTCAAACAGTTGCTCTGCAATCTGTAGCTGGAGGAGTGCTTGGCCAATTGGGGGGCAAGTACTCTAGCTTTGTTGGACTAGAGCTAAGTGTTTAGGAAGCCGGCCAGCCGGCTGTTCTGACAGCCGGCAAGCGTGGTTGGAGGCCGTCTTTTTGCTATATAAGTTCATTAGTCCTTAGCCGTTTTTCGTGTGGGCATCCTTTCTGCCTTGGCTCTTGCTAGTCGGACAGTCGGTTCTTCGAGCTGCGACTTTCAACAAGAGAAGACTCGGGAGCCGGCACACTACGTGTCTGACTTCAGGTAGAACTTTTAATATAGCTCAAGGCGGCCAGTCCCCGGGCCGACTAGTCGAACCCGGTGCCAGACAAGAAATCAAATGTAATAATACATTCATGGATATGATACTCATCGTTCATAGATAAATGAAGGCAGTCCCCGAGTACTGTTCAGGGGGCCTGTTGGTTCGTACTTAGTAAAAAAGGGGAGCATGATACATACTGCTTTCAACTGTAAAATCTTCTCAGAAGGTTCGCGTTCCATGGTCGCTCCGACTCCTTGCCGGAATCATCTCTCTTGCGTGCTCTTGGTTTGTGCGCGTCGATGAAGTAGTAGGAGTCGTTGCCTAGTGCCTTGCTGATGACGAAGGGGCCTTCCCAAGGGGCCGAGAGCTTGTGCTGGCCGGCTGTTCGCTCAATCAGCCGAAGCACAAGGTCGCCCTCATGGAATGATCTTGGCTTGACCTTGCGGTTGTGGTAGCGGCGCAGCCCATGCTAGTAGATGGCGGACCGGCTGAGTGCTAACAGCCGGCCTTCTTCTAGTAGGTCGACGCCATCTTCTCTTGCTTCCTTGGCCTCCGCCTCCGTGTACATGGTGACCCGAGGCGAGTCGAACTTGATGTCGGTTGGGATGACAGCCTCGGCACCATATACAAGGAAGAACGGAGTGAAGCCGGTTGACTTGTTGGGTGTAGTGCGCAGACTCCAGAGGACAGCCGGCAGCTCATCGAGCCAGCAGCCGGCCGATCGCTCCAGTGGTACAACCAGTCGGGGCTTGATGCCGGAGGGGATGAGTCCATTTGCTCGCTCGACCTGGCCGTTTGACTGCGGGTGGGCAACAGATGCTAAGTCCAGTCGGATGCCCTGCGTCGCGCAGAAACGTGCCAGTGCTCCTTTGGCAAAGTTCGTGCCGTTGTCGGTGATGATGCTGTGCGGCACGCCATACTGAGTAGTGATGTCAGTGATGAATGTCACGGCAGTCGGCCCGTTCAGCTTCTTGATCGGCTTCGCTTCGATCCACTTGGTGAACTTGTCCACGGCGACAAGCAGGTGTGTCAGGCCGCCGCGGGCTGTCTTGAAAGGGCCCACCATGTCCAGTCCCCAGACGGCAAAGGGCCAGGTGAGGGGAATGGTCTTGAGTGCAGAAGCCGGCAGGTGTTGCTTGGAACTGAAGACTTGGCATCCTCTACAGCTCTTGACTATCTCTTTGGCATCTTCCAAGGCAGTCGGCCAAAAGAAACCATGGCGGAAAGCCTTGGCCACAAGTGATCTTGAGGCTGCGTGGTCGCCGCATTCGCCTTGGTGGATATCCTTGAGGATTGCCACTCCTTTTTCTGGCTCGACACAACGCTGGAAGACTCCAGTGACGCTGCGCTTCACAAGCTCTCTGTTGATTATTGCATATGCTCCGACTCATCGTTGCACTAGTCTTGCTGAGATCTCATCAGCCGGCAGCTCTCTGCTGACTAGGAATCTGAGGATGGGCTGGGCCCAAGATGGAGCTGTGACTTCTTCTTCTGTTAGTGTAGCCACCATGACTCGGGTGGGTGGGTTGGGTGGCGTGGAATTGGGGTCGGCCACCGCTTCTTGCATTGCTGCAGTCCCCGGGCCGGGATCTGAAGTCCCCGGGTCGGGTGCGACTACGGCAGTCCCCGGGCCAGTTGTCGGAGTCTCCGTGCCGCCTACGGGGTTCCTCCAGTCGGATCCGGCTGCATCTGGCACAGGCGGTACGAAGATTGAGTCCGACTCTGGAGATGGCTTGATAGACGGCTTGAGGAGGCGCTGGAGGGAGACGCCAGTCGGTATGGCTTGTCGGGTGGAGCCGATCCGTGCTAGGGCATCTGCTTGGTCGTTGTCGGCCCTTGGCACGTGAAGGAACTCGCACCCTTCAAAGTATCCGCTGATCTGCTGGACGAGGAATCAATAGCTCGCCATGTTCGCGTCCTTGGCGTCCCAGTCGCCAGACGACTGCTGGACCACCAAGTCTGAGTCGCCGTAACACAGGATCCGGCGTATGCCGAGCTCTTTGGCTAGCCGGAGCCCATGTACGAGCGCCTCGTACTCGGCCATGTTGTTGGAGGCGGCGAAGTGGATCTACAGCGTGTACTTGAGCTTGTCGCCTTGGGGAGAGGTGAGGACGATGCCGGCTCCCAAGCCGGTGCGCATCTTGGACCCGTCAAAGTGCATCCGCCAATGGGTAGAGTCGGGAGCCGGCGGTAGGTACTGGGTCTCGGCCCAGTCGACGAGGAAGTCGGCCAGTGCTTGGGACTTGATGGCGGTGCGGGGTTGGTAGAAGATCGTGTATGGTGCCAATGCAATGGCCCACTTAGCCACCCGGCCGGATGCATCTCGGCTGCCTATGATCTCGGCGAGCAGAGCGGTGCAGACGACCGTGATGGGATGCTATTGGAAGTAGGGCTTCAGCTTCTTGGCGGCGAAGTACACCCCATAGCACATCTTCTGGTAGTGCGGGTAGTTCTGTTTTGAGCTGGATAGCACTTCGCTTAGGTAGTACACCGGCCTCTGGACTAGCTGGGCTCGGCCTTCTTCCGGGCGCTGGACCACAACAACTGTACTGACTACTCGGCTAGTCGCGGCAATGTAGAGGAGCATGGGCTCCTTCTCAGTCGGTGCTGCCAGGACAGGCGGAGTGGTCAGCATCTTCTTCAACTCGTGGAAGGCTTGGTCGGCTTGGTCATTCCACTCGAAGTGAGTGGACTTCTTCATGAGTCGGTACAGTGGGAGAGCCTTCTCTGCTAGTCGGCTGATAAAGCGATTCAGGGAGGCCAAGCACCCAGTGAACTTCTGCACATCTCGCAATTTGGTGGGAATCTCCATCCTCTCGATGGCCTTGATCTTGACAGGGTTGCACTCGATGCCGCGTTCGGAGATCAGGAAGCCTAGCAGCTGGCCGGCTGGTACTCCGAACACGCACTTCTCGGGGTTGAGCTTGATTTGGAATCGGCGCAGGTTGGCGAATGTTTCTTTCAGGTCTTCCAGCAGGGTGCCGCTCTTCTCTGTCTTCACCACAATGTCGTCTACATATACGTGGGCATTTCTGCCGAGTTGCTTCAGGAGGCATTTCTGCATGCAACGCTGAAAAGTGGCACCGGCATTCCTCAAGCCGAATGTCATAGTCAGGTAGCAGAAAGCTCCAAATGGTGTGATGAAGGCAGTCTTCAGGCGGTCAGCTGGGTCCAACTTGATCTGATGGTACCCTGAGTAGGCATCCAAAAAACTCAACAGCTCGCATCCGGCTGTGGAGTCTATCACTTGGTCAATCCGTGGCAAGGCAAACGGATCCTTGGGGCAGGCCTCGTTCAGGCTGTTGTAGTCTATACACATACGCCACTTGTTATTCTTCTTCAGTACCAGAACTGGGTTGGCAAGCCACTCTGGAAAAAACACTTCCATAATAAAGCCAGCGGCAAGGAGCCGGGCTATCTCTTCTCCTATGATTCTTCGCTTCTCTTCTGACAGTCGGCGGAGGGTCTGCTTGACCGGCTTCGCATCAGCTCGGACATGTAATTTGTGCTCGGCGAAATCCTTCGGGACACCCGGCATGTCCTTTGGGGACCATGCAAAAATGTCTCGATTCTCACGGAGGAAGTCGACGAGCTCGCCTTCCTATTTACTGTCCACGTTTGCCCCAATGACGGCAAACCTCTCCGGATTCTCCGGGTCCAGAGGTATCTTCTTCGTCTCTTTGGCAGGCTGGAAGGAGCCCTGCGCATCACAATCTTTGGGGTTGGGGGACAGGGCCGGCTGCTTGCCGGCCATGGCCACAACCCGCTCTAGCATCTTCTTCCCTTCTGCCACTACGATGGACTCGGCCAGCCGGCTACTGGCCATGGCACACTCGATGGACTTCTTGTAATCGCCGGCTACCGTGATGATCCCCTTCGAGCTCGGCATCTTCATCTTCAGGTAGGCGTAGCGGGGCACAGCCATGAACTTGGCCAGAGCAGGTCGGCCAAGCAAAGCATGGTAGGGGCTCTCCAGATCCACTACTTCGAACCAGATCGCTTCTCGGCGTAAATGATCTTTGTCTCCGAAGAGAACATCCATTTTAATCTTGCCAATTGGGGAGCAAGACAAGCCGGGGACGATACCATGGAACACGGTTCGGCTTGGCATAAGCTGCTTCGCCTTGATGTTCAGCTTCTCCATGGTATCGCGGTACAGTATATTGATACTGCTTCCGCCATCTATCAGGACGCGGGAGAATCGGGCAGCTCGCCTCTCCGTCGCGAGGGTAACATCCAAGACCAGTGCATAGGAGCCAGGGGATGGCATCACCTCTGGGTGGTCGGCCTGGAACCAGCTGATTGGCTTCTCTGACCAGTGCATGAACTCGGGAGCGCTAGAGACGACTGCGTTGACCTCTTGATGCTGACGGCGCCGACTACACTTGTCATCGGCTTGGCTGGTGAAGACGACGTAGGCGGCGTGCTCTTCAGGGAACTCGTCTCGGATGGCTCCGACTGCCGGCCGAGCCGCCGGCTGCTGGGGGGCTGGAGGCGGCGGGCCGGGAGGCGGAAGCGGCAACAACCCTTCGCCCTTGGAGATTCGCGTGAGCTAGTGGCATTTTCGGGTCGTGTGGTTGGACGGCTTCGCGCCGCTGTGGAACTTGCAGGGGGCGTCGAGAGTCTGCTCATAAGAGAAAGCCGGCTGCCAAGCCGGCCTGCCACCCTTCTTCTTGGGAGCGGGCCGCTCTTCGGGCTGCTCATCTTCAACTGTGGCCACCTGCCGACTGGTGGAAGTCGGCATGGGGGCCTTGCGCTTGTGATCGTTCTGGTAGGGGCGCCGATTGGAGTCGCCAGCCGGCGTCTTGGGAGCCGGAGCAATCACCTTCCCAGAGGTATCTACTCGAAGCTCGGTCTTCATCGAGGAGTCGGCCGTGGCGTACTTGTCCGCGATGACCAGCAGTTCGTCGAGGGTAGCCGGCTCGTCGCAGAGGAGTCGGTGCTTGAGGAGGGTGCCCTCTCGGCACCCAGCGGTGAAGTACTCGATGGCCTGAACCTCGTGCACCCCCTCGCAGGAGTTGCGGAGCTCGGCCCACCGCGTGAGGTAGTCGCGGGTCGACTCATTGGGTCCTTGGACGCACAGGGAGAGCTGGCGAGGCTTGGGAGGCCGCTTGTACGTGCTGGTGAAGTTGCGGACGAAGACTTCCGTGTAGTCCAGCCAGCTGTTGATGCTGTAGGGCTTGAGGCTGTTGAGCCATGTGCGCGCCGTGCCTTGCAGCATGAGGGGGACGTACTTCACGGCGACGCGCCGATTGCCGTTGGCTATGCTGACAGCAGTGGAGTAGTCGATGAGCCAATCTTCCGGCTTCATTGAGCCGTTGTACTTGGGCGTGTCTCTGGGGAGCGAGAACCCTTTGGGGAAGGGCTCGTCGTGGATGCGGGGGCCAAAGCATGGCGGGCCGACATCGTCTTCTACTTCTAACGCCAAGGATCGAGCAAGGCGGTCGATCCGGTGGCGGGCGTCGTTCTTGCCGACTCCTTCTCGGCGGCCGAGTCGGTCGCCAAGAGTCGGGTGCGTGACGGGCGGCGGGGTGAGGCGTCTCTCTCTTCGAGGCGGGGGAGGAGGCAGGTTTCCTTGGCGCTCCACTGCTCGAGGACGGCCTTCCGCGTCGCGCTCGATGGTGATACGAGTCCGGCTGCAGCTAGCAGCCGACTCCTTGTCTTTCTTCTGGCGGGCGCCGCTCGCAGTCGGCGAGCGGGACGTCGCGGCGTGCTCTCGGCGCGGGGGATGACTATCGGCGCGGGCGCCGGCTTCATGCCATTCTGCAGCCGCGGTCGATCAGCTGCTGGATCCGTCTTGTCATGTAGGGGAGCTCGTCGGCTCCCAGCCCATTTAGCTCTTCGGCGGCCGCCTAAGCGGCTCGCAGATTCTCGAGTGGGGTGGCGTAGACGGGGCGATTTGCCCCCAGCATGCTGGTAATAGCCGCGCCGCGCTTCTGGACAAAGCCGGCTCGGCTCGGTCCGCTAGGCGGCGGCGTACCGAAGGCAGCACGGTCGACTTCGCGCTGGTGGGCCTCAGTGAGGCGTCTCATGGAGGCTATCTTGTGGCCGTCCGCGATGAGGGCGAGGCGACGTGCCTCCAGGGTCTCGGCGTCGGCGTCGGCCGGGATGGGGACGGAGAGGTCGTGCATCGCCGCTTGCAGGGCGTCGTGGGCGTTCTCGCCCGAGTTGGCAACGTGGCTGATAACCAACACTTCGGTGACAGCGCTGCTGCCACTGTCAGCTCGAGGGAGAGGATCGTCAAAGACCACCACATCGGAGGGGTAGGCGTCGAGCGATGCCGTGTCGGAGTCGACGAGCATCGGGTCGGTGGAGCCGACCAACTCCACATCTGAAGCAGGCTCGCTAGAGACATGAATCTGGTCGAGGAGGCTGACGAGGCGGCTCTCGGGGTAGTCTGTGCCCGCATCGGACGCGGGCTCGTCGGAGATGCGAGTCTCACCGAGAAGATCGGCGACGCAGCTCGCCGCGCAGGCATCGTCGACGCCTTGCAGCGCGTCGAGGCAAACGCCATCGGGCGCAGCAGGCTGGCTGCGCTCACGGGGGAGGAAGAGGGTTCCCGTCCAGAACAGGTCTCTGGACGACGGTGCACCTGGCCCCACGGTGGGCGCCAAATGTCGGGTGGTAGGTGCGACATATGCCAACGGGTGGCTTATCATGGTGGGTGCCAGTAAGACGTCGCCGGTGCCTGGAAACGGGATGAGGCGAAGACATGCACGCCGGCGAATCTTACCCAGGTTCGGGGCTCTCCGAGGAGATAACACCCCTAGTCCTGCTCTGCGGGGTCTCCGCATGATCACTAGATCAGAAAGAGTAGCTACAAATGCTCCTAGAGCTGTTGGGTTCAAGGGAGAAGAAGAACAAAGCTAGCTCTTGCTTCTCTCTCTCTATGGTGTGTGTGTAACTCTAAGAAGCCAACCCTTTGCATGGGTGTCCCGGGGGGTTTATATAGGCCTACCCCCGGGGGTACAATTGTAATCCGGCTGGGCGCTGATCCCAGCCGTCAGTGTCTACGCTAACCGGCTTCTCCGCCAGCAGTTGGGGCCCGCGGACTGGTGGGTCCCGCCGGCTGCCGGCCTCTTGGTCGACAGGCCGGCCCCACCGCCTAGGGTCTTGTCGGCGGCTGCTTACTGTAGCCTCGCCCCTGATGACGAGGGCTCCGTCGAGGTAAGCGTGGCTACAGTGTGCCGCCTCGAGGGCTCTCACTGTAGCCTTACCTCGTCTTGTCTCCTTAATGTGGCACATGCTTCGAGGGAGGGGGTAGCCAGCTACGCCCTTGGCCGACTGGGGGAGGCCGGGCCGCCTTCGCACCTCTCTCTGGCTGAAGGGGCCCGCCGCCCGTGGGCCGTACTGACGTCTGTCGTGGGTGACGTTGAGGCCAGCAGGGCTACAGTGCCGAGCCGGGTGGGAGGTGGCCGTCCCGTACGGCGTCCTGTGGCCATGCCTGCCTCGGGCTTCGGGGGTAGTGGGCCGCACTGTGGCCACACCCCGTCTTGTCACCGTTATGTGGGTGTAGTTTTGGTGGTTGCGGTCTTGGACGGCTTCTTGGAGGCGGCGCTCTTCGCGGCCGGCTCTGTGGAGTCGGCGTTCTTCATGGCCGACTTTGGGGAGTCGGTATCCTCTATGGCCGGCTTCCCGGAGTCGGCCATCCCGTGGTTATCTTGGGGGGAGGTTGCTGAGGCTGGGTCGCCTTCTGAGAGTCGGCTTCAGAGGTAGCCTACCAGGGAAGGCGGCCCAATGCTTGAAATGCTTGAAGGCCCAAATGGCCTGATAATTTTCTGAAGAGCCAGGGGCAGTCAGTTAGGCTACCCGTGGCTATTTACTCCGACAGACCCTCTGCTCCAACCATCGGCGCTCGTTTTTCAGCCATGGCACTCCTCCCCGTGCCCTCCGCATCCAGCACCTACCACACCCAATGCATGCGGAACACATGGCACGTGTGTGCGAAACGGGAGGCAAGTGGGATGGAAGTTTCTGACCCGTGATCGTGGGGCGAGGAAAATCCGCAGGCCACGATCAAAGTTCTTCCACAACGTGGCGCACGATGCACGGAGAAACTGGAAACTGGCCCGGAATCAAGGCTAATGAAGAAGGAAAGAAGACCTGAAGAGACCTGCCTCTTCAGTAACCTCACCTGTGCACTTATTAGACCCTACCACGACAATGCTCGGCAACGCGTTCGGGGCAGGCCTGGGGGCTTCTGTCGGTGCAACGAACCCTGGGTATGTTGCCCAGACTGTGCACATGCACGAGAACAAGATTGAAGCACCAGCCCAAATCGGAGTACAAGAACACCCCAGATTCGAAGGACCAACATGCAGATCTGATGGACCAAGATCAAACCAGAGAAGCAGGATATCTTCAAGAGAAAAGCCTCCGTTGCTGGCCAGGCGAGCCTGGCAAGGGGCAAGGCCACCCCCAGAAGTAGACAACTGGAGCATCCCTACAGAGCCTGCCGGGACTCACGAAGGCAAAACCACCTCACCAATCACTCTACCATGACCCAGGTCGTCGATCCATGCGATGTCAAGCCGCAAAGTGATTAAGTGGTAGCCATTCGCCACATGGCGGCCATTTTCTACAGGAGAAACCCACAAGTGACACCCGTCCTGCGACGTGTCAAGCGAACAGGCGTGGAGCTAGCAAGATAGCCTGGCAAGCCTTGCCGGGCAACCAACGATGTTACATGAGCGGTGCATTTAATGCACGATGTCAGCCTGCAAAGTTAGGTATGATAGCACTGTTTGCTATCTTATCAGTGTGTAATGACTACTTTGCCACTGTGGTAACCCCTTCGATCTATAAAAGGAGGCCCATGGCAACCGTAGAAATGGTTAGAAGGTTGGATAACTCACACCCCATACGCGTGTAGTCACTGCTAACCCAAGGCAACCCCTGCCGGGCAAGTGTACTATGCTCCGCCACCACCTTTCCACCATCAATCCACCAAAGCAGGAGTAGGGTTTTACGCCTCGCTGCGGCCCGAACCTGGGTAAAATTGCTGTGTGATCTCTGTCGTGCTGCCCCACGCTCGTCTGCTCTTTGTGCAACGCATCGCCCCCCTGCCGAACCAGCAAGGGGCCTCCAGGTCCCATAGGTGAACGTGGTTTCCCGTGACACATGCCATCCTGTTTATTTAGGCATCATATCTTTGAATTATGCCATGCTATGCTATCCAGTTTAGATAGACATCATATGTGTGAAATTATGTCATGCTATCCTTTTTAGTTTAACAATATACATGTGAACTATTTCATGCCCTCTTTTTTCCACACTATCTATTGCATCTGTCTCTCATACAAGGTTTGTACATTCAACTACTTTTCTTGTTTATCAGCCATTTGAATTGGAGGGGGTGATGGCAGTTTCTAGGGAGTAAAAACACGGTCTTCAAATAAAACAGTGCTACCTCCTGGTGAGGATAGCACCCTGGTTGTACATGCACAAGAACCAGCCTTACCACACATAATCCAGACTCTCGCAGATTGTACCTCTACTCCATAGACAAAGAACCAGCTTCACCCAATCTAACCCCAACCACAGCAGTTAGTAACCCAGTTCTAGTTGACACAGCACCATCTCCAGCAGAGAGCTCTCAAACAAGAGCAGTTAGTATGGCAACTCCAGTGCCCAAGGCGCCAATACTACCACGGTGAATCCCGACTCCACCTATTAGTAGAACTATTCCTGTGGACGAAGAACAACCAGCCATTCATAGTTTAGCATCTATCACATTTGATGTTGTTAAATCCTCTGTGTGTATCTTCCCATCATGGAAATATTATACCGAAGATGAAGGAAAAAAGCCGGTTGCAGGTCTTCGTTCAGGAGTTATGTGTAAGTAGTGTTATTCATGGCAAATACTTTGCTTTGTCCCAAACATTCTACCTCCATGTTGGTTATAATATAGCAAATGTTCCCATTTTTCTCTATAGAGAAGGACCGATTTGGAAACTCAGGATGAGGTAACCTGTGCTAATACCTCTGCTATCTTCAAGAATGCTTTGTGGTAGTATCGGAATTACCTGAAGAAAATGTACTTCACCGGCAAAGAAACTCATCAAATTCCCTTACTTTCTCCTGAGACACATTTATGGCACAATGACTGGGAACGCCTTATTCTGTATTGGTCCCGAACCAAGAATGTGGTAAGGTCTATGAGCTCATTTTTATCTTGAAGTACTATATGCATGTGTCTTACTGTACTCTGTTCATGTAGAAGAAGTGCTTAAACCTGAAGAAGAACTGTTCTCGTTTAAGATTCCATTGATATGGTGCATACTACTTTGCTCTTGTATCACTGTATTTACCCATACAAAATTATTTTAAAATTGAAGGATCCAATCGAAACTCCAATGGCACAACAGGTATGTTTAAACATGTCACTATAACATGTTTGCTCTTCTAAATTGCTCTGTTGATTTCAATTTCAATTGTGTATACAGTTGACTTCTCATATCATTCACATTACTAGCATCACAACAGAGCAAATAGTGTTGTCGTACATGTATACCCATGTTACCCATATGAAATCTTGTTGTGCCGTATAGTTTCCCACACTTGTATTCTTTCAATGCTGCTTTGTCTTGAACTGATATGATTGGAACCGTGTCTCTATTTTGATTTGGCAAGACAATGTAGTGACCATAGGACATAGATATATGTTTGTTTGATGCTTTCATTATGTACTTACTACTTGGCAATAGAAGACTTGTGTCGGTGCAACAAACCCTGGATCTGTTGCCCAGACTATGCACAGGCACGGGAAGAAGATCGAAGCATCAGCCCAAGTTAGAGTGTAAGGGATCAAGGGATTCGAAGGACCAACATGCAAATCAGAGGGACAAAGATCAAGCCAGAGAATCAGGATATCGTCAAGAGAAGGGCCTCCTTTGCCGGGCTGGTGAGCCCGACAAGGGGCGAGGCCACCCCTAGAAGCAGACAACCAAAGCGTCCCAGCAGGGCCTGTCGGGACTCACAGAGGCAAAACCACCTCACCAACCATTCCACCACGACCCACGTCGTCGATCAGTGCGGTGTCAAGCCACAGAGTGACTAAGTGGCAGCCATTCGCCACATGGAAGCCTCTCCCTACAGGAAAAACCCACAGACGACACCCGTCCTACGACGTGTCAAGCGACCAGGCGCGGAGCTGGCAAGATAGCCCGATGAGCCTTGCCGGGCAACAAACAATGTAAGATTGAGCGGTGAATTTAATGCGCCCTGTCAGCCCGCAGAGTTAGGTATGATAGCACTGTTGCTATCTTATCAGTGTGTAATGACTACGTTGCCATTGTGGTAACCCCTTGATCTATAAAAGGAGGCCCGTGGCAACCGTAGAAAGGGTTAGAAGGTTGGATAACTCACACCCCCATATGCGCGTAGTCACCATCGCCCTGAGGCAACCCTTGCCGGGCAAGTGTACTAAGCTCCACCACCACCTTTCCACCATCAATCCACCAAAGCAGGAGTAGAGTTTTACGCCTCGCGGCGGCCCGAACCTGTGTAAAACTGCCCGCGTGATCTCTGCCGTGCTGTCCCACGCTCTTCGTGCAACACGATGTCCCCCTACCGAACCAGCAAGGGCCCTCCTGGTCCCATTGGTGGTCGTGGTTTCTTGCGACATATTTGGCGCGCCAGGTAGGGGGCTCGCTTTTGCGAACCTGAAGGGGTGTGCAGCGTGCATCTTCATCTTCGATGATGCCATCGACCATGGCGCCCAAGAAGAAACCCAGTCCTTCGGTTCACCCATCCACCTCGATGGCTCCGGCCGCCGTTGCTTCTAACGCCGCGGGGGGTGCGGAGGCACACGAGGACACGGACGCTGCTGGGGATGTGCTCGGAGTAGGCGGCACCGTGACCACTTCCCCCGCAATCGACGCTGGAGCAGGAGGCACCGGAGGAGAGCAACATCAACAACACCCCGACGGCCACACTCCCCAAGGTACGGGTGAAGGGGTTACTCCATCTGCGCCCCTTTCCCCCACCGATGGGCACAGGCGCGGCAATGGCGCCTAGACCAGGGCAAATCGCCGCCCTCTGGCCGCTCCCACCATGGGTTAGGCCACAGTGCGTGCACCTACTCCGGGATGGGTCGGCCAAGCCGCTGCGCCCGACGGAGCCACTGGCCCTTGAGCGCCTTCGCCGCACCACATCCAGGTGGTCGCCCCGCAGCAGCAGCGGGGGCGCAGTACTACCACTGCTAGCACCGTCAGGAGCGGAGGGACTGTGCGGTCGACTTCATCATCACCCATGCCAAGTACAGCTTCGGAGGCCATGGCGCGGGCTCAACTGGTGCTGAGGTTTCCGCCAGCGGCCGAGCAGATGGGCGAATGGCGTGCCACCATCCAAAGCATGGTCGGTTTCGCCGAAGCTGGGGGCTCACGGCGAGCTGGCCCGTCACGACCTCCCCAAGCGACAGCAGCAGCTCATGCTGGTGACCGTACGGAAGGGGCCATCCCCATGGTGCAGTCCCCATCACGGCAGCCAGCGCAAGCGCAACAGAATCAAGACCCCGATGACGTTTCGATGGCCTCTTCTAACCCTCGCGCACGTCCAGGCCAACGATGAGCCCCGGAGGATAGGCGAAGAGGAGACGCGTGCGTCGTTGTCGAGCAACGCCGTGACGACCTTCGTTGGACCGATGGCTGCGACGGCCCCTACGTCGATGAGCCCGCGCTCGATATTGACAGGTGCCTACCTTTCGAGGTTGGCTGCCCTGCCTTTACTCGTGAGTTGCGGCAAGTTTGTTGGCCGTCCGTTCGCACGTTCAATCCAGAGATACCTAAGAAGTATGATGGGAGGCTGAACCCGGCAGAGTTCCTGAGCATCTACACCATCACTGTTCAGGCTGCCGGGGGAAGAGATGAGAAGGTGTTTGCCAACTACTTCCCTTTGGCCCTCAACTCCAATGTGAGGTCTTGGCTGATGCACATACCGGAGAACTCCATTTCGTCATGGGATGACTTATGCCACGAATTTGTTGGCACCTTCACTGGCGGTCATCAAGAACCCGGCAGGCCCAGCGACTTGCAGCTTCTCCAGCAGAAGGAAAGAGAAACCCTTCGTAAGTATTTACAGAGATTCAGCAAAGTTGATAGAAATATCCCGAATATCCATCCAACAGCCGTAATAGCTGCCTTCTAGTCCAATGTGCGCAACCGCCGCATTCGTTCCAAGATGAACGTGCGGTTGCCCAAGACTGTGAAGGAGCTTTGCACGTTGGTAGATAAGTGTGCTCGAATGGAGGAGGGAAGAAAGTTGCCCGGAGAGGAAGATTGCACCAATGTTGATTAAGAGGATGAGGATGAATCAACGAGTCAGAAGAAGAGCAAGAAGCGGACACATAAGGCAGTGAAGACTGTTGAAGGATCGGGTACACCTAATGCCGGCAAGAAGGCCAAAGCTGAGCCCCCCGGCAAGGAAGCTGCCATGTGCACTGAGTGCTGGGAAGCCGCTGCTGCCGAGAAAGCAGGGAAAGGTGATGGACCGTACTGCAAGATTCATCGGACCAAGGGCCACGACCTTCAAGAGTGTCATCAGGTTGAGCAGCTTGACAAGAGACAGAGAGCGGAGTATTAGAAGCGTGATAAGGAAAAAGGTCAGAATGTTGCTGGCGGTAAGGGCCAAGGCGGTGAAGTAAATTGCCCCGGCAAACCCTTTTGGAACCAAGGAAAGACCACCAGAGGTTGAGAGAAGGAAGCCTGTGATGATGAGAGTGATGGAGGGGATGAAGAGGAAACCAGTGAGCAGGAGTTTCAGAAGGCCACAGACGCCCTGTGCATTGACGGAGGTGCATCTCTGCACACTTCTCACCGCCAGCTCAGGTGGGCACGAGAAGTCAATGCCATAGAACCAGCACCAGAGTCCCGGAGGCCGCTCAAATGGTCCTGTACACCCATCATCTTTTACGAGGAGGATCATCCTAGCCGTACCACTGCGGTGGGGTGTTTGCTATTGTTGGTCTCCCCAACAATTCACAACCTCAAGGTCACAAAGATGCTAGTGGACAGCAGGGATGGGTTGAATCTGATTTCCCCAACAGTTATCAGCAAGCTTCAGATAGGAGAGGAAGAGCTAGAGTTTTCCGTCACGTTTCAAGGAGTTAATCCGGGCAGGAGCCATCCTAAGAGAAAGATCACGTTGCCGGTAAAGTTTGGGGGAGAACTGAACTACCGGACTGAGAGGATTGTGTTTGATGTGGTTGATCTCCACCTACCATACAATGGGATTCTTGGACACCCGGCCCTGGCTAAGTTCATGGCGACATCCCACTATGCCTCCAACACCTTGAAGATGCCCGGGCCACTGGGAGTCATCACCATCCCATTAGATGAGAAGGATGCAATCATTTGTGTGGACAAGATGTACCGGGACACGGTCGCAGTAGAGGCAGCGGCAGTGGAGGCTCCAGCTAAGGAAAGTAAAGGAAAGAAGAGAGATTGTAGGGACTCCGGCAAAGAGTCCGGGAAGCGTGCCCCAATTGAGTGCACGGCACCCGTTGACGACATGCGGGAGTGTTCTAACAGCTAGAGATCCAAGGTCGCCGCACCCCAAGTGAAGAAGGTCCAGTCAGGGCTGGCTGGCATTGATTGTACTTTCACTATCAGTGCCACCCTCGATGACAAATAGGAAAGCACGCTCGTTGCCTTCCCGTGGGACAATATCAATGCGTTTTCCTGGAAACCATCTGGCATCCCCGGTGTTCCCAGGGAGGTAATCGAGCACCACCTTGCTGTCTGCCCACATGACCCACCTGTCAAGCAGAAAGTCCGGAAGCAGGCCTTGGAGAGACAGTTGTTCATTGCAGAAGAGAACAAGAAACTTGAGGCAGCTGGTTTGGTTAGAGGAGTGCTGCATCCCACATGGTTGGCAAATCCAGTGGTAGTACGGAACGCTAACGGGAAGTGGAGGCTTTGCATAGCTTTCACAGATCTCAACAAGGCTTGCCCGAAAGACCCGTTTCCCTTGCCGCGTATTGACTAGATTGTGAATTCCACTTTAGGTTGTGATTTGCTCCCCTTTCTAGACGCATACTCTGGGTATCAGCAAATCTTCATGTCCAGGAGAGAAGACGACGATCATCACTCCATGTGGTACGTACTGCTTTGTCCGCATGCCATTCGGATTAAAGAGTGTCAGGTCCACTTTTGCAAGGGCAGTCCAGATTAGTTTTGAGCCACAGTTGCACAGAAACATAGAAGCCTATATGGATGATATTGTGGTCAAGACCAAGGATAAGGCCCACCCTTATTCAAGATTTGGAGGAGACATTTGCTAATCTGTGCAAGATCAATCTGAAGCTCAACCCGGAGAAGTGTGTATTTGGTGTTCCCTCCGGCAAGTTGCTCGGGTTCTTCGTATTCCATTGTGGGATCGAAGCCAACCCCGACAAGATCAAGGCCATCGAGCAGATCCAAGCACCAAGGACAGTTAAGGATGTGAGGTGTCTGACAGGATGTGTTGCTGCGCTAAGCAGATTCATCTCCAAGTCTGCCGAGCGCGCCCTGTCATTCTTCAAAATCTTGAAGAAGGCAGGTCCTATGAAGTGGACACCAGAAGCAGATGCAGCTTGGTAAGAGTTGAAGGCCTACTTGTCCTCTGTGCCTACCTTGGTTGCTCCCAAACCCCAGGAGTTGTTGCTGCTACACTTGGAGGCAACCAACCAAATGGTCAGTGCGGCCTTGGTAGCACAGCAAGAAGTGGATGAGGCAGAAAGTGAGCAGAGACCAGCAGAATCAGAGAAGGATCAGGAGAGCAATGAGCACGGCAACGAGAGCAACACCAAGGACGCGGCAAGGAAGAAAGTGGTGCAGGGCCTAGTGTACTTCGTCAGCTCCTTGTTACAGGGGGGCTAGATCGAGGTACTCTAGCATGCGGAAGTTGATCTTTGGTCTCATTATGGCCTCAAGGAAAGCCACTACTTCCAAGCCCATGAGATCACGGTTGTTACTCATTTTCCGTTGCAAAGGATACTCCGAAAACCTGAGGCTACCAGCAGAACAGTGGAGTGGACTTTGGAGTTATCCAGCTTTGGTTTGAAGTTTGAGAGCACATCAACTATTCAGAGCAGGGCATTGGCAGTGTTTGTTGCATAATGGATGCCAACCCCTGATGATGATGTGACAGAGACGGTAATCCCTAGTAAGGAATCGCCCCAAGAATGGATTATGTATTTTGATGGTGCTTTTTCCCTGCAAGGTGCAGGAGCTGGCGTGCTTCTTGTCGCCCCCTCCGGGGAGTACTTGAAGTAAGTCGTCCAAATGCATTTTTCCCGGGAAGAAGCAACCAACAAGACAGCTGAGTATGAAGGGCTCCTTGCCGGGCTCAGGATTACAGCTGAATTGGGAATTAAGAAGCTGATCATTCAAGGAGATTCACAGCTCATGGTGACACAAAGTCAACAAGGATTACCAAAGTCCAATGATGGAGGCATACGTGGAGGAAGTGAGGATATTGGAGGAGCGCTTTTACGGATTGCAAACAGAGCATGTACCCCGTGCGGAAAACAGCATAGCTGATCATCTGTCAAAGTGTGATGCGCAGAAGCTTCCTGTGGAACATGGGACTTTTGTTCTTCATCTCACTCAACTCTCCGTATCCCCAGCAACAATGGCCCGGAAAAGGAGAAAGTTGGACTACGGTAAGACTCTACCGGTAGAGCCGTCCGCTCCTGGCAGAGACCCTACCGGAAACAACTCCTCACAGCCTGCCAAACCACCCCCTCCAGGCGGGCCCATGGACCCCGCCAACGCGGCATGTGCTCCTGCAGCAGAGGAGGTGCCGCTAGTCCTTGTTGCCAAGCCCCAGGCTCCAACTTGGGCAAGGCATATTGTCCACTTCCTCCAAACCGGAGAGCTTCTCGGTGACCAACATGAAGCTGAAAAGTAGGTCGGAGGGCTAGTATGTATCAGTTTGTCGATGACACTCTATACAGAAGGAGGCCCAATGGTGTGAAATTGAAGTGTGTTTGCCGGGAAGAAGGAAAGGAACTGCTGGCTGAGATACACAAAGGCATGTGCAGCTCCCACATTGGATCAAGGGCATTAGTTGGGAAAGCATTCCGGAAAGGATTCTATTGGCCCACAGCCCTCCAAGATGCGGTCGAGCTAGTCACCAAATGTGAAGCTTGCAAGTTCCATTCTAAGAAAACCCACCTGCCTGCCAAAGCTCTTCAAACAATCCCTCTATCATGGCCATTTTGGTCAGGGGGCTCGATATCCTCGGCCCCTTCCCCCGACCAATCGGGGGCTTTGAATTCTTGTTCATTGCCATCGACAAGTTTACAAAGTGGCCAGAAGTGGCTGCCGTGAGAAAGGTGACTGCCCAATCAGCTATCAAGTTCTTGAAAGAATTGGTGTGTCGTTTTGGAGTTCCGGCAAGGATCATCACCGACAACAGCACCCAGTTCACGAGTCGTGCCTTCATGCAATATGTTCATGCCCTCGGATGCAAGATCACATTTTCCTCTCTAGCACCCCCCGAAGCAATGGACAACCTGAGAGCGTGAACGCTGAAGTGCTGCATGGACTCAAGACAAGAACTTTTGATACACTGCGGAAGCACGACAGGCGGTGGAACAGCGAGCTGCCAGTAGTTCTCTGGTCCCTTAGAACGACACCAAACCGAGCTACCAGGCAGACTCCCTTCTACCTTGTCTCCGGGGCAGAAGCAGTTATCCCCACGGAACTCATTTACGGGTCACCTCGAGTGCTTGCCTACGATGAAGTAGTGCAAGATCAGCACCGGCGTCACGATGATGTGCTACTCGAGGAGAGCCGTCTCCGGGCTGCTACGCATGTTGCACGCTACTAGCAAGCCCTGCGTCGCTATCATAGCCGCAGGGTTCATGCCCGGTGTTTTGAGGAAGGTGACCTTGTCCTTAGGTGCGTTCAGTCCGCCAAGGGTACAAACAAGTTATCACCAAAGTGGGAAGGCCCTTACCGCGTAGTACGAGTCATCAGACCTGGCGTAGTCCATCTGGAGACCGGAGATGGCACTCAGTTGCAAAACTCATGGAATATTGAGCATCTCCGCAAGTTCTACCCGTAAGGCGCGGCTGTCGGGCCCTGCCCGACAGCCACCCTTTTGTACAGACCTTGCCTCGGCTGCATGTAACCCCTTGTACAAAGCCAAGGCGATGACCCTGTGCAACAGAAAATAAAGAAGCATTGTGGGGGGGGGGGCCGACCAAGATTGCATGCATGCATAAGCATTCCAAGATCACTGCATAAGCATTTCATGAGCATTTGCATATGCATATAGATAGGATCGCATCCTGCATTCATTCTCATCTGCATGAACCTGCAGGTTCCTATCATGAACTTGGCTTCGACAAGGAGTTGAGAAGGTTGCCCGGCACAGGGATCCCCGGCAAGCCAAGCAGATAAGTTCTACCTCTTGTCGTGTTCTGTAGGCTATAACTTATGCATAAGAAAGCCTCGCCACTCTTTTGAGACTTCGGTGCTCCCACCCCTGACTCGAATATTGCTTCGGTCGGGATGGTCGCGGTGACCATTGGTAAAAAGAAGTTGGAGGGGGGCTGGTCCCTTTGTCTGTTGCCCAGTAGACGGAGCTCTCCGGAAGACAAAACGGGTACCGGCATGATAGCCTCCCTAGAAAAACTCATTTATTCACAATGAAGGAGCATCTCGCCTCTGCATGGATATACACATGCATGGGTTCCCAGCAAGGTTCATCTTTTTCATTAAAATGCTGATTGAAGTACAAGCATTACAGAACACAAACACGGACTCGAGAGATTACATTATTTGAATTAAAATTTGGCAAGTGCCTACAGCTTTAAGATTGAAAAAAGATAAGTGCTCTGTAATGCCCTTTCTTGTCCCTCTCCTCCTAGGCACGGTCGTCGAAGGCGAGGAGGGCAAAAGGCGTGCCTGTGCGGGAGCCAGCCCGCTCCCCTCGGGCTCCAGGAGAGTAGCCCGACGGGAACGGGAGCCCGAGGGAATGCCTCGATGGAGAGAACGGCGGTGGCGACCCCGTCGACCATCGCCACCAGGGCCAGCAGGACACGCCAGGGCTAACGGAGCTGCAGCCCGAGAGGAAGCCTGCCGGGTCCAGCTGGAAGACTGCAGGAGGAGCCAGGGAGCGCCATCCCCACCTCTGCATCAAACTCCCTGGCAAATCGCGCTGCCGGGAAGGAGATGCGGATGCAGATGATGGTGCTGCCGCCTGATGAAGATGGTGTGGGTGGCGATCAGCTGGAGTCAGAGTCGTCGCTCTCCCGCCCGGTACCGTCGTCATCGCCGTCACTGCCCTCCTCGTCGCTCCCGCTCGAGGAGGAGCTTTCGTCGTCGGTTGAGCTCTCTACGCAGCACCCTAAGCGACCTCCCGAGCACCCGAAGATCTTGACGGAGAGCAGGCCGCTCTCCATTAATTTGAACTCGAGAACATGCCCCTCCGAGAAGCCGTGGGCACGGGCGAAGGTCTTCCAGCCACGGCGGAGGTACATGACGTGAGGGGCAGGGAAGTTGACATCGACCTGCATACCGCCTTTCCCATAGCCCCTCATGTGCAACCTCAGAGCGCGTGGTTGTTCGAGCTCCATCTCCCGCGCGAAGGGGTTTGGGAGGCGAAGATGACCACACAAAGGATTATATAGCCTGATGATGAACTCCCGAGGTTGGTCCCCGACGTGGCCTTCCATCGGGGGAGGAGCCTCTAGTGGGGGTGCAGCCAATGCGCCGCGCCGCCCTCCTCCTCCTCGAGCGCCGCGGCGGCCCCGACCTCGTCCCCTTCCCCCTGCCCTCACGGCGGGTTCCACCACCACAGGATCCAGAGGAGGAGGGACACGTTGTCGAATAGAAGCCCTTGGGGCCGCCGACGGGATGCCACCGCGCCATCGCCCTCTCACCATGGCTAGAAGGGAAGGGTTGCAGAGAAGAAGAAGAAGTGTGTGCAGAGAGGCGTCGCCCTGCCCCTTTTTATAGGGGGGCGGGGCAGGTGGCTGGCTCCTCATACAAGAAATGGGTCCCCGCTCCTCCAATACGGCCTCTCTGCACCCTCTGTGGCTCTGAGAGTCAAGGCCGACCCTCTGCTCCAACCATCAGCGCTTGGTTTTCGGCCATGGCACTCCTCCCCGTGCCCTCAGCATCCACCACCTACCACACCCAATGCATGCGGAGCCCATGGCAGGTGCATGCGGAACGGGAGACAAGTGGGATGGCACTTTCTTCCCTATGATCATGGGGCGAGCAGAATCCGCAGGCCACGATCGAAGTTCTTCCACAACGTTACGCACGACGCGCGGAGAAACTGGAAACTAGCCCAGGATCAAGGGTAATGAAGAAGCAAAGAAGACTTCAAGAGACCAGCCTCTTCAGCAACCCCGCCTATGCACTTATTAGGCCCTACCCAGACGACGCTCGGCAGCGCATTTGGGGCAGGCCCGAGGGCTTATGTCGGTGCAACAAACCCTGGGTCTGTTGCCCAGACTGTGCACAAACACGGGAAAAGGATCGAAGCAACAGCCGAAGTAAGAGTGCAAGGGACCAAGGGATTCGAAGGACCAACATGCAGATCAGAGGGACCAAGATCAAGCCAGAGAAGCAGGATATCGTCAAAGAAGGGCCTCCTTTGCCAGGCAGGCGAGCCCGACAAGGGGCGAGGCCACCCCTAGAAGCAGACAACCAAAGCGTCCCGGCAGGGCCTGCCAGGACTCACAGAGGCAAAACCACCTCACCAACCATTCCACCACGACCCAGGTCATCGACCAGTGCGGTGTTAAGCCACAGAGTGACTAAGTGGCAGCCATTCGCCACATGGCAGCCTCTCCCTACGGGAAAAACCCATAGATGACACCCGTCCTGCGACGTGTCAAGCGAGCAGGCACGGAGCTGGCAAGATAGCCCGGCGAGCCTTGCCGGGCAACCAACAATGTGACATTGAGTGGTGCATTTAATGCGCCCTATCAGCCCGCAGAATTAGGTATGATAGCATTGTTGCTATCTTATCAGTGCGTAATGACTACTTTGCCATTGTGGTAACCCCTTGATCTATAAAAGGAGGCCCATGGCAACCGTAGGAAGGGTTAGAAGGTTGGATTACTCACACCCCCATACGCGCGTAGTCACCATCGCCCTGAGGCAACCCTTGCCGGGCAAGTGTACTATGCTCCACCACCACCTTTCCACCATCAATCCACCAAAGAAGGAGTAGGGTTTTACGCCGCGCAACGGCCCGAACCTGGGTAAAACTGCCCGCGTGATCTCTGCCGTCCTGTCCCATGCTCGTTTGCTCTTTGTGCAACGCGACGTCTCCCTGCCGAACCAGCTAGGGGCCTCCTGGTCCCATAGGTGGCCGTGGTTTCCCGTGACAAGTTGGTAGTTTAATCATGTCCACCTTACTACCGAATTGGTTAAACGAAATGAGTTTCATATTGTACATGCTAAACATGCTATGTGTGCGCTTGTTTTTTCTTTTAGAATGCTGACAGAATACTTTGGAAGAGTACCTTATTAAGCAATGGTAAAGGAAGCAATGAGATAAGGTTCAGGATAGTGAGACATCCTTGTTGGTCTCCAACAAAGCTCATAAAACATCTAAGGACAACTATCTTGAAGATAGTGAGACAACCCCAAAGTCCTGTCTTGGTGTAGTGTTTGAGATACTGGCCACTACCGCTGGCACAAGCTCTTCGAACTCACTATCTGAATCAGTTCGGTTTCTTGAGTCTCAACTACAAGCTGAAAAACATCGATTAGCTGTGCTACGACAAGAAGCTGAAGGACTGAGGAAGTCCCTAGAAAATTCAGACGCATACTTTCTCGTGCAACAACAAGCGTTGAAGGATTTTAGCGCCAAACAGGAGAAAGCTAATAAGCTACTATGCTTGCTAAGCTTATTGCCAGCATGGTGGATACCTAGGATAATGTTTCTTGAGCTCTTGTGAAGTTGTTTCAGTTATGGACTTGTTTTGTTGCCACTCGTTTATTGCACTGGTGGCCAATTTGGACGCCCAGTGTATGTAATATGTAGGTTTGTTCCCTATATTTGCAGTGGTGGCGAACTTTGATGCCCAGTGGATGTAATATGTGTAATAGCCATAATAGCCTAGCGTAAGTTGCTTGCTTATTTATTTCCTTATTGTCTTGTTTATTTGTTTGGTTGTAGTCACTATTGTTCTTTTTCCGCGGTTTGCTAGTGGCAACAATAAAATATGTTTTAAAACCGGCCATAATAACCACGAACCGTTATGTAGTGACCATGGGCCTCCTACGGGCCATAGGATCTATGGGCCTCCTATGGGCCATAGGATCAATGGGCCTTATGCGGGTGTTAGAATCAATGGGCCTTGTGCGGGTGTTAGAATCAATGGGCCTTCTACGGGTAGTACTATTCATGGACCAATAAAGGACCGCAATATGGGCCGTAAACGGGCTAGAGTGGAAATTGTCCGTTTATGGCCCGATCAAAGCGGGCCGTTAATAGCCGATATGTATAACGGGCTAAAACGGGCCGTATTTGATGACGCTAAGAAAATAGCCCAACGGATTAACGGGCCACAAATGGGCCGACTTTAACCATGGGCTGAATTTGCCTGCAAGCGGAACATGCCAGTAACGGACCGGAAGTAATCGAATGCTGGAAGTGAGCCCAAGAATAAATGGGCCCTTAGAAGGCCGAAAGATAGCAGGGGATGGAAAGTGCCCAATGGAATAATGGGCCTTTAATGGGTATAAAGTGATACACTGTTCATTACGAGCTAGTTTCACCATGGGCCGTTAATGGGCCAAGAGTTACAAAGGGCATCATATGGGCCGAAAGACGTCATGGGCCATACATGGGCCGGAAGTTACAATGGGCTGGAATCATATTGGACGCCCCAGATGCAGGTATTGGGCCTAATTCGGATAGGCCATAGCGGGTCGTGAGTTAGCGGGCTGTAAATGGGTTATATGCGAATAGGTCGTTAATAGGATTTTGATGGGCCCGCCCACTACCTTTTGACCAAGTCAAACGAGCGGCCTTTTCACCTGACTCGGCCACTGTTGGGCCGTACCATGTGTCAACGTATCATAGGCGCCTCTGGGCCAATGAGTGGACGACAACTGTCCCAACACTCAGCAGGCACGTGGATACTCCAGCGAATCAGAATTTTAGATGTGGAAAATCCCCATTGGTCCGGGCTGTTAACGGGTTATCGGATCCAAACCGGAACCCGATTGCTTAACGGTGACCCGTTATGGTGGATGCCACGTGTCTGATAGAGGCAAAGCTGTCTCGATGTTTCGATGAGATAGCAATCGTTTTCTGTGGGAGTCAACTTTGACGATCCGACTATGAACGTGCGAAGACGTCGCGCCTTAGCAATCGCTAAACCAACTTTCGAGGGGTTAGTGACCATGCCGGAGCACGATCAACCTGACCACGAGGGTCTATTTCCTGCGAGCAAACGAAGAACAAGCAAGAAACTGAGATTGTAATCTAGATATTGCGAATAAAAGAGGAAAGCTTTATTAATGAAGGTGGGGTTCTGTGACGCCTTTGTCTGGTCGTTGAACACAAACGAAGTACGCGAAGTTGCAGCTATGGCGAACTTTTAATCTAAACAAAACCCAAAGTCTAAATGGTGCCCTAAGTGTTGTATATATGGAGGAAGAGGGGGGGAATTTCGTGGCCCTCGGGGAAGGGGTCCGAAACCAACCTTATCTCTTGTTTCCCCACACATACGGACTCTAAAAACAGCCTATATTTATGTATTTCGAAATTACATGGGCCTGGCCCAATAATAAGGTGACGCAGCACCTAGAATAGCCTCTGGACGAAATTTATGAAGTGGCATCTTGTATATTTCGTCCAAAGCTTCATTCACTCCTTAGGGTGGCTTCAAAGTCCTGAAATCATCACTTGTAACTCCGTTCTTGTTCCCCTTGCGCATGCCATCAACTCCATGCTTGTTCTTGCTCCAATGTTCATCCTTCTCCAAGCTAGGCCCTTCATTTGTAAGTAGAACAAATGTATCCAATTTAGGCAGCATCATATTCTCATGAACATTAGAATCATTACCAAGAAACGGAAGTACCTGGTAATTTAATTGGCGTGCGCGAGCTCTAGTAATTGGTCCATTATATGTAACAGTGAGGGCTGTGGGTGTAACAATGGTATTGATGTCCTCATCATCCTCCCCTTCTTGAAATGAAGTCGTCCTCGATGGAAGCTTATCTTCCTCACCCAAATAAGGCTTCAAATCTGCAATGTTAAAAGTGGGACTAACCCCAACATCTGCAGGTAGCTCAAGTTTATATGCATTATCATTTATTTTCTCTAACACCTTAAAAGGACCATCAGCACGTGGCATTAGCTTTGATTTGCGCAAATTAGGAAATCTATCCTTACGCAAATTAACCAAACAAGATCTCCAGGTGCAAACACAACATGTTTTCTACCCTTATCTCCAGCAAGTTTGTATTTAGCATTCATACGCTCAATGTTTTCCTTATTTAACTCATGCATTTTTAAAATTAATTCAGCATGTTCTTTAGCATCAAAATTAACCTTCTCCGAAGATGGAAGAGGCAACAAATCAATTGGTGCACGAGGTAGGAAACCATACACAATTTCAAAAGGGCACATCTTAGTAGTAGAATGCAATGAACGATTATAAGCAAATTCAATATGAGGCAAGCATTCTTCCCACATTTTCTTATTATTCTTCAAAACAGCCCTAAGCATAGTAGACAATGTTCTATTGACTACTTCAGTTTGTCCATCAGTTTGGGGGTGACAAGTAGTACTAAAAAGCAGTTTAGTCCCCAACTTAGCCCATAAACATCTCCAAAAGTTGCTAAGAAATTTAGTATCACGATCTGAAACAATAGTATTTGGCACACCATGCAAACGAATAATTCCACGAAAGAACAAATCAGCAACATTAACAACATCATCGCTTTTATGACATGGTATAAAGTGTGCCATTTTCGAGAATCTATCCACGACAACAAATATGCTATCCCTCCCCTTCTTTGTTCGAGGTAAACCTAAAACAAAGTCCATAGATATATCATCCCAAGGAACACTAGGTACAGGCAAAGGCATATATAAACCATGAGGATTGAGTCGTGACTTAACTTTTTGACATGTAGTGCAGCGAGCAACAAAACGCTCAACATTCCGTCTCATCTTTGGCCAAAAGAAATGTGTAGCAAGTATATCCTCCGTCTTCTTCATGCCAAAGTGTCCCATTAGTCCTCCTCCATGCGCCTCCTGCAACAACAAATGACGAACGAAGCTAGCTGGAATGCATAGCTTGTTAGCAGGAAACACAAATCCATCGTTAACAACGAACTTGTTCCATGTTCTACCTTCTTTACAATTCTGCAATACATCTTTAAATTCAGCATCATGCACATATTGATCTTTGATGGTCTCCAAACCAAATATTTTAAAGTCAAGTTGTGAAAGCATAGTATAACAACGAGACAGTGCATCAGCAATAACATTTTCTTTACCCTTCTTGTGTTTAATGACATAAGGGAAAGTCTCAATGAATTCAACCCATTTAGCATGTCTACGGTTCAGTTTTGCTTGACTTTTAATGTGTTTCAAAGATTCATGATCAGGATGTATAACAAATTCTTTGGGCCATAAATAATGTTGCCATGTTTCTAAAGTCCGAACAAGAGCATATAATTCTTTATCATAAGTAGAATAGTTCAGACTAGGCCCACTCAATTTTTCAGAAAAGTATGCAACAGGTTTGCCATCTTGTAATAACACACCTCCTAATCCAATTCCACTAGCATCACATTCAAGCTCAAAAGTCTTATTAAAATCAGGAAGTTGGAGTAAAGGAGCATGTGTCAACTTATCTTTCAATACTGTGGAGGCTTCTTCCTGTGCGGTACCCCAAACAAAAGGCACATCCTTCTTTGTAAGCTCATTGAGAGCTGCAGCAATGGTGCAAAATCTCTCACCAAACGCCTATAGAAACCAGCGATTCCAAGAAAACTCCGCACTTGTGTGACCGTTTTGGGCTGTGGCCAACTCTCAATAGCTTCAATCTTGGCTTTATCAACATCAATTCCCTGTGGAGTAACAACATAGCCAAGAAAAGATACTCGGTCGGTGCAAAAGGTGCACTTCCCAAGGTTACCAAACAAACGTGCATCACGTAGAGCAATAAAAACAGCACGTAAATGCTCCAAATGTTCTTCCAAAGATTTGCTATAAATCAGTATATCATCAAAATAGACTACCACAAATCATCCAATGAAAGCACGTAAAACTTCGTTCATTAGTCTCATGAAAGTACTAGGTGCATTAGTTAACCCAAAAGGCAAGACTAACCACTCATATAATCCAAACTTAGTTTTAAATGCTGTTTTCCATTCATCTCCCTATTTCATACGAATTTGATGGTATCCACTACGCAAATCAACTTTGGAGAATATTGTAGAGCCACTCAATTCATCAAGCATATCATCTAGCCTAGTAATAGGATGACGATAATGAATAGTAATATTATTAATGCCTCTACAATCAACACACATACGCGACGCACCATCCTTTTTAGGCACTAGTATAATAGGAACAGCACAAGGACTAAGAGATTCACGTATATAACCTTTGTCGAGCAGCTCCTGTACTTGACGCATAATCTCCTTTGTCTCCTCTGGATTGGTATGGTATGGTGCACGGTTGGGTAGCGATGCACCGGGAATTAAGTCAATTTGATGCTCAATCCCTCGAATAGGTGGTAATCCCGGTGGCACGTCTTGTGGGAAGACGTCAGCGAACTCCTGCAAAATGTTAGTGACAGCAGGGGGCAAAGAGGAAGGCACATCCTCGAATGAAAATAATGCCTCCTTGCACACAAAAGCATAGCAAACAGATTTGCTAAAATCTAGCTCATCAATATCAAATTTGGTGGCAAGTAAACATGCACTTTTCAATTTAATTTCAGAAGCAACACTAGATGGTTTATTATTAGGCTTCATTTGTTGCTCAAATTCTTTTGCCACAATCTGATTTTCACTCTTATTTTTCTCCTGTTTTGCTTTATTAGCTCTATTAATATCATCTTTCAAAATGGAATCAGGAGTCATAGGAAGCAAAGTAATATTTTTATCCTTATGAACAAGAGTATATTGATTGTTTCTACCATGGTGTACATAATTTTTATCAAATTGCCATGGTCTACCAAGTAATAAGGAACATGCTTGCATAGGTACCACATCACAATCAACATAATCAGCATATGTAGAGATACTAAAATGTACACGAACAATACGTGTTACCTTAACCTTACTGCTGTTGTTGAACAATTGGATGTAGTAAGGATGTGGATGTGGTCATGTGGTAAGAGATAGCTTCTCCACCATCTCCATGCTAGCCAAGTTGTTGCCGCTCCCTCCATCTATGATGACGCGAATAGAACGTTCCTTCACAACTCCCTTCGTATGGAACAAATTATGCCTCTGATTTTGCTCAGCTTGTGTAACCTGCACACTCAAAACACGTTGAGCAACTAAACATTCATACCTCTCAGCATCTTCAGCAGCCATGTATTGCGTCTCATGATCAGAATCATCTCCACCGTGTTCTTCATGTGTAATAAGAGCCAAAGTCTCCTCATCATAGTCAGTAGCGGACTCATACCCACCATCCTCAGTAGCAATCATCACATGCTGAGATTTGCATTCTCTCGCAAAATGTCCTCTTCCCTTACAATGACGACAAATAATATGACTTGTGTGCCATGTTGACGCCATGGAAGAAGAAGAGCTCTGTGGAGGCCCGGCAGGTGTGCTCTTGGCAGATAGTGGTGGTTGTGCCTGCTTTCTTGTATCACGGTTGGAGGTAGCACCTGAAGGAGGTGATGGTGCAGTGGAAGTAGATGATGCACGTGGTGTCCATGATGAAGGTCGACCTGCAGAAAATTTAGTTCGCGCCAATGCCTGTCGATCCTGCACTTCACGTTCAGCTTTACAAGCAAGATGGAATAAACGAGTGATATTATTATAATCCTTATACTCTAGAATGGTCTGAATCTCTCTATTTAATCCACCCATAAAACGTGCAAGCATAGCTTCATTCTCCTCAACAATACCACATCTAATCAAGCCAGTTTGTAATTCCTGATAATATTCTTCTACATAATTTTTTCCTTGTCTTAAGCGCTGCAATTTTTGAAGTAATTCACATTGATAATATGGTGGAACCCAACGAGTACGCATAGCAGTTTTCAAAGCAGCCCAAGTAGCTGGAACAGGATATAATCTACAATGTTCAGACCACCAAACACATGCAAAGCTAGTGAAAGAACAAATAGCAGCAGGAACACATCTCTCCTCAGGATATTGTAAACATGTAAATCGTTGTTCAGTTTCTAACTCCCAAGTAAGATATATATCAGGAACATATCTACCCTCAAATGGTGGAATATTCAATTTCAGTTTAGGGAGATGGTCATGATCTCGTACCTGAGGGGGAGCCCTAACATTGCCGTTATTTGCATGTGGACGACCTGGTGGTTGTGGTGCTGGTGGTTGCACGTAGTTCTGATTTTGATCAACCTCATCCTCGTAATCTCCCGCATAATCATCCTCCTCCACATCAGCAGCAGG
Source organism: Aegilops tauschii subsp. strangulata (assembly GCF_002575655.3). Lineage (NCBI taxonomy): Eukaryota > Viridiplantae > Streptophyta > Magnoliopsida > Poales > Poaceae > Aegilops > Aegilops tauschii. The sequence continues at coordinate 331,211,391 of NC_053041.3, forward strand.
AGCCATAGAAGTATCAACAGCAGCACGAGCAGTTTGGCCAGGCTGAAGAGGGACACGACTCGCTCGGCGGAGGGCTGTTTCGCGACGTGGAGGTAGTCATTGTTGTTGTTGTTGTTGTTGCAGAGGTGCGGCAGGTGCAGCCGGTGGTGGAAGACGCGCAAGCAGTTCATTAAATCTATTATCAAGCTTTGTTTCGAACATCTTCTCAAGGCCAGTGATCTTCTCCATGGCCTCTTCAAAATTGTTCAGCACATCTTGCACCTGTTCAGTCATCACTTGCTGAAACTTATCATGAAGCTCCTTGTTCGTTAAGTTCTCCCAGTCAATCTCGTCGGCTTGTGATCCTGGCATGGTTAGCAGCAATAGAAACACACAAGAATATGATCCTATAGACTACTAACAAGTGGTGGTGGTGGGTGTCACAAATCCCTCAAGCAAATCTCAAATTCTTACCAGTTCTTACCCAGCAGCAGGCGGTGATCGGCAACCGATGTAGTCAAAACTCTCAAAGCTTGGATAGAGCGATTACCAGGGAGAGTCAAACGCACGATGTAGATGTATGTGGAGCTGGGAAGGCTTATAATATGGTAGCAAAAAGGGTCAGCAATAATCAATTCAGAGATGCAAAGTTGAATAAACGCTCAACGACGGTACTGTGCTGGTCCTAGGCTAGACCGTACTAGAGACGCGAGCCTAGAACTCTAACAAAATCATGGCGCTGCACGTAAACAAGGGAGGAGCACACTCTGATTTTTTTTCTTTTTTCACTTTTTTTCCTCTTTTTTTTGCTCCGCAACAATTTTTTTCGAAAAAGTCTACAAATGTCCTAAAAACAGCCTAGCCAGAATTTTCCAGACTTCGTTTTTTTTAAACTGGAACTATTTTTCTTCTACGGATGGCTCAGAAGTTGGGGAGTCCTATTCTGTCACGACTCGGAGTATCGCGTGATCTGGAAATCGAGAACAAAGCAATAATTATCGGACTCGGACTAGGACTGGTGGCGGAGATGAATCTGGTGGAAACTCGGACTGGTGGCGGATATTTGCAGGGCTATGGAACACGGACTGGTGGTGAATCTGTGATGGAGGTGGACTCGGATTAGCGTGATGGCGGTGGATATGTGGTATATGGTAGCGGCGATGACGATGGTGGTATATGGCAGCGGTGATGACGATGGTGGTATATGGCAGCGGTGATTATGATGGTGGTATATAGCAACGGTGATGACAATGGTGGTATATGGCAGAGGTGATGACGATGGTGTGGCGGCGGCGTGACAACTTGTGAACAGAACTCGAAACTCTAAAGTACTAGACGCTAGGACCAGCAACTTGACACGACGATGCAACCGCAAATTCAACAAAGCAATTACAGAAAAGATTATGCAAAGGCTTAGATTGTTCAGATAAGATGAACTAACCCTAATATTTTTTTGGCTTTTTCGTGGACTATAGGTATGAAGAACAGACTCGATCTAAACTACGAAAAATTGTAAAATCTCACCGAGCAACCTGCAAATCTGATACCACTTGATAGAGGCAAAGGTGTCCCGATGTTTCGATGAGATAGCAATCGTTTTCTGTGGGAGTCGACTTTGACGATCCGACTACGAACGTGCGAAGACGTCGCGCCTTAGCAATCGCTAAACCAACTTCCGAGGGGTTATTGACCACGCCGGAGCACGATCAACCTGACCACGAGGGTCTATTTCCTGCGAGCAAACAAAGAACAAGCAAGAAACTGAGATTGCAATCTAGATATTGCGAATAAAAGAGGAAAGCTTTATTAATGAAGGTGGGGTTCTTTGACGCCTTTGTCTGGTCGTTGAACACAAACGAAGTACGCGAAGTTGCAGCTATGGCGAACTTTTAATCTAAACAAAACCCAAAGTCTAAACGGTGCCCTAAGGGCTGTATATATGGAGGAAGAGGGGGGGAATTTCGTGGTCCTCGGGGAAGGGCTCCGAAACCAACCCTATCTCTTGTTTCCCGACACATACGGACTCTAAAAACAGCCTATACTTATGTATTTCGAAATTACATGGGCCTGGCCCAATAATAAGGTGACGCAGCACCTAGAATAGCCTCTGGACGAAATTTATGAAGTGGCATCTTGTATATTTCGTCCAAAGCTTCATTCACTCCTTATGCTGGCTTCAAAGTCCTGAAATCATCACTTGTAACTCCGTTCTTGTTCCCCTTGCGCATGCCATCAACTCCATGCTTGTTCTTGCTCCAATGTTCATCCTTCTCCAAGCTAGGCCCTTCATTTGTTAGCAGAACAAAAGTATCCAATTTAGGCAGCATCATATTCTCATGAACATTAGAATCATTACCAAGAAACGAAAGTACCTGGTAATTTAATTGGCGTGCGCGAGCTCTAGTAATTGGTCCATTATATGTAACAGTGGGGGCTGTGGGTGTAACAATGGTATTGATGTCCTCATCAGTGTTGGTTACCCTTGACGAAAGGACTTCCATGACGTGCCATTTATCATCATGGAAGTGGACACTTCCTGATGATAATTTTGGTATTGTCATAGAACACTTCTAGGACAGCACAGTTATGAATATCTTAATTCTGTCATAATATCATCATGGATGTACATGCATGACAGAAAACGTGACCTACTGTGACAAACACGTATCATCACGGAAGCGTAATTTTTTGTAATGATGAGGGCATAAGACTTTTTCATCGATGAGCTGCTCAATTGCATACATGATCCAAGGGCATATGGCTTCAATGATTGGGGGCTATCAGCAGCACAAGCCAAGTTGTGAACGAATAGATCTCGAACATCAAATCGAATTCCTTGATAGATGGCCAGAAGAGCATTTCCCACAATGCCATTGACACTGTCTGGTATGGTTGTTGGCGTGAGAGAATTGCGTAGGACATAAAACGTCACATTGTTTTCGTAGGCCAACTTCATAGGATCTATTTCAAAGAGTTCATCTCCAACCAACTTGGGGTCCATCAGCAAGTGAAGTTCTGCCTCAGATACATCCCAATAGTGCAGCTTATGTTCTCGATCTTTATCAAAATCACACCAAGGAAAATTTAGCTTAGCTAAAAACTGATCTGCCGAGCATTTGATCTTTTACCTTCCGGTCATCCATTCGAGGATCCATGTTGAGCTATCTCCAAGTTCTCCTGAGATGTACAGAGTGGCACAGAACTGATGGATTACTTCAAGATTCCAGCCATGATTGAAGCGAAGAGAACCCTTTAGGAATGCATGTTCAAAATGCTCGATGGCATAATGAAAGCAGGGTAATTCTTCGAGCTCAGCAAAGTTCAAAATCTTTTGATTAAAAATTCGATTCTTGCCGAATAAAATCCGAGCATAATACACAACCTGTTCTTGGGTCCAAAACCTGGGTGACAGCGAAGCCCATTCTCCTTCATATGGGCTGGTCCCAAAGAATGCTATCTTCGAAATATGAAGCTGCTCATTGAATACAGGGCCATTTGGGCCATATTCAGCAGGGAATAGGGGAAATGTTTCTTGAGGATTTTTCAGATTTTCTTCATCGCTTACTGCCATGGACCGAGAATCATCAGGCACTGTCACGACCGGTTTTTCAATAATATAATTATTGAGAGACCAATCCCTTTTACGGACCAGTAAGGAAGAATTCCTTCTCACTGGTAGACAATATCATGGTCACAGAAGAAAAATACCAGGAGTACTGAATATAATACAAAGTTGAGCGGAAACTGCCCAACAATTTATTACAGGCACGCCGGTAAAACAAGACGGCGGATAGGGTGGCATAACTACTTACTCACGATAAAAACGGAGGTGGAAATATCACTGCGAAGTGAGTGATATGACTCCTGAAGACTACAGCTCTTCGAGCGTCGGAGTGAGGCTCGAGGAGACTCATTGCGGGTGGCGGAAGTGTATATAATACAAGTGACCAATATCCGGGATCGCGCAGGACTGACTGGGACTCCTCTAGGCATCGGACGCGCTATCAAACTCTTCATCCAAGAGATCGCCTTCGCCAACATCTGGCCAAGTCAACAAGCCAGGTGAGTACTATGAAAGTACTCGCAAGACAGTTCGGACATAAGATATAACAAATGTAAACATGAAGCATATGAACAAGTTAACCAGTGCGTTCAGACATAGAGATAATAATTACTGGGTGCCAAACGAGTGTCTGAATGACTCCTCGAGAGGAAACTGCAAGGATAATAATACTGGTGCCAAACGAGTGTCTGAATGACTCCTCGAGAGGAAACTGCAAGGATAATAATACTGGTGCCAAACGAGTGTCTGAATGACTCCTCGAGAGGAAACTGCAGAATAATAATGCCACAGTCGGGCGTCGGGGCGACACCACATAAAGGGCTTATAACAGAAAATAAAGGCAGTGCGTGCCACAGTCGGACGTCTGAGCGACATCACATAAAGGGCTTATATTTCAAAGTAGGAAACAAAAACATGCCGCAGTCGGACGTCTGAGCGACATCACATAAAGGGCTTATATTGAAGCTCAAAAATACAGTAGCTCGAGATTATAAATTATTACAAGTACGAGACAAAATAAGGTTAGTCCATCCACAATAGTAATAACATTTAAACTGGGTTAACCACTTGAGCTTGTTCACCGGGGACAAGTTTTCCACGCGGATAGATATGGATATACTGATTTCACTACTTGATCATGGGTACGGTGATTTGGAAGAATTTGACTCTGCAGAGTTTGTACTTAACCACAGCCAACGGATTTCCGTAGTAACGGGGACTAGTTCCGTTTACAGTGTTTTGGAAGAAACACGTCTAACCAGTACACACCCATTTCAATATTCCGAAGCCAGGGATCACCCTCGGCAACGTTCAAGAAAAACCTTGAGACGGGGAGGCTACAACCTCGCGTAGCATGGGATCAAATTTCTATACGCGCGCTCTAAGGGGGTGCCCCCCCTCTCGGTCCCAACCGGAAACACCCATGCCCCCTGACCGGATGACTGGCTTTAATCCTGGGCCAAGGTACCATCATCCCGGCCTCTCTGTTTGGTGTGTACACGGAAAGAGGTTACCAACTTACTAAACCGCATCCTGGCAAATGAAACATGTGGAAGCACGGGAGGGGGAAGAACGATAACGTGGTTCCGTCCACGTTAACGTCGGAATTCGTCGGATGACGCAAGGCTGGTATGCTACAATAGTACCACCTTGCTGCCCTTCATGTCACCACATGATTAGGCCATCTCTCATCAGAGATCATCGCAACTTTGGAACATGCGGGTAGTTGCCTTACAAGCAACGAGGTATTCACCGACACTCATACGTCACGCACAAACTTTCACGCAAACATGCAAAACACCTATCATATCAAATGTTCAAACATGCTTGCCTGGTTCGGAGAAGTCGGAGTCTAGCTCGGCGAAGTTCGCGGCTCCGTCACCTCTCCCGGAACCTACGGCAATAACGAAAACGGGTACTAACGTGAAAACCAACGCGTGTACAGAAACTTCTCCAAAAAAATTCCAAATAAATCCCATAAAAAACTAGACAAAATTTTAGGAATGTCAGAAAAAGAATCACTCAAAAATCCCTTTTCATTTAAAAGTTATAAAGGTTTCTGTCCAGGGACCTATCTGTAATGAAACAGAAAAGTTCCAGGGTTTTAACTGAGAAAACAGAAAACGGTTCGATTGGAAATGCGCAAGCTCAAGAAGGAAAGCGTATTTACCCGAAGGCGCCAACAGAAAACGGTTCGCGAGGGGAAACAGAAGAGAGGCTGACAGGGGGTCCCACGTGTCAGGTTTAAAAAGCTCGCCGGCGCCCGAAGACTGCGGTGGACGCCGGCGTCGAACCACGGCGAGTTAGGAGGATCGGAGGGTACCAAGAGCTTCAGCGTGTTCTTCCGCGTCGGTGGGTGGTGGACTCGACCGTCGGAGAGCACCACGTCGACAGCGACACTTTCTCCGGCGGACGGCGGTTCAGGTGGTGGTGGAGAACTCCGGTGGAGGGCTGCAAACTTCGAATTGAAGCGCGGGTCAGAAGGAGGGATGCAATGTGAAGCTACTGGCAAGAGATGGGAGGCAGAGGCGCACGCACGGGAGCGAATCGAGCTGGATCCCGTGGCGGGTCGCGGCGGTCGGAGTCGAGGAAGGAGACCTCCTCGGGGCCCTTCCAGTGGCTAGGCGTGCTCTAGGTGGAGTGCAGGGATGGTGTGGGTTCGGGTTGAAGCTCGTGGCCTCTATTTATAGGCGGATCGACGGGGTGGCCGTGAACGGAGAATCTCCGGCGAGCAATTACGGCGATGCAGTGGATTGGCAGGAGGTTTGAGTGGCCAGGCAGCATCAGTGGAAGTTAATGGTATCGTTCCCCCGCTAATCTCGGCTGGTCTTGGCGTAACGGCGCCGGTCCACGGTGAGGTGGCCGCACGGGCACGACGGCGGCAGAGAGCGCGCTCCGCGCCCTGCGGTTCGCGACAAGAGTGGCAGCGCGTTCGGGGGAGTGGAAGGCCACGCGGCGAGCTCCGGTGGCTTGGGCGGCGCTGGGTGGCGCCGTCAGCGCCGCGCCTTTCTCTGGCGGCCGCAAAGCCGCCGCTGGCGTCGGTCACGGGGCGGCGCACCTTCTGCTGCTCGTCGCCGACGTCCGCAAGGTGCCAGACGCTCGTGCGGTGCAGAGGACAAGGCGGAGGGGACAGGGAACACGGCGACACAACGGCACTGGCGAGATCGTCGTCGGGTTCTGAAGAAAACGACAGTGCACTGAAATGTTCTCTGAACTTTCTGAACCTGATTTTGACAATGCACTGCAGGTGTTCGACAGAAGGATTTGGCAATGAGAAAAAAATTTCTGGAGCTGGTACTTGGTGAGGTGACCACTCAATGCACCCAGAGGCTGCCTGATTTTACTTGGAATTTTTGGAGAAAGTTTTGAATGAATTTCACCAAATTTGACAAATCTGGCCCAAACTTGCAGCAAGTGTAGTTTGAAAAATTTGAACTGAAGACCAGTGGATCTTCATGGATATTGGTTGAGGGTTCAAAGGACTAGGGAGGGGAGTTGGTTTGGGGGCAAGAATCAAAGCAGAAAGTGTAGCTCCTTTGTAAATCACCAATGGCTAGAATAAAAGACAGAAATTTGTTTGAATATGTTTTGAATGGAAAAAAAATTATATGGAGTGGTACAACTTGCTGGATGTGATGCAAAACATGATCCAGAGATGAGGGAAGGTTTAGGACAGTGGATTTGCACTAAGGCCATGGCAAGAAGGAATTGTTGAAAGTGGCAAAGGATTATTCCAAAAGGCATAGTGCATTTTCAAAGAGATTTTCAAAAGTCATTTTCCTCAAGTGAAAAGCATTTGCCTTGAGTCAAAATAAAAAGCAAGAACCTCCAAGACCAAAGACAGATCTTGGGTGAATCCAAATAAAACTTTTGCCATAAAAAAATATTTGAAAGGGAGAGTTCTTTTGAGGAAAAATTTGAATCACCTCCCTCAAGTCAAATAAAATCTTTTTGAAAAAATCCAAATAAAAACTTGGGTGTCACAACACCTACACCCTTAGGAAAAATCTCGTCCTCGAGATTTCTGCTGATCCTCAAATAGATATGGATATTCTGCCTGAAGAAAGTCTTCCCTTTCCCATGTGGCTTCATCCTCAGTGTGGTTGCTCCACTGAACTCTGAAAAACTTTGTCGTTTTCTGACGGGTCCTCCGTTCAGACTCTTCTTAAATCTTTACTGGCCTCTCTCTGTAGGTGAGGTCTGGTTGCACATCAATGCTCTCATGGGATACCTGCTTCTCTGGGTTACTCACACATTTTCTCAATTGTGAGACGTGGAATACGTCATGGACGTCTGACAGTTCCTTGGGTAAGTCTAGTTGGTAGGCTACCGTGCCTCTTCGTGCCTTTATACAAAATGGTCCAATAAATCTCGGGGCTAGCTTCCCTTTTATTTTGAACCGTTGCAGACCCCTCATAGGAGATACTCGGAGGTATACGGAATCACCGGGTTCAAAGCTGACCTCACGATGCTTCTGATCATAGTAGCTCTTTTGTCGGCTCTGCGCTGTCTTCAGTCTGTCCCTGATCTGTTTAACTTTCTCCTCGGCCTCTTTAAGCATGTCAGGACCGAAGATACGGCTGTCACCTGTTTCTGACCAATTCAGTGGGGTACGACACCTTCGTCCGTACAATGCTTCAAAGGGTGCCATTTGCATGCTGGCTTGGTAACTGTTGTTGTAAGCAAATTCGGCATACGGCAAACTCTCTTCCCAGCTGGATCCATAGGTGAGCACACAGGCTCTTAGCATATCCTCTAGGATTTGGTTTACGCGTTCCGTTTGTCCATCAGTCTGAGGGTGGTACGCTGTACTGAAAGCTAGTTGCGTGCCCAGAGCTTGTTGTAGGCGATCCCAAAATTTGGAGACAAATTGTGTGCCTCGGTCTGATATTATAGTCTTTGGGACTCCATGCAAACAAACTATACGGGAGAGATAAAGTTTGGCCAGTCTTTGTGTGGAGTAGGTAGTCTTCACGGGAATGAAATGAGCAACCTTGGTTAGTCGGTCTGTGATGACCCATATGGCGTCATTTCCGCGTTGTGATCGGGGTAATCCGACAATGAAGTCCATTCCTATTTCATCCCATTTCCACTCCGGTATCCTGTTTGGCTGGAGTAGCCCTGGTGGCTTTTGATGCTCGGCCTTGATGCGCTAACATGAATCGCAACAAGCAATGAATGTGGCTATATCTCTTTTCATACCGTGCCACCAAAATCTTTCCTGAATGTCCTTGTACATTTTGGTTCCGCCAGGATGGATTGAGTATGGAGCGGTGTGGCTTTCGGTTAAAATTTGTTGCTTGAGTTCCTCAATGTTAGGTACGCAAAGTCTGTCTCCATACCATAATGTCCCTTCACTGTCTGCGATGAACTCTGAAGCCTTACCAAGGTCCATTTTCTTCTTTATACCTTCGATGCTGGGATGTCCCTGTTGAGCCTTCTTAATTTGTTCCACCAGGGTGGGTTGTATCTCCAGATTTGATACGGTGCCCTCAGAGACTAACATCATGTTGAGCCTAGCGAACTCTTGCTGAAACTCAGGCCTCATGTTTTGCGGACCGTCATTGTCCGGGCTGGGGTTTCGACTAAGGGCATCGGCCACTACATTTGCCTTCCCTGGATGGTAGTGAATACCGACATCATAGTCCTTGACCAGTTCCAACCAGCGTCGTTGGCGTAAATTTAGCTCTGGCTGTGTGAAAATATATTTGAGGCTCTTATGGTCCGTATATATTTCACAGCGATTTCCCAACAGAAAGTGCCTCCACTCCTTGAGTGCATGTATAACTGCTGCTAGCTCCAAGTCATGTGTTGGGTAATTTTCCTCATGTTTTCGTAGCTGCCTGGAGGCATATGCGACAACTTTGCCATCCTGCATTAGTACACATCCGAGACCTTTTCGGGATGCGTCACAATATACTTCGAAACTCTTGTGTATGTCTGGTACAGTTAAGACCGGTGCGGTTGTCAGCTTCTTCTTAAGTTCTTGGAAGCTCTGCTCGCATGCTTCCGTCCATACAAATTTCTTGTCCTTCTTGAGCAACTGTGTTATAGGTTTTGCCACAGTGGAGAATCCTTCAATAAATCTTCTGTAATATCCGGCCATTCCTAGGAAACTCCGCACATCTGTAACGTTGGCGGGCGGCTTCCAGTCAAGTATGGCTTTGACCTTTTCTGGGTCTACGGCCACGCCTTCTTGGTTCAGTATATGGCCTAAGAAACCAACTTGTCTTAGCCAAAATTCGCACTTGCTAAATTTGGCGTACAACTGATGTTTCCTTAGTTCTCCCAAAACAATTCTGAGGTGCTCAGCATGCTCTTCTGGTGTCCTTGAGTAAACCAGAATATCGTCAATGAATACCACAACAAATTTGTCCATGAATTTCATGAACACTTTGTTCATGAGGTGGACGAAATATGCGGGGGCGTTCGTTAGTCCAAAAGGCATCACGGTAAACTCGTATAATCCGTATCTGGAGGTGAATGCTGTCTTGGGGATATCTTCTGTCCGTACTTTCAATTGGTGATATCCCGATCTCAAATCAATTTTTGAGAATACCTTGGCTTGTGTGAGCTGGTCAAACAAATCATTTATCCGTGGCATTGGATATTTGTTTTTGATGGTGACCATATTGAGGGCTCGATAGTCTATACATAGTCTCAGTGTCCCATCCTTTTTCTTGGCGAACAACACAGGCGAACCCCAAGGTGAGGAGCTGGCTCGAATAAATCCTTTGTCCAACAATTCCTTTATCTGCTTCTTCAACTCCACTAATTCTGAGGGTGCCATTCTATAAGGCTTCTTATAGATGGGAGCGGTGCCAGGTGCCAATTCAATGCTGAATTCTATCTCTCGGTCTGGCGGCATGCCTGGTAGTTCTTCAGGAAACACATCAGGAAATTTGCATACCACTGGAACTTTTCTCAGTTCAGAAATGTCCACTTTGTTCAGTTTTGGTTGCTGTGACCATGGTCTTTCTTGAGTTATAACCCTTATTGTCTTGCCATGATGGTGAGTGAGAATCACGGTCCAATTGAAACAGTCAATGAATCCTTTGTTGGTGGTCAACCAGTCCATTCCTAAGATGACATCCAGTCCTTTACTCTCCAACACGATGAGATTTGCTTGGAACTGTAGTCCTTCGAACTCAATGACCACTCCTTGGCAGTAACCCTGAGCGATTTGCTTATTCCCGGGGGACTTGATGATCATAGATTTTTCCAAGGGAAGTATCGGAAAACCATGTTGCAAAACAAAACTCTTCGAAACGAACGAATGGGAAGCTCCAGAATCAAACAAAACCGTGGCAGGTATTGTGTTGACAGGGAACGTACCGAGCACGATGTCTGGGGCATTCTGCGCTTCTTCCCTGGTCACATGGTTCAGGTGACCCTTCCTGTGGTTGTTGCTGGGGTTGAAATTGTTGCGCTTGGGGGCTGGATTGTTCCCACCATTGCTCGGCTTGGGGGCCGCGTTCCTTGGCTTTGGGCATTGTTTAGCATAGTGCCCTTCTTGACCACAAGCATAGCAGGTGACCCCTGGACGGTACGTGTACTCCTTGTCCCTGGCATGAAACTGTCCGACGGGCCTTGGATCAGTAGTCGTGGATCTCCTTGCTTCTGTCTATGGAACCTCAGTCTTGTTTCGGTTGTTGCGAGCAAGAGTCGTTTTGTCCCTCTTTCGCTTACGGATATCTTCCAGACTACGGCGCTCATTCTCCAAGGTAATGGCCTTGTCCACCGGAGTTTTAAAATCCGGAAATGTGTGTACAATCAGTTGGCATCTTAGTGCTGGTGCCAGGCCGTCCAGGAATTTTTCCATCTTCTTATTTTCTGTCATGTACTCGTCGTAGGCATAACGAGACAGCTGGGTAAACTGACCGTTGTATTCTGTCACTGACATGCCACTCTGCTTCAGGTCATCAAACTCTCTCTTCTTGATTTTTATGATGCTCCTGGGGATGTGTGCCCCACGGAAGCCTTCCTTGAACTCTTCCCAGGTGATGTTGTGTCCACTGGGATGCATGTGTAGGAAGTTTTCCCACCATGCTGCAGCTGCTCCAGTAAGGTAGTGTGGTGCATAAAGCACCTTCTCATGATCTGAACACTGAGCAATAATCAGCTTCCTTTCAATGTCACGAAGCCAATCATCAGCTTCCAGCGGCCTATCGGTGTGAGCAAAAGTTGAGGGGCGAGTCTTCTGTAACTCAGATAACTTGGAATGCGGTTGATAGGGCTCACGGTGGTTTCCCATATTGATGACAGAATTCATCATCTCTTGGTGCTGTTGCTGGCTTTGCTCGAAGAGACGGCATACTTGAGACAGGGCTGCTTCGCTAACTTGTTGACTGGACTGACCCTGAGTGAAATTGTTGCTAGTCTGTGTCCCGTAAACCTCTTCTGGCTGATTGGGCATGGAGCGAGTCCACGGGCGAGACATTTTTCCAGTCTGGGATTATCATTTTGCAAAACCCATGAAAAAACTGTGTAGCACAAGGAAAAATCTTGCAAAGGCAACAATTTAAAAGACCTCAAGGTTTTTCAAGAAAACATAGACGATTTGCATGGAGAAGAACTGCTTAGCGTATATCTTACATGCGAAAAGCAAACACACGATACAGCACTCAGGATGCGCGTACACAATCCTGACATGTTATTTAGGCTAGCGTACTACTCCGGAAGGCAGCAAACACACCAATACAAACTAGCGTACAGATAAAACAACACATCATACAAGCAGGCGTAACACATGGCTACTCGGTGCTCTCAGTCAGAGATGGTGAAGATTTCCTTTCCCTTGCCGATGGCAAGACTCAACGGTCCAGGAGACTCAACCTCCACCTCCTCTCTAGCTGGCTCCTGGCGCGTAACGCTGCGCTGCGGTGATGGTGCGGGAGCGACGGGTGGTAGCGCGGGTGCGGCAGGCGGTGCGGCTCTGACTGGAGTAGGAGTGATGACTCGGTCAAACTCCTCAGTGGTAGGCAGACGGCGAGCAGTGGCCAAAACGGCCGGTGCATACGAGGCTGAAGACGAGACGAAAGTCAGAGGCGGCGCCGTGTTGAGAAGCTCCTTCCTGCTGGCAGGACCGCCCCGGACTAAGTCCATGCGGGCAGCCACAAGATCGTCTACGAGGTTGTCGAAAGACTCCTCCAGAGCCTTGAGATACTCCACAACCATCTCGATGGCTTCATCTCGCTCTCCCCGATGGCAGGCGAATGCATAGTGACTGGTGTATGGCACATGGCATGGGAGGTAGCGGTAGCGACGAGTCTTCATCGTAGGAAGGATGTCCCGAAGACGAGCTATCGCCTCACGGGCAGCCATCTGCATGGCATGCCTCTCCGTAGGCATGGCCCTTCCCACAAAACGGAAATGGCGAGCTGCAGAACGTCCTCCCTTGAATTGCACCACAGCTTGGTGCATAGACACGTCGTCGCTGAGCTTGTGCTGATAGAGCGTGAACTCCGGGCGAGCTGCTGGCCCGATCGCGAGTTTGGTGATGGAGACGAGGAGCTTGACAAACCCCTCGGGCACGTTCGTGAACACTCGATTCTTAGAGCTGCTGCCAGCCATCTACAAAAGTAGGCAAAAATTCTGAGTAGTCATGTCATAAATTTATGATGACCAACAGAAAATAGCTACAATTGCAAAATGCTGAAAAAGCACAAAAGACGCTAATAACCGATTAGCGATCGCACCTAGTGGCTTCCTACAGTCAGCCTGGCTCTGATACCAAGCTTGTCACGACCGGTTTTTCAATAATATAATTATTGAGAGACCAATCCCTTTTACGGACCAGTAAGGAAGAATTCCTTCTCACAGGTAGACAATATCATGGTCACAGAAGAAAAATATCAGGAGTACTGAATATAATACAAAGTTGAGCAGAAACTGCCCAACAATTTATTACATGCACGCCGGTAAAACAAGACGGCGGATAGGGTGGCATAACTACTAACTCACGATAAAAACGGAGGTGGAAATATCACTGCGAAGTGAGTGATATGACTCCTGAAGACTACAGCTCTTCGAGCGTCGGAGTGAGGCTCGAGGAGACTCATTGCGGGTGGCGGAAGCGTATATAATACAAGTGACCAATATCCGGGATCGCGCAGGACTGACTGGGACTCCGCTAGGCATCGGACGCGCTATCAAACTCTTCATCCAAGAGATCGCCTTCGCCAACATCTGGCCAAGTCAACAAGCCAGGTGAGTACTATGAAAGTACTCGCAAGACAGTTCGGACATAAGATATAACAAATGTAAACATGAAGCATATAAACAAGTTAACCAGTGCGTTCAGACATAGAGATAATAATTACTGGGTGCCAAACGAGTGTCTGAATGACTCCTCGAGAGGAAACTGCAAGGATAATAATACTGGTGCCAAACGAGTGTCTGAATGACTCCTCGAGAGGAAACTGCAAGGATAATAATACTGGTGCCAAATGAGTGTCTGAATGACTCCTCGAGAGGAAACTGCAAGGATAATAATACTGGTGCCAAACGAGTGTCTGAATGACTCCTCGAGAGGAAACTGCAGAATAATAATGCCACAGTCGGGCATCGGGGCGACACCACATAAAGGGCTTATAACAGAAAATAAAGGCAGTGTGTGCCACAGTCGGACGTCTGAGCGACATCACATAAAGGGCTTATATTTCAAAGTAGGAAACAAAAACATGCCGCAGTCGGACGTCTGAGCGACATCACATAAAGGGCTTATATTGAAGCTCAAAAATACAGTAGCTCGAGATTATAAATTATTACAAGTACGAGACAAAATAAGGTTAGTCCATCCACTATAGTAATAACATTTAAACTGGGTTAACCACTTGAGCTTGTTCACCGGGGACAAGTTTTCCACGCGGATAGATATGGATATACTGATTTCACTACTTGATCATGGGTACGGTGATTTGGAAGAATTTGACTCTGCAGAGTTTGTACTTAACCACAGCCAACGGATTTCCGTAGTCACGGGGACTAGTTCCGTTTACGGTGTTTTGGAAGAAACACGTCTAACCAGTACACACCCATTTCAATATTCCGAAGCCAGGGATCACCCTCGGCAATGTTCAAGAAAAACCTTGAGACGGGGAGGCTACAACCTCGCGTAGCATGGGATCAAATTTCTATACGCGCGATCTAAGGGGGTGCCCCCCCTCTCGGTCCCAACCGGAAACACCCATGCCCCCTGACCGGATGACTGGCTTTAATCCTGGGCCAAGGTACCATCATCCCAGCCTCTCTGTCTGGTGTGTACACGGAAAGAGGTTACCAACTTACTAAACCGCATCCTGGCAAATGAAACATGTGGCAGCACGGGAGGGGGAAGAACGATAACGTGGTTCCGTCCACGTTAATGTCGGAATTCGTCGGATGACGCAAGGCTAGTATGCTACAACAGTACCACCTTGCTGCCCTTCATGTCACCACATGATTAGGCCATCTCTCATCAGAGATCATCGCAACTTTGGAACATGCGGGTAGTTGCCTTACAAGCAACGAGGTATTCACCGACACTCATACGTCACGCACAAACTTTCACGCAAACATGCAAAACACCTATCATATCAAATGTTCAAACATGCTTGCCTGGTTCGGAGAAGTCGGAGTCTAGCTCGGCGAAGTTCGCGGCTCCGTCACCTCTCCCGGAACCTACGGCAATAACGAAAACGGGTACTAACGTGAAAACCAACGCGTGTACAGAAACTTCTCCAAAAATTTTCCAAATAAATCCCATAAAAAACTAGACAAAATTTTAGGAATGTCAGAAAAAGAATCACTCAAAAATCCCTTTTCATTTAAAAGTTATAAAGGTTTCTGTCCAGGGACCTATCTGTAATGAAACAGAAAAGTTCCAGGGTTTTAACTGAGAAAACAGAAAACGGTTCGATTGGAAATGCGCAAGCTCAAGAAGGAAAGCGTATTTACCCGAAGGCGCCAACAGAAAACGGTTCGCGAGGGGAAACAGAAGAGAGGCTGACAGGGGGTCCCACGTGTCAGGTTTAAAAAGCTCGCCGGCGCCCGAAGACTGCGGTGGACGCCGGCGTCGAACCACGGCGAGTTAGGAGGATCGGAGGGTACCAAGAGCTTCAGCGTGTTCTTCCGCGTCGGTGGGTGGTGGACTCGACCGTCGGAGAGCACCACGTCGACGGCGACACTTTCTCCGGCGGACGGCGGCTCGGGTGGTGGTGGAGAACTCCGGTGGAGGGCTGCAAACTTCGAATTGAAGCGCGGGTCAGAAGGAGGGATGCAATGTGAAGCTACTGGCAAGAGATGGGAGGCAGAGGCGCACGCACGGGAGCGAATCGAGCTGGATCCCGTGGCGGGTCGCGGCGGCCGGAGTCGAGGAAGGAGACCTCCTCGGGGCCCTTCCAGTGGCTAGGCGTGCTCTAGGTGGAGTGCAGGGATGGTATGGTTCGGGTTGAAGCTCGGGGCCTCTATTTATAGGCGGATCGACGGGGTGGCCGTGAACGGAGAATCTCCGGCGAGCAAGTACGGCGATGCAGTGGATAAGCAGGAGATTTGAGTGGCCAGGCAGCATCAGTGGAAGTTAATGGTACCGTTCCCCCGCTAATCTCGGCTGGTCTTGGCGTAACGGCGCCGGTCCACGGTGAGGTGGCCGCACGGGCACGACAGCGGCAGAGAGCGCGCTCCGCGCCCTGCGGTTCGCGACAAGAGTGGCAGCGCGTTCGGGGGAGTGGAAGGCCACGCGGCGAGCTCCGGTGGCTTGGGCGGCGCTGGGTGGCGCCGTCAGCGCCGCGCCTCTCTCTGGCGGCCGCAGAGCCGCCGCTGGCGTCGGTCACGGGGCGGCGCACCTTCTGCTGCTCGTCGCCGACGTCCGCAAGGTGCCAGACGCTCGTGCGGTGCAGAGGACAAGGCGGAGGGGACAGGGAACACGGCGACACAACGGCACTGGCGAGATCGTCGTCGGGTTCTGAAGAAAACGACAGTGCACTGAAATGTTCTCTGAACTTTCTGAACCTGATTTTGACAATGCACTGCAGGTGTTCGACAGAAGGATTTGGCAATGAGAAAACATTTTCTGGAGCTGGTACTTGGTGAGGTGACCACTCAATGCACCCAGAGGCTGCCTGATTTTACTTGGAATTTTTGGAGAAAGTTTTGAATGAATTTCACCAAATTTGACAAATCTGGCCCAAACTTGCAGCAAGTGTAGTTTGAAAAATTTGAACTGAAGACCAGTGGATCTTCATGGATCTTGGTTGAGGGTTCAAAGGACTAGGGAGGGGAGTTGGTTTGGGGGCAAGAATCAAAGCAGAAAGTGTAGCTCCTTTGTAAATCACCAATGGCTAGAATAGAAGACAGAAATTTGTTTGAATATGTTTTGAATGGAAAAAAAAATTATATGGAGAGGTACAACTTGCTGGATGTGATGCAAAACATGATCCAGAGATGAGGGAAGGTTTAGGACAGTGGATTTGCACTAAGGCCATGGCAAGAAGGAATTGTTGAAAGTGGCAAAGGATTATTCCAAAAGCCATAGTGCATTTTCAAAGAGATTTTCAAAAGTCATTTTCCTCAAGTGAAAAGCATTTGCCTTGAGTCAAAATAAAAAGCAAGAACCTCCAAGACCAAAGACAGATCTTGGGTGAATCCAAATGAAACTTTTGCCATAGAAAAAGTATTTGAAAGGGAGAGTTCTTTTGAGGAAAAATTTGAATCCCCTCCCTCAAGTCAAATAAAATCTTTTGAAAAAATCCAAATAAAAACTTGGGTGTCACAGGCACATGCATATCTTCACCAATGGGCTTGAGTGGAGCAAGAAGCTTTTTCAAATTATGTGGTGTAGATGGCATTGAGACACTTGTCTGACCATCATTTTTCTGCGTTGGAACTCCTTCAGCGGGTTTTTGGCTATCAGGCACAAGGGCCTTTTCTTTTGGTGCATTATCAACGGAGGGAGGCACAACAACCTCTTCAGATGCCTGGGTAACAACTACTTCTTTTTTGGTTTCCTGGGGCACAACAGGTGGAACAACTCCTTCGTGAGCCATGGGCTCTTCAGATTTCGTTTCTTCCTGTTCTGACTGCGAAGCACTAGAAGCAGGAGCAGGATCAACATCCATCTGGGTAGGGCACCAGATGATGTGACCGGGGTGGTATTCTCGGGAAGCATTTAGCTCCCCTTTCAATCTTGTTATTCTCCTCCTTATTGGATCCAGAGGGCTCCACTTGCATTTCCTTCCGAGGCGATGAAACTTCCTTCTCAACCTCAATCTCTTCATCGGTTTTATCCTCTGTAGCTTGCTGCTCAGGCAAGGCATTTTCCTCATCAGTTTTGTTCAGAAAGATATCCACAACATCAGTCTCTTGAGTAGCTGAGGTAGGAATGATAACCACCACAGGCTCAGCTTGCTACATGGGTTCATCCTCATGAGGAGGGGATGGTGGTATCTGCTGCAGAGGAGCACTTGAGTCGATCGGAGCATCAGTAGCAACATTTTGAATACAGCGATCTTTGATTCCCTTCTGCGTGCTAGCTCTTGCCTTTGCCTTTTGATATTTTTCTTCCTTTATTCTTCATCGAGCAAGATCTTCCTGACGTTCAATTTCTTCATTCCTTCGGCGACACAGCTGAGAAACTTCCATTTTTAGACATGAGGGCCACTCAATTTTGTCATTCCTCGTAACACTGAGAGCTTTTGTGAGCTTAACAATTTCCTTGTTCAGACTTTTACTTTCAGACTCAGTGCTGGCATCTCGTCTCATTTGCTCGAGGGTTTTCTTGTCCTTGACAGCCTGATTTAGCTTCTTTTTTATTTTCCTCAGCTCAGCGAAATGTTTCGTTACCAGCTTGGTAACATCACCAGGAAGTCCTAGACTGCTCAAATCAACTGATTTTGCATCGTAGGAAGCACTTTCAATAACATCAATCATGAGAGCAAAGTCATATTTCTATTCCTCCGTGGAAGCAGGAACACTGGTTTTAGCTTTCTTGACAGAAGCAGTAGCTTTCTCTTTGCCGAAGGGGCGGCAGAACCCGAAGGTTTGTCAGAGACTGGAGCGGGTGCAAACCTTGGTGACATTCTCAGTGGGGGTGAAAGTTTCACTCCTGAGGGAGTTTGGTATGGCTTGTTAAGAAGATTTCTTTCGGGGAGCTCGAGGGGAATATGACTTCTTTGCCTTGCTTTCCTTTCGGGCAGAGGCATGATCCCTCGTCTTTTGTACGTCTTGCTGGGTTAGCTCGACGTTTCTCTATTCAACTTGATTCTTCTTTGCTGCCCTGGCTTCACGCTTGGATTTGGCCTTGCCTCTCTTTTCCGCTTCTTTAGGAAAATCAGCAATTGTTTTGAGGGAGACAGGATAAACATCTTTAGTTGGAGGAGGCCTAACTTTTTCATCATGCGGTCCGAGGCAATTCTCAGCAATACAGTTATTCCAAGTCGGAGTGAATGCAAATAAGATTTGATATTTCCTTCAGATAGTCTCATGATTAAACCATTTCTTTGCCCAGTGACGGCGAATCCTTTGTAACCTGTTATTTCTCTCAGTTGTGCTTTCAACTCCAGGTGGAGTTTTATAGCTTTCGGGATCAGACATCTCGGGAGTTGTGTTCTTATCTCAGCCACGACCGCGCTTCTTGGGATTTCCATCTGAGAATAGAGTCATAGCATCAGTGACCAGTTCATCCTTGGACTGACTGTGAGCTGAGGGAATATCATCATCTTCTTCTTCGGATTTTGACTCGAATTTCTTCTTCGATATCTTGGGTGGCTTTGATGTTCAGACATGGGAGGCAACTGAGGCATTTCTCCTTTAGAACTAGACTGCTCTTCCAAACTTTGTGCCATGACAAACTTGTGAAATACAATAGATGTGAGAGAAAAACAGGATAGGGTCATAAACATGCACAATGTGTTCTTTTAACTAAAAACAGAAAAAAAAATCGGAAGCAACGAAGGAATCCATGGTATACTTTTGGGAAGATATCATCGACTGAATTGCAAAATGCCTGTCGCACCCCGGCTCAGAGAAACCGGAACACCCCGTATTCCAGCCTAGAGATCAAGTCTTCTGGAATACGACACTGCTTGGCATAGAGCAAATAAGCTCTTTATTACAAATGATACGGACACAAAGGTTCCGAAATCACAATGAATTACATCGGTACGGCGACACTACGGCTGCTCTGGTTGCGCTATGGTAGCAACAGAACAACTCGAAGCAGCGGAATAACTTCTAGCATCGGAACAACGACAACGGCAATGGACTCCACTCCACAGGTACGCTGACTGGGACGCATGTCCTAGCTCACAAACTCGACATCCTCGACAAGCAAGCAAACATGGCATGACCTGCAAACGGGCATGACACGCCAGGTGAGTAGTTTGAATGTACTCGCAAGCTCACAGCACCCAAAAGCAATCAAGGCAAACAACAGCATGGCATTTATAGGTTAAAGATCAATGATGAACATGATATCACTAGAACAACACAAGCATGGCATGAACATATGATCATGATGATACTAGCATGCAACATGTTTAAACTATCATGATTCAACTTACTCTGCTCGGGGGTTATCTCGTAACCACCACATGTATTAACTTACCAACTTGGGCATCACACGATCACCTCAGGACCAACCAAGCTTGGTATTAACAATACCGTAGTGATCACCTAACCACAAGGAGCTTGATCTTTACCAGAGATCATCACATGACACTATAAACACCAACCAACTTCGGTATCCATGATCACTGTGATCCTCTCACGATCACATAAAGATAAACCACCTTCTTTCCTCATCGAACCAGGGCTGTTTATTAATCCGATTATATTTACTGTTGACCCATAGTGTGACCTACTACGAACTGGGCCCACATCCGCAGGTGCAGCTATCGATAGATTATACACTCTGCAGAGGTTAGTACATTGTACCCACACTGCGGAACCCAAGGCCTCGTGCTCCCATCCGGGTGGACCAACGGTGTTCCGACAAAACTGATCTATTGCATGACAATCTCCCAGCCACTCTGACAAACTCCCCTTTTGGGCTAAGTCATGGGTTGCCCCGATGTCACTGCGTGACATCCGCCACCTTCGTGACCGGCCACCGTCGTGGCAAAACAAAAACGGTCCCAAAGAGGGACATTGAATATCCATACAACTTGGGCACACAAGGCTTATGGCCGCCTACCTGATCAGGGCAGCACACGCACATAACCCTCCCTAGTTGGAGACACTGGCGAGAGGCATGACAATAGACCCAGTTAGAACCCCCCCATAAGGCAAGTGTGGCTTCACTGGTCAGCTCAATTCGATGGCACTATGACTCAGCCAACAGATGGCATCAACAATGATAAAGCACTTAGTCTACTAGATGCAGATGAACATGGCATAGCGATGATCATGCATATTACATGTACTTTTCTTAACAGACGATAATCAGGCGTCAAAGAACATCAGTATCACCAGATGTAATAAAAGCAAGAATGACATATGAGAACAATAATACTAGCAAGAAGTCACATAACTAATAGGGTGCATAAGAATATAACATAATGGTAAGCATGGATCCACAAGCATAACCGAAACAGGAATAATAATAGTAAATGAGCAAACAATTATTAAATATTAAAGTGTAAAACCATGGCTACTCTAAGACCATCATGCAAGTGGTTGTCGTGGCTTGCCTGGGGATGAAGGATTATCCGGGAAGAAGTGCGATGAACTCGCGGAAAGATTCGCCAGAAAAGTTTCTCTCCCGGAGGGGGCTGATTAGGGGAAAGGAAAAAATGGTCATTTTCAGTATGTTCCAACATAGTGTGTTCCAACATAGTGAAAATGGTACCATCAGAACGGCCTCGACGAGATGAAGACGTGGGCTTTGGAACCACCTGATTCGGAGTTACAATCGTGGAGATATCGTCAGTTGAATGTCAGGGACTAATCTGTAAAATAAATGTTCACAAACAAGCCCCTGGTTGTTTAAACAGGAAGTGTCTTATGAGAAAATACGCTTTCCTACAGACAAAGCATACTTCAGTTATAAACCACGAGGAAATACGCTTTCATCAACAGGAAATGTAAACACACAAACTACGCTTTCACTTATCCACGTCATCAGGCCGGGTCAACGCGTGTGCGGCTGACATGCGGGGTCCGCTGGGCGGTGGGGCACGCTTGGCCTTTGTCTTCTTCTTCAAGCTCTCTCCCCCATGCGGCCAAGGGAGCAGCGACGCTCGACCGGCGACTGCCGGCAACTCCGGCCACTAAACGAGGCAGCCGGCATACCGGCGTGCTCAGGGAGGAGCCCCGCATCAGATGGAGTAGACGGTAGAACTCGGGGAGCCCTGGAGCGCGTGGAGCTGCAGTCGTGGCGGACGGGCTTTGGTCGATCTTGGGCGCGCGTCCACAGGCCACCGGAGGAGTTGGAGAAGGGCAGGGGAGGGTCACCGGGCCTAGGGGGTTTCACTGGTGGTGGAGGCAGCGGGAGGCGAGCTTGGCATTGCTCGAATTTGAGCAGGCCGAGGCGGCGGCCATGGCCACCATTGGAGGTGAGGAGGGACTCCCGCAATGGATTGAGGGATCGGGGTGCCTTCTAGGAGGGTGGAGAAGCGGTTGGTGTGGTAGGTTGGCCTCGGGGTGGGCTTATATAGCCAGGTCATGGAGCTATTGACCGGATGCCGCCGCGAGAATCGGACCGGAGCTCTAGCGAGGATAGGGTTCACGGGTGGACGTGGAGGTGACGGGAGACGGTAGATGATCACTAGAGGAGCAGTGATGCAGCGGGGCAGATGCGGTGCGGGAGAAGTCCTATCGGGCACGGTGTCGAGGGCAGGGTAAGCGTGGCGTGCCGAGGAGGAATAGGGAGGGGAGAGGGGTCTAGGGCGTCAGCATGGATGGCATGGAGCACTGAGACATAGGGGGCGCGTGAGAACGATGTGCAGGGGAGGGTCTGTCGCAAAACGATGTTTGGAGCATGGCCAAACGACGCAGAGCGCGCGTTTGGCATGCCTCTCGACATTCTGGGAACTAGGACTTGCGTGCCTGTGGCCCACGGCGTGGCTCCCTCGACGGCCTTGTACGGCCCATATGCAAAACCACCAAGACAAGATCCTCGCGAGGGCCCTGGCCTTGTGAGGCGGATGACACCAAGACCTCTAGAGGGAGCGGTCTCCCCAGGCGGCCTCCCGAGGAGCCGAGATTTCTATGCAGGTACCTGGCCTCCCGAGGCTGCGACGACGTGAACCATGATGACCATGGTTAGGCGGGCGCCATCAGGCGCAGAGGAGACAGTTTTCCTTTCGGTGCTAACGGAGCAAGGACGAGCGCGGGTTCCCGAGGAATCCCCCAAAGGTTTCCATTCCGGTGCTACAAGACCACGACCACGGGCTCAGCAGGGCAGATGTCATCACCGAGCCAACTTCTGCGTCACGACCAGAAGCTTTGCAGGCAGAGACCACCTTTCAACAGGATTAGATGTACTACTTGTGCCCTTTCAAATTGGCCGTTGTGGGATCCCTTCTCGCCTAAGTTTCAAGGGAAGAGGACCAAGGCCACTATAAATATAGGTTAGCCACCACCATAGGGGGGGTCCGATCCTTTCTACCCTCACTACCGTAGCCCTCGCGAGGCTGTTCATCCACTGTACTTGTTCATCCTCAGCCCTCATGAGGCCAATCCACCCCAAAGCAGGAGAAGGGTTTTACACTGCAAGGTGGCCCGAACCTGGGTAAACTACCGTGTTCACCTTTCGCCCCGCTCACGCGAATCCAGCGAGGCAAGGCTGTAGAGCGACGGGCTTGACAGTCGAGAGGTTGAGATCTTCGCACACGCCCCAGAGTTCGAACCTTCTTGGGCCTGCGGATCCCTGAATCCAACATTTGGCGCGCCAGGTAGGGGTGTGTCGAAATCTTCCGTCCAGTTCCACTTCGTCCCGCTCCGTCACCCCCATGGACCACGCCCGCCGGGTCTGTGCCGAGCACTAGGCCGCTCGCGTCGCTACAACGCTACCCGTGGGCCGCGCGCCCCACGCCGCTCCTCTTCCCCTGCGGCCAACGCCGCCACTAACCCGCTGTCCACAAGCAGCAGGACACATCGCTACCACCTTCCGTGCGGCGTGGCGGCTGCACCACCACTCCGTCACCCAATCTAGCCATGTCATCGTCCTCCCATGCTCGCCGCGGCCTGGCAAACGCGTAGGCTGCGTTGCTTATTGCATGTGAGCTGCTGCGCTACCTTCCCACCAATGACCGCTACGTCGACTGGCTTGGCCGCATTGCCGAGCTCGTCAGCGCCACGGGCGAAGCCCCTGCGCCATCCCGCTCGCTCCGCCCCTCGCCATCCCAGGCGGGCAACATGGCCCACGGCGCTCCTCCTCCTCCTCCTCCTCTGCGTGGCGCCAACCCTGAACCCCGGGGTGATGTGCAACCACACGACCCGCCGCGCGGGGCACCAGCATGCGATTGTGGCATCCCGGCTCAGAGCAACCGGTTTACCTTGCATTGCCAGCCAACAGATCAAGTCTTCTAGCAACACACAACATCTTGGTACAGAAAACAACCGCTTTATTGATGCTAGCGGAAACATAGGTTCGATATTACATCAAGTAGTGAGGCCAAGCAGCAGAAACTACAGCTAAACAATATGTACATTATTTAATGAACATTAAGGGGCCTCGATCATGATAACTACTCGGCAGCGGAATGACGACGAAGCAGAACTCCATAGCACAGGGACACTGATGTGGACATGATCTAGACATGGGAAGTACTCCGATCCGGTAAGACTTTCCTGAAATCTGGCATGACACGCCAGGTCAGTACATTGAATGTACTTGCAAGCTCACAACAAGCATAAGCATAATGGCAAACAATATCATGACAATTAGTCAAGTTAAATGCAATGCACTAACATGCTACTGATGCAGTGAAATCAAACTTGTGCACTGAGTCCCGGGGACTCGCTTACCAAACGAGTTACCTCGTAACCAAAACGGTGATCATGCCCGGATCACAAAAGAAACCAACACTTTGGTTTCCACAACGATCATCTTCATGATCTCTCAAATCTCATCACTTAACCAGTGCCAAGGAAATAAATTTTGTGTGCAAGATTACTTAATCATGTTGATCCATGTTGTGACTTACTCACAAGCTATGTCCGTAATCAAGGACGTGGCTATCGATAGATTTAATAAACACTCTTCAGAGGTCAGCACACTATACCCACATCACGGAACCCATGACCTCGCACTCCCATTCGGGTGGACCAACGACATTCCGACAGAACACTCCCATTGCCATGACTCTCCCGACCACTCCGACTAAATCCCCTCTGGGCTAAATCATGGGTGGCCCCATGTCTACCAAAGACATTAACGACCACCATCGTGGCAAAACAAATTAACTGTCACAAATGGGGACATGGTACCATAACAACAACGGGCACACAAGGTTATGTCTGCTTACCTAGCCACGGTACTGCACGACCATAACCTTCCCTCGTTAGAGGTAC
Organism: Aegilops tauschii subsp. strangulata; assembly: GCF_002575655.3. NCBI lineage: Eukaryota > Viridiplantae > Streptophyta > Magnoliopsida > Poales > Poaceae > Aegilops > Aegilops tauschii. The sequence continues at coordinate 331,236,424 of NC_053041.3, forward strand.
CAACCAGAGGCATGACAACAGACCGAATAAAGGCCTTCCCATGAAGGCAAATGTGGTTGCACTGGGAAAAACTCGATTCAGTGGCACCATGACTCGATCAACATTATGTTCAAGTTGAATTAACATCAGGTTTAACTTGAAATGAAAATAACCCGAGTCACAATATGCCATGAACATGCAACCATCTGACATGCATCACATATCACTTAAAGTAAACAGATCAACATCATCAAAGTTTTCTACTTGCACTAGTCTTCAGTTAACTTAACTGATTCCACTTCACTGGTTTTAACACTCATCATTTTTAGTTATGCCATTAACATATTAAAATCAATTCCTCAGATGTGAAAATAACACCGATCATAACCATATCATAACCACACAATCAAAACTACTTGTACTGCCTCAAACTAGTCCATGCATTCAAACACTACTGGAAACTAAGCATTTCAAACATGACAAAGTAACTAGCATAAGCAATATTCATCTAAAGAATTCAATGCATGAAATAACTCATATTCAAGTTGGAAAAATCATAAATATTGAAATGACACTATGCAAATGTTGGTGTGGCTTGCCTTAGTTCAGAGGAGGTTCACACTCCTCCTGGTTCTCCTCAAGACAAGCTTCTCCCTCTGAAAATAATTAAAACAACAAAAACAAAACATCAAGAACACTTCTAAAATTCACCAGAAATTCTAGGCAGCAGAGAAAATCTCAACTTTTGTGTGCTGCTAGAATAATTCAACACAAACACAATGCAAAAAGAATCAATTCATTTGGACTTATGGTTTAAAAGTTATGGCTGGTCAAAGTTCCTGGTCAAAATTTGAATTAAATTCAAATAAAAAGAAAACCAGGGGTGACGTCGAAAGCGTATTTCCGTGGGGCGCCACCACTCATACCGCTTCGCCCGCGAATGAGAGGCTGACAGCAGGCCCCCGCGGTCAGGTTTAGAGGGGAAGAGGGGAAAACAGAGGAGGGGCGGTGGTTCTCCGGCGATTCTCCGGCAAGGAGAGGCCGGCTGCCGCTGTGGAGGTAGGGGGTGGACGCGCTAGACTACGGCGAGCCTGTACGTACGCGGAACGTGGCTAGAGGTGGACGGAGTAGGTCGCGGTGGTCGTCTCCAGAGGTGTTGGCGGAGGGAGCTCGTCGGATATGGCGATTCTGGCGAGTCAAGGCAGTTCGAGGGGCTCCAATTGCACCAGCGCGGCCAGTGGATCACCAGGAGCACCCCAGAGAAGTTGGTCAAGCTCGAGCGGCTCTCGATAGGTGGGGGCAGCAGTGGGGATCGCCGGCGAACTCCGGCCGGGAACAGCGGCTAAAGGCCTGCCCGGCCGGCTTGCGGCTATCTACGGCGTCGTGGTGGATGTGTCAGTGTGCGGTGATGCTCAGAGAGGCAGGGGAGAGGCCGTATTTATAGGTGGGAGGATAGGGGCTCGGGCTCTGCCGGAGTTCTCTGGAAGCGGCGCCCGGCGATGAGAGGGGTCAGTGAGAGGGGAGAATAAGATGCAGCTCACGCGGCCACTATGGGAAGACGGAGATTGGCACATGAGCGCGGGTGGCGACGAGCACAATGGCATGGGCGCACTGTGTGCTTGGCCACGTCGTGCCCATGCCCGCTGCGGCGAGCTCCGGCGTCGGCGAGTACCGGGGGGAGTTAAGGGCATCGGGACGATGATTGTGGCGATGTTTGGCAAGGCGCGGCGAGCTGGGAAGCGAGCACGAGCTCAACTGTGGCTCGAGCGCGACGCAGAGTGCGTTGGACGCATGCCAGCATGCTTGGACGAACGCAGTCATCGTGTGAACTCTGGCATCACGTCGCGCAATGCATTGAATTCATGTCCGACGTGTAGTCCTTGATGGTTTGGGTTGCACCAATGATTTGAATTGATCACAAGTGGACTGTGTGCGTGGGTTTCTTCCTGGCAAGTTTCTGGATAGAAACTTGTGGGGTTAACTAAGAAAAATCTAGAAGGAGTTTAGGGCTGATCTTTGGTGGTTAGTGGTTTCTTAGGAGGGTAATGAGGCCCTAAAAATCTCAGCTTCATTTGATCAAAGAAAAATGCACTTCCTATAGAAACTGCATTTTCTATGCAGAACAAAAATGATTTTCTGCAGCAAAAATATTCCAAGTGACCATGCAATATTTTTCCTCAGGAAGGTGTGCCAAGGTTCAAATAATATTTGAGAATTTTTGTCAGATTTTTGTGGGCAAGAAAAATGAGGGTTGCTTTGGAGCATATGTTGCTGAAGTGGTTTTCAGAGAGAACCTATGGCCATTATGGGATATATCAGAGAAGAAATGATGGTTTTGGGAGGGAGTTGAGTTACTTGGGTGAAAACCAAGGACATGCCCAAGTGGTTAAGTCGAACTGAGTTGATTCAAAAACTCCAAATTCAAAACAAATGGCAAAGAAATCCAGAAAAAGAAAAAGACCAAAACCAGGCTGTCACAAACCTCCCCCACTTAGGATGAATATCGTCCTCGAGATTCGGCTGCTCGGGAAAACAATTCTGAATAGGCTGCCCTTAAAAAGTCCTCTCTTTCCCAGGTTGCTTCTTCCTCAGTGTGATGCTCCCACTGAACCTTATAAAATTTTATCGCTTTACTGCGAGTGACCCTTTCGATCTCATCCAATATTCGGAACGGTTTCTCCTCATAGGTTAAATCCTTAGCGAGCTCTATCTCTAGCTTATTAGTCCTTTTCTCCGGTGGCGAGATACACCTTCTTAGTTGAGAGACATGGAACACATTGTGCACCTCTGACAATTCTGGTGGCAATTCCAACTGATAAGAAACAATACCAACTATGTACATAACGGGGAACGGACCAATATATCTGGGAACCAATTTTCCTCGGGTCTGAAATCTCTTGACTCCTTTCATTGGTGGGAACCAATTGCAGTCTATCTCGAATTTCCTTGACTTGCTTTTCAGCCTCCATCATCACGTCAGTCCCGAAAATGCGGCTATCTCCGGTTTGAGACCAGTTTAGCGGAGTGCGGCACTTACAACCATACAAAGCTTCGACGATGACATCTTCAGGCTAGTCTAGAAACTGTTGTTTTAAGAGAACTCAACATAAGGCAGACAATCTTTCCACTTGGGTCCTTCGACCAAAGCACGTGCTCGGAGCATATCTTCAATTATTTGATTTAGCGCTCAGTCTGTCCGCCTGTCTGAGGATGATAGGGTGCTGTACTTTAGTGCGGTCCCCAAAGCTTGATGGAGACGTGACCAGAATGCAGAGGTAAAGAGTGAACCTCTATCGGAAGTGATAGTTCTTGGCACTCCATGCAAACTGACTATTTTGGACACATATAGTTGTGCAAGTTGATCAGCTCGGTAGGTTGTTCGGATGGGAATAAAGTGAGCTACCTTTGTCAGCGTGTCCACCACAACCCATACTGCATCATTGCCTCGGTGAGTCCTCGGTAGGCCGGTGACAAAATCCATGCAGACATCGTCCCACTTCCATTGCGGAACGGGTAGAGGTTGAAGAAGTCCGGTGGGTTTCTGATGTTCCGCCTTCACTTTGTTGCATATATCGCAACAAGCGACAAAATAGGTGATGTCTTTCTTCATTCCTTCCCACCAAAATACTAGACGGAGATCTTCATACATCTTGGTGCCTCTAGGATGGATCGAGTACGAAGATTTGTGCGCCTCGGTCAAGATCTTCTTTCTCAGGTCTGCTTGCTCAGGTATGCAAATCCGTCCGCGAAACCTTAGGGTACCTTGCTTATGCTTAGAGAAATCCTGGGTCTTGCCTTCTTGCATACGCTCAACATGGTGTTGTAGGGCTGAGTCATCTTGTTGGGACATGCGGATCTCTTCTTCGAGGGTAGGAGTAACTTCCAATATATTGCAGAGGCCGGCATCAACAATAACCAAGTTAAGCTGAGCGATCTCTTCTTGGAGTTCGGGAGGCAAGGATGCCATCATGGCATTCAGAATGGTAGGCTTGCGACTGCGGGCATTGGCAACCACGTTGGCCTTACCCGGATGGTAATTTATTCCAAGATCCTAATCCTTGACCAATTCGAGCCATCTTCGTTGTCGGAGGTTCAGATCTGGTTGGGTGAATATATACTTGAGACTCTTGTGGTCAGTAAATATCTGACATCTTTTGCCAATGAGGTAGTGTCTCTATATTTTTTAATGTGTGCACAACTGCGGCAAATTCCAAATCATGTGATGGATAGTTCCCTTCATGAGGTCATAACTGTGGAGATGCGTATGCTACAATCTTGCCATCTTGCATGAGTACACACCCAATACCTCTTGTGGATGCGTCGCAATATACATCAAAACTGCAGTAGATGTCTGGAAGGGTCAACACAGGTGTTGTCATCAATTTGGTCTTTAACTCATTGAAACTTCTCTCACATTCCTCAGTCCATACAAATTTCTTATCCTTCTTGAGGAGTTCTATCATTGACTTGGCAATCTTAGGGAAACCTTTGATGAATCGGCGGTAGTATCCGGCTAATCCAAGAAAAACTTCGGATCTCAGTTACAATCGTGGGTGCTGTCCAATCAAGCACGTCCTTCACTTTGCTTGGGTCCATAGCTACGCCTTCTGCTAAAAGAACATGCCCCAAAAATCCAACTTGCTTGAGCCAAAACTCACATTTGCTAAATTTCGCGTATAGTTGATGGTTACGGAGTCTTTGCAAGACTGCTCTGAGATGCCCCTTGTGCTCTTCTTCCCCTTTCGAGTATATGAGGATGTCATCAATGAAAACCACCACAAACTTATCCAAGAAATCCATGAATACTTTATTCATTATATGCATGAAGAAAGCGGGGCGTTGGTGAGGCCGAATAACATGACGGTATATTCATAAAGGCCGTATCGAGTAGTGAACGCGGTCTTAGGAATATCTTCCTTCTTGATTTTCAGCTGGTGATATCCGGTCCTCAAATCAATCTTGGAGAATACTTTTGCCCCGCTGAGTTGATTGAATAAATCATCAATTCTTTGAAGCGGATATTTGTTCTTGATAGTGACATCATTCTACTGACGGTAATCCACACACATTCGAAGACTGCCATCTTTCTTGTCCAAATATTGCTGGTGATCCCCATGGTGAAGAGCTTGGACGAATGTATCCTTTCTGAAGCATCTAATCCAGCTGTTTCTTTAATTCCACTAGTTTTGAGGACGGCATCCGGTAATACTTCTTATATAACGGTGCGGTCCCGGGCACAAGGTTAATAGAAAACTCAAGCTCTCGGTCTGGCGGCATTCCTGGTAATTCCTCAGGAAATACATCTGGAAACACACTGACCACAGGTATTAGATCCACTTCTTTAGCTACAGCTATGTAGACCATTTCTTTCTTGGGTATGCTTCAGCGAGCATAAAACTTTGTTTCCGACCTTCCTGACTTGTCAAGGTGACTTCTCTGGTCGCACAGTTGATGCACACTTGATGTTGGGTCAACCAGTTCATTCCCAAAATAATATCCAACTTGGCAGACTCGATGACTATCAAAGAAGCTGGGAAGATGACTCCCTTGATACCAATCTCCAAATTTTGGCAGACCAGATGCTTCTGAGCACAAATCCCGGGGATTGTACCATCATGCTCTTTCCCAAAATCAAACAAGGAAATTTGTTTTGGGCAACAAAACTCCGCGAAATAAAATAGTGGGAAGCCCCAGAGTCAAATAAAATTAAGTATGCTATTAACAGGAAACATACCAATGACAACTTCTGGGTCCTCCTGGGCTTTGTCTGCGGAGAGGTGGTGGACTTGCCCTTGGATGGTGTTCTAGACAGGATATGGCCCCATGTGGTTGACTTTTGGCCTGAATGGAGCAGTTAACTTTCTGCTCTTGGGGCACTGTCTGGCATAATGTCCGGTTTGTCCACGATTGAAACACGAATTATTGCGCTGACACTCTTCGCGTACCAGACTGGTCACAACATTCTTGACTTGGGTAGTGGTCTTGTTAACATTCTTGACTTGGGTAGTGGTCTTGTTAACATTCTTGACTTGGGTAGTGGTCTTGTTAACATTCTGCTCCCAATTGGGTTTGCACTAAACCTGAGTCTGCTGCCAGGTACGAGCCTTCTGCATCGGCTGTCCATCCTTCTTAGGCTCAAACTTCCGCTTATGATCATTATTAGCGGGCTTATTGTTGTGCACGAGCTTGTGTTCCCTTTCTGTGATGAGGGCCTTGTTTAGCAGAGTTTGGAAATCCGAGAAATCAAACATACTAAGAGTGCATGTGAGGAGCTAGTTCTATCCTCCAAGAAATATGTCGATCATTCTTTCTTCTGTGGCCACATCATAGAGAGAATAACGGGCCAAATGGTTGAATTTATGCAAATATTCGCTTACTGACAGGCTTCCTTGGGTGAGAGCGAGGAATTCACGCTGCTTGACCTTCATAATTCTGGCGGGAATATGGTATTTGCGGAAATGGTCCTCGAATTTAGTCCAAGTGATTTCTTCGTCCACAAGCCATATAGCTTTAGCATTATCCCACCATATAGCGGCAGCTCCCTCAAGATAGTGTGTAGCAAACGGAACCTTGCCAGCTTCTTTAGTGCGAACAATCTCAAGCTTTTTCTCAATAGTCCGCAACCAATCATCGGCTTCTAAAGGATCGATAACTTGACTGAAACTAGGAGGTTTGGTCCTGTGAAAATCTGACAGCTTGGAGTGATGTCAATTCTAATTTCCATTCTGCCCAACCATAACTTGCACACTTTTCAACAGCTCAATCAGATTGTTGTTCCTTCTTTCTTCGAACATGCGCATAATTTGTTCAGTGGAGGGTGTATGTGGCGGTGGAGGTAGTGGTGGATAATACGGCTCGGGGGATTGTCCTGCCTGTCTCGCTAAGCGACGAACAGGGACATCCTCACAAGTGTGACTGCTGCTGCCTCCCCGCGTCATCCTATTGTTTGTCTTTCCCAATATAAAGCAACCGAGATGAGCAACATCCAAAAATGGGAAGAAAAGCCAGTGACAAACCCGAAACAAAGTAGCAAAAACCAAGGCGAATAAAAAAAGTTCCAACATAATTATACATAGACTCATACATGAAAGGTAAACATCATGACGGGTTCGACTACTCTCATACATGAAACGAAACATCATGACACGTACAACTACATCCGTACATCAACCTGACAACTGCGGATACTGTGACGCTCTAGTGCTCTGCCGGTCCTGATGGGTCCTCTCCTGAGCCGGACTCAGATCTCGAACTGACGACATTAACGGAGAACTCCGGGTTAAAGGTAACACGTTACGCTGCCTCAAGGGCTGTCCCTCAGGGGCAGGGGTGGGATGAGGCTGGAGCATAGGGGCTGCAGGGGTAGCGAGAAGGGAAGCCCACTCGGCAGGGGCACTGTGGGGATTCACAGTCGAGGTGCCCGAGCTACTCGGACGAGTATCCGGGGGAACGGGCGAGCTAGAACCGGGTGCAATATAAGGAGTAAATTCCATGGAAGGGGGAGTGGGATAGGACCTAGCGGCTACTAAAGCGGTGCAAGCACGAGTCAGCTCTCGAGCTAGCTCATGAATCAGAAGATAACTAGCAGTGATGTAGCGAGAAAGGTGGCTAGTAGCAGTGTTGGACGCCGGATAAATGATAGGAAAGCGGGCACGACCATCGTCGTGCAGGGATGGATAGTAGTAAAAACCTGGGTGGGTCTGCATCTGGATCTCGTTATAGCGTAGCTCAATGAGGATCTCAAACGCAGCAAACTAGACGGCCTGAGCGGCCGTGGAAGCAAAACCACTCTTAGAGGTACAAGTGTAAGAGCCTGATGCTGAACTGCTGCGCAAGGTAACCACTGCGTAATACTCGTATACTGCATCTGCTAGATGCTCCCGGTACACCCGATACACTGGGTCGTCACCGTGAGGGTAGTCGACGCCATACATTCTGAAGAAGGGGCGCTGAAGTGTATGGTAGCAGCTCCAACTGGCACGCATATGGCACTGGAGCCATCCACACTCACAACCATTAGTCGGTTAGAAATAATAATAAACCAAGTGCATGCAATGCAGCAATCAGATGCAAACACTACCGGCACTCGATTTTAAGCTAGTTAACGTTCAACTAACGCCGCGGCGGTCTAGCGTGTCCTACAATCAGCGCGGCTCTGATACCAAGCGTTGTGGCACCCAGTCTCAGAGCAACCGGTTTACCTTGCATTACCAGCCCAGAGATCAAGTCTTCTGGCAACACACAACATCTTGGTACAGGAAACAACCGCTTTATCGATGCTAGCGGAAACATAGGTTCAATATTACATCAAGTAGCGAGGCCAAGCGGCACACACGGTGCGGCTGACCAATATGTACATTATTTAATGAACATGAAGGGGCCTCGATCACGATAACTACTCGGCAGTGGAATGACGACGAAGCGGAACTCCATAGCACAGGGACACCGATGTGGACACGATCTAGACACGGGAAGCACTTCGATCCGGTAAGACTTTCCTGAAATATGGCATGACACGCCAGGTCAGTACATTGAATGTACTTTCAAGCTCACAACAAGCATAAGCATAATGGCAAACAATATCATGACAATTAATCAAGTTAAATGCAATGCACTAACATGCTACTGATGTAGTGAAATGAAACTTGTGCACTGAGTCGCTCGGACTCTCTTACCAAACGGGTTTCCTCGTAACCAAAATGGTCATCATGCCCGGATCACAAACGAAACCAACACATTGGTTTCCACAACGATCACCTTCATGATCTCACAAATCTCATCACTTAACCAGTGCCAAGCATATAAATTTAGTGTGCAAGATTACTTAATCATGTTGATCCATCGTGTGAGTTACTCACGAGCTATGTCCGTAACTGAGGACGCGCCTATTGATAGATTTAATAAACACTCTGCAGAGGTTAGCACACTGTACTCACATCACCGAACCCATGGCCTCGCACTCGCATTCGGGTGGACCAACGACATTCTGACAGAACCCTCCCGTTGCCATGACGCTCTCCCGGCCACTCCGACTAACTCCCCTCTTGGCTAAGTCATGGGTGGTCCCATGTCTACCAAAGACATCAACGGCCACTGTCGTGGAAAAACAAATCAACGGCCCCAAATGGGGACAAGGTAATGTCTACTTACCAGGCCAGGGTACCGCACGACCATAACCTTCCCTCGTTGGAGGTACCGACCAGAGGCATGACAATGGACCGAATAAAGGCCTTCCCATAAAGGAAAATGTGGTTGCAGTGGGAAAAACTCGATTTTGTGGCACCATGACTCGATCAACATTATGTTCAAGTTGAATTAACATCAGGTTTAACTTGAAATGAAAATAACTCGAGTCACAATATGCCATGAACATGCAACTATCCGACATGCATCACATATCACTTAAAGTAAACAAATCAACATCATCAAAGTTTTCTACTTGCACTAGTCTTCACTTAATTTAACTGATTTCACTTCACTAGTTTTAACACTCATCATTTTTGGTTATGGCATTAACATATTAAAATCAGTTCCTAAGATGTGAAAATAATACCGATCATAACCATATCCACACAATCAAAACTACTTCTACTACCTCAAACTAGTCCATGCATTCAAACACTACTGTAAACTAAGCATTTCAAACATGACAAAGTAACTAGCATAAGCAATATTCATTTAAATAATTCAATGCATGAAATAACTCATATTCAAGTTGGAAAAATCATAAATATTGAAATGACACCATGCAAATGTTAGTATGGCTTGCCTTACTTCAGAGGAGGTTCACACTCCTCCTGGTTCTCCTCAAGACAAGCTTCTCCCTCTAAAAATAATTAAAACAACAAAAACAAAACATCAAGAAAACTTCTGAAATTCACCAGAAATTCTAGGCAGCAAAGAAAAATCTCAACTTTTGTGTACTGCTAGAATATTTCAACACAAACACAATGCAAAATGAATCAATTCATTTGGACTTATGGTTTAAAAGTTATGGCTGGTCAAAGTTCCTGGTCAAAATTAGAATTAAATTCAAATAAAAAGAAAACCAGGTGGGGTGACATCGAAAACGTATTTCCGCGGGGCGCCACCACTCATACCGCTTCGGCCCCGGCTGAGAGGCTGACAGCGGGCCCCCGCGGTCAGGTTTAGAGGGGGAGAGGGTAAAACAGAGGAGGGGCGGTGGCTCTCCGGGGATTCTCTGGCGAGGAGAGGCCGGCTGCCGCCGTGGAGGTGGGGGATGGACGCGCAAGACTAGGAATGGGGATGTTCAAACCCTAGCACCAAATATTTTGCTTACACTTGAAATGGGGATGTTCAAACCCTAGCACCAAATATTTTGCTTACACTTGAAATGGGGATGTTCAAACCCTAGCACCAAATGAAATGCAACTAGGATCAAAATAAAAATATTTTCAATGAACCCAAAATGCCCTTCAGAAAAGTTCATGATTTTTGAATTGGTCTAGAACCTCTGCCAAAAATGATGCACACTTTTCCAGGTCATTTCTGGATTTTTGGATTAAATCATAAGGTATTCGAATTTGGGCATTTAAATGCTATAATTATTTTAATGCTCAAATAATTCTGGAAACAGTTGTGGGCTACTGTAAATATTTCAAAAGGTTCCCACAAATATTTCCAGGAGTTTGAAAAATGGTTTTGTATTATTACTAAATCAAAAACAGAAAAACAAATTAGAAAAGAAAAATAGAAAGTAGAGAGAGAAGGGCTTACCTAGCTTACCTGGACGGCCGAGTAGGCAGCCCACCTGGTCGGCCCAGCCCAGCGCCGCTGCCAGTCATCACCTTCCTCCGGACAGTAGGCCCCGAGCGCGTGCATGCTGCGCGCGTCCACGCGCCGGCCACCTCGTGTCTGCCTGCCTCCCTCCCCGACCCCGTGGACATCGCCATGCGACCCCCAGAGCCGTCCAGCTCTCCCTCTCTCTCCCTCGAGCTCTCCCCCTCCTCTAGCACCCTCCCCCCTTTCCCGAGACGCCCAGGAGCGCACCGACGAGCACCGCCGCATCCACCACCTCCCCCTCGCCTCTCTGACCGGTCCACAACCTCCGCAGTCGACCGCTATGCCGTCTCCGCCGATCCACACGACCGGAAGGCCCTCAAAGCGCCATCTCCGACCTCTTCTTCTTCCTCCGGCCGCCGAGATCGCCGGCAACGCCACGACGCTGTCCGTGCCTCCCCGAGCCCACTGCTCTGCTATGCGTGTCCACCGTGAGCCCCGCCATCATTTCCCCTCTTCTTTTAACTCGCCTACATGTCGTAGCCATGTTAACCCCATACCCGGAAGCTTGCTCGCCGCCGGCCATGTCTCCGTTGTGGCTAGAACCCACACACGTCGTGTCCGAGCACGCTGTCGTCCTCAGAGCGTTCCATGGAACCCAGAGCACCTACCTGCTCATCCTCCCGTGCACCGTAGCGCCCTGTCCATCTTCACTGAACTCCGGCCGCTGGCTAAGTTGCTGCCACCGTTGACCTAGGCCACCTAAGCTGCTTCTGCGTGCACCACCCGACGCGGACGAGTCTCCTCGTCGCGTAGACGCCCTCCGTTGTCCATATGGTCATCGGGGAGCGAAACCCGAGCATCGCCGCCGTCTCTGGACGTCGGCGGTGGCTTAAAGCTGGCCGGTTTGACATGTTTGACCTAGGGTTAGACTCCCCTGGGCCACTTACGTATGGGGCCAGCCCTGCTAATTACCTAGTTTAGGTTTAATTAACCTAGTTAGTTAGGTTACTCACTGACGCGGGCCCCAGTTGTCAGTTTGCCCCAGGCCGCCCGTTGACCTGATGATGTCAGCATGGTGTCATGCTGACTCAGTAAACTCGTTCCTGGAATTAGTTTAATTCTAAAATAACCAGAAAATTCCAGAAATTAGGTAAAACTTAAAAAATGCTTAGTAATTCAACAGTATCTCAGAATGAAATAATTTATATATGAAAAATTATCAGAAAAATGCAATCTATCAATTTATACTACTTTCATGCATGTTTAACCAACTTATACCCACTGTATAAGTGAAAACATGATAACGGCATTTTAAATGCTGAATTTGGAGTTTGCATATGAACCCTTGGTTCATATGGACTTCATTTAAATTATTGCTAGATGCATTAGTGCAAATCATCACATTCTTGCCATGTCATGATCATGCATCATATTGTTGCATTGCATTGATTGTGTTCCCTCTTGTTTGCCGGTGTTTGTTCTCCCTCAATAGACGTTGTTCCAACGATGAGTTCGATGACACTGATGAAGAGCTATATCATCTTCAGAAGTGCCAGGTAAGCAAACCCCCATTGAGCATTCCGATACAATCCCACTCTCTCTCTCTTACTCTCTTTTACTGCATTGGGATAACAATGATTCAATTGTTACATGCTGCGGTAGTTGAACCCTTTTCCTCTGCATGACCTGTCTTTGCCACAGTAAATAGTTGAAACCCAGTAGCATGAGTAGGAGATGTTTGAGCCATGACGTGCCTACTCATTCATGCCTTGCTTGTTATGCCTGCTATGCTTAGAGTTGCGTCGGGTCTGATTCATCTGGGACGAATTGGAATGTTGTGAACATGTCCTATTGTTGGGAGCTAAGTGTGTGAACACGATTTGGTAAAGGTAGCAGTGAGAGGCCATGTAGGAGTACATGGTGGGTTGTCTCATTGAAACCGTCCTTAGGAACTGAGTTCTGTGTCTATGATCCAAGACAGTTACTACCACGCATTGGGTTCTGGTAACTCAACCCCTCTCGGCTTATTAATCGCCTCTATCTCTGTCCAGGAGTTGCAACTAGTTTCTGGTGTTTGTAGGTAGTGCTGGTAGTCTACCAAGTGGCACCCGGTACAGGTGGGCTTGGGACAGACTAGGTGCAGTGGCACGGTGTACCAAGTGGCACCCAAATGGTGGGCTTGTGTCAGGGATGTCGTGCGACATATGCCAAAGGATGGCTTATCATGGAGGGGGTTAATAATACGTCGCCGATGCCAGGAAACGGGATAAGGCGCAAACATGCCCGCCGATGAATCTTACCCAGGTTCGGGGCTCTCCTAGGAGATAACACACCTACTCCTGCTCTGCGGGGTCTCCGCATGATCACTCAAGCAACAATGGTGGCTACAAGCTTGCTCCTTGAGCTGTTTTTCTAGAGGAGGAAGAAGAACAAGGCTAGCCCTAGCTTCCTCTTTCTATACGTGGGTGTGGGTGGACTGAGGTCTGAACCCTTTGCATGGGTGCCCTCGGGGTTTATATAGGCCTACCCCCCAGGGGTACAAAGGTAATCTGGCCGGGTGTAGGAACTGGCTTTCAGTGTCTGTGGTCGCCGGCTTCTCTGCCGACCGCTCGGGCCCGCCGCCTGGTGGGTCCCGCCGGCTGTCTCGTACTTGTCCGATAGGCTGCGCCAGCCCCTGGCGGGTCCTGCCGCCGCTTAGTACTTTGGTAATGCCACTGATGATGTATGCTTTGTCGGGGGAGGCGTGGCTACGGTGCCGCCGCCTGGCGGGCATTCACTGTAGCCACTCCCCGTCTCTTCTGATTAATGGCGCAAAGACTTTGAGGGAGGGGGAGGGCCGCCTGCTAGGAGTCGGCCTCCCCCACGCTGACTGGTTGGGGCTCGCCGCCTTCTGGATTCTCGCTGACAGGTAGGGTCTGCCGTCCGCTGGCCGTACCGACAGCCCGTAGTGGGGGCATGGCCTCCCCTGTTATAGGTGATGTCATGGGCTGCGTGGCAACAGTGCCGCGCCGGGCGGGGGATGTCCGCCCAGTACGCCGCACTGTGGCCACACTCTGCCCTGGATTCGGAGGTGGCAGACTGCTCTGTAGCCACGACCCGTCTCACCGTCTTAATGTGGTGCAAACTTCAAGGGGCGGAGGGGGGCCGCCTCCTGGGAGCCGGCCTCTCTGGAGACCGCCTGGTAGGGGTCGGCCCACCTCAAGGCGGTCTTCTGGGAGCTACCGCCCTCTAGCAGCCAGCCGCTTGGACCAGCCGGCCTGAAGAAGGCGGCTATTCGTCTTCGAGGCTTGAGGGGCGCAACCAGTAGTCCCCGAAGCTGGTGGGGTGCCGCGACTGAAAAGGCGAGGAGCTTCAGCAACTTCCTACTCCGAGTGGTTCGATTGATCTTGCTTTGTCCGTCTTCTACAGCGCTGAATGCTAGGAGCCGGCAGTGGCCAAGCAGGCTGCCTGATGATTTCGAAACGTCGCGGCGGGAGCCTGGTGGCGCGCCAGCCGGGCGCCAGGCTTGCCGCCCGATGCGTGCGTGCCATGCGGAACCGGCCAACCGGTCCGGCCGGCCAGCCCACGCGCGCGACGGGACGTCGCCACAGGTTGGGGCCCGCCACTACCGGGCCTTGATGCGCGCGCGGATCCGGTGCGGCCAAGGCGGACGGTTTGGATTCCGTGGCGCAATTACTTCGCGCTGTTACCGCGCGGTAAATGCGGGGTCGTGGGGTCGTGGACACAGTTAATCGCACGATCCCCACGCCCCGTCCCCTTGGCTTCGCAGCCCAGGGCTATAAGTAGGGGGAGGAGGGGAGCGGCACTAGCACGCGCGCCCTCCTCTCCCTTCGCCATTTTCTTCCTCTTCTTCCTCTTCGCTACCGCCGTACTCTCGCGCCGTGCCGAAGTGCTGCCGCGGCCCGTCATCACCGAACCCGTCCTCTCCGCCGCGCCGTTGCCTCGTCGAACTCGAGCTTCCATGGCGCACGAGCGGGCCGATGACTGGGACGGCTCGAACGTCCTGGAAGACCACATCACCTTCCTCCGCAACACGCGGTGGCCGCCTGGCGAGGGCTATGTCCAGGCGCGTGTTCCGCCAGTGAAAGAGATCTTGCCGGCGCCGGAGGAACGCGAACGAGTAATCTTTCGGTCGCACTTCCTTCACGGCTTTCTCCGTTCCTTTCTCCAATTCTTCCGTGTCTAGCCGCACCACCTCACACCGAACACGGTGGTGTTGTTGTCGGCCTTTGTCACGCTCTGCGAAGGCTACCTCGGCGTTCTCCCCAGTCTCGAGCTGTGGGGGAATTCTTCTACACCAAGCTCGGCACCGCCGCCAAGAACGAGGTGGCTCAGTGCGGAGCCTTCATCGCGGTGCGGCGCCCGAGTGCTGGAAAGTGCTTCCCGGCCATCAGCTTGTCGTAGTCGGTCAAGCTGTGGCAAAAATCATACTTCTACGTCAAGAACGTCAACCCGGCGATCGACTTCGTCAACCTGCCGGCTTATGAAGCCGGCCCGCCGGCCGAGCCCCGCACCAACTGCACCTGCAAGCCGAGGACACTGTCGGCTGCCTCCACCGCCGCCGTCGCCTGCTCAGGGTGATGACGGAGTCGGAGGGCCTCAAAGCCTCAGACTTGTTGACCGCCTTCATGGAGCGCCGGGTTCTCCCTCTTCAAGGCCGACCTCATCTAATCAGCCGGATGAGCGGGCATCGAGACCCATGCCGGATGTCCACTAGGGAGATGCCGGCCGCGGAGGTGGCCTGCCTGGTGAACGAGATCTCGAACTGCAAACTCTCGGAGTCGGAGTGGCACTTCGGCAAGCGGCCGTATTCCCGCGCGCACCCGCCGCCTGCGGTAAGCTCTTAACTCTTTTCTCTTTTGCCTGTCGGGCTCTTTTTTGCCGCCTGACCAGTCGGACACGATGCAGCTTCTCACGACCCAGTCAGCAGCTGATGCCTTGGAACAGGGCCAGGAGTACCTACCGGACCGATATGTGAGTGATGCGGACGGCCCCGACTTGGGGGCGGCCGCCATGGAGGAAGACGATGCCACAGGAGGTGGCGACGGAGCAGGCGGCTCCGGGGGAGGAGGCGGCCTCGAGGACTGGCCAGACGACGACGGGGAGGAGCACGCACTGCGCCGCCCGCCGGTCGCCAACAGGGCGGGGGCGAGCTCCTCGGCAGTGCCGACTGCACCAGGCGGCGCATCAAAGCGTTGAGCCGGCTCGCAGCTGCAAGGCGGCCGGCCGAAGAAACCCAAGCGCTCAGCTGCAGCGACCGGCCGAAGAAACCCAAGGCGGACCGGTTCCAGAGGGCCCCGAAGCAACCGCCGACAGTGCCCGTGTACAAATCTTGTCCTTTCTTGTGTTTTCCTTTGTCTTTTTTGTAAACTCCCTATGTGTTCTTCTTGTCTTGTTTGAACAGGGCCCCACTCTCCCTTGAGCGTTCGACCTCCGCGTCCATCATCATGGGGACGGAGGGCTCCGCCAACACCCGCCGTGTGGACCTACGCGCCGAGCTCCAGGCGTCAACGGAGCGGAACGCGCGGGAGGCGCGTGAGGAGCGGGAGGAGGTGGAGCGGCAGAAGGCGGCGGCGGCCAAGGCCGCGCAGGAAGAAGTCGACGCGGTCGCCAAGACCCAGGCCGAAGCCACGGCTAAGGAGCGGGCGGACGCGGTCGCCAGGGCGCGGGCGGAGAAGGCCACGTGCGACCAGACGCCGCAGCTTGTGGTCCCCCTGCGCTCCGCGCGGCCTGCAGCAGAGATCCCGGCGCCGACTAGGGGAACCAGCGATGAGCAGCCGGTCATGGAGAGGGAAGGGGGAGACGCCGCCATCTTGAGGACGGAGGTGCTCAAGTCGGCGGCAAGCTGGTAGTGGGGGCGACCCCCGTTGTTCGCACTCCGGTTCGCCGGCGTGCGGTGAAGGCGACTTCAGCGCCGCGGCCTCAGGAGATCGGGGCCTCGAACTCGCCGGCCCTAGAGGCAGAGGCCACTAGTGCCGTCCCGCGAGAGTGGATGTCTGGGGGTGGGACGAGCGTCCTGAACAAGGATGCTCATGAAGTCCAGTCTCTGCTTCAGGCCCAAGGCACCACCCTCCAGAACTACACGCAGACATTCCTTGCGTCACGAGCCGCCGTCCGGGTATGTTCCTTGACCGCTTGTTCCTGATTCTTGTAATTTTCTTTAATTCTTCAGTCGGGGCATGCCAGCACACCCACTGGGTGTAGCCCCCGAGTTCCATGCGGGCTGCTGAGCAGGCGGCTCGGAACTTAAAGGTAAGTTCCGAGTGCTAACCCTTTCTTTTCTTCTGTTTTCTTTGTCACAGGATTACCACAACATCCGTGTGGCCGCCTTTAACTACCAAGTCTAGGAGCTGGCCAAGCGGACCACTGCTTTGGCTGACAGCCGGAGTAAGCACTCCGCTCTTTGTTCTCACAGGGGCGCACTAGCGCACCCGTGGGGTGTAGCCCCCGAGATTCGGGCCGACTGCTGAGTAGTCGGGTCGGATCTTCCGGTGACCACTTTTCTTTTTTCTTTCATTGAATCGTTCAATCCTTAGTCTCGCGGGGGCGCGCCTGTGCACCTGCGGGGTGTATCCCCCGAGATTCGGGTCGACTGCTGTGCAGTCGGGTCGGATCTTCGAGCAACTACTTCTTTCTTTGTTGATTTGCTGATCGTCTTTTCTTTCTTGTCTTCTGCAGAAGCCAACGCCACCTTACGGCAGCAACTGGGTGAGGCTCAAACTGCACTGCATGCCAAGGAGGAGGAGCGCAGCAAGATAGAGCAAGAGCGCGACTGCCTGGCCAAGCAGCTGGCTGACCAGGCGGACCAGCACCAGGTGGAGCTGCAGAATCTCAAGGACGCGGAGGAGGCCCTCCAGGCCGAGTTCGAGACTCAGTGCTCGAACTGGGTCGAGAGCGAGAAGGCCTTGTCGGACGGCTATGGCGAGATCGAAGACATGCTCGATGGTGAGTTGTCCTTCTCTTTCTTCTGCCTACCGACTTGTCCTATGAGCCGGCTTCTGGCTTCATACTTCTTTTTCCTTCTTGTGTAGAGTATTTCCCTAGTTACACCGTCACCGCCAGCCAAGCCGTCGAGGCTCACCGTGACGAGCAGAGGCTTGCTGGTGCGGAAATCGCGCCCAACGCCCCCGAACTTTCGCCGAGCAGCTGCTCACCGTCCAAGCTAGTCTCCAGCCGGTGCATCGGGCTCTCCGCCGTCTGCAGCGCGCCGGAGCCCAGGTGGTCTCCGCCCTCTGGCCGGCTGCTCCAACTCTGCGCACCCCCAATCGGACCTCCGACTGGTTAGAGGTGGCCATCGGCCGCATTGAGGCGCGGAAGGGCTCCGCAGCCAGGGTAGGTGCACGGCGGGCCCTGGAGTTCGTCAAGGGGTGGTACCCTGGGCTAAACCTAGACCAGTTGGCCACTCTCCGTGCTGAAGCTGCGGAAGAGCTGGCGTTAGTGGCGCCCGATGAGGGAGTCCTGGAGTAAGGGGTCCTCGGGCGTCCGGCCTGTTAGCCATGGGCTGGACAGATGGGTTGTGAAGATACGAAGACTGAAGACTGCACCCATGTCCGGATGGGACTCTCCTTGGCGTGGAAGGCAAGCTTGGCGATCAAATATGCTGTTTCCTTTCTTTGTAACTGACCGTGCGTAACCCTAGATCCTCCCGGTGTCTATATAAGCCAGAGGACTTAGTCCGGAGGGGAGAGAGATTCATTACCACAGTCATACATGCTAGACTTCTAGGGTTTAGCCATTACGATCTCGAGGTAGATCAACTCTTGTAGTACTCATATTCATCAAGATCAATCAAGCAGGAAGTAGGGTATTACCTCCATAGAGAGGGCCTGAACTTGGGTAAACATTGTGTCCCCTGTCTCCTGTAACCATCGACCTTAGACGCACAGTTCGGGACCCCCTACCCGAGATCCGCCGGTTTTGACACCGACATTGGTGCTTTCATTGAGATTTCCACTGTGTCGTCCCTAAAGGGTTTGATGGCCCCTTCAATCGACAACGACGATGCTGTCCAAGGCGAGACCTTCCTCCCCGGACAGATATTCGTGTTCGGCGGCTTCGCACTACGGGCCAACTCGCTTCGCCATCTAGAGCAGATCGATAGCTACGCCCCTGGCCACTAGGTCAGATTTGGGAGCTTGAACTACGTTGCGGACATCCGTCGAGATTTGATCCTCGCCGAATTCGAGACCGCGGCAACCACCCCTGGTCACCTCGATGAACATGACCTAAACCTGTCATCGGACCGCATCCAGGAGACAACTCATGTAACCGCTCTGGCCTTAGATCCGGAGCAGACTGCGCCATCTAAGGACGGGAAGCTCAACCCCGCCACGGAGGCCACAGCTTCCCCGACTTTGGAGCCGCACATAGACTTAACCTCGCACGATACCTGTGCCACCGAAACTCCAGACTCGTCTCTGGTCATAAGTTTCGAACCATGTGAGCCCGCGGGCGCCGAACTTGCTCGTTTATCGATCTTCGAATTCAGAGCCGCAGACATCTTCCAGCACTCGCCTTTGGGGGATGTGCTAAACTCATTAAAAAACCTGTCCTTGGCGGGGGACTCACAGCCGAACTATGTTCGGTTCGAACTAGAAGCTGACGATGGAGAATTTCAATTCCCACTCGCCACCCACTTCATAGCCACTGTCGAGGACTTAACCGACATGCTTGATTACGGCTTCGAATACATCGACGGTATGGACGACGATGGCGACGAGGAGCAGGGCCAAACCCGCCATTCACTGGACAATGGACGGCCACTTCTTCGTACGATGTGTAAATGGTGGATACACCCAAAGCAACCAACGACGATGACAAAGAAAACCCAGTTGAGAATAAACCTCCTGAGACACAGCACAAACGCCGGCATCCTCGGCGCCGCTCTAAGTCACGTCGTTCAAAAGACAGCAATACTGGCACCGGAGAAAATAATACTCCGGACGATGCCGAAAACAATGAAGACCCTGCGAAGGTAGCATCCGAATAGGAGGAACAAGAAAACGGGCAAGTCAGCCCCGATGAACAGGCCATGCCCAACGACTCGGAGGACGGTAGTTATCGTCCACTCTCCGAGGATGAGGAAAGCCTAGGCAACAAAGATTTCATCATGCCTGAGGAACCTCTCGAGCAGGAGCGCTTCAAGCGCCAGCTAATAGCAACCGCAAGGAGCCGGATAAAGAAGCAGCAGCAGCTTCAAGCTGACCAAGATCTGCTCATCGACAGGTGGACTGATGTCCTGGCAGCCGAGGAATATGGCCTCAGACGCCCCGCCAAGAGTTACCCGAAGTGCAGATTGCTACCTCACTTTGATGAGGAGGCACCGGAGCACATACCTCCCTCGCGTAATGCGGCGGATCAACCACTATGCGGTCGGGATAGTGCGGCGGACCGACCACCACGCGCTCGGGATAAAATGGCAATTCGGGCAGAACAGCAGCCCGCCCCATCGCCACACAAAAATAGAGACAAAACAGCTCGGGGTCATACATACGACCTTCGGCAGGACCTGGACAGTAGAGCAGGATATACCAGATCGATCTACGGATCGCGAGGACGTCCCTCGACACGCGATGATGGCTACCTATTCGGGCGTGACAAACCTAGCCATGCCCGGGCCGATAACCGCAAACGGACCCCATCGGAGCTACGTGGCGATGCGTCCAGATATAGAGGCGCCACACACCCTTTTTGCTTCATTGATGAAGTAATGGATCACGAATTCCCTGAAGGGTTCAAACCCATGAACATTGAATCATATGATGGGACAACTGATCCCGCGGTATGGATTGAGGACTTTATCCTCCACATCCACATGGCCCGCGTAGATGATCTCCACGCTATCAAATACCTCCCACTAAAGCTTAAAGGGCCAGCTCGGCACTAGTTAAACAACCTGCCTTAGAATTCTATTGGCAGCTGGGAGGACTTGGAAGAGGCCTTCCTCGATAACTTTGAAGGAACATATGTCCGGCCACCAGACGCCGATGACTTAAGCCACAAAGTTCAACAGCCTGGGGAGTCAGCCAGGAAATTCTGGACTAGGTTCCTAGCCAAAAAGAACTAGATCGTCGACTGTCCGGATGCTGAAGCCCTAGCATCCTTTAAACATAGCATCCGCGAAGAATGGCTTGCCCGCCACCTCGGTCAAGAAAAGCCAAAATCTATGGCAGCCCTTACGGCACTCATGACCCGCTTTTGCGCGGTGAGGATAGTTGGTTGGCTCATAGTAAAAATACAGCCAGCAAGGCAGGCCCCTCCGAGGTCAAAAACAGCAACGGCAAGCTCCAACGTAACAGATACAAACGCCGAAGCAATGGCGATAATACCGATGACACTACAGTTAACGCCGGATTCAGCGGCTCCATGTCCGGCCAGCGGAAGAAACCATACAAAATAAACAATCAAGGACCATCCAGCTTGGACCGCATACTCGATCATCCATGCCAGTTACATGCCCCCCCAGACATACCAGCCAATCACACCAACAGAGATTGTTGGGGTTTTAACCAGGCCAGCAAATTAAACGCCAAGAACAAGGAAAAGGGATCGCAAAGCAAGGACAATGACGAGGAGCCCTGGCAATCAAACATAGGTGGACAGAAGAAGTTTCCTCCTCGAGTCAAAACAGTGAACATGATATATGCCACGCACATCCCCAAAAGGGAGCGCAAGCGCGCACTCAGGGACGTCTACGCGATAGAGCCCCTCGCCCCTAAATTCAATCCATGGTCGTCATTCCCGATCACCTTTGATCGCCGTGATTACCCGACAAGTATCCGTCATGGCGGTTCAGCTGCGCTTGTCCTCGACCCAATCACTGATGGATTTCACCTGACGCGCGTCATTATGGACGGGGGTAGCAGCCTCAATCTGCTCTATCAGGATACAGTGCGAAAAATGGGCTTTAATCCATCACGGATCAAACCCACAAAGACTACCTTCAGAGGAGTCATACCAGGTGTAGAGGCCTGCTGTACGGGCTCAATCACATTAGAGGTTGTCTTCGGATCTCCAGACAACTTCCGAACCGAGTTAATCTTTGATATCGCCCCCTTTTGCAGCGGCTATCACGGACTGCTCGGACGGACCGCATTCGCTCAATTCAATGCGGTGCCACACTATGCTTATCTCAAGCTCAAGATGCCTGGTCCACGTGGCGTCATAATAGTCAATGGAAATACGGAACGCTCCCTCCGTACGGAAGAGCACACCGCTGCCTTAGCAGCAGACGTACAGAGCGGCCTTCTCAAGCAGAACCATAATTCGGCTACCGAGCCCCCGGACTCCATTAAGAGGGTGCGAACTATTCTGCAGCAGGACAGCTCGGCTTGTCAGGTGCTCAACTAGCAATTTGGGCTCCGTCTCAGTCCCGACTAGGTGGCGGCATTCATACCGCGCGTACGTAACTACGCCCTCAAAATCCCATGGGCATCGACGGAGGCATATCCAGCGTTTACGGCTCAACCGGCACCGGCTACACACATACTTTCACCTTTCCTTTTTTTCCTTTTTCAGGTCTCAATCACGCAGGCCCCATCTGATGGCCTGATCATTGGTCCTCTCAAAGGGCAAACACACCAAGACGGCTATATGAGGAACTTTCTAGGTGGTCTCATTAACGATCACTCTACCTGTTTTTTCAGGACCCACATGCAGCCCTCCCTTGGTTTTGGCATGTTAAATAGCCTGTTGCTTCTCGCACTATTTGTATCAATGAGCTTTGACGTATTAATAAAATCGCAATGAAAGCAGCTCACAGCCCAAATTTCGGCGACCCTAGCTCACTACTTTTGCTCCTTGTTTATTTTCCTTTTTTTATTTTAACAACCTTATCAGTTAAATACCCGTGCACTCTGGTATGTTTCATATTTGCCAGGGGCTTCATAGCACCCCGCACTACGGCAACAAAGTCCGGCCACTTTTTATAGTATAGTTCGGCACCCCAAATTTAGCACTATATGCATTGGCTCCGAATCATGTCTTTGGTCAATAGTTTGGTTGCCCGGCTCCTGTGCTTACTACCTTATGTTCCGCTATATCGGCTAGGGTAGTAAAGGGAGAACTACTGCGATTGTGCCCTGGTTCATCCAGATGAGCACCTCAGTAGAGAAAGCCAAAAACTGACTGTCATGATACGGCGAGAGCCGGTCAGCTCTTCGGAGGTTTCAAATCGCTAGAGATTTTTCCGCATTACGCGATGAATCGGTTTTTATCCAATCATGTGTTTCCAAGATCCCCCAATTGGGCCTTCCGAGTACCAGGGGCTGCGCCTAAAATTTTATTGTCGAACTCCTATGGCTAAGTGAGGGTGATAAAGCATTATAGTCCGATTGCCTTGTTCGTTGCGCTAAACACCTCCTTTAAGGACCAAATAATTGGATAAAGAGTGTTTAGAATCCATCCCGAACACCCCCCGTATTATCTACGTGGGGGCTGAAGCCGACGACTGGCCAACTCTCAGATTTAATACAAACGGCCGCACAGGAGGTAAAAATCTAACACAAAGCATTATATTACATAAATTATCTTTGTTCCATAATACAGGGTGAGAGAAAATATGAATGTATTCATTCAAAGATCACGTCTTTCGCACAATGATCCGCAACAATGCGGGACCCCTCCAGGACATCTCCAAAGTATCGTTCGGGTGTGCAGTGTTCCTTGACCTCAGGCGGCCCCTCGGTCGCTAACTTGACGGCGTACATCTTCGCCCACCGCACCTTGACATAGGGGAAGGCCAGACGCGCGCCCTTGATGCAGACGGACCGCTTGACAACGGCCAGCCGAGGACAGGCATCCGCCAGCCGCTTCACAAGGCCGAAGTAACAGCCGGGTATAGCTTCAGCTGGCCACAACCGGATTATGAAATCCTTCATGGCCAGTTCGGCCACCCTATGCAGCTCGACCAGCTGTTTTAGCTGATCACTGAAGGGCACCGGATGTTCTGGCGCAAGATATTTCGACCAGAATAGCTTCTCCGTGGAGCTCCCTTCTTCGGCTCGGAAGAACTTCGCGGCATCGGACACACTGCGTGGAAGATCGGCAAAATCCCCTGGAGAACTCCGAATCCGGGTTAGTAAAAGATATTTCCTCTTTACATTCTTGCTTTGCATACTAAATGCCTTACCCGCCGCGATCTTCCTGGCCTCCTGGACCTCCTAGAGGGCGCCCCGGGCCTCATTCCGGGCCGTCTCTGCGCTCTGACGACCCTTGGCGAGTTCGGTCTCTTGAACCGACGCATCACACTCCAAGGTCTCGCACTTTCTCACCGCGTCTTGGAGCTCTTGCTGGACCTCATTGACCCGGGCCTTGAGCTTCTTACGGGCGGCCTGCTCCTTGATAGCCTTCCCCTCGGCTTCGGCCAGGGCCTTTCTTAGGGCCTCGACCTCGGTCGTCGCTTCTATACATATCATGACACTTCGGTCAATGCATATCATTTTACTTTTTTGAATATATAACGGGTTATCACATACCTTGTTTTTCTTGGAGCTGCCTCCTCACCTGGTCGAGCTCCTCCTCGGCCTGCTCCAGTGTCCGCTTCAGTCCGGAGACCTCGGCAGTATGCGAGGCTACGGCCAACAGCGACGCCTGTGTATGCATTTCAGACAAATTTAGTTAGTTTCCTGCAATAAAGGATCGATCCTCTGTCCGGCTTTTTCTTTCCGAACACCGGACAGTGTCTCAGGGGCTACTGTCTATATCGGGATTTTCTCTTTTTGCGCCGCTTACCTCAAAACCTGTCAGCAGACTGCTGCAGGCTTCGGTTAGTCCGCTCTTGGCAGACTGAACCCTTTCAATTACTGTGCCCATAAGAACACGGTGCTCATCCAGAATGGAAGCGCCTCGCAGCGCTTCCAGCAGATTATCCGGTTCCCCTGGTTGGACACCGGCGGAATAGGCATACCCCCTTCTTTCGAAGGAGGTTGCGTGCCGGATTCCGGAGCCATATCGGTCTCCGGAATCGAATCCGGCTGAGGGCCGAACTGAACACGGCCCTCATCACCAGTCTCCATGGGGATCGGCTCCCCCTGGTGTCCGGCGACGGGGTTTTCGCCTTCTGGCGCCTCCTGAACCTCTCCCCGGCCTGGGAAAGTCCTCCGGGACAGCACCTCGGCGTCGCCCTTGGTCTTGGGGGAATGAGCGGTCGGCGGCGACTCGCTGGCCATCGCCTTTGAATCCAACGAACCTCCTGACGAGGATCGCTGGGAGCTGTCATCGGCCGGACTGCAATAGCATAACTAATCATGTCAATACAACAAATAGGAGAGGCCAGATTTATGGGCATACATGAGTCTTAGCACTTACGATGCAGCCTGAGGCTTAGTGCAAGGGCGTCGCTCTGGACTGTTGTCAACGTCCCACGCGGAGTTGTCCGCGAGGGAGCCCTTCCCTTTCTTGGACATCTCCGCCTCTAGGTTCGTGGAGGCCACCCTCTTCTTCTTTCCCTCATCAGGGGGAGGGTTGTTCTCCTCCTCCTCCTCCTCGTCATCCTCAGCGGCAGAGGAAAGGGTGACTTCATCTTCGGACATTACGTCCGAAGCACCCTTGTGACGGGGGCCACCTTTGGCCCCCTTGGCCTTCTTCTTGGCCTTCTTTTCCGGCGGCCTATACGGCGCCGGAACCAGCATCTTCGCCAGGAGCGGGATGACTGGCTCTTCGAGCAGCGGAGTCGAACTATGGATCCGCTCTGCTCTCTCCGTCCATGTCTAAAAATATATATATACATCAAAGGTTAGGCATCCTCCTTGAACAAACAAGTAGAAGGTACACCTTAAGAAAAGGAGAACTTACCTCATTGGCAGGATGAGTGTGATCGTACCCAGGGTCTGAATCTAGGACCGGCGGCTTCTCGTTGCCCTTGAAGAGCAACTTCCAGGCATCTTCGTGAGTAGTTCCGAAGAGCCCTCCTAGGGTCTGGTACTTCTCCGGATTGAATTCCCATAAAGGGAAGCTTCGGCTTTGGCAGGGGAGAATCCGGCGAACCAGCATCACCTGGATCACGTCGACGAGCTTGATGTTTTTATCCACCATGCTCTGGATGCACGTTTGCAGCGCTATCAGCTCGTCCGACGCAGACCAATTGGGGCCCTTCTCCTTCCAGGAGGTGAGCCGCATTGGAGCTCCGGCCTTGAATTCGGAAGCCGCCGCTGTCGGTGTCAAAACCGGCGGATCTCGGGTAGGGGGTCCCGAACTATGCATCTAAGGCGGATGGTAACAGGAGGCGGGGGACACGATGTTTACCCAGGTTCGGGCCCTCTCGATGGAGGTAATACCCTACTTCCTGCTTGATTGATCTTGATGATATGAGTATTACAAGAGTTGATATACCACGAGATCGAAGAGGCTAAACCCTAGAAGCTAGCCTATGGTATGATTGTTGTTGTCCCACGGACTAAACCCTCTGGTTTATATAGACACCGGAGGGGGCTAGGGTTAGACAGAGTTGGTTACAAGGGAGGAGATCTACATATTCGTATTGCCAAACTTGCCTTCCACGCCAAGGAAAGTCCCATCCGGATACGGGACGAAGTCTTCAATCTTGTATCTTCATAGTCCAATAGTCCAGCTAAAGTATATCGTCCGGCTGTCTGAGGACCCCCTAATCCAGGACTCCCTCAGTAGCCCCTGAACCAGGCTTCAATGACGATGAGTCCGGCGCGCAGATTGTCTTCGGCATTGCAAGGCGGGTTCCCCTCCGAATATTCCATAGAAGATTTTGAACACAAGGATAGTGTCCGGCTCTGCAAAACAAATTCCACATACCACCGTAGAGAGAATAATATTTCCACAAATCTAATCTGCTGACACATTTGGCAACATGACATCATACCATGGCCCGGTCATTATTTGAACCATTTTTCTGAACCAGCTACTTCACACATTGTGAGGCGGTTTCCTTGGCACGTCTTGTCGAAGCAGAGATCGTGTCCCCTTATCACGGGATTCTTATCAATACGGGTGTGGGTAACCCAACCGCGCCATCAATTACGGCGCTTGGGGAATAAGAGGTTTTACTAGGCAAGTGGGGAGGCGCAGAATCCCTGCTGCCTTTATAAGGGGATAAGGACTCCCTTTCGCACCCTACGCTTTCTCCTTCCTGATCCATTCCCCTCCGCTCAAGCTCCAGCGCCCAAGTGTTCATCTTCCCTGCCCACAAAGGCCTTCCAAAAATGTCCGGATCTGGAGCAGGAGGCAAATGGATGGCCTCTACTGTCCGGGAGAAGGATATCAAAAAGCTTCGGGAGGCCGGGTATCTGGCCAACAAAATCAGCCATCGTCTCCCGACGGCGGGACATATCGTCCCTACCACGGAACCCCACGAGAGGGTTGTATTCCTCCCTCACTTTGTCCGCGGGCTAGGGTTTCCCCTCCACCCGTTCGTTCGCGACATCATGTATTATTATGGGATCGATCTGCACGATTTGTCCCCTAATTCCTTCCTCAACATCTCGACATTCATTGTCGTGTGTGAGGCCTTTCTCCGCATCTCGCCACATTTTGGATTATGGCTGAAGATTTTTAATGTGAAGCCCAAGGTAGTGGGCGGCGAGCACGTCGAGTGCGGGGGCGCTATGGTGAGCAAGATGCCCAACGTTATATGGACAACAGGCACCTTTAACGATTCCATCAAGGAGTGGCAACAACAGTGGTTTTACATCACCGAGCCGTGCAGCACAGAATGGGCCGCTACTCCTGAGTTTCGATCCGGTGCCCCCCTGCGGCTCACATCCTGGGTCAAGAAGGGCCTGAACTGGTCCTCGTCTGACGAATTGTCGATGCTCCGGATGCGTGTTAGAGATATGGGAGACAAGAACATTGAACTTGTCAATGTGGTCCAGGTGATGTTAGTTCGCCGGATCCTGCCTTGTCAACACCGGACATGCAATCTATGGGAATTCAATCCGGCCAAGCACCAAACCATGCGGGAGCTTTTTGGCTCCTCGCACAAGGATATCTGGAAGGTGCTTTTCAAGTCCAGCAAATCATGGCCGGACTCCGCCGAAGACCGTGGGTACCAACTATCCCGCCCTGCATGTTTGGTGAGTAATCGTACTTTTTGCCCATATAACACAAGGGAAGCGCCTAATGTGCTTTCCATAATTCTCCTAGGGCTGGACGAAGAAGGCGGAGCGGATCCATTTTCCGGCCCCGCTGCCCGAAGAACCGGCCGTCCCACTTCTGACGAAGATGCTGGTCCCGGCGCCTTACAAGGTGCCGAAGAAGACGGCCGAGAAGGAGGCCAAAAAGACCCGGGGCGGCCTTTGTCGCCGCGGCACTTCGGACATAATATCCGAAGGTTCTGATGCCCGTTCCGCCTCCGAAGAGGACGAGGAGGAGGAGGAAGATGAATCCCCTGCAGGGGAAAGAAAGAAAAGGACGGCCTCCACACACTTGGAGGCCGAGTCGCCCAAAAGGGGAAAAGCTCCTGTCCTGGAGGAGTCCGCTGCCGCCAACGACAGCGGCCCGGCGTGGGACCCCAGGGCCCAGCCCCTGGTGAACCCGTGAGTATATACGGTCCGAACATGCTGATGCGTCCAGACTCATCATGACGTAATATTTTAACCTAAGCCATATGTTTTGTAGTCCGGCGAGGTCCCGTACCGAACAATCCTCATCAGAGGATTCGCTGAGCTCGGATGCTATGGAAAGTGGGACGCCCCCGAAGGCCCCTTCCTTCGAACAGGTGAATACCACCGAGGCTTCGTCCCAGAGGGACCCCAGCCCAGGAGGAGAGGGAAAGACCGTGAAGGCGGCGCCTGGAGGTCAAACTTCAGGGGCGAACACATGGGGGAGCAGATTCCCATGGGAGCTGACGGTGGGGGCCATCTTGAATTCAGCTCCTAGCCGGATGCAGTTCCGGAGACCAATACGGCTCCAGAATCAAGCAGGCAGCCTCTCTCAGCTGGAGGGGTTATACCGGCAACCTCTGTCCAACGAGAGGCGTCGGATGCTTTGTTGGTGGTGCTGAAGGGCGCCTCACATCGTCGATGAACACCGTGCCCTTATGGGTGCTGTGATTGAGAAGACTCGGTCTGCTGAGAGTGGACTAAATGGAGCTTGTATCAGCCTTATAAAAGGTTTTGAGGTATGTTTTTCGAAGAGTGTCATAGTATGGATAGTAGCCCCTGATACACTGTTCGGTTAAAAAAGAAACCGGACAGAGGATCAAATTTATGTTCGCAGGAAGACTCATTGAATGACATCTATTTCTCTTCTATTATAAGCAAGCGTCTGTAGCGGCTGCTGCCTCCCATACTGCGGAGGTCTCCGGACTGAAGCAAAGTCTGGAGCGGGCCAAAGAAGAACTTGGCCAGTTGAAAATGCAGTTGGGAGATAAACAGGGTATGCACAAGTCTTGTTCGCGTTTAGTGCGATCAAATTTTCAGTATTATAGAATATGTTCCCTGATTTTCTCTAGGGATGATGACCGAAGTCGAGGCTCTTAAGAAGGCTATGGCCAAGGCCAAGGAAAAGGCAGCCGTAGAGCAGGCCCTCCGTGAGAAGTACGAGGCCAGGGTAATTAAAGCTGAGCAGGAGCTGCAACAGGCCATGAAGAAATGCAAGACCTTGGAGCAGAGTTTAACGGAGAAAGAATCCGAACTCACCAAGGCGCATCAGGCCGCGAGCGATGCCCGGGGTGAAACCCAAAGCGCCCTGCAGGGGATCCAAGAGGCGAGGAAGATCGCGGCGGGTAAGGCATTCTCCTTGTAAAGCAAGTTTTTGAGGAGAAAATTATGTTTCTGATTTTGAATTCGAATTTCTCCAGGGGTGTTTGCGGAGCTACCCCGCAGCATAGCGGATGCCGCCCAATTCTACCGGGCCGAAGAAAGGAACACTGCGAATAAGCTCTTCTGGTCGCAGTATTTGGCGCCGAATTATCCGGTGCCTTTTGCCGATCAACTGAAACAGCTGATCGAACTGCATAAGGCGGCGGAACTGGCCATGAAGGATTTGATTATCCAGCTATGGCCCGCCGAGCCGATTCCAAGCAGCTACTTCGGGCTCGTGAAGCGGCTTGTAAGCGCTTGCCCCCGACTTGATGTCATCAAGCGGTCGGTCTGCATAGAGGGTGCGCGAATGGCCTTTGCCCACGCAAAGGTGCACTGGGGGAAGATGGATGCGGAGAAGCTGATGACCGAAGGGCTGCCAGAGGGGAAGGAGCACCGCAAGCCCAAATTATATTATGAAAATGTCCTTAAAGGATCCTACCTTGCAGCGGAGCTATGTACCAAGGAGATTATATTTCCATGAATGCAAATCATGTCGTCCTTTGTAAATGTCTGAACAGGGTCATTTATAGTATTTATTTCCTGTTATATAAAAGTTTACCCTCCTGTGCGGCCGTTTTATATGTTAAACCTGAGAGTTGGCCAGTCGTCGGCTTCTGCCCCCACGTAAGAAGTACGGGGGTGTTCAGGATAAACCTGAGCGCTCTTTATCCCAGTGTTGGGTCCTTCGAAGGAGGTGCTCAGCACAACGAACCAGGCAATCGGACTATAGGGCTTTATCACTCTCACTTAGCCATAGGAGCTTTAGTAAGGTAGGCGCAGCCCCTGGTGTTTGGAATACCGTACTAGGGGCTCTATCAGCACCTAATCGGAGAAAAAACCGATCCATCGCATGCTGCATTGGTTATGGCATTATGCGGGAGAAATCCTTAAAGATTTTATGACCTCTCGAACAACTGACCAGCTCTCGCCGTATCATGACAGTCAGTTTTCGGCTTTCTCTACTGAGGTGCTCGTCCGGAAGAAC
Organism: Aegilops tauschii subsp. strangulata; assembly: GCF_002575655.3. Classification (NCBI taxonomy): domain Eukaryota; kingdom Viridiplantae; phylum Streptophyta; class Magnoliopsida; order Poales; family Poaceae; genus Aegilops; species Aegilops tauschii. The sequence goes on from NC_053041.3 coordinate 331,266,904, forward strand.
CGGGACACAATCGCAGTAGTTCTCCCAGTGCTACCTTAGCCGATATAGCAGAATGTACGGTACCAAAACATGGGAGCCGGGCAAACCCAACTATTGACCCAAGACATGATTCGGAGCTGATGCATATAATGCTATAAGTTCAGGGTGCCGGATTTCCCCGAAGGTGTTCGGACTTTACTGCCGTGTTGTGTGTAAAACGAAGCCCCTGGCACGTTTAAAGGCATATCGCGGTGTACGGATGCCACTCGACAAAAGAGCTTTAATAGGAAATGACAGCAGGAAAGCGTCATACAAATCCACATATTTTATTTGAATAGCATGTCGATGCGTATAAGACAGGTAATAATGCAAAAGAAATATGACTGTGGCACCTGCTGAGAACAGGGAAGATGAAGCTGCGTGCGGATCCGGAGTATAGTTGGATGGTCATCACGGGGGACATCTAAGGATTCACTTGCGCGTTCGGGCTGCCTCCATATTGCCCGTCCTGGTCGACGCAAAGGTGTGCCTGCAGATGAAATGTAAGAAATGTTTGTGTGCCGGAGAGCGGTTGAGCCGATGTATGCGGCCTATCTTGGCCTGCGCCGAAGAGTTTAATTGAGCTCTGGACGAGCCGGGCTATGCTGCCGCGAAGTAGTTCGAAGTCCTTTGGCGGTATCCGGGAGCCTGGCCGTCGACTCGAGGTTCGGCTGCAAGGTGCTGCTCATTGCTTCTGCTATTAAGGCAGCGGTGTACTTGTTGCTGCCGGAGGAAAGGTCGGCCTTGCTCTTTCCTACTAATCACTGCGGAAGGGGACGATTTCTAAGGTTACCTCTTCGGTGCGATAATTGTCTGGTGATCCGAAGACTACCTCAAGGGCAATGGAGCCTATACAACTGGCTTCCACACCTGGTATAATGCCTTTGAAAGTGGTTGTAGTGGGTTTGATCATCGAATGATCGATGCCCATCTTGCGCACTGTGTCCTGATAAAGCAGGTTTAGGCTGCTGCCTCCGTCCATAAGGACTCGTGTGAGGAGGAACCCGTTAATTATTGGGTCAAGGACTAGTGCGGCTGGATTGCCCTAATTGGCGTTGACCGGACGATCTGCATGGTTGAAGGTGACCGGCCCTAGTTTATATTATGGGATGGCTGGTTCCGTTAGGTCGGCATCCCTAGGGGTGCGTGTCGGGTCCAATTTGGGAATCTGGGTGGTGTTTACCACGTTCACCGTTTGAATTTGCGGGGGAAATTTCTTTTGCCCTCCTGTGTTCGGTGATCTGGGCTCTTCGTCGCCATCATCGCTTTGAGACCCCCCCTTTATTGTTTTTGGCGCCTACCCTGCCGGCTTGTTTGAAGACCCAACATTCTCTGTTAGTATGGGTGGCTGGCGTCCCTGGGGTGACATGAATTTGGCATTGACGATCGAGTATGCGGTCCAGACTGGCATACCCGAATTGTTATTTTTGAGGGGCCCTTTCCGCTGACCGGACTTTGAGCAACTAAACCCGGAATTAACTGTCGTATCTTCGGCATTTTCACCCTGTTTGCGGCGCTTGTGTTTGTTGCGTCGTGGTTTGCCGTTGCTATCCCTGGCCTTTGATGAGCCAGGTTTGCTTGCTGTGTTGTTACTACGAGCCAACCAGCTATCTTCGCCCGCACAAAAGCGGGTCATAATTGTTGTGAGGTCTGCCATGGATTTTGGCTTCTCTTGACCGAGGTGCCGAGCGAGCCACTCGTCACGGATGTTATGCTTAAATGCCGCTAAGGCCTCTGCATCCGGACAGTCAACAATTTGGTTCTTCTTAGTTAGGAACCGGGTCCAGAATTTCCTGGCCGATTCCCTTGGGTGCTGAGTTAGATGACTTAAATCGTCAGCATCCGGCGGTTGCACATAAGTGCCCTGGAAATTGTCCAGGAATGCATCTGTCAGGCTCTCCCAACTTCCGATGGAGTTTGCCGACAAGCTATTCAGCCAATGCCGAGCCGGCCCTTTGAGTTTTAGCGGGAGTTACTTGATGGCGTGTAGATCGTCCCCGCAGGCCATGTGAATGTGGAGGGAGAAATCTTCTATCCATACCGCGGGGTCTGTAGTACCATCATATGATTCAATGTTCACGGGTTTAAACCCTTCTGGGAATTCATGATCCATTACTTCATCGGTGAAGCATAGGGGGTGTGTCGCGCCTTTGTGTCGGACTATGTCACGACGCAGTTCATACGAGTCTTGTCTGTTGTATTCGGCCCGGCCGGACTTGCTTTTAGTGTATCCGGCGTGACCATCACTGTCACGCGTTGGGGCGCGACCCCGTGATCCGTAAATCGATATTGTATGCCCTGCTTTGTTTTCAATACGTCTCGCAGGTCCCGCGTGTTGCCCCGGGCCTTGTTGTTTTTGTTTGCCTAGCGACGGGGTGCTAGCTGGACTTCGGGCTGATATGCCCCTTTGTCTTGGCCACGAGGTGGTCGATCAGCCGCATCATACGCTGGTAATGTAGGTTTTAATGCTTCCTCCTCGAGTTGGGGTAGCAACCTGTGTTTTGGGTAACTCTTGGTTGGGCGTTCGAGTTCGTATTCCTCGGCTGCCAGGACTTCAGTCCATCTATCCGCTAACAGGTCTTGATCAGCTTGAAGCTGTGTTGCTTTTTCTTCAAGCTGTTTGCTGTGGCTACAAGCCGGCGCCTGAAGCGCTCCTGCTCGACGGGATCCTCAGGCACGATAAATTCTTCATCGCCGAGGCTCACCTCGTCTTCGGAGAGAGGCATGTAATTGTCATCCTCTGATTCTCCGTCTGCTGCCTGTCCCGAAGGACTAGCTTGTTCATCCTCCCGTTCGAATTCTGGCTGGAGGGGATTATCGTCGTCTTTGGCACTATCCAGAGTGTTATTGTCTCTTGTGCCAGTATCGCTGCTTTTGCTATGGCGGGACTTAGAGTGGCACCGCTGACGTCGGTGCTTGGATTGCTTCTGGGAGGGATTATCCTCCTCTGTATTGTCGCCATCGCCTTCTTTGGGAGTGTGCACCATATATATGTCATGCGACAAGGTGGCAGTCCAGCGCCCTGTGGGCGGTGGTTCTTGTTCGTCTCCTGCATCGTCCTCCATACCGTCGATGTCTTCGGAGCCGAAGTCGAGCATGTCGGTTAAATCGTCGACAGTGGCTACTAAGTAGGTGGTGGGTGGGGAGCGAATTTCTTCGTCGTCCGCATCCCATTCAAGCCGGACATAGTTCGGCCAAGGGTCTCCTGACAGGGAGAGAGACCTCAACGAGTTTAGCACGTCGCCAAAGGGCGACTGCTGAAAGATATCCGCGGAGGTAAACTCCATGATCAGTGCCCAATCAGATTCGATAGGCACGGACGCAGGCGGCTTGGAGCCCATGGCCGGGGACGAATTCAATGGTTCGGCAACACGGGTCTCGTAGGAGGTGAAGTCAGTATTCGAATCTACCGCCACTGAGTGTGCGGCCTCCATGGCGGGGTCCATCCACCCGTCCTCGGATGGCGCGATTTGTTCCGGATTGAGGGCCGGAGCGGTTGCAGGTGTGATCTTCCGAACACTGTCCGACGGTAGAGTTAAGTCATGCTCGTCGTGGTTGTGCGGTGCACCTGGCATGCGCTCGAATCCGTCAAAGATCAAGTCTCCGCGGATGTCGGCAGTATAGTTCAAGTTTCCAAACCTGACCTGATGGCCAGGGGCATAGCTCTCGATTTGCTCCAGATGGCCAAGCGAGTTGGCCCGCAGTACGAAGACGCCAAATACGAAGATCTGTCCGGGGAGGAAAACCTCACCCTGGATCGCATCATTGCCGATGATCGAAGGAGCCATCAAGCCTTACGGTGACGGCACAGTGGAACTCTCAATGAAAGCACCAATGTCGATGTCAAAACCGGCGGATCTCGGGTAGGGGGTCCCGAACTGTGCGTCTAAGGCGGATGGTAACAGGAGGCGGGGGACACGATGTTTACCCAGGTTCGGGCCCTCACGATGGAGGTAATACCCTACTTCCTGCTTGATTGATCTTGATGATATGAGTATTACAAGAGTTGATCTACCACGAGATCGAAGAGGCTAAACCCTAGAAGCTAGCCCATGGTATGATTGTTGTTGTCCTATGGACTAAACCCTCTGGTTTATATAGACACCGGAGGGGGCTAGGGTTACACAGAGTCGGTTACAAGGGAGGAGATCTACATATTAGTATTGCCAAGGTTGCCTTCCACGCCAAGGAAAGTCCCATCCGGACACGGGACGAAGTCTTCAATCTTGTATCTTCATAGTCCAACAGTCCGGCTAAAGTATATAGTCTGGCTGTCCGAGGACCCCCTAATCCAGGACTCCCTCAGCCGCCCAAGTGGCGCCGCGCGGCTCTGTGATGTAGAGCCATTGTTTCTGCGACTCCTTGATAGTCTCCACAAAGGTGCCTGTGGGTCAAGTGACATTGGGCATCTTGCTCACCATGGCACCTCCGCACTCCGCGTGCTAACCATTCACCACCTTCGGCTTCACATTGAAAAACTTGAGCCAAAGGCCAAAGTGGGGATGGATGCGGAGGAAGGCCTCGCACACAACAATAAATGCCGAGATGTTGAGGAAGGAGTTCGGGGCTAGATCATGGAAATCTAGCCCATAATAATACATTAGTCCGCGGTCAAAAGGGTGAAGTGGAAACCCCAGTCCGCGGACGAAGTGAGGGAGGAAAACTACCCTCTCATTAGGCTTCGGGGTGGGGATAACTTGCCCCTTGGTGGGCGGACGGTGGGAGATTCCTTTTGCCAGGTACCCGGCCGCGCGAAGCTGGGCGATGTCCTTCTCCTTGACGGAGGAGACCATCCACTTGCCTTGGCCTCCGGATCCGGACATGATTGAGTGTTTCCTTGAGATGGAAAAGATGGGAACTTGGGCGCTGGAGCTCGAGAATGGAAGGATAGAGAGGAAGAGAAGGCGTGGGTGAAGGAGGGGAATCCTTACCTCCTTATAAAGGCCGTGAATATTGAATGCCTCCCCACTCGCCTTAAAACTCACCCATTCCCAAGGGTTGTGTGAGCAGCATGGTTCGGTTACCTACGCCCGTATTGATAAGAATCCCGCAATAAGGGAACACAATCTCTACTTTGACAAGATGTGCCGATGGAAACCGCGTCTCGAAACATGGAGCGGCAGACGAAAAACGGTTTGAAATTATGACCGGGAAGACGTGATGTCGTGTTGCAAAAAGATTGTCAGCGGATTGGACTCGTGGAATATTATATTCTCTCTGCGGTTGTGTGTGGTGTGTATGTTATAGGTCCCGACACGTTCAATATGTCCGAAGACTATCTTGGAGTTCGGAAGGAGGAACCCGCCTTGTACTGCCGAAGACAGATCTACGTGCCGGATACCTTGTCATTGAAGCCAGGTTCAGGGGCTACTGAGGGAGTCCTGGACTAAGGGGTCCTCGGGTGTCCGGCCTGTTAGCCATGGGCCGGACTGATGGGCTGTGAAGATACTAAGACTTAAGACTGCACCCTTGTCCGGATGGGACTCTCCTTGGCGTGGAAGGCAAGCTTGGCGATCAAATATGTTGTTTGCTTTCTTTGTAACCGACCGTGCGTAACCCTAGATCATCCCGATGTCTATATAAGCCGGAGGACTTAGTCCGGAGGGGAGAGAGATTCATTACCATAGTCATACATGCTAGACTTCTAGGGTTTAGCCATTACAATCTCGAGGTATATCAACTCTTGTAATACTCATATTCATCAAGATCAAGCAAGCAAGAAGTAGCGTATTACCTCCATAGAGAGGGCCCGAACCTGGGTAAACATTGTGTCCACTATCTCCTGTTACCATCGACCTTAGACGCATAGTTCGGGACCCCTACCCGAGATCCGCCAGTTTTAACACCGACACCCGACCTCTATCATAGCGCCGCGGCTATAGCCGAGTACACGGACACCAGTGTTTTCCTCCCCGAGCTAACTGAGGAGGGCATCGAGGCACCGCTCCACTGGTTCGGGCTGAACCCAGAAGACAGCGAAGAGTCGGTCGAGGTGATCGCCTCCAGCGATGAAGGTGAGGAGGAGGAGGAGGATGAGGACGACGAAGACGATGCACCGGATGGTGGAGACGACGGCCGACCTCAGCCCGACAATGTCTCGACCAACGGGCGGCACGCCGATGAGCCGACTGTTGCTGATGCTGACCAGGCCGAGACCAACCAGGCGGCCGCTCCACCACCCGGAGCCTCAACCTCCGCCGACCCCTCCGATCCGGCTGCTGCTCCTCTGGCCTAGGTGGCCAAGTTATCTTTTTTTTCCTCTATTGTAATCTCTTGAACAAAAATTGCTAAGTCTGCGCAGTTCCACCCGCTGGGGGTGTATTCAAACTTTGTTGAATGCTGGCTGAGGGCCTTTTGCTATGTAAATTGTTTTTGCCGATTTCCGACTTGTCTTGCTTTTCTTCTCCTTTGGCTTTTTCCTTTGCCGCCTTCCCTTGGCTGCCGTCTTGCCAACCGGACTGCCGCTCTGTGGTCTGTGGCTGGGTCAAGTACTTGGCCGATTTTTGGGAAGGCAAGTACTTTAGCCGTAGGTAGAGTGTAGCAAGTTAAGTTAGAAACCGGCCGGCCGGCTATTCAATAGCCGGTCGGCTAGGCGAGGAGCCGGCTTGGCCTATGCGAATGCTGTGGTCCTTACCCATTTTTCGTGTGGGCATTGTTTCCTGCCTTTAACTCTTGCCAGCCGGACAGTCGCTCTACAAGCTGCGGCTTATGGCAAGAAAGGGCTTAGGTGTCGGCACACTACTTGTCCGACTGCACGTAGCATTGTCATAGCACAAGGCGGCAAGCCCCTGGGCCGACTGGTCAAACCCGGTGCCAGGCAAAATAATGAAATGACACATTCATAGGCATAGAACTTATTATATAGATAAAAAGGGTAGCCCTCGAGTGCTCCTCGAGGGACCCGATGTCTTAGCGCTTAATACAAAAGTTAGCGTGGTACATACTGAATCAACTGTAAAATCTTCGGAGGAGATTTGTGTTCCATGGGCGCTCCGATTCCTTGCCGGAGTCGTCTCTCTTGCGTGCTCTGGGCTTCTGTGCATCGATCAGGTAGTAGGAGTCATTGCCCAATGCTTTACTGATGATGAAGGGGCCTTCCCAAGGGCCTGAGAGCTTGTGATGGTCGGCTGTTCGCTGGATCAACCGGAGCACAAGGTCTCCCTCTTGGAAGGATCTTGGCTTGACCTTCCAACTGCGGTAGCGGTGCAAGCTCTGCTGGTAGATTGCGGACAGGCTGAGTGCCAACAGCCGACCCTCTTCCAGCAGATCGACGCCGTCTTCGTGTGCTTCTTTCGCCTCCGCCTCCGTGTACATGGTGGCGCGGGGTGAGTCAAACTCAATGTCAGTTGGGATGACGGCCTTAGCCCCATACACGAGGAAGAATGGAGTGAAGCCGGTTGACTTGTTCGGAGTGGTGCGGAGGCTCCAGAGGACGACCAGCAGCTCGTCGATCCAGCAGCCGGCCGACCGCTCCAGTGGCTCGACCAGTCGGGGCTTGATGCCGGAGAGGATGAGGCTGTTTGATCGCTCGACTTGGCCGTTTGACTGCGGATGGGCAATGGACTCTAAGTCCAGTCGGATGCCCTGCATCGCGCAGAAACGGGCCAAGGCTCCCTTGGCAAAGTTCATGCCATTGTCGGTGATGATGTTGTGTGGCACACCGTATCGGACGGTGATATCTGCGATGAAGGTCACAACAGTCGGACCGTTTAGTTTCTTGATTGGCTTCGCTTCAATCCACTCGGTGAATTTGTCCATGGCGACAAGCAGATGGGTCATGCCTCCGCGTGCTGTCTTGAATGGTCCCACCATGTCCAGCCCCCGCACGGCAAAAGGCCAGGTGAGGGGATGGTCTTGAGTGCAAAAGCCAGCAGATGTTGCTTCGAGCTGAATTTCTGGCACCCCTTGAAGTGTTTGACCAGATCCTTGGCGTCCTCCAAAGCAGTCAGCCAGAAGAAACCATGGCGGAAAGCTTTGGAAAAAAGGGATCTGGAGGCCGCGTGATGATGACATCAATACCATTGTTACACCCACAGCCCCTACTGCTACATATACTGGACCAATTACTAGAGCTCGTGCACACAAATTAAATTTTCAGGTACTTACATTTCTTGGTAATGATTCTAATGTTCATGAGAATATGATGCTGCCTAAATTGGATACATTTGTTTTGCTCACAATTGAAGGGCCTGGCATGGATAAGAGGGATGAACACTGGAGCAAGACCAAGCATGGAGAGGATGGCATTCGCAAGGGGAACAAGAACGGAGTTACAAGTGATGATTTTCAGGACTTTGAAGCCACCATAGTGAGTGCATGAAGCCTTGGACGAAATATACAAGATGCCACTTCATAAATTTCGTCCAAAGGCTATTCTAGGTGCTGCTTCACCTTATTACTGGGCCAGGCGCATGTAATTTCAAAATACATAAGTATAGGCTATTTTTAGAGTCCGTATGTGTGGGGAAACAAGAGATAGGGTTGGTTTCGGACCCCTTCCCCAAGGGCCACGAAATTCCCCCTCTTCCTCCATATATACAGCCCTTAGGGCACTGTTTAGACTTTGGGTTTTGTTTAGATTAAAGTTCGCCATAGCTGCAACTTCGTGTACTTCGTTTGTGTTCAACGACCTGACGAAGGCATCACAGAACCCCACCTTGATCAATAAAGCTTTCCTCTTATATTCGCAATATCCAGATTCCAATCTTAGTTTCTTGCTTGTTCTTTGTTTGCCTGCTGGAAACAGACCTTCGTGGTCAGGTTGATCGTGCTTCGGCGTGGTCAATAACCTCTCGGAGTTGGTTTAGCGATTGCTAAGCCGCGACGTCCTCGCACGTTCGTAGTCGGATCGTCAAAGTCGACTTCCTCCAAAATGATAGCCACCATCTCATCGAAAGACGGGACACCTTTTCCTCTATCAAGTGGTATCAGATTTCTAGGTTGCTCGGTGTGATTTTACAGTTTTTCGTAGTTTAGATCGAGACTGTTCTTCATACCTATAGTCCACGAAAAAGCCAAAAATAATTAGGGTTAGTTCATCCTATCCGAACCAGTCTAAGCCTTTGCATAGTCTTTTCAGTATTTTGCTTTGTTGAATTTGCGGTTGCATCGTCGTGTCAAGTTGCTGGCCTTAGCGTCTAGTCTTTTAGAGTTCCGAGTTCTGGTCATAAGTTGTCATGCCGCCACCGCACCATCATCATCGCCCCTGCCACCTACCACCACCGCTTATTCGCCACCGCTCTGAATCCGTATCCATATATCGGCATCAATCTGTATCCATATACCAACACCGATCCATATCCATATACTACCACCGCCACTACCACCGCTGCCATATACCACCACCATATATCCAACACCAATCTGAGATCCTTTCATATTAGGTTTGTTTTCGAGATCCATCTAATTTCCGATTCGTGTTTCCTTGCCTGAGTAGGTTTCGGAAAAAAAAAGAGTCTGGAGACCTGTGATACCCAAAAATTTTTTTGGCTTTCTTTCAAACTTTTATTTGATTTGAGGGTTGTTATTTAAAATTTTCTTCTAAAGAACTCTCCCTCTCAAAAGTTTTATTTTATGGCAAGTGTTTTGTTTGGATTCACCCAAGACTTGATTTTTGGTCTTGGAGGTTTTTCCAATCTTATGTGGACTCAACACCAAATGTTTTTCATTTGGGAAATTAAACTTTTGGACAAAATCTTTTAAATAGCCCTATGGCATTTGGAGTGATCTTTTTCCCCTCTTCAAAATCTCCTCTTGCCATGACCTAAGTGGAAATCCCCTCCCAAAAGACATTCCCCATCTTTGTGTCAAGTTATACTTCAAATCCAGCAGGTTGGACCTCCCCATGAATTTTCTTCCATTTAATCCTTATCAAAAATATTTTCTGCCTTCCATTTTGATACTTGGAGGTTTACAAAGGAACTACCATTTCTACTTTGATTTTGGCCTCCAAACAAATTTCCCTGGCTAGTCCTTAGAGCCCTCAACCAAGATCCATGATGATCCACTGGTCTCCAGTTCAAATATTTCAAATTGTGCTTGCTGCAAGTTTGGACCTTATTTGCCAAATTTGATGAAATTCAATTGTTTTCTCCTCCTAAAAATCTGAGAAAATTCAGGCAGCCTCTGGATGCATTGAGAGATCACCTCACCAAGCCCCAGCTCCGGAAAAAAATTTCTTCATGCCAAATCATTTCGTCGAACACTTGAAGGGCACTGTTACTGTCAAGTTCAGTAAACAGTTTCAGAAACTGCTGTCGTCTTCTTCAGAACCTTTCCTCTATCTCGCCAGTACCACGGTGGCGCCTTGCTCCCTGTTCCCTCCTTCTTATCCCTGCACCGCACGATCACCTGGAAGCTTGCGGGCGTCGGCGACGAGCAGGAGGAGGTGCGCCGCCCCGTGAGCGACGGCAGCAGCGGCCTTTGCGGCTGCCAGAGAGGCGCAGCGTTGGACGGCGCCGTCCAGCGCCGCCCAAGCCATCAGAGGCCACCGCGTGGCCATCCACTCACCCGTGCACGCTGCGGTCCGTCGTCGTGAACTGCTAGTCGCGGAGCGCGATCCCTGCCGCCACCGTGCCCGTACGGCCGCCCCGTCGAGGATCGGCGCATTACGCCTAGCCCGACCGAGGTTTAGCGGGGGAACGGCACCAATGATCCTCCCTGATGGTGCCTAGCCGCCTAAACCCCCTGCCCAACCTCTGCCTCGCCGTAATCGCTCGCCGGAGCTATCCCGTTCACGGCCACCCCCTCGGATCGCCTATAAAAGGAGGCCCTGAGCTTGAACTTGAACCCACACCACCTCTGCACTCCACCAGTACCACGCCAAGCCACTGGGCAGCCCCCGAGGGAGTCTTCTTCCCCAACTCCGGCCGCCTCGACCCGCTTTGGGACCCAGCTCGATTCACCCCCATGCGTGCACCCCTACCCCTCAACTCTTGCCAGTAGTCTTCTAATGCTTCCACTCTTCTGACCCGCGCTTCAATTTGGAATTTGCAGCACCCACGGGAGTACTCCACCATCGCCCGAACCACCGTCCGCCGGAGAAAGTGTCGCCGTCGACGTGGTGCTCTCCGACGGCCAAGTCCACCACCCACCGACGCGGAAGAACACCCTGAACCTCTTGGTACCCTCTGATCTCTCTGCCTCGCCATGATTCAACGCCGGCGACCATCGCAGCCTTCGGGCGCCGGCGAGCCCCGTTGGAGTTTTAAACCTGATGGGTGGGACCCCCCATCAGCCTCTCTTCTTTTCCCCCCTCGAACCGTTTTCTGAAAGCGCCTTCGGGCAAAATGCGTTTTCTCTTTGGGCTGGCGCATTTCTTTCCGAACCGTTTTCTGTTTTCTCAAACAAGTCCCTGGATCTTTTCTGTTTCATCACAGATCAGTCCTTGGACTAAAACCCTTATATCTTTTTAATAGAAGATGATTTTTGATTGATTCTTTTTTTGCCAGTCTTATATTTTTGTCTAGCTTTTTATAGTATTTATTTGGAAAAAATTTGGGATACTTTTTATGCACGCAACGATTTTCACGTTAGTATACGGATTCGTTATACCGTAGGTTCCAGAGGAGGTGACGGAGCCGCGAACTTCGCCGAGCTAGACTCCGACTTCTCCGAACCAGGCAAGCATGTTCGAACCTTTGATATGATAGGTGTTTTGCATGTTTGCTTGAATGGTTTGTGCATGGCATCTGAGCATCGGTGAGTATTACGTTGCATGCAAGGCAACTAACCGTGTGTTCCGAAGTTACTGTGATCTTTGATGAGAGATGACCTGATCATGTGGTGACATGAAAGGTAGTAAGATGGTATTGTTGTAGCATGCCAGTCTTACATCATCCGATAAACTCCGACGTTAACGTGGACTGAGTCACGTTACCGTCCTTCCCCTTTCGTGTTGCCACATGTCTTCTGCAAAGAGTACGGTTTAGTAAGTTGCTAACCTCTTTCCTTGTACACACCAAATAGAGGGGCCAGGATGAGGGTTCCATGGCCCTGGATTAAAGCCAGTCATCCGGTCAGGGGGCATGGGTGTTTCCGGTTGGGACCGAGAGGGGGGCACCCCTTAGAGCGCGCAGTATAAATTTGATCCCATGCTATGCGAGGTTGTAGCCTCCCCGTCTCAAGGTTTTTCTTGAACGTTGCCGAGGGTGAATCCTGGCATAGAAATGTTGAATGGGTGTGTACTGGATTGATGTGTTTCTCCTAAAACACCATAAACGGAACTAGTCCCTTGTGACTACTGAAATCCGTTGGCTGTGGTTAAATAGTACAAACTCTGCAGAGTCAAATCCTTCCGAGTCATCATGTCCATGGTCAAGGACCATGGCCAGTATATCCGTATCCATGTCAGTCCCTATGTCAGTCTCCATAGTAAATCCCCGGTGAACAAGCTTGAGTGGTAAACCCGGTTGAATTGTTATTCCTGTGGATGGACTAACCTTTTGTTTATCTCGTACCTGAATATTTCCTTGAAATGATTTAAATTCATGAGCTGCTGAAATACCAAGTTATGTAATATAAGCCCTTTATGTGATGTCGCTCAGACGTCCGACTGTGGCACTCTTGTCATTTACTTTTGATATAAGCCCTTTATGTGATGTCGCTCAGACGTCCGACTGTGGCACTCTTGTCATTTACTTTTGATATAAGCCCTTTATGTGATGTCGCTCAGACGTCCGACTGTGGCACTCTTGTCATTTACTTTTGATATAAGCCCTTTATGTGATGTCGCTCAGACGTCCGACTGTGGCACTCTTGTCATTTACTTTTGATATAAGCCCTTTATGTGGTGTCGCCTTGACGCCCGACTGCGGCATTGTTATTTCATTTGTATCCTTTCGAGGAGTCATTCAGACACTCGTTTGGCCTTCAGTATTACTTTGGGATTTCGGAAGGACTACCGCCCGACTTCCCTTTTATTTCCCATGCATGGCTATCTCATTGTCTGAGTGCGCTCCATTTACCTCTTCATATGCACCATGTTTACATTTGTTATATCTTATGTCCTAACTGTCTTGCGAGTACTTTCATAGTACTCACCTGGCTTGTTGATTTGGCCAGATGTTGACGAAGGCGATCTCCTGGATGAAGAGTTTGATAGTGAGTCCGACGCCTAGAGGAGTCCCAGTCAGTCCCGTGCGATGCTGGATATTGATCACTTGTATTATATTCGCTTCCGCCACCCACAATAAGTATCCTCGAGCCTCGCTCCGACGCTCGAAGAGCTGTTAGATTCAGGAGTCATGTCACCCACTTCACTGTGACATATCCACTACCGCTTTTATTATGAGTCAGTAGTTATGCCACCCTATCCGCCTTTATGTATTATCGGCGTGCTTGTAATAAATTGTTGAGCAGTCTCCGCTCAACCTTGTATTATATTTAGTACTCCTGGTTTTTCTTCTGTGATCAAGAAACTGTCTACCAGTGAGAAGGATTCTTCTCTACTGGTCCGTAAAAGGGATCGGTTTCTCAATAAATATTTTTATTGGAAAACCGGTCGTGACAAGCTTGGTATCAGAGCCAGGCTGACTGTAGGAAGCCACTAGGTGCGATCGCTAATCGGTTATTAGCGTTTTTAGTGCTTTTTCAGCATTTTGCAAATGTAGATACTTTCTGTTGGTCATCATAAATTTATGATTTGATTACTCAGAATTTTTGCCTACTTTTGTAGATGGCTGGCAGCAACTGCGAGACTCGGCTGTTCACTAATGTGCCCGAGGGGTTTGTCTAACTCCTCGTCTCCATCACCAAGCTCGCGATCGGGCCGGCGACTCGTCTGGAGTTCACGCTTTACCAGCACAAGCTCAGCGACGACGTGTCTATGCACCAGGCCGTGGTGCAATTCAAGGGAGGACGTTCTGCGTCTCGCCACTTCCGTTTTGTGGGAAGGGCCATGCCTACGGAGAGGCATGCCATGCAGATGGCTGCCCGTGAGGCGATAGCTCACCTTTGGGACATTCTTCCTTCGATGAAGACTCGTCGCTACCGCTACCTCCCATGCCATGTGCCATATACTTGTCACTATGCATTCGCCTGCCATAGGGGAGAGCGGGATGAAGCCATTGAGATGCTTGTTGAGTATCTCAAAGCTCTGGAGGCAGCTTTCGACGACCTCGTGGACGGTCTTGTGGCTACCCGTATGGACTTAGTTCGGGGATATTCTGCCAACAGGAGGGAGCTTCTCCAGATGGCACCACCACTGACATTCGTCTCATCCTCAGCATCCTATTCACCTACCATCTTGGCCACAGCTTGCCGTCTGCCTACCACTGAGGAGTTCGACCAGGTCATTGCTCCTACTCCAGTCAGAGCTGCACCGCCTGCCGCACCCACACTACCGCCTGTCGCACCCGCGCCATCTCCTCAGCGCAGTGCTACGCGCCTGGAGCCTATTAGGGAGGAGGTGGAGGTTGAGTCTCCTGCACCGCTGGGTCTTACCCTCGGCAAGGGGAAGGACATCTTCACCATCTCCGATTGAGTGCGCCTAGTAGCCGCGCGATGTGTCTGCATGTATGATATGTTTTATTATGTACTTAAATTTGTAGTAGTTGTGTGCGCTTCATTCCGGAGGAGTGTGCTAGTCTAAATAACATGTCAGGAATGTGTACGCGCATCCTGAGTGCTGTATCGTATGTTTGCGTATCGCGTGTAAGATATGTGCTAAGCGGTCCTTCTCTGTGCGCAGTCAAATATTTTCTTGGAAATCTTGAGGTCTCTTAAAATCGTTGTATTTGCAAGATTTTCCTTGTGCCACACAGTTCTTCTCATGACTTTTGCAAAATAATACCCCAAAGTGGAAAATGTCTCGTCCGTGGACTCGTTCCATGCCAAATCCACCCGAAGAAGTTTATGGAACACAGACCAGCAACAACTTCACACAGGGGCAGTCTAGTCAACAGGACAGCGAGGCAGCCTTATCTCAAGTGTGCCGCCTCTTCGAACAAAGCCAACAGCAACACCAAGAGATGATGAACCACGTCATCAATATGGGAAACCACCATGAGCCATACCAACCACACTCCAAGTTGTCTGAACTGCAGAAGACACGCCCTCCAACGTTTGCTCACACTGATAGGCCACTTGAAGCCGATGATTGGCTTCGGGACATCGAAAGAAAGTTGATTATTGCTCAATGTTCTGATCATGAGAAGGTGCTTTATGCACCTCACTACCTCACTGGAGCAGCTGCAGCATGGTGGGAAAACTTCCTACACATGCATCCCAGTGAACACAACATCACGTGGGAAGAGTTTAAGGAAGGCTTTCGTGGGGCACACATCCCCAGGAGCATCATAAAAATCAAGAAAAGAGAATTTGATGACCTCAAGCAGAGAGGCATGTCAGTGACAGAATACAACAGTCAGTTTACCCAGCTATCTCGTTATGCCTACGATGAGCATATGACTGAGAACAAAAGGATGGAAAAAATTTGGACGGTCTGGCGCCGGCACTAAAATGCCAACTGGTCATACACACTTACCCAGATTTCAAAACTCTGGTTGACAAGGCCATTACGTTGGAGAATGAGCGCCGCAGTCTGGAGGATATTCGTAAGCGAAAAAGGGACAAGACGACTCTTGCTCGCAACAACCGAAGCAAGACTGATGTTTAGAGGAATGAAGCAAGAAAATCCACGCCTACTGCTCTAAGGCCAACCAGACAGTTTCATTCAAGGGACAAGGACTTTACATACCGTCCAGGGGTCACTTGCTATGCTTGTGGTGAAGAAGGGCACTATGCCAAACAGTGCCCAAAACCAAGGAACTCGGCCCCCAAGCCGGACAATGGTGGGAATAATCCAGCCCCCAAGCGCAACAATTTCAATCCCAGCAACAATCACAGGAAGGGTCACCTGAATCATGTGACCAAGGAAGGAGCTCAGAATGCCCCAGACATCGTACTCGGTACGTTCCCTATCAACACAGTACCTGCCACGGTTTTGTTTGATTCTGGAGCTTCTCACTCGTTCATTTCGAAGAGTTTTGTTTTGCAACATGGTTTTCCGATACTTCCTTTGGAAAAATCTATGATTATCAAGTCCCCCGGGAATAAGCAGATCACTCAGAGTTACTGCCAAGGAGTGATTATTGAATTCGAAGGACTAAAGTTTCAGGCTAATCTCATCGTGTTGG
Source organism: Aegilops tauschii subsp. strangulata (assembly GCF_002575655.3). Lineage (NCBI taxonomy): Eukaryota > Viridiplantae > Streptophyta > Magnoliopsida > Poales > Poaceae > Aegilops > Aegilops tauschii. The sequence continues at coordinate 331,283,058 of NC_053041.3, forward strand.
AAAATAAAGGACTGGATGTTATCCTAGGGATGGACTGGTTGACCACCAACAAGGGATTTATTGACTGTTTCAATCGGACTGTAATCCTCACTCACCATCACGGCAAGACAATAAAGGTTACAGCTCAAGAGAGACCACGGTCACGGCAACCAAAGTTGAACAAAATGGACATTTCAGAACTGAGAAAGGTTCCAGTGGTGTGTGAGTTTCCTAACGTATTTCCTGAAGAACTACCAGGCATGCCACCAGACCGAGAGATAGAGTTCAGCATTGAACTAGCACCTGGCACCACTCCCGTCTATAAGAAACCTTATAGAATGGCACCCTCAGAGTTGGTAGAACTGAAGAAGCAAATAAAGGAATTACTGGACAAAGGATTTATTCGAGCCAGCTCCTCATCTTGGGGTTCGCCAGTATTATTCGCCAAGAAAAAGGATGGGACACTGAGATTGTGTATAGACTATCGAGCTCTCAATATGGTCACCATCAAAAACAAATATCCAATGCCACGGATAAATGATTTGTTTGACCAGCTCGCACAAGCCAAGGTGTTCTAAAAAATTGATTTAAGATCGGGATATCATCAATTAAAAGTACGGACAGAGGATATCCCCAAGACAGCATTCACCTCCAGATACGGATTATATGAGTTCATGGTAATGCCGTTTGGACTGACGAACGCCCCCGCATATTTCGTCCACCTCATGAACAAGGTGTTCATGAAATTTATGGACAAATTTGTTGTGGTGTTCATTGATGATATTCTGGTATACTCAAGGACACCATAAGAACATGCGGAACATCTCAGGATTGTATTGGGAGAATTAAGGAAGCACCAATTATACGCCAAATTTAGCAAGTGTGAATTTTGGCTAAGACAAGTTGGTTTCCTAGGCCATATATTAACCCAAGAAGGCGTGGCCGTAGACCCAGAAAAGGTCAAAGCCATACTTGACTGGAAACCACCAGCCAACGTGACAGATGTATGGAGTTTCCTAGGAATGGCTGGATATTACCGGAGGTTTATTGAAGGATTCTCCACTGTGGCAAAACCAATGACACAGTTGCTCAAGAAAGACAAGAAATTTGTATGGACTGAATAGTGCGAGAAAAGCTTCCAAGAGCTCAAGAAGAAACTAACAACAACACCGGTTTTTATCGTGCCAGACATACACAGGAGTTTTGAAGTGTATTGTGATGCATCCCGGAAGGGCCTCGGGTGCGTACTGATGCAGGATGGCAAAGTTGTCGCGTATGCTTCCAGGAAACTACGGAAGCATGAGGAAAATTATCCTACTCATGACTTGGAGCTAGCAGCCGTCATCCATGCACTCAAAGAGTGGAGACACTTTCTACTGGGAAAATCGTTGTGAAATATATACGGACCACAAGAGCCTTAAATATATTTTCATGCAACCAGAGCTAAATTTGCGACAACGATGCTGTTTGGAATTGGTCAAGGACTATGATGTCGGCATTCACTACCATCCAGGGAAAGCAAATGTAGTGGTAGATGCTCTTAGTCGGAACCCCAGCCCGGGCAACGACAATCCACCAAACTTGAGGCCTGATTTTCAGCAGGAGTTCGCTAGACTCAACATGATGTTAGTCTCTGAGGGCAACGTATCAAATCTGGAGATACAACCCACCCTAATGGAGCAAATTAAGAAGGCTCAGCAGGGACATCCCAGCATCGAAGGTATAAAGAGAAAAATGAGCCTTGGCAAGGCTTCCGAGTTCGTCACAGACAATGAGGGAATATTATGGTACGGGAACAGACTTTGCGTACCAAACATTGAGGAACTCAAGCATCAAATCCTAACCGAAAGCCACACCGCCCCATACTCGATCCATCCTGGAGGAACCAAAATGTACATAGACATTCAGGAAAGATTTTGGTGGCACGGTATGAAAAGGGATATAGCCGCATTCATTGCTTGTTGCGATTCATGTCAGCGCATAAAAGCCGAACATCAAAAGCCAGCAGGGCTGCTACAGCCAAATCGGATACCTGAATGGAAATGGGATGAAATTGGAATGGACTTCATCATCGGGCTACCTCGATCACAACGCGGAAATGATGCCATATGGGTCATCACAGATAGGCTAACCAAGGTAGCACATTTCATTCCCGTGAAGACAACCTACTCCACTCAAAAGCTTGCTAAGCTTTATCTCTCCCGTATAGTTTGTCTGCATGGAGTCCCAAAGACTATAATATCCGACCGAGGCACTCAATTTGTCTCTAAATTCTGGGATCACTTACAACAAGCTCTGGGCACTCAACTAGCATTCAGTACAGCATACCACCCTCAGACTGATGGACAAACTGAACGCGTGAACCAAATCCTAGAGGACATGCTGTGAGCCTGTGTCCTCACCTATGGATCCAGTTGGGAAGATAGTTTGCCGTATGCCGAGTTCGCATACAACAACAGTTACCAAGCCAGCTTACAAATGGCACCTTTTGAAGCATTGTACAGACGGAGGTGTCGTACCCCACTAAATTGGTCAGAGACAGGTGACAGTCGTATCTTCGGCCCAGACATGCTCAAGGAAGCCGAGGAGAAAGTTAAACAAATCAGGAACAGACTCAAGACAGCTCAAAGCCGACAAAAGAGCAGTTACGATCGAAAACATCATGAGGTCAGCTTTGAACCCGGTGATTACGTATACCTACGAGTATCTCCTATGAGGGGCCTGCAATGGTTCAAAATTAAAGGGAAGCTAGCCCCGAGATTTATTGGACCTTTCTGTATAGTTGCACGAAGAGGCACAGTAGCCTACCAGCTTGACCTACCCAAAGAGTTGTCAGATGTCCATGACGTGTTCCACGTCTCACAGTTGAGGAAATGTGTGAGCAACCCGGAGAAGCATGTATCTCATGAGAGCATTGATGTACAACCAGACCTCACCTACAGAGAGCGGCCAGTAAAGATATTGGAAGAGTCTGAAAGGAGATCCCATCAGAAAACAACTAAATTTTTCAAGGTTCAGTGGAGCAATCACACCGAGGATGAAGCTACATGGGAAAGAGAAGATTTTCTTCAGGCAGAATACCCACATCTATTTGAGGATCAGCAGAAATCTCGGGGACGAGATTTTTCCTAAGGGGGTAGGTGTTGTGACACCCAAAATTTTTTTTTGGCTTTTTTTCAAACTTTTATTTGATTTGAGGGTTGTTATTTAAAATTTTCTTCTAAAGAACTCTCCCTCTCAAAAGTTTATTTTTATGGCAAGTGTTTTGTTTGGATTCACCCAAGACTTAATTTTTGGTCTTGGAGGTTTTTCCAATCTTATGTGGACTCAACACCAAATGTTTTTCATTTGGGAAATTAAACTTTTGGACAAAACCTTTTAAATAGCCCTATGGCATTTGGAGTGATCTTTTTCCCCTCTTCAAAATCTCCTCTTGCCATGACCTAAGTGGAAATCCCCTCCCAAAAGCCATTCCCCATCTTTGTGTCAAGTTATACTTCAAATCCAGCAGGTTGGACCTCCCCATGAATTTTCTTCCATTTAATCCTTATCAAAAATATTTTCTGCCTTCCATTTTGATCCTTGGAGGTTTACAAAGGAACTACCATTTCTACTTCGATTTTGGCCTCCAAACAAATTTCCCTGGCTAGTCCTTAGAGCCCTCAACAAAGATTCATGATGATCCACTGGTCTCCAGTTCAAATATTTCAAATTGTGCTTGCTGCAAGTTTGGACCTTATTTGCCAAATTTGATGAAATTCAATTGTTTTCTCCTCCTAAAAATCTGAGAAAATTCAGGCAGCCTCTGGATGCATTGAGAGGTCACCTCACCAAGCCCCAGCTCCGGAAAAAAATTTCTTCATGGCAAATCATTTCGTCGAACACTTGAAGGGCACTGTTACTGTCAAGTTCAGTAAACAGTTTCAGAAACTGCTGTCGTCTTCTTCAGAACCTTTCGTCGATCTCGCCAGTACCACGGTGGCGCCTTGCTCCCTGTTCCCTCCTTCTTATCCCTGCGCCGCACGATCACCTGGAAGCATGCGGGCGTCGACGACGAGCAGGAGGAGGTGTGCCACCCCGTGAGCGACGGCAGCAGCGGCCTTTGCGGCTGCCAGAGAGGCGCAGCGTTGGACGGCGCCGTCCAGCGCCGCCCAAGCCACCAGAGGCCACCGCGTGGCCATCCACTCACCCGTGCACGCTGCGGTCCGTCATCGTGAACTGCTAGGCGCGGAGCACGCTCCCTGCCGCCGCCGTGCCCGTACGGCCGCCCAGTCGAGGATCGGCGCATTACGCCTAGCCCGACCGAGGTTTAGCGGGGGAACGGCACCAGTGATCCTCCCTGATGGTGCCTAGCCGCCTAAACCCCCTGCCCAACCTCTGCCTCGCCGTAATCGCTCGCCGGAGCTATCCCGTTCATGGCCACCCCCTCGGATCGCCTATAAAAGGAGGCCCCGAGCTCGAACTTGAACCCACACCACCTCTGCACTCCACCAGTACCACGCCAAGCCACTGGGCAGCCCCCGAGGGAGTCTTCTTCCCCAACTCCGGCCGCCTCGACCCGCTTCGGGACCCAGCTCGATTCACCCCCTTGCGTGCACCCCTTCGCCTCAGCTCTTGCCAGTAGTCTTCTAATGCTTCCACTCTTCTGACCCGCGCTTCAATTTGGAGTTTGCAGCACCCACGGGAGTACTCCACCACCGCCCGAACCACCGTCCGCCGGAGAAAGTGTCGCCGTCGACGTGGTGCTCTCCGACGGCCAAGTCCACCACCCACCAACGCGGAAGAACACCCTGAACCTCTTGGTACCCTCCGATCTCTCTGCCTTGCCGTGATTCAATGCCGGCGACCACCGCAGCCTTCGGGCGCCGGCGAGCCCCGTTGGAGTTTTAAACCTGACGGGTGGGACCCCCCCGTCAGCCTCTCTTCTTTTCCCCCCTCGAACCGTTTTCTGAAAGCGCCTTCGGGCAAAATGCGTTTTCTCTTTGGCCTGGCGCATTTCTTTCCGAACCGTTTTCTATTTTCTCAAACAAGTCCCTGGATCCTTTCTGTTTCATCACACATCAGTCCTTGGACTAAAACCCTTATATCTTTTTAGTAGAAGATGATTTTTGATTGATTCTTTTTTTGCCAGTCTTATATTTTTGTCTAGTTTTTTATAGTATTTATTTGGAAAAAATTTGGGATACTTTTTATGCACGCAACGATTTTCACGTTAGTATACGGATTCGTTATACCGTAGGTTCCGGAAGAGGTGACGAAGCCGCGAACTTCGCCGAGCTAGACTCCGACTTCTCCGAACCAGGCAAGCATGTTTGAACCTTTGATATGATAGGTGTTTTGCATGTTTGCTTGAATGGTTTGTGCATGGCATATGAGCATCGGTGAGTATTACGTTGCATGCAAGGCAACTAACCGTGTGTTCCGAAGTTACTGTGATCTTTGATGAGAGATGACCTGATCATGTGGTGACATGAAAGGTAGTAAGATGGTATTGTTGTAGCATGCCAGTCTTACGTCATCCGATAAACTCCGACGTTAACGTGGACTGAGTCACGTTACCGTCCTTCCCCTTTCGTGCTGCCACATGTCTTCTGCAAAGAGTACGGTTTAGTAAGTTGCTAACCTCTTTCCTTGTACACACCAAATAGAGGGGTCGGGATGATGTTTCCATGGCCCTGGATTAAAGCCAGTCATCCGGTCAGGGGGCATGGGTGTTTCCGGTTGGCACCGAGAGGGGGGCACCCCTTAGAGCGCGCGGTATAAATTTGATCCCATGCTACGCGCGGTTACAGCCTCCCCGTCTCAAGGTTTTTCTTGAACGTTGCCGAGGGTGATTCCTGGCATCGGAATGTTGAATGGGTGTGTACTGGATTGATGTGTTTCTCCTAAAACACCGTAAACGGAACTAGTCCCTTGTGACTACTGAAATCCGTTGGCTGTGGTTAAATAGTACAAACTCTGCAGAGTCAAATCCTTCCGAGTCATCGTGTCCATGGTCAAGGACCATGGCCAGTATATCCGTATCCATGTCAGTCCCTATGTCAGTTTCCATAGTAAATCCCCGGTGAACAAGCTTGAGTGGTAAACCCGGTTGAATTGTTATTCCTGTGGATGGACTAACCTTTTGTTTATCTCGTACCTGAATATTTCCTTGAAATGATTTAAATTCATGAGCTGCTGAAATACCAAGTTATGTAATATAAGCCCTTTATGTGATGTCGCTCAGACGTCCGACTGTGGCACTCTTGTCATTTACTTTTGATATAAGCCCTTTATGTGATGTCGCTCAGACGTCCGACTGTGGCACTCTTGTCATTTACTTTTGATATAAGCCCTTTATGTGATGTCGCTCAGACGTTCGACTGTGGCACTCTTGTCATTTACTTTTGATATAAGCCCTTTATGTGATGTCGCTCAGACGTCCGACTGTGGCACTCTTGTCATTTACTTTTGATATAAGCCCTTTATGTGGTGTGGTCTTGACGCCCGACTGCGGCATTGTTATTTCATTTGTATCCTTTCGAGGAGTCATTCAGACACTCGTTTGGCCTTCAGTATTACTTTGGGATTTCGGAAGGACTACCGCCCGACTTCCCTTTTATTTCCCATGCATGGCTATCTCATTGTCTGAGTGCGCTCCATTTACCTCTTCATATGCATCATGTTTACATTTGTTATATCTTATGTCCGAACTATCTTGCGAGTACTTTCATAGTACTCACCTGGCTTGTTGATTTGGCCAGATGTTGACGAAGGCGATCTCCTGGATGAAGAGTTTGATAGTGAGTCCGACGCCTAGAGGAGTCCCAGTCAGTCCCGTGCGATCCTGGATATTGATCACTTGTATTATATTCGCTTCCGCCACCCACAATAAGTATCCTCGAGCCTCGCTCCGACGCTTGAAGAGCTGTTAGATTCAGGAGTCATGTCACACACTTCACTGTGACATATCCACTATCGCTTTTATTATGAGTCAGTAGTTATGCCACCCTATCCGCCTTTATGTATTATCGGCGTGCTTGTAATAAATTGTTGAGCAGTCTCCGCTCAACCTTGTATTATATTTAGTACTCCTGGTTTTTCTTCTGTGATCAAGAAATTGTCTACCAGTGAGAAGGATTCTTCTCTACTGGTCCGTAAAAGGGATCCGTTTCTCAATAAATATTTTTATTGGAAAACCGGTCGTGACAAGACCCCCGGGCAGTTTTTTGGCCAAAATTTCAGCAACCGAAAATATTTTTTCCCTATCCTATTTTTAGGCTTTTCCGAGTCTTTTGAGACACTCGCCAACATAGTGATTTCTTGTCGCACTTTTTCGTCGTCCCTGACCTGATTTTTGAAAAAAATAGTCAAAAACATTTCGTGCCCATCTGTTAGTTTGACCTGGGAAGAGTTTTGAGACACTCGCCATTATAGTGATTTTTCGCAAAAAAAATGAGCGCAAAAAAAAGAGCGCCAACAAAAAAACAGAGCGAAAAATATATATTCCAGAGTGTGCTTTTCCCTTGTTTACTTGCAGCGCCGTGATTTTGTTAGTGTTCTAGGCTCGCGTCTCTAGCACGGTCTAGCCTAGGACCAGCTCAGTATCGTCGTTGAGCGTTTATTCAACTTTGCATCTCTGAATTGATTATTGCTGACCCTTTTTGCTACCATATTATAAGCCTTCCCAGCTCCACATACATCTACATCGTGCATTTGACTCTCCCTGGTAATCGCTCTATCCAAGCTTTGAGAGTTTTGACTACATCGGTTGCCGATCACCGCCTGCTGTTGGGTAAGAACTGGTAAGAATTTGAGATTTGCTTGACGGATTTGTGACACCCACCACCACCACCACTTATTAGTAGTCTGTAGGATCATGTTCTTGTGTGTTTCTATTGCTGCTAACCATGCTAGGATCACAAGCCGACGAGATTGAGTTGGAGAACATGACGAATAAGGAGTTGCATGATAAATTTCAGCAAATGATGACTGAACAGGTGCAGGATGTACTGAACAATTTTGAAGAGGCCATGGATAAGATAACTGGCTTTGAGAAGACGTTCGAAACAAAGCTCGATAACAAATTTAATGAAGTGATTGCGCATCCTCCACAACCACCACCGGGTGCACCTGCCGTACCTCTGCCACAACAACAACAACGACGACTACCTCCACGTCGCGAAACAGCCCTCCACCGAGCGAGCCGTGTCCCTCTTGAGCCTGGCCAAACTGTTGGTGCTGCTGTTGATACTTCTGTGGCTCCTGCTGCTGATGAGGAGGAGGATGATTATGCGGGAGATTACGACGATGAAGTTGATCAAAATCAGAACTACGTGCAACCACCAGCACCCGGTCGTCCACATGCAAATAATCGCAATGGTAGAGCTACATTACCAGCTCAGGTACGAGATCATGACCATCTTCCTAAACTGAAATTGAATATTCCACCACTTGAGGGTAGATATGTTCCTGATATATATCTTACATGGGAGTTAGAAACCGAACAATTTTTTACATGTTTAGAATATCCCGAGGAGAGGCGTGTTGCTGCTGCACTTTGTGCTTTCACTAGTTTTGCTTGTGCGTGGTGGTCTGAACATCGTAGATTATATCCGAATAATATTCCAACTACTTGGGCTGCTTTGAAAACTGCTATGCGTACTCGTTGGGTTCCACCATATTATCAACGTGAATTACTTCAAAAATTGCAGCGTTTAAGACAAGGAATTTTTTTGTAGAGGAATATTATTAGGAATTACAAAATGGCATGATTAGATGTGGTATTGTTGAGAATAATGAAGCTATGCTTACAAGTTTTATGGGAGGATTAAATAGAGAGATTCAGACCATTCTAGAGTATAAGGAGTATAATAATATCACCTGTTTATTCCATGTTGCTTGTAAAGCTGAACGTGAAGTGCAGGATCGACAGGCATTCGCGCGAACTAACTTTTCTGCAGGTCGACCTTCATCATGGACACCACGTGCATCCTCTACTTCCACTGCACCATCATCTCCATCAGGTGCCACCTCCAACCGTGATACAAGAAAGCAGGCACAACCACCACTATCTGCCAAGAGCACACCTATCGGGCCTGCACAGAGCTCTTCTTCTTCCATGGCATCAACAGGGCACACAAGTGATATTATTTGTCGTCGTTGTAAGGGAAGAGGTCATTATGTGAGAGAATGCAAATCTCAGCGTGTGATGATTGCTACTGAGGATGGTGGGTATGAGTCCTCTAGTGACTATGATGAGGAGACTTTGGCTCTTATTACATGTGACGAACACGGTGGAGATGATTCTGATCATGAGACACAATACATGGCTCCTGAAGATGCTGACAGGTATGAATGTTTGGTTGCTCAATGTGTTTTGAGTGTGCAAGTTACACAAGCTGAGCAAAATCAGAGGCATAATTTGTTCCATACGAAGGGAGTTGTGAAGGAACGTTCTATTCGCGTCATCATAGATGGAGGGAGCTGCAGCAACTTGGCTAGCATGGAGATGATGGAGAAGCTATCTCTCACCACAAGACCACATCCACATCCTTACTACATCCAATGGTTCAACAACAGCGGCAAGCTTAAGGTAACACGTACTGTTCGTGTGCATTTTAGTATCTCTACATATGCTGATTATGTTTATTGTGATGTGGTACCTATGCAAGCATGTTCCTTATTACTTGGTAGACCATGGCAATTTGATAAAAATTCTGTACACGATGGTAGAAACAATCAGTATACTCTTGTTCATAAGGATGAAAATATTACATTGCTTCCTATGACTCCTGACTCCATTTTGAAAGATGATATTAATAGAGCTAATAAAGCAAAACAGGAGAAAAATAAGCGTGAAAATCAGATTGTGGCAAAAGAATTTGAGCAACAAATGAAGCCTAATACTAAACCATCTAGTGTTGCTTCTGAAATTATGAAAAGTGCATGTTTACTTGCCACAAAATCTGATATTGATGAGCTAGATTTTAGCAAATCTATTTGCTATGCTTTTGTGTGCAAAGAGGCATTATTTTCATTCGAGGACGTGCCTTCCTCTTTGCCCCCTGCTGTCAATAACATTTGCAGGAGTTCGCTGACGTCTTCCCACAAGATGTGCCACCGGGAATACCACCTATTCGAGGGATTGAGCATCAAATTGACTTAATTCCCGGTGCATCGCTACCCAACCGTGCACCATACCGTACAAATCCAGAGGAGACGAAGGAGATTATGCGTCAAGTACAAGAGCTGCTCGACAAAGGTTATATACGCGAATATCTTAGTCCTTGTGCTGTTCCTATTATACTAGTGCCTAAAAAGGATGGTACGTCGCGTATGTGTGTTGATTGTAGAGGCATTAATAATATTACTATTCATTATCATCATCCTATTCCTAGGCCAGATGATATGCTTGATGAATTGAGTGGCTCTACAATATTCTCCAAAGTTGATTTGCATAGTGGATACCATCATATTCGTATGAAATTGGGATATGAATGGAAAACAACATTTAAAACTAAGTTTGGTTTATATGAGTGGTTAGTCATGCCTTTTGGGTTAACTAATGCACCTAGTACTTTCATGACACTAATGAACGAAGTTTTACGTGCTTTCATTGGACGATTTGTGGTAGTCTATTTTGATGATATACTGATTTATAGCAAATCTTTGGAAGAACATTTGGAACATTTACGTGTTGTTTTTATTGCTCTACGTGATGCACGTTTGTTTGGTAACCTTGGGAAGTTCACCTTTTGCACCGACTGAGTATCTTTTCTTGGCTACGTTGTTACTCCGCAGGGAATTGAACTTGATAAAGCCAAGATTAAAGCTATTGAGAGTTGGCCGCAGTCCAAAACGGTCACACAAGTGAGGAGTTTTCTTGGATTCGTTGGTTTCTATAGGCGTTTTGTGAGATATTTTAGCACCATTGCTACACCTCTCAATGAGCTTACAAAGAAGGATGTGCCTTTTGTTTGGGGTACCGCACAGGAAGAAGCCTTCACGCTATTAAAAGATAAGTTGACACATGCTCCTTTACTCCAACTTCCTGATTTTAATAAGACTTTTGAGCTTGAATGAGATGCTAGTGGAATTGGATTGGGAGGTGTGTTATTACAAGATGGCAAACCTGTTGCATACTTTTCTAAAAAATTGAGTGGGCCTAGTCTGAATTATTCTACGTATGATAAAGAATTATATGCTCTTGTTCGGACTTTAGAGACATGGCAACACTATTTATGGCCCGAAGAATTTGTTATACATTCTGATCATGAATCTTTGAAACATATTAAAAGTCAAGCTAAACTGAATCGTAGACATGCTAAATGGGTTGAATTTATTGAGACTTTTCCTTATGTCATTAAACACAAGAAGGGTAAAGAAAATGTTATTGCTGATGCATTGTCTCGTCACTATACTATGCTTTCACAACTTGACTTCAAAATATTTGGTTTGGAGACCATCAAAGATCAATATGTGCATGATGCTGATTTTAAAGATGTACTGCAGAATTGTAAAGAAGGAAGAACATGGAACAAGTTCGTTATTAATGATGGCTTTGTGTTCCATGCTAACAAGCTATGCATTCCAGCTAGCTCTGTTCGTCTTTTGTTGTTGCAGGAGGCGCATGGAGGAGGATTAATGGGAAACTTTGGCGTGAAGAAGATGGAGGACGTACTTGCTACACATTTCTTTTGGCCAAAGATGAGACGGGATGTTGAGCGTTTTGTTGCTCGCTCCACTACATGTCAAAAAGCTAAGTCACGACTCAATCCTCATGGTTTATATATGCCTTTGCCTGTACCTAGTGTCCCTTGGGAGGATATATCCATGGACTTTCTTTTAGGTTTACCTCGAACAAAGAAGGGGAGGGATAGCATATTTGTTGTCGTGGATAGATTCTCGAAAATGGCACACTTTATACCATGTCAGAAAAGCGACGATGCTGTTAATGTTGCTGATTTGTTCTTTCGTGAAATTTTTCGCTTGCATGGTGTGCCAAATACTATTGTTTCAGATCGTGATACTAAATTTCTTAGCCACTTTTGGAGATGTTTATGGGCTAAGTTGGGGACTAAATTGCTTTTTAGTACTACTTGTCACCCCCAAACTGATGGTCAAACTGAAGTAGTCAATAGAACATTGTCTACTATGCTTAGGGCTGTTTGGAAGAATAATAAGAAAATGTGGGAAGAATGCTTGCCTCATATTGAATTTGCTTATAATCATTCGTTGCATTCTACTACTAAGATGTGCCCTTTTGAAATTGTGTATGGTTTCCTACCTCGTGCACCCATTGATTTGTTGCCTCTTCCATCCTTAGAGAAGGTTAATTTTGATGCTAAACAACGTGCTGAATTGATCTTAAAAATGCATGAGTTAACTAAGCAAAACATTGAGCGTATGACTGCTAAATATAAACTTGCTGGAGATAAGGGTAGAAAACGTGTTGTCTTTGCACCTGGAGATCTTGTTTGGTTACATTTGCGTAAGGATAGATTTCCTAATTTGCGCAAATCAAAGCTAATGCCACGTGATGATGGTCCTTTTAAGGTGGTAGAGAAAATAAATGATAATGCATATAAACTTGAGCTGCCTGCAGATTTTGGGGTTAGTCCCACTTTTAACATTGCAGATTTGAAGCCCTATTTGGGTGAGGAAGATGAGCTTCCGTCGAGGACGACTTCATTTCAAGAGGGGGAGGATGATGAGGACATCAATACCATTCTTACACCCACAGCCCCTAGTGCTACATATACTGGACCAATTACTAGAGCTCGCCCACGCCAATTAAATTTTCAGGTACTTACGTTTCTTGGTAATGATTCTAATGTTCATGAGAATATGATGCTGCCTAAATTGGATACATTTGTTTTGCTTACAAATGAAGGGCCTGGCATGGATAAGTGGGATGAACACTGGAGCAAGACCAAGCATGGAGAGGATGGCATGCGCAAGGGGAACAAGAACAGAGTTACAAGTGATGATTTCAGGACTTTGAAGCCACCATAATGAGTGCATGAAGCCATGGATGAAATATACAAGATGCCACTTCATAAATTTCGTCCAAAGGCTATTCTAGGTGTTGCGTCACCTTATTATTGGGCCAGGCCCATGTAATTTCGAAATACATAAGTATAGGCTGTTTTTAGAGTTCGCATGTGTGGGGAAACAAGAGATAGGGTTGGTTTCGGACCCCTTCCCCAAGGGCGATGAAATTCCCCCTCTTCCTCCATATATACAGCCCTTAGGGCACCGTTTAGACTTTGGGTTTTGTTTAGATTAAAGTTCGCCATAGCTGCAACTTCACGTACTTCGTTTGTGTCCAACGACCAGACAAAGGCGTCATAGAACCCCACCTTGATCAATAAAGCTTTCCTCTTATATTCGCCATATCCAGATTACAATCTTAGTTTCTTGCTTGTTCTTCATTTGCCTGCAGGAAACAGACCTTCGTGGTCAGGTTGATCGTGCTCCGGCATGGTCAATAACCTCTCGGAGTTGGTTTAGCGATTGCTAAGGCGCAACGTCCTCGCACGTTTGTAGTCGGATCGTCAAAGTTGACTTCCTCCAAAACGATAGCCACCACCTCATCGAAAGATGGGACACCTTTCCCTCTATCACCGCGTGGTCACCGCACTCGCCTTGGTGGATATCTTTGAGGATTGCTTGGCCCTTCTCTGGTTCTACGCAGCGCTGGAAGGCCCCAGTCACGCTTCGTCTGGCAAGCTCTCTGTTTACTATCCTGTAGGCTCCTGCTCGGCGCTGCACTTGCCGGGCAGAGATCTCATCGGCCGGCAGCTCTCTGTTCACCAGAAACTTGAGGATGGGCAATGCCCATGAGGGTGCTTGAATTTCTTCTACTGCCACTATGGCCACTTGTACTAGGGCGGTTGGGTTGGGAGGCGGCGGGCTGGAGTCGGTTGCCGCTTGTTGCGTCATTGAAGTCCCCGGGCCGACTGCTGCAGCCCCCGGGCCGGGGTGTGAAGTTCCCGGGCCAGGTGCGACTGCTGCAGTCCCCGATGCCGATCTATTTGGCTAGCCGGAGGCCGTGTACTAACACCTCATACTCGGCCACGTTGTTGGAGGCGGCGAAGTGAATTTGCAATGTGTACCTGAGCTTGCCGCCTTTGGGAGAGGTAAGGCCGATGCCGGCTCCAAAACCGGTGCGCATCTTCGAGCCATCGAAATGCATCCGCCAATGAGTGGAGTCCGGAGCTAGCGGCAAGTACTGGGTCTCGGCCGAGTCGACGAGGAAGTCGGCTAGTGCTTGGAACTTGATGGCAGTGCGCGGCTGGTAGAAGATGGTGTAGGGGGCAACTCGATGGCCCATTTGGCCACTCGGCCTGATACATCTCTGTTGCCAATGATCTCAGCAAGTGGGGCAGTACAGACAACCGTGATCGGGTGCTCTTGAAAGTATGGCTTCAGCTTCTTGGCAGCAAAGTGCACGCCGTAGCACATCTTCTGGTAGTGAGGGTAGTTCTGCTTCGAGGTTGACAGCACCTCGCTGAAATAGTACACAGGCCTCTGGACCGGCTGTGCTCTGCCGCTTTCTGGGCGCTCTACTACCATGACCGTGCTGACCACCCGGCTGGTGGCGGCGATGTAGAGGTACATGGGCTCCTTAGCAGCCGGGGCGGACAGAACACGCGGTGTGGTCAACATTTTCTTGAGTTGGAGAAAACCTTTGTCTGCCTTGTCGTTCCACTCAAAATGAGTGGTTTTCTTCATGAGTTGGTACAAAGGAAGAACCTTCTCACCCAGCCGACTGATGAACTGGCTGATGGATGCCAAGCAGCCGGTAAACTTCTGGACGTCTCGCAGTCGAGTGGGCCTCTCCATCCTCTCGATGGCCTTGATCTTGACAGGGTTGCACTCAATGCCGCGTTCTGAGACCAGGAAGCCAAGGAGCTGGCTGGCTGGTACTCCAAAGACACATTTTTCTGGGTTGAGCTTGATTTGAAACCGGCGCAGATTTTCAAAAGTTTCCTTCAGATCTTCCAAGAGGGTACCACGCTTCTCCGTCTTCACCACAATGTCATCTACATAGACGTGGGCATTTCTGCCGAGCTGCTTGAGGAGGCACTTCTCCATGCAACGCTGAAAGGTGGCACCGGCATTTCTCAAGCAGAATGTCATGGTCAGGTAGCAGAAAGCTCCGAATGGTGTGATGAAAGCGGTCTTCAGGTGGTCTGCCGGGTTCAACTTGATCTGATGGTAACCTGAGTAGGCATCCAAGAAACTCATCAGCTTGCATCTGGTTGTGGAGTCTATCACTTGGTCAATCCGGGGCAACACGAACGGATCCTTGGGGCAGGCTTTGTTGAGACTGGTGTAATCAATGCATATACGCCACTTGTTATTCTTCTTCAGTACAAGGACTAGATTGGCAAGCCATTCCGGGAAGAAAACTTCCATAATGAAGCCGGCTGCCAATAGGCGGGCGATCTCTTCTCCGACGATTCTTCTCTTCTCCCCCGACAGTCGGCGGAGGGGTTGTTTGACTGGTTTGGCATCTACTCTGACATGTAGCTTGTGCTCGGCGAAATTCGTCGGAACACCCGGCATGTCTTTGGGAGACCATGCACAGATGTCCCGATTCTCACAGAGGAAATCGACGAGCTCGCCACTACTAGGAAAAGGGCTATAGCTGATATGGAGATTAATGGCGCACCATGTATGTGGTGCGCCATTGCTATATAGAAGTGGCGCACCAGATACAGATGCGCCATTATTGACATATTACTAATGGCGCACCTGGTGTGTGGTGCGCCATTAGTAGTTTTGAAAAAAAAATAAAAAAAATTGTTAGCAGTGGCGCACTAGGGGATAGTGCGCCATTACTAGTTGACATAGTAATGGCGCACCACACCCACCGTGCGCCATTAGTAGTTTTGAAAAAAAAAATTGTTAGTAGTGGCGCACTAGTGGACAGTGCGCCATTACTAGTTTTAACTAGTAATGGCGCACTATCCCATGGTGCGCCAATACTAACAAATTTTTTTAATTTTTTTTAAAACTACTAATGGCGCACCACACACCAGGTGCGCCATTAAAACCCTGGTGCTAAATGCACCCCCCTGGACCGCCTTTTCAGTTTAAAAAAATAAAAGAAAATGATGGAAATGTCAAAAAAATAAAAGAAAAAAGTTTCCCATGTGATATGTGGTCTAGTTGTTGGGAAAATTTACAAATATGAATTTCGACTTTATTTGCAAAATCTCTCTGGAATTTAGTAAAATGGGCATAACTTTTGCATACGAACTCGAATTAAGAAGTTTTTTATATGAAAAATCATCTACTCGAAAAGTTACATATGAATTCAACTGGGGGAACTTCGTTCAACATCTTCAAAATCCCCAAAAACCTAACAGAACGAAAGATACGGGGCTTTTAAGATCTAGAGGGGGGAAAATTAAAAAAACTTCAAACTTACTAGTGGCGCACCATTTGCTAGTGCGCCACTAGTAACAGGAAAAAAATTGGTTTCAAAAAAAATTTGGGAATTTTTTTCAAAATATGATACGTAATATGACCGGGAAGTTTGAAATATTTTTTCAAAATTTCATCACACTCATGAACATGAACAAAGTCCTAGACATCAACAAGGTTTAATAGGATTGATATGATAGATATATCAACAAGTGCCTGTGAAGTGAGCTGGTGCTGGGGTTGGATAGAACTATGAAGTTAAGCGTGCTCGGGCTAGAGTAGTGTGAGGATGGGTGACCTTCCCTGAAGTTTGACCACGGAGTGCGATTTGACTTGAGATTAAGCATATTGACCTGAGATTAAGCCATAGTGACCCGAGATTAAGAAAAAAACGAAAAAAATGTGAATTTTTTTAAACAAAATTTGAAAAAAAATCTGAATTTTTTTTGAAAAAAATTGTTAGTAATGGCGCACTTCTATGTGGTGCACCATTACTATGTCAGATAGTAATGGCGCACCAGATAGGCATAGTAATGGCGCACTATAGGTGCGCCATTACTATCTCGGATACTAATGGCGCACCAGAGGTGCGCCATTACTATTTTGTTACTAATGGCGTGATAATAGTGGCGCACCTGTAGTGCGCTATAGGTGCGCCATTAATGGCAAAAATAGGTGCGCCACTAATAACCTTTTCCTAGTAGTGCGCTTTCCTATTTGCTATCAAGGTTGGCACCTATGACAGCGTGCCTCTTCGGGTGCTCAGGGTCCAAGGGAATCTTCTTTGTTTCTTTGGCCGGCTGGAAGGAGCCCTGGGTTTCTGACTCTTTGGGTTCTGGTGACAGGTCCGGCTACTTGCTGGCCATGGCCACCACCCGATCCAGGAGCTTCTTCTCAGCAGCAATCACAAGGGACTTGGCCAGCCGGCTGCTGGCTGCAACACGGGCGGGTGACTTCTCATAGTCTCCACTGATTGTGATAATGCCCCTGGTTCCTGGCATCTTCATCTTGAGGTAGGCATAATGTGGCACTGCCATGAACCTGGCTAGAGCTGGCCGGCCTAAGAGCGCGTGGTAAGGGCTCTCCAGGTCCACCACCTCAAGCCAAATTGCCTCACGGTGGAAGTGATTCTTGTCCCCAAAGATGACATCTATCTTGATCTTGCCGATTGGTGAGCAAGAAAGGCCAGACACAATGCCATGAAACACAGTCCGACTGGGCAAGAGCTGCTTCTCTTTGATGTTCAACTTCTCCATGGTATCGCGGTAAAGGATGTTAATGCTACTACGGCCATCTATCAGGATCCGGGAGAAGCGAGCAGCTCGCCTCTCCGTTGCAAGGGTGGCATCCAGCACCAAGGCATAGGAACCCGGGGAAGGATTCACTTCCGGGTGGTCAGCACAGCTCCAGCTGATAGGCTTCTCAGACCAGTGCATGAACTCTGGAGTAGTTGAGGCAACTGCATTCACTTCACGGTGCTGCTGATGTCGGCTGTGTCTGTCGTTGGCCACACTGGTGAAGACAACGTAGGCACCATGTCCTTCAGGGAATTCATCCTGGATTGCACCGACTGCTGGACGGGCGGCCGACTGCTGAGGAGGCCGTCCTTCTCCCTTGGCGATGCGGACGAGCCATTGGCATTTCCGGGTCGTCTGGTTGGATGGCTTCGCGCCACTATGGAACTTGCAGGGAGCATCAAGGGTCAGCTCAAAGGAGAAAGCGGGCAACCAAGTTGGCTTGTCGCCCTTCTGGCGCTTGGGGAGTGGTTGTCCTTCAGGCTGCTGGTCCTCAACTATCGCCACCTGCCGGCTAGTGGAAGCCGGCTGCGGGGCCTTCCGCTTGTTGTCGTTCGGCTGCTGGCGCCGACTGTTGTCTCCGGCCGGCGTTCGAGGGGCCGGTGGGAGCACCTTCCCGGAAGCATCCACTCGGAGCTCCGACTTCATGGTGGAGTTGGCAGTGGCGTACTTGTCTACTATGATCAGCAGTTCGTCGAGTGTTGCCGGCTCATCGCAGAGGAGTCGGTGCTTGAGTAAGGTGCCCTCTCGGCACCCGGCGGTGAAGTACTCGATTCCTTGGACCTCATGCACCCCTTCGTAGGAATTGCGCAGTTCAGCCCACCGCGTCAGGTAGTCGCGGGTGGACTCGTCAGGGCCTTGAACGCACAGCGAGAGCTGGCGGGGCTTGGGCGGCCGCTTGTAGGTGCTGGTGAAGTTGCGGACAAACACTTCAGTGAAATCTACCCAGCTGTTGATGCTGCGGGGCTTCAGGATGTTCAGCCATGTCCGGGTCGTGCCCTGGAGCATGAGCGGACGTACTACACGGCAACACGCATGTTTCCGTTTGCTATGTTGACGGCCGTGGAGTAACCGACCAGCCGATCCTCTGTCTTCATGGACCGTAGTACTTGGGCGTGTCTCGTGGGAGCAAGAACGCTTTGGGGAAGGGCTCGTCGCGGATGCGGGGGCTGAAACAAGGCGGGCCCATCTTGTCTTCTTCTTCTAGCACCATGGATCGATTGAGACAATCGATCCGGTGGTGGGCATCATTCTCCCCTACTCCTTCTCGGTGGCCCAGCCGGTCGCTGAGAGTCGGGTGCTCAATAGGCGGCGGGGAAGCGTGCCTCTCCCTGCGAGGAGGAGGAGGAGGCGGATAGTCGTCCCATCGTTCCACTGCTCGTGGGCGGCCATCTTGGTCGCGCTCGATGGTGATGCGTGTGCGGCTGCGGCTAGTAGCCGGCTCTTTGTCACGTCTGTTGCGGACGCCGCCTGTCGGTGTCCGGGAGGTCGCGCCTTGATCTCGGCGGGGGGGGGGGGGGGTTCTCAACCCGTTGGCCGGGTTCTTCTGCACGGCAGTCGGCCTCTTGTTGCATGGCAACCGCGTAAATGAGCTACTGAACACGCTCCATCATGTAGCAGCGCTCGTCACCCTCGAGGTGGTCCAGCTCATCTGGTGTCGCCTGGGCAGCTCGTATGTTCTCCATGGGCGTGGCATAGACAGGGCGGTCTACTCCGAAAGGCGACGGCAGCGCCGCGCTGCCGGATCGTGCCGCTGCGGCTGGGCCCGCCAGCAGCCGGCGTGCCGCCAACAGCTAGGTCGATCTCGCGTTGGTAGGCTTCTGAGAAGCATCTCATGGTGGCCAACTTCTTGGCACTTTCGACGAGCGAGACGTGGCAGGCTTCTAGTGTCTCAGCATTGGCGTCTTCTGCAATGGGCGCAGACAGATCCCGCAGTGCGGCCTGTAGTGGGTCTTGGGCACCCCCACTAGAGGCTCCGTCGTGGGTGATGACGAGCACCTCCATGACGGTGCTGCCGCCGCTATCGGCGCGAGGAAGCGGTCGTTGATGATCACCATGTTGGTGGGGAAGGCGTCAAGTGATACTGTGTCGGAGTCGACAAGCATCGAGTCGGTGGAGCCGATTGATTCCAGGTCGGAGGTCGGCTCGTTGGCGATGTCGAGTTTGCCAAGGAGGTAGACAAGGCAGCTCTCGGAGTTGGCTGCTCCTGCGTCGGGCGCGGGATCGTCAGGGAGGCGGATCTCGCCGATGAGGTCAGCGAGGCAGCTCGCCGCACATGCGAGCTCGGCACCATGCAGCGCGTCGGTGCAAATGCCATGAGGTGTGCCGGGCTGGCTCCGCTCGCTAGGGAGGAACAAGGTTCCCGTACAGAACAGATCTCCGGACGACGGTGCACCTAGCCCCACGGTGGGCGCCAAATGTCGGGGGTGTCGTGCGACATATGCCAAAGGATGGATTATCATGGAGGGGGCTAATAATACGTCGCCGGTGCCAGGAAACGGGATAAGGCACAAACATGCCCGCCGCCGAATCTTACCCAGGTTCGGGGCTCTCCTAGGAGATAACACCCCTACTCCTGCTCTGCGTGGTCTCCGCATGATCACTCAAGCAACAATGGTGGCTACAAGCTTGCTCCTTGAGCTGTTTCTCTAGAGGGGGAAGAACCTAGCTTCCTCTCTCTATATGTGGGTGTAGGTGGACTGAGGTTTGAACCCTTTGCATGGGTGCCCTGTGGGGTTTATATAGGCCTACCCCCCAGGGGTACAAAGGTAATTTGGCCGGGTGTAGGACCCGGCTGTCAGTGTCTGTGGTCGCCGGCTTCTCCGCCGGCCGCTGGGGCCCGCCGCCTGGTGGGTCCCGCCGGCTGTCTCATACTTAGCAAACAAGCAGCGCCCGCCCCCGGCGGGTCCTGACGGCCGATTAGTACTGTGGCAATGCCACTGATGATGTATGCTTTGGCGGAGGCATGGCTATAGTGCCGCGCCTGGTGGGCATTCACTGTAGCCACTCCCCGTCTCTTCTGATTAATGGCGCACAGACTTTGAGGGAGGGGAGGGCCTCCTGCTAGGAGTCGGCCTCCGCCACGCCGACTGGTTGGGGCTCACCGACTTCTGGCTTCTCGCTGACAGGTAGGGCCTGCCGTCCGCTGGCCGTACCGACAGCCCGTAGTGGGGGCATGGCCTCCCCTGTTATAGGTGATGTCATGGGCTGCATGGCAACAGTGCCGCGCCGGGCGGGGCATGTCCGCCCAGTACGCCGCACTGTGGCCATGCTCTGCCCTGGATTCCGGGGTGCCAGCCTGCTCCGTAGCCACGCCCTGTCTCGTTGTCTTAATGTGGTGCAAACTTCAAGGGGCGGAGGGGGGCCGCCTCCTGGGAGTTGGCCTCTCTGGAGGCCGCCTGGTATGGGTTGGCCCACCTCAAGGCGCCCTCTAGCAGCCGGCCGCTTGGACCGGTCGGCCTTAAGAAGGCGGCTATTCGTCTTTGAGGCTTAAGGGGCGCAGCTAGCCCCGATGTCTTGAATCGACATGGGGAACAAATGAGGCTACCCGTGGTCATTTACTCCAACAGCTTGGGAACCCTGCTCACATTGTTTGGGGCCATGATGGAAACCTCGGCCGGACTCCCTTGCGGATGGAACCCGAGTAGGACATAAATCCGGACTAGAGTCTTGCATGGTTAGTTAGGTCGTGGCCGACACCCTCGCCAGGCTTCTGCTTGAAGGTTGCCGAGATACATGATGTGTACATGGCGGTAAGTGGCGAGAGCGTGTGTGAAGAAGCACACCCCTGTAGGGTTAACATGATCTATTCGAATAGCCGCGTCCGCGTAAAGGACTACTCGGTTGCTTATACAGTTCATAGACAAGTGAAAGTGGATACTCTAAAATGCGCAAGATAAGCGTGAGTGCTATGATTGGCCTTCTCGTAGGGAGATGGGAGCGGATCCATAGTGGTGTATTGATATGGTGTATATGTGGACTCGTGTGCGCCACCTCAAAAGAGTTACCAGCAGAAGTAGTATAGGATAGCCACAGAGTCAAAGCTGGCTTGCTGCAGTTAAACTCCACCACCCCCCTTTGTTGATACTGATGCATATGTAGCTAGTTCTGATGTAAGTCTTGCTGGGTACATTTGTACTCACGTTTGCTTAATTTGTGTTTTTGCGGAGAGACTTCAGTCTCACTAGTAGTTCCGCGTGGACTTCGACGTTTAGCTTGTTACCTCAGCTACGATCTTGTACCCTTGGGAGGGTCTTGTGAAGGAAATATGCCCTAGAGGCAATAATAAAGTTATTATTTATTTCCTTTATCATGATAAATGTTTATTATTCATGCTAGAACTGTATCAACAGGAAACTTGATACATGTGTGAATACATAGACAAACAGAGTGTCACTAGTATGCCTCTACTTGACTAGCTCGTTGATCAAAGATGGTTATGTTTCCTAGCCATAGACATGAGTTGTCATTTGATTAACGGGATCACATCATTAGGAGAATGATGTGATTGACTTGACCCATTCCGTTAGCTTAGCACTCGATCGTTTAGTATGTTGCTATTGCTTTCTTCATGACTTATACATGTTCCTATGACTATGAGATTATGCAACTCCCGTTTACCGGAGGAACACTTTGTGTGCTACCAAACGTCACAACGTAATTGGGTGATTATAAAGGTGCTCTACAGGTGTCTCCGAAGGTACTTGTTGGGTTGGCGTATTTCGAGATTAGGATTTGTCACTCCGATTGTCGGAGAGGTATCTCTGGGCCCACTCAGTAATACACATCACTATAAGCCTTGCAAGCATTGTGACTAATGAGTTAGTTGTGGGATGATGTATTACGGAACGAGTAAAGAGACTTGCCGGTAACGAGATTGAACTAGGTATCGAGATACCGACGATCGAATCTCGGGCAAGTAACATACCGATGACAAAGGGAACAACGTATGTTGTTATGCGGTCTGACCGATAAAGATCTTCGTAGAATATGTGGGAACCAATATGAGCATCCAGGTTCCGCTATTTGTTATTGACCGGAGAGGTGTCTCGGTCATGTCTACATAGTTCTCGAACCCGTAGGGTCCGCACGCTTAACGTTATGATGACAGTTATATTATGAGTTTATATGTTTTGATGTACCGAAGGTTGTTCGGAGTCCCGGATGTGATCACGGACATGACGAGGAGTCTCGAAATGCTCGAGACATAAAGATTGATATATTGGAAGCCTATGTTTGGACATCGGAAGTGTTCCGGGTGAAATCGAGATTTTTCCAGAGTATCGGGAGGTTACCGAAACCCCCCGGTAACTTAATGGGCCTTAGTGGGCCTAGGTGGAAGAGAGGAGAGGAGGCCAGGGCAGGGCCGCACGCCCCTCCCCCCAGTCCGAATAGGACAAGGAGCGGGGGGCGGCGCCCCCCTTTCCTTCCTGCCCTCCACCTCTTCCCCCCTCTCTCCTAGTCCAACATGGAAATGGGGGGAGTCCTACTCCCGGCAGGAGTAGGACTCCTCCTGGCGCGCCTCTCCCCTTTGCCGGCCGAACCCCCCTTGCTCCTTTATATACGGGGGCAGGGGGGCACCTCTAGACACACAATTGATCATTGATCTCTTAGCCGTGTGCGGTGCCCCCCTCCACCATATTACACCTCGATAATATCTTAGCGGTGCTTAGGCGAAGCCCTGCGTCAGTAGAACATCATCATTGTCACCACGCCGCCGTGCTGACGAAACTCTCCCTCATCACTCGGTTGGATCAGAGTTCGAGGGACGTCATCGAGCTGAACATGTGCTGAACTCGGAGGTGCCGTGGGTTCGGTACTTGATCGGTCGGATCGTGAAGACGTACGACTACATCAACCGCGTTGTGTTAACGCTTCCGCTATCGGTCTACGAGGGTATGTGGACAACACTCTCCCCTCTCGTTGCTAAGCATCACCATGATCTTGCGTGTGCGTAGAATTTTTTTGAAATTACTAAGTTTCCCAACAGTGGCATCCGAGCCTGGTTTTATGCGTTGATGTTATATGCACAAGTAGAACACAAGTAAGTTGTGGGCGATATAAGTCATACTGCTTACCAGCATGTCATACTTTGGTTCAGCGGTATTGTGAGATGAAGCGGCCCGGACCGACATTACGCGTACGCTTACGCGAGACTGGTTTCACCGTTGCGAGCACTCATTGCTTAAAGGTGACTGGCGGGTGTCTGTCTCTCTCACTTTAGTTGAACCGAGTGTGGATACACCCGGTCCTTGCGAAGGTTAAAACAGCACCAACTTGACAAACTATCGTTGTGGTTTTGATGCGTAGGTAAGAACGGTTCTTGCTAAGCCCGTAGCAGCCACGTAAAACTTGCAACAACAAAGTAGAGGACGTCTAACTTGTTTTTGCAGGGCATGTTGTGATGTGATATGGTCAAGACATGATGCTATATTTTATTGTATGAGATGATCATGTTTTGTAACCGAGTTATCGGCAACTGGCAAGAGCCATATGGTTGTCACTTTATTGTATGCAATGCAATCGCCATGTAATTGTTTTACTTTATCACTAAGCGGTAGCAATAGTCGTAAAAGCAATAGTTGGCGAGACGACAACGATGCTACGATGGAGATCAAGGTGTCGCGCCGGTGACGATGGTGAGCATGACGGTGCTTCGGAGATGGAGATCACAAGCACAAGATGATGAAGGCCATATCATATGACTTATATTGATTGCATGTGATGTTTATCTTTTATGCATCTTATCTTGCTTTGATTGACGGTAGCATTATAAGATGATCTCTCACTAAAATTTCAAGATAAAAGTGTTCTCCCTGAGTATGCACCGTTGCCAAAGTTCGTCGTGCCCAGACACCACGTGATGATCGGGTGTGATAAGCTCTACGTCCATCTACAACGGGTGCAAGCCAGTTTTGCACACGCAGAATACTCAGGTTAAACTTGACGAGCCTAGCATATGCAGATATGGCCTCGGAACACTGAGACCGAAAGGTCGAGCGTGAATCATATAGTAGATATGATCAACATAGTGATGTTCACCATTGAAAACTACTCCATTTCGATCGGTTATGGTTTAGTTGATTTGGATCACGTGATCACTTAGAGGATTAGAGGGATGTCTATCTAAGTGGGAGTTCTTATGTAATATGATTAATTGAACTTAAATTTATCATGAACTTAGTCCTGATAGTATTTTGCAAATTATGTTGTAGATCAATAGCTCGCGTTGTTGCTTCCCTATGTTTATTTTGATATGTTCCTAGAGAAAAATTATGTTGAAAGATGTTAGTAGCAATGATGCGGATTGGATCCGTGATCTGAGGATTATCCTCATTGCTGCACAGAAGAATTATGTCCTTGATGCACCGCTAGGTGACAGACCTATTGCAGGAGCAGTTGTAGACGTTATGAACGTTTGGCTAGCTCAATATGATGACTACTTGATAGTTTAGTGCACCATGCTTAACAGCTTAGAATCGGGACTTCAAAGACGTTTTGAACATCATGGACCATATGAGATGTTCCAGGAGTTGAAGTTAATATTTCAAGCAAATACCCGAGTTGAGAGATATGAAGTCTCCAACAAGTTCTATAGCTAAAAGATGGAGGAGAATAGCTCAAGCAGTGAGCATGTGCTCAGATTGTCTGGGTACTACAATCGCTTGAATCAAGTGGGAGTTAATCTTCCAGATAAAATAGTGATTGACAGAATTCTCTAGTCAACATCACCGAGATAGTAGAACTTTGTGATGAACTATAGTGTGCAAGGGATGACGAAAGTAATTCCCGAGCTCTTCGTGATGCTGAAATCGACGAAGGTAGAAATCAAGAAAAACATCAAGTGTTGCTGGTTGACGAGACCACTAGTTTCAAGAAAAAGGCAAAGGGAAGAAGGGAAACTTCAAGAAGAACGGCAAGCAAGTTGCTGCTCAAGTTAAGAAGCCTAAGTCTGGTCCTAAGCCTGAGACTAAGTGCTTCTACTGCAAAGGGACTGGTCACTGGAAACGGAACTACCCCAAGTATTTGGTGGATAAGAAGGATGGCAAAGTGAACAAAGGTATATTGGATATACATGTTATTGATGTGTACTTTACTAGTGTTTATAGCAACCCCTCGGCATTTGATACTGGTTCAGTAGCTAAGAGTAGTAACTCAAAACGGGAGTTGCAGAATAAATAGAGACTAGTAAAAGGCGAGGTGATCATGTGTGTTGGAAGTAGTTCCAAGATTGATATGATCATCATCGCACACTCCCTATACTTTCGGGATTAGTGTTGAAACTAAATAAGTGTTATTTGGTGTTTGCGTTGAGCATGAATATGATTTGATCATGTTTGTTGCAATACGGTTATTCATTTAAATTAGAGAATAATTGTTGTTCTGTTTACATGAATAAAACCTTCTATGGTCATACACCCAATAAAATGGTTTGTTGGATCTCGATCGTAGTGATACACATATTCATAATAATGAAGCCAAAAGATGCAAAGTTAATAATGATAGTGCAACTTATTTGTGGCACTGCCGTTTAGGTCATATTGGTGTAAAGCGCATGAAGAAACTCCATACTGATGGGATTTTGGAATCACTTGATTATGAATCACTTGATGCTTGCGAACCATGCCTCATGGGCAAGATGACTAAAACGCCGTTCTCCGGAACTATGGAGAGAGCAACAGATTTGTTGGAAGTCATACATACAGATGTATGTGGTCCGATGAATATTGAGGCTCGTAGCAGGTATCATTAATTTCTGACCTTCACAGATGATTTGAGCAGATATGGGTATATCTACTTAATGAAACAGAAGTCTGAAACATTTGAAAAGTTCATATAATTTCAGAGTGAAGTGGAAAATCATCGTAACAAGAAAATAAAGTTTCTACGATCTGATCGTGGAGAAGAGTATTTGAGTTACGAGTTTGGCCTTCAGTAAAAACAATGTGAAATAGTTTCACTACTCACGCCACTTGGAACACCACAGTGTAATGGTGTGTCCGAACATCGTAACCGTACTTTATTAGATATGGTGCAATATATTATGTCTCTTATCGATCTACCACTATCGTTTTGGGGTTATGCATTAGAGACAGCTACATTCACGTTAAATAGGGTACCATCTAAATCTGTTGAGACGACATCTTATGAACTGTGGTTTGGCAAGAAACCAAAGTTGTCGTTTCTTAAAGTTTGGGGTTGCGATGCTTATGTGAAAAAGTTTCATCCTGATAAGCTCAAACCCAAATCGGAGAAATGTGTCTTCATAGGATACCCAAAGGAGACAGTTGGGTACACCTCCTATCACAGATCCGAAGGCAAGACATTTGTTGCTAAGTATGGATCCTTTCTAGAGAAGGAGTTTCTCTCGAAAGAAGTGAGTGGGAGGAAAGTAGAACTTGATGAGGTAATTGTACCTGCTCCCTTATTGGAAAGTAGTTCATCGCAGAAACCAGTTTCTGTGACGCCTATACCAATTAGTGAGTAAGTTAATGATGATGATCATGGAACTTCAGATCAAGTTATTACTGAACCTCGTAGGTCAACCAGAGTAAGATCCGCACCAGAGTGGTACGGTAATCCTGTTCTGGAGGTTATGTTACTAGACCATGACGAACCTACGAACTATGAAGAAGCGATGGTGAGCCCAGATTCCGCAAAATGGCTTGATGCCATGAAATCCGAGATGGGATCCATGTATGAGAACAAGGTATGGACTTTGGTTGACTTGCCCGATGATCGGCAAGCCATAGAAAATAAATGGATCTTCAAGAGGAAGACAGACGCTGATAGTAGTGTTACTATCTACAAAGCTAGAATTGTCGCAAAAGGTTTTCGACAAATTTAAGGTGTTGACTACGATGAGAGTTTCTCACTCGTATCTATGCTTAAGTCTGTCTGAATCATGTTAGCAATTGTCGCATTTTATGAAATCTGGCAAATGGATAAACAAAACTGCATTCCTTAATGGATTTATTAAAGAAGAGTTGTATATGATGCAACCAGAAGGTTTTGTCAATCCTAAAGGTGCTAACAAAATATGCAAGCTCCAGCGATCCATCTGTGGACTGGTGCAAGCATCTCGGAGTTGGAATATACGCTTTGATAAGTTGATCAAAGGATATAGTTTTATACAGACTTGCGGTGAAGCCTGTATTTACAAGAAAGTGAGTGGGAGCACTACAACATTTCTGATAAGTATATGTGAATGACATATTGTTGATCGGAAATAATGTAGAATTATTCTGCAAAGCATAAAGGAGTGTTTGAAAGGAGTTTTTCAAAGAAAGACCTCGGTGAAGCTGCTTACATATTGAGCATCAAGATCTATAGAGATAGATCAAGGGCGCTTGATAAGTTTTTTCAATGAGTACATACCTTAACAAGATTTTGAAGTGGTTCAAAATGGAACAGTCAAAGAAAGAGTTTCTTGCCTGTGTTACAAGGTGTGAAATTGACTAAGACTCAAAGCCTGACCATGGCAGAAGATAGAAAGAGAATGAAAGTCATTCCCTATGCCTCGGCCATAGGTTCTATAAAGTATGCCATGTTGTGTACCAGGTCTATTGTATACCCTACACTGATTTTGGCAAGGGAGTACAATAGTGATCTAGGAGTAGAGCACTGGACAGCGGTCAAAATTATCCTTAGTGGAATAAGGATATGTTTCTCGATTATGGAAGTGACAAAAGGTTCGTCGTAAAGGGTTACGTCGATGCAAGTTTTGACACTAATCTAGATGACTCTAAGTCTCGGTCTAGATACATATTGAAAGTGGGAGCAATTAGCTAGAGTAGCTCCGTGCAGAGCATTGTAGACATAGAAATTTGCAAAATACTTACGGATCTGAATGTGACAGACCCGTTGACTAAAATTATCTCACAAGCAAAACATGATCACACCTTAGTACTCTTTGGGTGTTAATCACATAGCGATGTGAACTAGATTACTGACTCTAGTAAACCCTTTGGGTGTTGGTCACATGACGATGTGAACTATGGATGTTAATCACATGGTGGTGTGAACTATTGATGTTAAATCACATGGCGATGTGAACTAGATTATTGAGTCTAGTGCAAGTGGGAGACTGAAGTAAATATGCCCTAGAGGCAATAATAAAGTTATTATTTATTTCCTTATATCATGATAAATGTTTATTATTCATGCTAGAACTCTATCAACCGAAAACTTGATACATGTGTGAATACATAGACGAACAGAGTGTCACTAGTATGCCCCTACTTGACTAGCTCGTTGATCAAAGATGGTTATGTTTCCTAGCCATAGACATGAGTTGTCATTTGATTAACGGGATCACATCATTAGGAGAATGATGTGATTGACTTGACCCATTCTGTTAGCTTAGCACTCGATCGTTTAGTATGTTGCTATTGCTTTCTTCATGACTTATACATGTTCCTATGACTATGAGATTATGCAACTCCCGTTTACCGGAGGAACACTTTGTGTGCTACCAAACGTCACAATGTAATTGGGTGATTATAAAGGTGCTCTACAGGTGTCTCCGAAGGTACTTGTTGGGTTGGCGTATTTCGAGATTAGGATTTGTCACTCCGATTGTCGGAGAGGTATCTCTGGGCCCACTCAGTAATACACATCACTATAAGCCTTGCAAGCATTGTGACTAATGAGTTAGTTGTGGGATGATGTATTACGGAACGAGTAAAGAGACTTGCCGGTAACGAGATTGAACTAGGTATCGAGATACCGACGATCGAATCTCGGGCAAGTAACATACCGATGACAAAGGGAACAACGTATGTTGTTATGCGGTCTGACCGATAAAGATCTTCGTAGAATATGTGGGAACCAATATGAGCATACAGGTTCCGCTATTGGTTATTGACCGGAGAGGTGTCTCTGTCATGTCTACATAGTTCTCGAACCTGTAGGGTCCGCACGCTTAACGTTACGATGACAGTTATATTATGAGTTTATATGTTTTGATGTACCGAAGGTTGTTCGGAGTCCCGGATGTGATCATGGACATGACGAGGAGTCTCGAAATGGTCGAGACATAAAGGTTGATATATTGGAAGCCTATGTTTGGACATCGGAAGTGTTCCGGGTGAAATCGGGATTTTTTAGGAGTACCGGGAGTTTACCGGAACCCCCCGGTAACTTAATGGGCCTTAGTGGGCCTAGGTGGAAGAGAGGAGAGGAGGCAAGGGCAGGGCCGCACGCCCCTCCCCCCAGTCCGAATAGGATAAGGAGAGGGGGGCGGCGCCCCCCCTTTCCTTCCTCCCCTCCACCTCTTCCCCCTCTCTCTCCTAGTCCAACATGGAAAAGGGGGGAGTCCTACTCCCGGTAGGAGTAGGACTCCTCCTGGTGCGCCTCTCCCCTTGGCCGCCCGAACCCCCCTTGCTCCTTTATATACGGGGGCAGGGGGCACCTCTAGACACACAATTGATCATTAATCTCTTAGCCGTGTGCGGTGCCCCCCTCCACCATATTACACCTCAATAATATCGTAGCGGTGCTTAGGCGAAGCCCTGCGTCGGTAGAACATCATCATTGTCACCATGCCATCGTGCTGACGAAACTCTCCCTCAACACTCGGCTGGATCGGAGTTCGAGGGACGTCATCGAGCTGAACGTGTGCTGAACTCGGAGGTGTCGTGCGTTCGGTACTTGATCGGTCGGCTCGTGAAGACGTACGACTACATCAACCGCGTTGTGTTAACGCTTCCGCTATCGGTCTACGAGGGTACGTGGACAACACTCTCCCCTGTCGTTGCTAAGCATCACCATGATCTTGCGTGTGCGTAGAATTTTTTTGAAATTACTACGTTTCCCAACATCTTGTAGATAGTTAGGCTTCTCAGCCTTTTTCATTTGTAGTTGTCTGTACTCAGACATGTTATTGCTTCTGTTGCCTGTATGCTTTGTATGTTGGGTCATGTGACCCATGATTGTAATTCTTACTATGTATCACTCTTCGGAGACTTATGACTAAATATTTTGAGTCGTAGAGTTTTGTTGTGATGCCATGTTGTATTTGCACATATCGAGCATATTGTTTGCATGATTTTGAAATGTTTGGTATGTATGGGATCCAACAATCTAGTTGTTTATTCTTGGTAGCCTCTCTTATGGGGAAATGTCTCCTAGTGCTTCCACTGAGCCATGGTAGCTTGCTACTGCTCCGAAACACATGGGATGATCGGCATGTGTCCTTCTTTGCTCCTGTGTCTGTCCCTTCGGGGAAATGTCACGCGTTGTTCCTTTAAGTCCTTGTAGCTTGCTACGACTTGGGTTCATACATTGATGACCGACACGTGCATTGCTGGGTCATGTATGCCTGTCCCTGTAAGTTAGTGCCAGCTTGGGTTTACGACTAGTCATGTCGGCCCGGGTTCTCTGTCATATGGATGCTAGCGACAGTATCATATACTTGAGCCAAAAGGTGCAAACGATCCCGGGCCAGGTAAGGTGGTACGCCTGGGGATACCGTGCGTGAGGCCGCAAAGTGATATGATGTGTTACATGCTAGATCGGTGTGACTTAGGATCAGGGTCCCGACAGCTTTGGTATCAGAGCCTGACTACCTGTAGGATTACCAAGGCAAACTGGTCGAAGTCGAGTCTAGAAATTCTTTAGTTATACAAGGGAATTGATTGTGGAAGGGAACATAAGGCTCTTTTTACTCCTTTACCCTATAGCCTTCTGATCTAAGTCATACTCTTCTCTTCTACGGGGATTAAGAACTAGGCTTCTCATTCTTCTATCAGGATCACATGTTACTAATCCATAGACTTATAGGAATAATGGATTCAAGTCTCAGTTTAGTTCTCGGAACCTTGATATTGTGATGTTGAGTGGTTGTGCCACCATTTTGCTGGATGTCTCAAATCTTTTTGAGCATTTATAGTCGTTATGATGTCCGAGTTATCCCAGGTTTCTAAAAAATCTGATGCATTTGCAAATCTTTCCTCCCTGTTTTGATGTCCTTTTAGGCTGGATTAACCACACTAATCAGTGTGTTGAGGTACTTCATTGCCTCGACATATATGTTGAAGCTACTATTATGAGACTAGGGTATCCTAGAGAACCACCTAGTAACCCAACCTTGTGTTGTGTTCTCATTGTGATGATTCTGGCCACCATTCTCAAAAGCATCTCGTGATGCTATTTAGTTAGTAGGCATTCTATTCCTAGGTTTTCGAACCCAAGATTCACTCTACTCATTCATGTTGATACTGTTTGCTAGTTCCTTTAGGATATTAGTAACCTTTGCGATAGTCCTCGAGCTCCATGGTATTTTCTTCTTCCAAATACCATGAACTGCTTATGGAAGAAGTTCTTTTGAACCAAAAGATCTCAACTAGAGTGCTCTTGATGAGTTCTCCATTCTACATCGTGAATCCGGCAGTTCTACCTTTCTGCATGGGTTATCCAGAATAAATGTTGAGCTTTGCTCGACATACTAATCTATGCATCCACAACTCAGGAAATCATATGTTCCTTTGAGTTTTCCCTCTTTAGTTGTTTTCCGACCTTCGTTTATCAATTGATAGCCAAGAGTATGTGTGCATTCGTGTTCAGCGATGCCTTTCCTCTTGTGGTATGTCAAACCATTCTATTCTGAACTGACTAGGAGAAACAAACTCCAATACCTCATCCATATCTAGGATTGTGTCAAAGCACTTGTATTTCGTGGATCAAAATGCCAATCCAACTTTTGCTCTGTTCTACCCTTGAGTATTACCCTCTTTTATGTCAGGAATGTCATGAGAATTGTACAACCTCTTATGAATTCTTGTTGTAGTGATATGTTAGGACCCCGATTCTAAGTCACACCGATCTAGCCTGTAACACCTCATATCACTTTGCGGCCTCACGCACGGTATTCCCACGGGTGTCGCCTTACCATGGCCCGGGACCGTTTGCGCCTTTTGGCTCACGTATATGATAGTGTGGCTAGCATCCATATGACAGAGAACCCGGGCCGACATGGCTAGTCGTGAACCCAAAGTGGCACTAACTTACGGGGATAGGCATACATGAATCAACATCGAGCATGTCGGTCAGCAACGTGTGAATCCGGGCTGTAGCACTGGGCTAACAGGACTCCAGGAACCCGGGCTGTAGCAGGCTAGGCAGGACTCCGGATGTCACCGCGTGACATTTCCCCGAAGGGATAGACACAGGAACGAAGTGAATCACATGCCGGCCAGCCAAGTGTTTCGGAGCAGTAGTGCCGGGCTTGCAGGACTCCGGTGAACCGGGCTGTAGCGGACTACTATGGCTCATGGAAGCACAAGACTACATTTCCCCATAAGAGAGGCTACCAAGGATAAACAACTAGATTGTCGGATCCCACACATACCAAGCATTTCAATCATACGCACAATATGCTCTCTATGTGCAAATACAACATGGCATCATAACTAGACTCTACGACTCAGAGTATTTATTCATTAGGCTCCGAAGATCTAGATATTACAAACATGGGTCTCTCGACCAAGCATTCAGAGCATACAAGTCAAACACATGCGGAAGCTTAACATGTCTGAGTACAGACAAGTATAAATGAAAAAGGCTGAGAAGCCTGACTATCTACTAGAACCTGCCGAGGGCACAAGATCGTAGCTGAGGTAACAAGCTAAACGTCGAAGTCCACACGGAACTACTAGCGAGACTGAAGTCTCTCTGCAAAAACATAAATTAAGAAAACGTGAGTACAAATGTACCCAGCAAGACTTACATCAGAATTAGCTACATATGCATCGGTATCAACAAAGGGGGTGGTGGAGTTTAACTAAGCCAGCTTTGACTCGCTGGCTATCCTAAAATACGACTGCAAGTAACTCTTTTGAGGTGGCGCACACGAGTCCACATATTCACCATATCAATACACCACTAAGGATCCGCTCCCGTCTCCCTACGAGAACGCCATCCATAGCACTCATGCTTATCTTGCGCATTTTAGAGTATCCACTTTCACTTGTCTATGAACTGTTATAGGCAACCCAGAAGTCCTTTACCGCGGACACGACTATTCGAATAGATGATGTTAACCCTGCAGGGCTGTACTTCGACACACACGCTTTCACCACTTACCGCCGTTTACACGACATGTACTTGGCAACCTTCAAGCGGAAGCCCAGCGAGGGTGTCGGCCACAGCCTACCTAAACACTCAATCTCTAGTCCAGGTTTATCGCCTATTCAGGTTCCATCCGCAGGGAGTCCGGCAGAGGTTTCCACATACGGCCCCGAACGATGTGTGCAGGGTTCCCGTGACACCAAACGGGCGCCCGGTACACCGTGCCACGTGCCTACCGCATCACAGCCCACCCCTTGGGTCAGCGCTGTCCACGGCCTCCAGCATACTACAAACACCAGAAACTACTTGCAACTCCTGGACAGAGGACAAGGGTGGTTAAGAAGCCGAGAGGGTCCATTGGTTTCGGGCCCAATGCGTGGTAGTAACTGTTTCATGGATCACAAACACAGAACTCAGTTCCTGAGGACGGCTTCAATGAGACTACCCACCATGTACTCCTACATGGCCTCTCACCGATACCTTTACCAAATCGTGTTCACGCACTTAGCTCTCACACAGCAGGACATGTTCACTACTTTCCAATTCATCCCCGATGAATCAGACCTGACACAACTCTAAGCAATAGCAGGCATGACAAACAAACATGAATGAGTAGGCACATCAGGGCTCAAACAACTCCTACTCATGCTAGTGGGTTTCATCTATTTACTGTGGCAATGACAGGTCATGCAGAGGATAAGGGGTTCAACTACCGCAGCAAGTAACAGATGAATCATTGTTGTCCTAATGCAGTAAAAGAGAGCAGGAGCGAGAGAGTGGGATTGTATCGGAATGAACAAGGGGTTTTTGCTTGCCTGGCACTTCTGAAGATATTATAGTTCTTCATCGGTGTCATCGAACTCATCGTCGGAATCACGGCTACCGAGAGGGGACAATTACCGACAACAGAGAGGAAACACAATCAATGCAATGCAAGAATATGATGCATGGTCGTGACATGTCAAGAATGTTATGATTTACATTAATGCATCTAACAACAGTTTAAATGAAGTCCATATGAACTAAGGGTTCATATGCAAACTCCACATTTAGCATTTAAAATGTCATTATAATGTTTTCACCTATACAGCACGTATAACTTAGTTTGACATGCATGAAAGTGATACAGATGGATAGATTACATTTTTATGATAATTTTTCATATATAATTTGTTTCATTTGGAGTTATGTTTGAATTTCTATGAATTTTAGAAGTTTTGGGTATTTTCTGGAATTTCCTGTATAAAATTAATTCCAGTAATTAAATTAATGCGTCAGCATTGCGTCAGGGTGACGTCAGCTGGTCAGCGGGGTCGTCCAGGTCAAACCTGACGTCTGGGTCCCCTATGTTAGTGTCACTATTAGTTAATTAAACTAATTAGAATAAATTTAAATCTAACCCAGGTTAATTAGCAGGCGGGCCCCACTTGTCATTGACCCAGGGGAGGTCAAACCCCTGGTCAACTGGGCTGACGCGCCGGCGTTTAGCCGCCCGCGAGGCTAGACGCGGCGGTGGGGTGCGGGATCCGTGCTCCGGCAACCAAATGGGCGGCGGAGAGCATCTACACGCAGCTGGGAACGAGCCGCATCGATTGGTGGTGGTGGTGGAGCTCGGGGTCGCCGGAATCGACGCCGGCGACGAGCTGTGCGGCTGCCGGGGTACGGGTGTAGTCGAACCCGTCGCTAGAGAGCACGGCGAGGGGCGTGCGATGGTGCTACGGGCTCCTGGCGATGCGGTGAAGCTAACGGCCATGGTGGTGCGACCGTTGGATGGCCGGAGCCTCGTCGGCGACGAGCTCGGCGGCGGCGCGTGCGGATGAGCTACGTGCAGTTGCTACGGAGCTCGGGAGCGAAAACGAGAAGGGGGAGAAGGTAGCGGAGCTCACTGCGGTAACGTAGAAACAAACGGTGCGGTCGGGGACGGGCTGACGACGTCGGGAGGTCGCCGGCGATCTCGGAGCAGAGGCGGCGAAGTCGAGGGTGCAGGGGGCGATGCAGGTCGTTCGGCGTTGCCTGACTCGGCTGAGAGGACGAGGGCGTCGAGACGGAGCTGCTGGACAGCACGGGAAGGCGAGGGGAGCACGATGGCTGCGGTGGTGGCGAGCGGCGGCGACGAACCCGTTCGGGTGGGTGAGAGAGAGAGGTCCAGGGGAGGGAATGAGCACGGGGAGAGCGGGGGGGGGGGGGGTCGAGGGGAGCGCGTGGCGTCTCCGGGGACGTCCAGGGAGAAGCGGCAAGCAGGAGGTGGCCGGGGCGCGTGGGCGCGCACAGCGGCCACACGCCTCTCGTCCTACTGGCGGGAGGTGGGAGATGACTGGCAGTGGCGCTGGGATGGGCCGGCCAGGTGGGCTGGCCAGCTGGGCTGCGACAGGTGAGGCCAGGTAGGTTTCCTTTCTCTCTCTTTTTTTTATTTGTTTCTGTTTTCTAATATTCTGTAGTCTTTAGGGCTTTATTAAAAATACTTAGACACTTCCAAAAATCATGAAACTACTCATGATCACTGTTGGGAATATATCCTACAGTAAACATTTTAGTTTATGATTATTTGAGCATTTAAAATATTTAATAGCATTTAAATGCCCAAATGCAAATAGAGTATGATTTAATCCAGAGCCCAAATATGTCATGAAAAAATGTGCATCACCTCTGGTTACTGTTTCCAGCATTTCCCAAGAATGATGAACATTTTTTGAAAGCCATTTGGATTTACTAGAAATATTTTGGTTGAACCTAGTGAATTCCTTTAATGCTAGGGTTTAGGCAATCCCCATTTCAAGTTTCTTTCAAAGTTTAAACATGATGCACACATGAAGTTAGCCTAGTGCAATGTTAGAAGCTAGGGATGTGACAACTCACCCCCACTAAACAAGAATCTCGTCCCGAGATTCAAGTCGTGAGGTAAGAAGACAGAGGGACACAAGCTAACACAATCTTCATGATCCAGATTGCACTTCATAAGAACGTTGATTCGATCATCATCTTCGTCTCAACGTCTTGCTTTGAGAACTACATCCAACATGACAACGAGTAGAAAGGGAGAACTTAAGAAGAATCGATCTTCCTGAGATTCGAGCAACTTTGGATCATCTTAATTATCACAAGATCAATTCACGGAATGAGACATAGAAACATCTCTGGAGCTAGGAGGCAAAACATGCATCAGGAGGGACGGAAGAAACAATTTGACGAGGGTTTCAAAGTAGCGAGGAAAATTGCCATGATTCGATAACGGGGCACCTTGGGGAAGGTGACTCGTAGAATTATTATCTTAAGCGGGAAAAAGAATTACTTTTGATATAAAGATCATTGAAACTTTTTATATCAACCTAAGGAAAATCGCAACAATCGTTTGGCGGAGTTCGAAGGAATGGCATACTCGGACTAGAATGGATGATATGGACTACCTTGTTGAAGACAACACAAGGGATGATTTGCTTATCACCGGAAATGGATGGAACCCATGGTAGAATGGCACATTGGCGGTGCAAGCTGGGAACGATTGCAAATGCTGGCAATGATTCTGGTAACTGGGAGAAGCTTAACAGTAGAGGGTGAGTCCACTCTTGAAAAGTTATAACATAACCGGAGAAACTAGGAGCAATCCATGTTAGTGCCGATGATAAGACCTAGTGCTTGTGTGTGCTCTCAAGAACTTGAGCATTTCCATATACATCAAAGTTTTACCAATATCCGTGTCGAGGATCCTGGCAACACAACATACTACCATGATGAATAGTGATGGATGATGCAGATGCAAAGGAAGATAACACCTTCTAGGATTTCACCTTAGCGAGGCCAACGGGACGAAATGTGAACGATCGACCGAGAGACATTTAGCACTCCGCTTCTAATGTTCTCCTTGATGTGCTAGTGCAACCCATTTATTAAAATGGTTTGGTACGTAGAACATCAAGTAAAGGTCGGACTTCGGGAGCACAAGAATCCATACGGAACAACTAGGGAGTAAATCCTACGAAATCCTTATGGGGAGGTGGCCAACTTCCTTAATCAAGATACTATAATAATAGGTCTTCCGGTTGGGTGTGTTGGCCATGACATCCACTCTACCGGTTACCGAGAGACCAATATTATAGCTCTTGGGAAACGTTCCAACCATCACATCAGCCTGAGATTCAGATCTGGTTGGTGGCAGGATATTCCAGACTCATCGAGTCTAGGAAGAAAAATGAAGGTTTGCAACACAAATCGACGAGATGACGTTGCGAGATTCTCAGGGGATGAACTACGATAGCAAGCTCCAAAACATGAGCTGGTTCTGCTACAACATGTGAACACGCTGTCCCAGACAAGCATGACCACATAGTAGTCTTAGAATAAAACACTACCGAGTTCTGATTAGGAACCATCATTGCGGAGAGCGAAGTCATGCGCATGTACCTTTGGGTCCTTAAGGAATAGCACTTAAGAACTTCTTTTCCTTGAACAAATCAATCAGTGGCTTGGTGTGCTAGGGATTCATATAGAATGAAGGTTGCAAGTCTCCAGACCAAAGAATACTTCGCACGTATGCATGACTGACTTGGGATGATTCCAGAGGAAGCGAAACAAACTTTCTCAAGTTCACGGCGGCAACTTGCATCATATGCACGTGAACTAGAGGAAGTCACTTCTTCCATCAAAACATAAACTTCATGAGCTAACACGAGGAAGATGCTTTCAAAAGTTTCCAACGCTAACTTAGATGTTCAACCAAATCATGGAGGAGATAAGGATGTTGTCGATGGGCTCAACAACAAACCATCTAGGCTTCCATATAGATGGAATTCCACAATTAAGTGAACACGGTGATAGCATTGGTCAGACCAAAAGATGTAATGGTGTATGCTCGAGGAATCAACCACGAGTAAGACAACATTACGAACATCGTTGGTTCTGATTTGATTTGATGATAGCCCATACTCAAATCAAAGTTTGGTTAAGATGATAGGTCCATTAATTGATCACGAGGACCAATCGATGAAGAAATCATCTTTCTACAACACACAACACAAGATATCCCTTTGGAAATGAACTAAGTTAGACAAGTTTTTATCTTCCAACTCTCCAAGTTGTTGTTTAGCTTGACCAACTAGCTCAGGGGTATCCA
Source organism: Aegilops tauschii subsp. strangulata (assembly GCF_002575655.3). Classification (NCBI taxonomy): domain Eukaryota; kingdom Viridiplantae; phylum Streptophyta; class Magnoliopsida; order Poales; family Poaceae; genus Aegilops; species Aegilops tauschii. The sequence goes on from NC_053041.3 coordinate 331,321,926, forward strand.
ACACAGATTCTTGGAGAATGGGTGGTTTGGAGGAAAACCAACATGATCACGAACTCAACATAGCGGTCAGGTGACAACCTGGTAATACATCCGAGAAGATATTCGGAACATCACGAACCACCGATATGTTGCTAAGCTCGAGAACAATCTTGCTTTTCAGGGCAAGACGATATGACCGAATAAGCAAGGACTGACACTATCCTAACTCATTGATCGAAAAGTACACCGGGAATAAGGACTGGGTAGCACGATCAACCTTAGGATGTGATTCAGTAACCAACACGCTAAGGATGAAATTATTGTCCTTCAACTACCAAGCAACAGAGTTGCTAGGAGTATTGATTTCACGCATCACGATTCACTTGTCGGTGTTCCGGTTACAATAACACGGGACCGAGAAATGAATGATGATGGCGAGGAGTATCACTGCGTCAAGAATTCACAAAAGGTGGTGCAATTCCTACGATATTCTCGACATAAAGGGGGTAATACTCGAAGGTAGAACAGAACAAAAGCTGGCTAGGCATTTGATCTGCGGAATACAACTACTTTGACCCAATCCCAGAGATGGACGAGGTACTGGAGTTTGTTTCTCCTAGCCATCCAGAATAGAATGGCTTGACGGACCACAAGAATAATAGGCATCAATGAGCACGATTGCCCATATACTCCTGACTATTAATTGATAGACGAGGGCCAGAAAATTAGCTAAGGAGGGACAACCCAAAGGAACATATGATTTTCTGAGTTATGGATGCATGGTTTAGCATGTCGAACAAATTCAACATATTTCTTCCGGATAACCCATGCAGAGGAGGAAGGACTGGCAGAGTCACAATATGAATGGAGTACTCCTCAAGAGCGCCCTGGTTGTGATCTTTTGGTTAAAAGAACTTCTGCCATGATGGTTCATGGTATTGGAAGAATGAAATACCACAGACCTCGAGGACTAATGCAAAGGTTACTAATAACCTAAAGGAACGAGCAAACACTAGCTACACAAATTAAGTAGAGTGAATCTTGGGTTCAAGAACCCAGAAATAGAATGCCTACTAACTAAATGGCATCACGGGATGCTTTCGAGAATAATGGATAGAATCCGCACACTGGGAATGCAAAGCATTGCTAGATTACTAAGTGGTCCTCTATGACACCTAGGGTCATAATAATAGCTCCAACATATATGTCGAGGCAATGGAGTACCTCAACAGACCGATTAGTGTGCTTAATCCGGCCCAAAAGGACATCAGGTACGGGAGGAAGGGATTTGCAAATGCATCAGACTGTTTAGAAACCTGGGATGACTCGGATAGCATAACGACTGTAAATGCTCAAAAATACTTGAGACATCCTGCAAAATAGTGGCATGACCACTCAACATCACAATATCAAGGTTCTGAGGCCAACTATGAACATACGGAAGTAGTAGAAACTGAACTGAGACTTGAAACTATCAATTCTATAAGTCTATGGATTAGTAACACGTCATCCTGATAGATAGATGAGAAGGCCTAGTTCTTAATCACCGTAGGAAAGAAAATGTTGACTTAGATCAGAAGGGCATAAGGTATAAGGAGTAAAGAAGAGCCTTACGTTCCCTTCAGCAATCAATTCCCTTATATAACTAAAGCATTTCTAGACTCAACTTCGACCAGTTTGGCTTCGTAAACCTACAGGCAGTTAGGCTTTGGTACCAAAGCTGTCAGGACCCCGATTCTAAGTCACACCGATCTAGCCTGTAACACCTCATATCACTTTGCGGCCTCACGCACGGTATTCCCATGGGTGTCGCCTTACCATGGCCCGGGACCGTTTGCGCCTTTTGGCTCACGTATATGATAGTGTCGCTAGCATCCATATGACAGAGAACCCGGGCCCACATGGCTAGTCATGAACCCAAAGTGGCACTAACTTACGGGGATAGGCATACATGAATCAACATCGAGCATGTCGGTCAGCAATGTGTGAATCCGGGCTGTAGCACTGGGCTAACATGACACCGGGAACCCGGGCTGTAGCAGGCTAGGCAGGACTCCGGATGTCACCGCGTGACATTTCCCCGAAGGGACAGACACAGGAATGAAGTGAATCACATGCCGGCCAGTCAAGTGTTTCGGAGCAGTAGTGTTGGGCTAGCAGGACTCCGGTGAACCGGGCTGTAGCGGACTACTATGGATCATGGAAGCACAAGACTACATTTCCCCATAAGAGAGGCTACCAAGGATAAACAACTAGATTGTCGGATCCCACACATACCAAGCATTTCAATCATACACACAATATGCTCGCTATGTGCAAATACAACATGGCATCACAACTAGACTCTACGCCTCAGAGTATTTATTCATTAGGCTCCGAAGAGCTAGATATTACAAACATGGGTCTCTTGACCCAGCATTCAGAGCATCCAAGTCAAACACATGCGGAAGCTTAACATGTCTGAGTACAGACAACTATAAATGAAAAAGGCTGAGAAGCCTGACTATCTACTAGATCCTGCCGAGGGCACAAGATTGTAGCTGAGGTAACAAGCTAAATGTCGAAGTCCACGCGGAACTACTAGCGAGACTGAAGTCTCTCTGCAAAAACATAAATTAAGCAAACGTGAGTACAAATGTACCCAGCAAGACTTACATCAGAACTAGCTACATATGCATTGGTATCAACAAAGGGGGTGGTGGAGTTTAACTGCAGCAAGCCAGCTTTGACTCGGTGGCTATCAAAACTACGACTGCAAGTAACTCTTTTGAGGTGGCGCACACGAGTCCACATATTCACCATATCAATACACCACTAAGGATCCGCTCCCGTCTCCCTACGAGAACGCCATCCATAGCACTCACGCTTATCTTGCGCATTTTAGAGTATCCACTTTCACTTGTCTATGAACTGTTATAGGCAACCCAGAAGTCCTTTACCGCGGACACGGCTATTCGAATAGATGATGTTAACCCTGCAGGGCTGTACTTCGACACACACGCTCTCACCACTTACCGTCGTTTACACGACATGTACTCGGCAACCTTCAAGCGGAAGCCCAGCGAGGGTGTCGGCCACAGCCTGCCTAAACACTCAAGTCTCTAGTCCAGGTTTATCGCCTATTCAGGTTCCATCCGTAGGGAGTCCGGCCGAGGTTTCCACATACGGCCCCGAACGATGTGTGCAGGGTTCCCGTGACACCAAACGGGCGCCGGGTACACCGTGCCACGTGCCTACCGCATCACAGCCCACCCCTTGGGTCAGCGCTGTCCACGGCCTCCAGCATACTACAAACACCAGAAACTACTTGCAACTCCTGGACAGAGGACAAGGGTGGTTAAGAAGCCGAGAGGGTCCATTTGTTTCGGGCCCAATGCGTGGTAGTAACTGTTTCATGGATCACAAAGACAGAACTCAGTTCCTGAGGACGGCTTCAATGAGACTACCCACCATGTACTCCTACATGGCCTCTCACCGATACCTTTACCAAATCGTGGTCACGCACTTAGCTCTCACACAACAGAACATGTTCACTACTTTCCAATTCATCCCCGATGAATCAGACCTGACACAACTCTAAGCAATAGCAGGCATGACAAACAAACATGAATGAGTAGGCACATCAGGGCTCAAACAACTCCTACTCATGCTAGTGGGTTTCATCTATTTACTGTGGCAATGACAGGTCATGCAGAGGATAAGGGGTTCAACTACCGCAGCAAGTAACAGATGAATCGTTGTTGTCCTAATGCAGTAAAAGAGAGCAGGAGCGAGAGAGTGGGATTGTATCGGAATGAACAAGGGAGTTTTGCTTGCCTGGCACTTCTGAAGATATTATAGTTCTTCATCGGTGTCATCGAACTCATCATTGGAATCACGGCTATCGAGAGGGGACAATTACCGGCAATAGAGAGGAAACACAATCAATGCAATGCAACAATATGATGCATGGTCGTGACATGTCAAGAATGTTATGATTTACATTAATGCATCTAACAACAGTTTAAATGAAGTCTATATGAACTAAGGGTTCATATGCAAACTCCACATTTAGCATTTAAAATGTCATTATCATGTTTTCACCTATACAGCAGGTATAACTTAGTTTGACATGCATGAAAGTGATACAGATGGATAGATTGCATTTTTTTGATAATTTTTCATATATAATTTGTTTCATTTGGAGTTATGGTTGAATTTCTATGAATTTTAGAAGTTTTGGGTATTTTCTGGAATTTCCTGTATAAAAATAATTCCAGTAATTAAATTAATGCGTCGGCAGTGCGTCAGGGTGACGTCAGCTGGTCAGCGGGGTCGTCCAGGTCAAACCTGACGTCTGGGTCCCCTGTGTCAGTGTCACTGTTAGTTAATTAAACTAATTAGAATAAATTTAAATCTAACCCAGGTTAATTAGCAGGCGGGGCCCACTTGTCATTGACCCAGGGGAGGTCAAGCCCCTGGTCAACTAGGCTGAAGCACCGGCGTTTAGCCGCCGGCGAGGCCAGACGCGGCGGTCGGGTGCGGGATCCATGCTCCGGCGACCAAATGGGCGGCGGAGAGCATCTACACGCAGCTGGGAACGAGCCGCATCGATTGGTGGTGGTGGTGGAGCTCGGGGTCACCGGAATCGACGCCGGCGACGAGCTGTGCAGCTGCCGGGGTACGGGTGTAGTCGAACCCGTTGCTAGAGAGCACGGCGAGGGGCGTGCGATGGTGCTACGGGCTCCTGGCGATGCGGTGAAGCTAACGGCCATGGTGGTGCGACCGTTGGATGGCCGAAGCCTCGTCAGCGACGAGCTCGGCGGCGACGCGTGCGGGTGAGCTATGTGCAGTTGCTACGGAGCTCGAGAGCGAGAAAGAGAAGGGGGAGATGGTAGCGGAGCTCACTGCGGTCACGTAGAAGCAAACGACGCGGTCGGGGAAGGGCTGACGACGTCGGGAGGTCGCCGGCGATCTCGGAGCAGAGGCGGCGAAGTCGAGGGTGCATGGGGCGATGCAGGCCGTTCGGCGTTGCCTGACTCGGCTGAGAGGACGAGGGCGTCGAGACGGAGCTGCTGGACAGCGCAGGAAGGCGAGGGGAGCACGGTGGCTGCGGTGGTGGCGAGCGGCGGCGACGAACCCATTCGGGTGGGTGAGAGAGAGAGGTCCAGGGGAGGGAATGAGCATGGGGGAGAGCGGGAGGGGTCGAGGGGAGCGCGTGGCGTCTCTGGGGACGTCCAGGGAGAAGCGGCAAGCAGGAAGTGGCCGGGGCGCGTGGGCGCGCACGGCGGCCACACGCCTCTCGTCCTACTGGCGGGAGGTGGGAGATGACTGGCAGCGGCGCTGGGCTGGGCCGGCCAGGTGGGCTGGCCAGCTGGGCTGCGACAGGTGAGGCCAGGTAGGTTTCCTTTCTCTCTCTTTTTTTTATTTGTTTCTGTTTTCTAATATTCTGTAGTCTTTAGGGCTTTATTAAAAATACTTAGACACTTCCAAAAATCATAAAACTACTCATGATCACTATTGGGAATATATCCTACAGTAAACATTTTAGTTTATGATTATTTGAGCATTTAAAATATTTAATAGCATTTAAATGCCCAAATGCAAATAGAGTATGATTTAATCCAGAGCCCAAATATGTCATGAGAAAATGTGCATCACCTCTGGTTACTGTTTCCAGCATTTCCCAAGAATGATGAATATTTTTTGAAAGCCATTTGGATTTACTGGAAATATTTTGGTTGAACCTAGTGAATTCCTTTAATGCTAGGGTTTAGGCAATCCCCATTTCAAGTTTCTTTCAAAGTTTAAACATGATGCACACATGAAGTTAGCCTAGTGCAATGTCAGAAGCTAGGGATGTGACATGATACTTCTCACCATCATTATTCATTCCTCGGTCCTGTGTTGTCGCAACCGGAATGCCGACAAGTGAACTATGATGTGTGGAACCAATACTCCTAGCAACCCTGTTGCTTGGTAGTTAATTGACAATAACCTCATTCTTAGCGTGTTGATTATTGAATCATCACCCTAAAGTTGATCGTGCTACCTAGTCCATATTTTCGGGTGCACTCTTCGATGGATGAGTTAGGATTTTGTTAAACCCTCGCTCTTTTGATCATATCATCTTGCCTTGGAAGGCACGATTGTTCTTGAGGTTAGTAGCATATCGATGGTTCGTGATTTTCTGGATATCTTCACGGAAGTATCACCAGGTTGTCCCCTAGCCGTTATGTTGAGCTCGTGATCAAGTTGGTTTTCCTCTAAACCACCCCTTCTCCAAGAATATGTGCTGGATACCCCTAAGCTAGTTGGTTAAGCTAAACAACTACTTGGAGAGTTGGAAGATAAAAGCTTGTCCGACTTAGTTCATCTCTAAGGGATATGTTCTGTGTGTATGTGTTGAAGAAAGATGATATCTTCATCAATTGGTCCTCGTGATCAATTATTAGATCTATTGTCTTGTCCAAACTTTGATTTGAGTGTGGGCTATCCTCAAATCAAATCAGAACCAACGATGTTTGTAATGTTGTCTTACTCGTGGTTGATCCCTCGAGCATACACCATTACATTTTTTGGTCTAATCAATGCTATCACCGTGTTCACTTAATTGTGAATTCCATCTATATGGATGCCTGGATTGTTGTTGAGCCCATTGACAATATTTTCATCGTGTCCATGATTCATTTTGAACATCTAAGTTAGTGTTGGAAACTTTTATAAGCATTATCTTCATGTCCTGTTCATGAAGCATATGTTCGGATGAAAGATGTGACTTCCTCTAATACATGTGCATTTGATGCAAGTTGTCGTCGTGGATTCAAGAAAGTTAGTTCTTGCTTCCTTGGAATCATCCCAAATTAGTCACGCATGAGCGAAGTGCTATATAGTTTGATAGGTTGGCCGCCTCCATCCTATATGTGTTTCCTAGCACACCAAGCCACTGATTGATTTATTCAAGGAGAAGAAGTTTCTTCATTAAGAGCAAGACTTATACAAGGACTTCGATATCCTCGATAATGGTTCCCCACCTGAACTCGGTAGTGTTTTATTATAAGACTACTACGTGGTCATGCTTGTCTGGGACAGCGTGTTCACATGTGTGTAGCAGAACCAACTCATGTTTTGGAGCTTACTATCGTAGTTCGTTTCCCGAGAATCTTGCAACATCATCTCATCGATTTGTGTTGCAACCTTTCACTTTCAGACATGCTGAGTCTGGAGTATCCTGTGATCAACTAGATCCGAATCTCAGGCAGATATAATGGTTGGAACATTTCCCAAGAATTATAATATTGGTTCTATAAACCGGTAAAGTGGATGTTTTGGCTACCCCACCTAGCCAGAAGGCCAGTTATTGTAGTATCTTGATTCAGCAATTTAGCCACCTCCCCATGAGGATGTCATATGACTTATTCTAGGAGTTGTTCCTTACGGATCCTTTGTCTTCCCGAAGTCCAACCTATACTTGATGGCCACATTAATGCTTTAAGGATGACTATGGTATGTAGAACATCAAGGAGAACATTAGAAGTGGAGTGCTAAATGTCTCTCGGTCGATCATCCAGATCTCATTCCCTTGACTTAGCCAAGGTGAAATCTGAGAAAGTGGTCTTTCCTTTGCATCTGTATTCTCCACCTCTATTCATCATGGTTGTATGGAGTGTTGCCAGGATCTTGGCACAGATGCTGGTAAAACCCTGATGAATATGGAAATTCTCAAGTTCTTGAGAGCATGCTCAAACACTGGGTTATATCTGCGGTGTCAATTGGAATGTGCCTTCCGTTTGCCGAGTTGTCTTATAACTCTAGTTTCCTTTCCAAACTGAGTATGCCATTCTTCCGAACTCCTTCAAACAATCGATTATTATTTGCCTTAGGCTAGTATAGGGAGTTTCGATGATCTATGTATCAAAATTAATTCTTTTTGCCACTTAAGGAATTAATTCTAAGAGTCACCTTCTCTAAGGTGCCCTGTTATGGAATCATGGCAATTTATCTCCTCGCTACTTTGACACTTACTCACCATCTATTTAAGTGTGGAATTGTTGCCAACCAAATTGAACCTTCTTGATATGTTTCTTCCATCATCCTGATGTGTGTTTTGTGGCTCAACCCAAGAGATGTTACTATGTCTCATTCCGTGACTTGATCGTGAGTTGTTCGATCTTCGAGAAGATCGACTCTTTAGGGTTTCCCTTTCTTCTCATTGTCGTGTTGGATGACGTTCTCAAAGCAAGACGTCAAGATCAAGATGATGCAATGAATGAACATCCTCGAGAAGGGCAGTTGGATCGAGAAGATTGTGATAGTTTTGTGACCCCCTTCCTTCTTACCTCATGTCTTGAATCTCGGGACAAGATTCTTGTTTAGTGGGGGTGAGTTGTCATAGCCCTAGCTTTAGTCTTGCTTGTGGACTAGTCTTGGTTGTTGCATCATGTTTAAATTTTGCTTAAACTTGAAATGGGGATGTTCAAACCCTAGCACCAAATTAAATGCAACTAGGATCAAAATAAAAATATTTTCAATGAACCCAAAATGCCCTTCAGAAAAGTTCATGATTTTTTAATTGGTCTAGAACCTCTACCAAAAATGATGCACACTTTTCTAGGTCATTTATGGATTTTTGGATTAAATCATAAGGTATTTGAATTTGGGCATTTAAATGCTATAATTATTTTAATGCTCAAATAATTCTAGAAATAGTTGTGGGCTATTGTAAATATTTCAAAAGGTTCCCACAAATATTTTCACGAGTTTGAAAAATGGTTTAGTATTATTACTAAATGAAAAACAGAAAAACAAATTCGAAAATAAAAATAGAAAGCAGAGAGATAAGGACTTATCTGGCATACCTGGACGGCCCAGTAGGCAGTCCACCTAGCCGGCCCCCTCGCCCTTTTATAGGCGGAAGAAGGATAACCCGCACCCCTCCATGTTATGAGTGATGATGGCCCTACTGCATGCACCAGCCTGCTGTCCACTCGGAACGATTATTGAGGCGACATGGGGAAGCGGAGGCATCCGCGCTATCGGCGTCCTGGGAATGAGGGTACCTAGACTTGCCTGCCTGCGACCCACGGTGTGGCTCCACCAACGGCCCGGTATGGCCCTCGCGAGGGGCCAAGCCTCGCGAGGCGGATGACACCAAGACCTCCCTAGGGGCGGCCGCGCTAGGCAGGCTCCCAAGGAGCGGATATATCTATGCAAGGGGCACCTCGCGAGGTTCACATGACATGAGCCATGACGACCAAGGCCAGGCGGGCGCCAGCGGGCACAGTGTACCAGTTTCCTCTTTGGTGCTAAAGAGGCAGGCGCAGGCGAGGAGTCCCGAGGCATCAGGCAAAGGTTTCCACATCGGTGCAACAATACCGAGACCAGCAGGACGGTGGTCACCACGGAGCCCACAGCAGCATCACCACCAGAGCCTTTGGTAGGCGAAGACCACCTTTTGTCAGGATAGCTTGTACTAGTTGTCTCCCTTCAAAATTGGCTGTTGTGGGATCCCTTCCCGCCTACATTTGGGAAGAGGACCGGGGCCTCTATAAATAGGACTAGCCACCACTGTAGGAGGCAACTCACCTAGGATCGGATCCATTCCACCAATGCCATCTCACCAGCTCATCGAGCTCAAGAACACCTCTCCTCCTAAGGTTGTTCATCCACTGTACTAGTTCATCCTTAGCCCTCGAGGCAATCCACGACCACCACATTTGAGTAGGGTATTACACCACAACGGTGGCCCAAACGAGCATAAACCTCTGTGTCTCGTGTTCTTTGGGTTCGTCGAGCTAGGCCATGAGATCATTGAGCGAGTGAACTAGGGAGAGAGAGTTCTTCGTGCGCACCCTAGAGTTCAAACCTCATAAGGGTTTGCCGGAACCCCGAATCCAAAATTTGGCGCGCCAGGTAGGGGTGCGCCAAAGCCTCGCCTCTCTGCTTGTTGTGTCTCTCCATCCGGCTCCCATGGCAAGCGCTACTCCTCCGACTGGATCGACGGGCACGCGCAGAGGCACCACGTGCCTCCGAGCCTTCACACCCGCCTTGCGGCAAGTGCGGTGGCCGCACAAGTTCAAGCCGGAGATGCCGCCTCGCTACGACGACGCAGCAGATCCAGCAGCCTTCCTGTTGGCGTACGAGGAGGCCGTTCTGGGAGCTGGAGGTGACAACAAGGTCATGGCCAACTGGTTCCCCATGGCCCTCGCCGACGTGCCGCGTGCCTGGTTGCTCAACCTGCCCGAGTCCTTTGTGGCCTCCTGGGAGGAGCTGCGCGATCTTTTCATCGCGCGCTTCGCCGCACCGGCGCCCCCCACCGTCGCAGCCCTCCTGGGTGGTTCACAGGCGCCGCCCTCGGATCGCCACGTCAAGTATTTCGTCCGCCAGATGGGCGCCGCGCGTATACAACAGAGGGCTCCTCTGGGATGGGCGGCACCCAAGGCTGACCTCACCTTCGACTCGGGGAACCTCCAGGCGACCACCGCAGGTTCGGGTGCGCTCCCGATGCTCTGCACCCCCACCATCTGCAATATAGCAGTTACCAAGAACCTCATCGACGGAGGAGCCGGTCTCAACGTGCTCTCTGTGGAGGCCTTCAGCTTGCTCCACGTGCCACTCGGCCGGTTCTGTCACACCAAGCCCTTCTCCGGAGTTGGTGGTGGATCCACCAGCCCCCTAGGGCAGGTCCTCCTCCCCGTCACCTTTGGCACCCACGACAAGTACCTCACCGAACTTAACGACTTCGACATCGCCCGCATCAGCCTCGCGTACAATGCCATCCTCGGGTACCCTGCCCTGGCCCAGTTCATGGCAGCAACCCATCCCGCCTACAACCTCATGAAGATGCCGGGGAGCAGCAGTGTCCTTACCATCTCTGGGGACACCAAGGAGGCCTTGGCGGCCCTAAGGCTCGCCCTCAGAACCTCAGCGATAGCTTGCCCCACTGACGATGCAGCGGCTGGGGCCCAGGGGGCCGCACCGGTGAAGAAGAAGTAGTTATTCTCACAAGACCATGCCAAGACAAAGCATGTACCGGTCGAGGATGATGGGGCCTCGGGAGACACCTTCACCATAGGCGCCAACCTCGACCCGGGCCAAGAAGAAGCACTCGTGAAGTTCCTGCATGCGAACAAGGAGGTATTCACTTGGGAGCCCAAGCAGCTGGTGGGGGTCCTAAGAGGAGTAATCGAGCATCACTTGAGAGTGTGCCCCAACATGCGCCCTGTGAAGCAGAAGGCGCGACGACAGTCTATGGAGAAGCAGTCCTTCATCGTCCAGGAAACCCGCAAGCTATAGGCGGCGGGTGTCATCCGTGAAGTCCGGTACCCGGAGTGGCTGGCGAACCCCGTTGTCATGCCCAAGAAGGGTGGGAAGGAACGCATGTGCGTCGACTTCACCAACCTCAAAAAGGCCTGCCCTCAGGACCCATTCCCGCTCCCGCGCATCAATCAGATCATCGACTCCGCCGCCGGATGTGACCTGTTATGTTTTCTAGATGCCTACTCAGGCTACCACCAGATCAAGATGGCGGTGGAGGATGTAGAGAAGACGACCTTCTTGACCCCGTGCGGAGTGTACTGCTACACCTGCATGCCGTTCGGGCTGCGCAACGCTGGGGCGACCTTCCAGCGGCTGATGCATATCGCTCTGGGCCAACAGCTCGGGAGGAACGCTGAGGCCTACATCGACGACATTGTGGTGAAGTCTCGGGAGGCCGGGACACTCATTCAGGATCTAGAGGAGACCTTTGCTAGCCTGCGCAAGGTAGACCTACGGCTCAACCCGGAGAAGTGCGTGTTCGGTGTCCCCTCCGGCAAACTACTGGGTTTCCTCGTGTCGCACAGGGGGATCGAGGCGAACCCGGAGAAGGTCAACGCAATAGAAGACATTAGCCCGCTGCAGACTCTCAAGGAAATGCAAAATCTCGCGGGCTGTGTGACCTCGCTGGGGCGCTTCATCTCCAAGCTTGGAGAGCGCGCCCTTCTGTTCTTCAAGCTGATGAAGAAGAAGGGCCCGTTTGAGTGGACCCCAGAGGCCGACATGGCATTTCAAGGCCTCAAGAGATACCTGACTAGCCCACCGGTGATGGTGGCGCCTCGTCCCCTCGAGCCCCTGGTGCTTTTTCCTAGCCGCCATGCCTCATTCCGCTAGCGTAGCGCTGGTGGCCGTCCGGGAGGAGCGCCAGGCGAAGGGCCTGCCACACAATGCCGCACCTTTGGCTGGGATGGTGCGGCACCAAGACAGCGCCCCTGAAGCCACAGCAGCGCCAGCAAATGACCATGCTCCACAAGACGGCGCTCCTGAGACTGGGTGGCCCCGATGGGCAACCAAGCTGCTGAGGTCCCCCGGCCTCAAGAGGTGCCCCAACCTCCGGGGGCCTCGGACTCCATCGACGCTCCCGTCCTCATTGAGCGCTCGGTGTACTTTGTCAGCACGTGTTACGGGATGTGAGGGCAGGCTATCCCATGTCGTAGATGCTTCTGCTCGCGCTCCTCGTGGCCTCGCGCAAGCTGCATCACTACTTCCAATGTCACCCCATCAAGGTCGTCTCGGCCTACCCACTAGAGAGGGTACTCTGGAGCCTCAATGCAGCGGGGAGGGTCGCCGAGTGGAACATCGAGCTGCAGGCATTCCAGCTGGAGTTCAGCACCACTAGGGTCATCAAGGGAGCTGCGCTTGCCGACTTTGTGGCGGAATGGAATGACGCCCCAGCGCCCGAAGCAGGCGAGGACCGGTCTCTCTCACCGGGGAGCGAAGCGCTAGATGGCTGGGTCATGTACTTCGACGACGCCTTTGCGCGTCAGGGCGCGGGGTCTAGAGCCGTGCTCATCTCTCCCACTCAGGACAAGCTCTACTACGCCGTGCAGCTCTGCTTCCAGCGGGGCAAGAAGGTCTCCAACAACATCACAGAATACCAAGGACTGATCGCCGGCCTGAAGGCAGCTGCAGCCTTGGGGGTAAAGCGCCTCACCATCAAGGGCGACTCTCAGCTCCTCGTCAACTTTTCCAACAAGGTGTATGAGCCGAAGGATGAGCACATGGAGGCATACCTCACGGAGGTACGCAGAATGGAGAAGCAATTCTTGGGCATGGAACTGTAGCATGTGCCCCGCGACACAAACAAGGAAGCTGATGATATTGCCAAAAGGGTGTCGAAGCGTCAGCCCCAAGAGCCCGGTGTCTTTGAAGAGCGGCCCTTCAAGCCCTCAGCGGCCCCTCCGGTTGCTGAGCCTGTGCCGCCTCATGTGGAACTTCCCCCGCCGCCAGCCTCTGGAGCCCCTGCCTGCGGTCTGACCTCAGGAGCACACCTGCTCCTAGCGCTCGAGCCCCAGGAGGGGAGCTCGACCGAAGAGTTCAGGGCATACCTAATGCAAGGAACATTGCCGGAGAAGGAGGAGGACGAGGAGCGTGTGGCCCGGCAAGCTGCAGCGTATTGCATTCATGATTGTGAGCTATAACGGAAGCGACCGAATGACGTTTCCTTGCGATGCATCTCCAGGAAGCAGCGGTGCAAATTGCTAGCTGACATACACGGTGGAGACTGTGGGCATCATTCATCGTCGCGCACCTTGGTGGGCAAGGCGTTCCGCAGCGGATTCTACTGGCCCATGGCGCTCAACGACGCGACCGAGCTGGTGAGGTCCTGCGAGGCCTGCCATTTCCACGCCAAGCAAATCCACCAGCCTGCTCAGGGCCTCCAGACTATCCCACTCTCGTGGCCGTTTGCGGTTTGGGGGCTGGACATCCTGGGCTCATTCCGTCGAGCGCCTGGGGGCTACCGCTACCTCTACGTCGCCATCGACAAGTTCACCAAGTGGGCAGAGGTGGAAGCTGCCCGCACCATCCCAGCCGGCTCCGCCGTCAAGTTCATCAAGGGTCTTGTGAGCCGGTTCAGAGTCCCTAATAGCATCATCAACGAAAATGGCTCGCAGTTCACTAGCAATCTCTTCAAAACATATTGTGCTAACCTTGGAACGCAGATATGCTATGCTTCAGTGGCGCACCCTAGGAGCAATGGCCAAGCCGAGTGCGCCAACGCGGAGGTCTTGAGAGGCCTCAAAATCAGGACCTTCAAGAAGAAGCTCGAGGCTTGCGGCAGGGGCTGGCATGATGAGCTCCAGTCCGTGCCGTGGTCCATCCGCACCACCGCCACCAAGCCAACAGGCGAGACCCCGTTCTTCCTCATCTATGGAGCCGAAGCGGTTCTCCCTCACAAGGTCAGGCATCGCTCCGCGCGGGTCCTGGTGTTTGAGGAGGCACGTCAGAACGCCATGCAGGGGATGGACCTCGTGCTGGGGGAGGAACGCCGCCGCCAAGCCTCGCTCCAGGCGGCAAGATACCAGAAGGCGCTGCGACGGTACCACTGCCGCAGCATCCGCTCCAGGACGCTTGAGGTCGGCGAACTTGTCCTGAGGTGGGTGTTCTCCAGGGAACGGCTGCATAAGCTCTCGCCCATGTGGGAGGGCCCGTTTAGGATTGCCTGCGTCTCCAAGCCTGGCGCCGTGCACCTGGAGACGCAGGACGGGATCCCCATCCAGAACGCCTAGAACATCCAGCATCTCCGGAAGTTCTACTAATGAAGCAAGGCCCAGTTCCTGTGAAGGTCTCCACTCATGACACTCTCACGTAATAATGAGTGGGGCTGTACACGCCCCGGAGTCTCCGAAGTGCCTCCCTCGGGCCTCGGGGCCTCCCTCCCACGTCCTAGTGGCAACACTTAGCACCGCGCTGGTAAGAAGACTAGACTAGGTGCCGGACGCGGCTGTTCATTTGCTTTCCGTAGTTGTCTTGCAACCTTTTTAATGGAATTTGAAGTTCTGGCGTTTCTCGATTGCTAGGTTGAGCCCCTTCTTTTCTCTACTTCTTCACTCGGTTCTTTGTTTCACGCCAGGGAAGACGGTAGTTGCCCGATGCTCTCCCTCGCGCACCTTGCAGGGGGGTGCGCAGGTGTGTGCGTGCGCTGGGCTAACCTAGCCACGGACACACCTCGGCAAAGCCCTGTCGGTCTAGAGCTTCGGCTCCCCGGATCTTCGTGAGGCACCTCGATTGAGCTCGTGATTGGCGCACCCTTCTAAGTCTGTGCCCCACAGGTACCGCGACGTGGTGCATTAGGCCATGATTAGCCCATGCATGAGGCCTCGCACAAGGAAGGATAAGGCATCTGGCGGATGTCCTAACAAATTATGTAGCTTTGTGATGCCTCCCGAGGTTAACGGCTCCTGAGTCAGCAACAAGGAGGCCTCACCAGATGCCAGAGGGTGCGCCCCACGAGACAGGAAACTACCCCAGGTGCATCCAGCTAAGTTATCCCTCTACGCCTACATGCATCCAGGTATGTTATCCCTCTACGTCTACGTGAAGCACGAATGCCATAACACAACACAGGGACGATAAACATAACATAACCGGCATGAAAATTGTTGTTCATTACACGCCCTCGCGGGGCCCCATACTTGTTTCTTGGAATGCAGGAAGAAAGGAAAGGATGAGCAAAAGCGGCGCCCACACCCGCAGCAGCTCACGAGGGTTGGCTCCCAGCGCCCCCCGGGCTCAGCCGGAGTCCTCCTCGCGCTTCACAGTGCGCGGCGACAGGACGACCCGCCACCATCCTCATAGTGAGCCCGGCGACGTGGCGGCTGGTCGTAGCCACCGCTGCTGGAGCTTTCACTGCAAAAGGAGCTGCCGCCGCCGTACAAGCCATGGCCGTCGCAAAGGGCGAGCTCACCCTCGGCGTCGTCGCGGTCGTTGTCAGGACCCAGCTCGTCGTCGCCGCCGCTGTCCTCGGGGCAGCACCCTGCGCGGCGGCCATCTTCCCCAAAAACCCTCACGTAGAGGGTCGCGACGCCGTCGTACTTGAAGTGGAGGGTGCACCTCCTGCTCAGGCCGCGCGCGCGGGTGAACGTCTGCCAGCCGCGGGCCAGGACCGCGTTGCCTGCGGCGGAAACCTCCACCGTGGCCCACGAGGCCTTGCTGCTGCAGCCGTCGAGACCTGCGGCCGACAGCTCGCCGGCAAAGGAGCGCGGGAGCTGGAGCCAAGTGCCGGCCGGCTGCTCCCACCACACGACGAACTCCGTAAGCACCTCCACCGAATGGAAGCATGGCCGAGGAGGCCGGGCGACCATTGCGCGCCTTCTCTCAGCGCAAGGGCTGCTCCGCCGCGGGAGGAGGCACCGCTACGGCCACCGATGACGATGCCCGTCCTCGAAGGAGTACGTCCGTGCCCTGGAGGGGCCACGACAGGGGTCGCGGCGTGCTTGCGGGGCCGGCCACGACCCCTCTTGGGCGGTGGCGAGCCGGGCCCCTCCTGGCATGCCTTCCCCTTCTCCGTGGCCGAGAACCTCTTTGTCGGCGCCATGGGTGTCGCGGCAAGACGGCGAAGTGAGGAGGAAGGAGAAGGAGCGGGCAACGGGGGCTCCGCCCCCGCCCCCTCCTCATTTATAGCCAGAAGAGGGCCAACCGCTAGCCTCCATGATCGCAGGTAATGATGGTTTTCTTCTGCATGCTGCAGGGTCTCGTCAAGTCGAACGGTTGCCGAGGCAGCATGGGGAAGCGGAGGCACCCACGTCCCGTCAATCGCCATGCGTCGACCGAGGATGCAGGCGGTTGGGGCCCGCGGCACTCCGCATTTTCCCTTTGGCTTCGCCTCCAAGCCAAGTTTGGGCGTGCCTTGGGCCCGGGGGCTACTATCGGCGTCCTAGGAACGGGGGTATCCAGACTTGCCTGCCTGCGGCCCATGGCATGGCTCCACCAATGGCCCAGTACGGCCCAGCTTCGGCAGCAACAGCTTAAGACCCTCGCGAGGGGCCAAGCCTCGCGAGGCGGATTACACCAAGACCTCCCTGGGGGCGGACGCGCTAGGCTGACTCCCGAGGAGCGGAGATATCTATGCAATCAGCACCTCGCGAGGTTCACATGACGTGAGCCATGACGACCAATGCCAGGCGGGCGCCAGCGGGCGCAGTGTACCAGTTTCCTATTTGGTGCTAAAGAGGCAGGCGCAGGCGAGGAGTCCCGAGGCATCAGGCAAAGGTTTCCACATTGGTGCAACAAGTCCAAGACCAGCAGGATGGCAGGACGTAGGTCACCACGGAGCCCACAGCAGCGTCACCACCAGAGCCTTTGGCAGACCACCTTTTGTTAGGATAGCTTGTACTTGTTGTCTTCCTTCAAAATTGGCCGTTGTGGTGTCACAGCCCTAGAACTTGCTTGTCTCTAGTTGCATTAAGGCATTCACGTCATCATGTTAAATTTTCTCAGAAAGTTGAAATGGGGATGTCGGAAACCCCAGCACCACTTAAACCAACTAGGGTCACTAAATACTTTCTCAATGAACCCGAAATGCCCTTCTAAAATGTTCATCATCTTTGCTCTGGACTAGAACCTCTGACAAAAATGGTGCACAATTTTCTAGGACACATAAGGTCACTGAATTAAATCATATGTTATTTGCAATTGGGCATTTAAATGCTATATATTATTTCAAGTGCTCAATTAATTCTGAACTTAAGTGAGGGTTGTTAGGAATAATCCAAACAGAGCCCACAATTATTTTCAGGATTTTTGAAAACGTTTTGGTATTTTTAATAAAGCTCAGAAGTTGCAGAAAAATAGAAAAACATAAACAAATAAACGAAGAGAGAGAGAGAGAGACCCACCTGACTAACCTGGCGCCCACCTGGGCCTCACCTGTGATGGCCCAGCCCACCTGGCCTGGTGCCAGTCATCCCTAACCTCTGCCAGTAGGCAGAGGCGGGACAGCGCACGCGCGCGCGAGGCGCCACGCCTCCTCCTGCTTGCCGCCGAGCCTCTGGACGCGTGGGTGAATGCCCCGGCGTCGTCCCGATCCGCCCGACCTCTCTCACTCTCCCCCTGCTCTCTCCCTCGCCTCCGCACCTCGGACCCGAACACGTTCGCCGCCGCCGACGAGAACCACCGTGGCCACCGCGCTCCCCTCGCCCCTCCTCTTGGTCCACGAGCTCCGTTACGACACGAAGCTCCTCCACGCCGAAGCACACGAGCCCGGAAGCACTGGATGCCGCCAGCTCCACCGTTCCCCTCCTCGGCCACCGAGGATCGCCGCCGTCGATTTGCCGCCGTCTCCGCCTCCCCGAGCTCGCTGAGACCGTCTCCGACCCCGCTGTGAGCTCCGCCATCTTCTCCCCTGCTCCCCGCGCTCATACGCACCCTCTAGCCGCCTCCTCTACCGGAGCCGAGCCGCTCCGCCGCACGAGCTCGACGCCGGCGTCACTCCGGTGACCTGTTGGTCACCGCTGGTGCCTAACGCACTCCCCGCACTCCGCAGCGCCTCGCTAGTGCCTCCGTTCGCCGGCTAGCACGCCGCAGCAGCAAAACGACCGACGCCCGAGCTCCGGCCACCGCCCAGCTCGTCGCCGCCGCCGTTGCGCGCCATCCCAGCACACACCACAGCCACCATTAGATGCGCCGCATCGCAGGCTTTCGAACGCGCCCAGCCTCGCGTCCAGACGACGCCGGAGTTGGCCGGACGGGCATCGCCGCCACGCTCCGGTTATCGCCGGAGTTAATCCGGTGATGTTGTAGATTAGTTAGTGCTAATGACGCCCTAACTATCCCCCCTAGCTCACTGACACCTGGGGCCCACGCGCTAATTAACCTAGGTTCTATTTCTGTTTAGATTAAACTAACACCACGGACCCCACGGGTCAGGTTTGACCCTGGCCAGCCCGTTGACTCGCTGATGCAGTGATGACGTCAGGCTGACGCAGTATTACATTTTCTGGATTTATTTTTAATCAGGAAATTCCAGAAAATAGTATAAACTTCTAAAAATCATATAAAATCAACCGTAGCTCAGAATGAAATAATTTATATATGAAAAATGATCAAAAATGCAATCTATCCATCTGTATCATTTCCATGCATGTCAAACTAAGTTATACCTGCTGTATAGGTGAAAACATGATAATGCACTATTTGAATTCATAGTTTGAATTTGAATTTGAACCTTGAGTTCAAATCAACCCAAACCTTTCTGTTGCTAGTTACATTAGGCCAAATCACGTCATATTGCCATGTCATGATCATGCATCATATTGTGCATTGCATTGATTGTGTTCTTCTTTGTTTGCCGGTGATTGTCCCTTCTCGATAGCCGTGATTCCGACGATGAGTTCGATGACACCGATGAAGAACTATAATATCTTCAGAAGTGCCAGGCAAGCAAACCCCCCTGTTCATTCCGATACAATCCCATTCTCTCGCTCCTGCTCTCTTCTACTGCATTAGGACAACATCGATTCAACTGTTACATGTTGCGGTAGTTGAACCCCTTTTCCTCTGCATGACCTGTCATTGCCACAGTAAATAGATGAAACCCACTAGCATGAGTAGGAGTTGTTTGAGCCCTGATGTGCCTACTCATTCATGCTTGTTTGTCATGCCTGCTACTGCTTAGAGTTGAGTCGGGTCTGATTCATCGGGGATGAATTGGAATGGTGATGAACATGTCCTACTGTGTGTGAGCTAAGTGTGTGAACACGATTTGGTAAAGGTAGCGGTGAGAGGCCATGTAGGAGTACATGGTGGGTTATCTCATTGAAGCCGTCCTCAGGAACTGAGTTCTGTGTTTGTGATCCATGACATAGTTACTACCACGCATTGGGCCCGAAACCAATGGACCCTCTCGGCTTTTTAATCACCCTTGTCCTCTGTCCAGGAGTTGCAAGTGGTTTCTGGTGTTTGTAGTATGCTGGAGGCCGTGGACAGCGCTGACCGAGGGGTGGGCTGTGATGCGGTAGGCACGTGGCACGGTGTACCGGGCGCCCGTTTGGTGTCTCGGGAACCCTGCACACATCGTTCGGGGCCGTATGTGGAAACCTCGGCCGGACTCCCTGCGGATGGAACCTGAATAGGCGATAAACCTGGACTAGAGACTTGAGTGTTTAGGTAGGCTGTGGCCGACTCCCTCGCCAGGCTTCCGCTTGAAGGTTGCCGAGGTACACGACGTGTACATGGTGGTAAGTGGCGAGAGCGTGTGTGACGAAGTACACCCCTGCAGGGTTAATATGATCTATTCGAATAGCCGTGTCCGCGGAAATGGACTTCTGGGTTGCCTATAACAGTTCATAGACAAGTGAAAGTGGATACTCTAAAATGCGCAAGATAAGCGTGAGTGCTATGGATGGCGTTCTCGTAGGGAGACGGGAGCGGATCCATAGTGGAGTATTGATATGGTGAATATGTGGACTCGTGTGCGCCCCCTCAAAAGAGTTGCTTGCAGTCATAGTTCAGGATAGCCACCGAGTCAAAGCTGGCTTGCTGCAGTTAAACTCCACCACTCCCTTTGTTGATACCGATGCATATGTAGATAGTTCTGATGTAAGTCTTGCTGGGTACATTTGTACTCACGTTTGCTTATTTTATGTTTTGCAGAGAGACGTCAGTCTCGCTAGTAGTTCCGTGTGGACTTCGACGTTTAGCTTGATACCTCAGCTACGATCTTGTGCCCTCGGCAGGATCTAGTAAATAGTCAGGCTTCTCAGCCTTTTTCATTTGTAGATGTCTGTACTCAGACATGTTAAGCTTCCGCATGTGCTTGACTTGTATGCTCTGAATGTTGGGTCATGAGACCCATGTTTGTAATATCTGGCTCTTCGGAGCCTAATGAATAAATACTCTGAGTCGTAGAGTCTTGTTGTGATGCCATGTTGTATTTGCACATATCGAGCATATTGTGTGTATGATTGAAATGCTTGGTATGTGTGGGATTCGACAATCTAGTTGTTTATCCTTAGCAGCCTCTCTTATGGGGAAATGTAGTCTAGTGCCTCCTTGAGCCATAGTAGTCCGCTACAGCCCGGTTCACCGGAGTCCTGCTAGCCCAGCACTACTGCTCTGGACACTTGACTGGCCGGCATGTGTTTCATATCGTTCCTGTGTCTGTCCCCTCGGGGAAATGTCACGCGGTGACATCCGGAGTCCTGCCTAGCCTGCTACAGCCCGGGTTCCCGGAGTCCTGTTAGCCCAGTGCTACAGCCCGGATTCTCACGCTGCTGACCGACACGTTCGATGTTGATTCACGTATGCCTGTCCCCATACGTTAGTGCCGCTTTGGGTTCACGACTAGCCATGTCGGCCCGGGTTCTCTGTCATATGGATGCTAGCGACATTGTCATATACGCGAGCCAAAAGGCGCAAACGGTCCCGGGCCATGGTATGGCGACACCCGTGGGAGTACCGTGCGTGAGGCCGCAAAGTGATATGAGGTGTTACAGGCTAGATCGGTGTGACTTGGAATCGGGGTCCCGACAGCGTTGGTATCAGAGCCAGGCTGCCTGTAGGTTTACCAAGCCAAACTGGTCGAAGTTGAGTCTAGAAATGCTTTAGTTATATAAGGGAATTGATTGTGGAAGGGAACGTAAGGCTCTTTTTACTCCTTTACCTTATGCCCTTCTGATCTGAGTCACCCTCTTCTCTTCTACGGGGATTAAGGACTAGGCCTTCTCATCTTTCTATCAGGATCACGTGTTACTAATCCGTAGACTCGTAGGATTGATGGTCTCAAGCCCCAGTTCAGTTTCTACTACTTCCGTGTGTTCATAGTTGGTCTCGGAACTTTGATATTGTGCTTCTAAGTGGTTATGCCACCATTCTTGCAGGATGTCTCAAATCCTTTGAGCATTTATAGCCGTTATGCTGTCCGAGTCATCCCAGGTTTCTAAACAGTCTGATGCATTTGCAAATCCCTTCCTTCCGTACCTGATCCTTTTGGGCCGGATTAAGCACACTAATTGGTCTGTTGAGGTACTCCGTTACCTCGTCGTGTATGTTGGAGTTATTATTATGAACCTAGGTGTCTTAGAGGACCACTTAGTAATCTAGCAATGCTTGCATCCCCAGTGTGATGATTCTGGCCACTATTCTCGAAAGCATCCCGTGATGCCATTTAGTTAGTAGGTATTCTATTCCCGGGTTTCTAAACTCGAGATTCACTCCACTTACTTCCTGTTGATAGTGTTTGCTCGTTCCTTTAGGATATTAGTAACCTTTGTGATAGTCCTCGAGGTTCATGGTATATCCTTCTTCCAAATATCATGAACTGCTTATGGAAGAAGTTCCTCGCGGAACCGAAAGATCACAACTAGAGTGCTCTTGAGGAGTACTCCATTCATATTGTGACTCTGCCAGTCCTACCTTTCTGCATGGGTTATCTAGAAGAAACTTGTTGGACTTGGTTCGACATACTAATCTATGCATCCACAACTCAGAAAAACATATGTTCCTTTGAGTTGTCTCTCTTTAGTTATTTTCTGGCCCTCGTCTATCAATTGATAGTCAGGAGTAATTGTGCATTTGTGTTATCGATGCCTATTATTCTTGTGGTCTGTCAAGCCATTCTAATCCGGAATGACTAGGAGAAACAAACTCCAGTACCTCGTCCATCTCTGGGATTGGGTCAAAGTAGTTGTATTCCGCAGATCAAATGCCCAACCAGCTTTTGTTCTGTTCTACCTACGAGTATTACCCTCTTTATGTCAGGAATGTCATGAGGATTGCACCAACCCTTATGAATTCTTGTTGCAGTGATACTTCTGGCCATCGTTATTCATTCCTCGGTCTCCGTGTTATTATAACCGGAATACCGACAAGCGAGCTGTGATGTGTGAAATCTATACTCCTAGCAACTCCGTTGCTTGGTAGTTAATGGCAATACTCTCATTCCTATCGTGCTGGTTATTGAATCATCATCCTAAGATTGATCGTGCTACCAGTCCTTATTTCCGGTGCACTCTTCGATCAATGAGTTAGGATAGTGTCAGTCCTTGCTTATTCGGTCATATCGTCTTGCTCTGAAAAGCAAGATTGTTCTCGATCTTAATAACATGTCGGTGGATCGTGATTTTCCAAATATCTTCTTGGAAGTACCACCAGGTTGTCCCTGACCGATATGTTGAGTTCGTGATCAAGTTGGTTTTCCAATAAGCCACTCTTTCTCCAAGAATCTGTGTTGGATACCCCTGAGCCAGTTGGTTAAGCCAAACAACAACTTGGAGAGTTGGAAGATAAAAGCTTGCCAGCTTAGTTCATTTCAAGGGATATATTTCCGTGTGTTGAAGATAGATGATATCTTCATCGATTGGTCCCTATGACCAGTTGTTGGACCTATTGTCGTATCAAGACTTTGATTTGAGTATGGGCTATCATCAAATCAAATCAGAACCAACGATGTTCATGATGTTGTCTTACTCGTGGTTGATCCCTCGAGCATACACCATTATATCCTTTGGGTCTGACCAATGCTATCACTTGTTCACATAATTATGGAATTCCATCTCCATGGAAACCTGGATGAATTGTTGTTGAGCCCATCAGCAACACTGCTACCTTCTCCATGACTCGTGTTGAACATCCAGCTAGTATTGGAAACTTTATAAGCATTATCTTCGTGTTCCGTTCATGAAGCATATGTTTGGATGAAAGTAGTGACTTCCTCTAATTCACGTGCATCTGATGCAAGTTGCCGTCGTGGATTTGAGAAAGTCAATGTTGCTTCTTTTGGAATCATCCCAAAATCGGTCATGCATACGTGCGTAGTATTCTGTGGTTCGGAGACTTGCAACCTTCGTTCTATATGTGTTCCTAGCACACCAAGCCACTGACTGATTTGTTCCAGGAGAAGGAGTTCCTTTTAAGAGCTAACCCGGGCTTAATTGAGAACTTCATTACCTGCGATGATGGTTCCCCTCCTGAACTCGGTAGTGTTTTATTATAAGACTACCATGTGATCATGCTTGTCTGGGACAACGTGCTCACATGTTGTAGCAGAACCAGCTCATGTTTTGGGGCTTGCTATCGTAGTTCATCCCCTGAGAATCTCGCAACGTCATCTCGTCGATTTGTGTTGCAGACCTTCATTTTTCTTCCTAGACTCGATGAGTCTGGAATATTCTGACACCAACCAGATCTAAATCTCAGGCAGACATGATGGTTGGAACATTCTCCAAGAATTATAATATTGCCCTCTCGATAACCGGTAAAGTGGATGTCGTGGCCAACACATCCAGCCGGAAGGCCTATTATTGTAGTATCTTGATTGATAAAGTTGGCCACCTCCCCATAAGGATTTCGTAGGACTTACCTCCGTAGTTATTCCTTATGGATTCTTGTGCTCCCGAAGTCCGACCTACTACTTGATGTTCAAGATTCCAAGCCACATCTAATGGGTTACGCTAGAACATCAAGGAGAACATTAGAAGCGGAGTGCTAAATGTCTCTCGGTCGATCATCCAGATTCTGCTCCCTTGGCTTCGCTAAGGTCAAATCTGAGAAAGTGTTGTCCTCCTTTGCACCTGCATCCTCCATCACCATTCATCATGGTAGTATGATGTGTTGCCAGGATCCTCGACACGGATGTTGGTAAAACCTTGATGAATATGGAAATGCTCAAGTTCCTGAGAGCACGCACAAGCACTAGGTGTTATCATCAGCACTAACTAGAATTGCTCCCAGTTTCTTTCGGTTATGCTAAACCTTTCAAACAGTAGATTCACTCTCTACTGTTGAGCTTCTCCCCAGTTACTAGAATCATTCCTAGCATTTGCATTTTTGTCCCAGCTTGCACCGTCATTGTGCCATCCTACCTTGGATTACCCTTCCCAGTAATTACTGATAAGGACCATCTTCAAAAGTGGTCCCACCAGGGGTTCCGACCATTTCCGGTGATAAGCAAATCACCCCTTGTGTTGTCTTCAACAAGGTAGTCCACATCGTCCATCCTAGCCCGAGTGTGTCGTTCTCCCGAACTCCCTCGAGCGATCGTTTGTGATTGCCTTAGGCTGGCATAAAGAGTTTCAATGATATTTATATCAGAAGTAATTCCTTTTGCCACTTAAGGGAATATTTCTACAAGTCACCTTCCCTAAGGTGCCTCTATGGAATCATGGCAATTATCTCCTCGCTACTTTGAAACCATGCACCGTCTTATTCAGCGTGGAATTGTGCTTATCAACTTGAATCTTCGTTCTCTGTTTCACTTCATCCCTCTCTCGATGTATGTGTTGAGTCTCAGCTCAAGAGATACTCAACGTCGCATTCCGTGAGTTGATCGTGAGTTGCTCGATCTTTAAGGAGATCGATTTCTATAGAGTTTCCCTTATCGTCATCGTGTCGGATGAAGATCTCGAAAGCAAAGACGTCAACGTTAATTGAAGCAACGGATCAACATCTTCGTGAAGGGCAGTTGGACCGAGAAGACTGTGATAGTTTTGTGACCCCTCTGTCTTCTTACTTCCCTTCCTGAATCTCGGGACGAGATTCTTGTTTAGTGGGGGTGAGTTGTCACAGCCCTAGAACTTGCTTGTCTCTAGTTGCATTAAGGCATTCACGTCATCATGTTAAATTTTCTCAGAAAGTTGAAATGGGGATGTCGGAAACCCCAGCACCACTTAAACCAACTAGGGTCACTAAATACTTTCTCAATGAACCCAAAATGCCCTTCTAAAATGTTCATCATCTTTGCTCTGGACTAGAACCTCTGACAAAAATGGTGCACAATTTTCTAGGACACATAAGGTCACTGAATTAAATCATATGTTATTTGCAATTGGGCATTTAAATGCTATATATTATTTCAAGTGCTCAATTAATTCTGAACTTAAGTGAGGGTTGTTAGGAATAATCCAAACAGAGCCCACAATTATTTTCAGGATTTTTGAAAACGTTTTGGTATTTTTAATAAAGCTCAGAAGTTGCAGAAAAATAGAAAAACATAAACAAATAAACGAAGAGAGAGAGAGACCCACCTGACTAACCTGGCGCCCACCTGGGCCTCACCTGTGATGGCCCAGCCCACCTGGCCTGGTGCCAGTCATCCCTAACCTCTGCCAGTAGGCAGAGGCGGGACAGCGCACGCGCGCGCGAGGCGCCACGCCTCCTCCTGCTTGCCGCCGAGCCTCTGGACGCGTGGGTGAATGCCCCGGCGTCGTCCCGATCCGCCCGACCTCTCTCACTCTCCCCCTGCTCTCTCCCTCGCCTCCGCACCTCGGACCCGAACACGTTCGTCGCCGCCGACGAGAACCACCGTGGCCACCGCGCTCCCCTTGCCCCTCCTCTTGGTCCACGAGCTCCGTTACGACACGAAGCTCCTCCACGCCGAAGCACACGAGCCCGGAAGCACTGGATGCCGCCAGCTCCACCGTTCCCCTCCTCGGCCACCGAGGATCGCCGCCGTCGATTTGCCGCCGTCTCCGCCTCCCCGAGCTCGCTGAGACCGTCTCCGACCCCGCTGTGAGCTCCGCCATCTTCTCCCCTGCTCCCCGCGCTCATACGCACCCTCTAGCCGCCTCCTCTACCGGAGCCGAGCCGCTCCGCCGCACGAGCTCGACGCCGGCGTCACTCCGGTGACCTCTTGGTCACCGCTGGTGCCTAACGCACTCCCCGCACTCCGCAGCGCCTCGCTAGTGCCTCCGTTCGCCGGCTAGCACGCCGCAGCAGCAAAACGACCGACGCCCGAGCTCCGGCCGCCGCCCAGCTCGTCGCCGCCGCCGTTGCGCGCCATCCCAGCACACACCACAGCCACCATTAGATGTGCCGCATCGCAGGCTTTCGAACGCGCCCAGCCTCGCGTCCAGACGACGCCGGAGTTGGCCGGACGGGCATCGCCGCCACGCTCCGGTTATCGCCGGAGTTAATCCGGTGATGTTGTAGATTAGTTAGTGCTAATGACGCCCTAACTATCCCCCCTAGCTCACTGACACCTGGGGCCCACGCCCTAATTAACCTAGGTTCTATTTCTGTTTAGATTAAACTAACACCACGGACCCCACGGGTCAGGTTTGACCCTGGCCAGCCCGTTGACTCGCTGACGCAGTGATGACGTCAGGCTGACGCAGTATTACATTTTCTGGATTTATTTTTAATCAGGAAATTCCAGAAAATAGTATAAACTTCTAAAAATCATATAAAATCAACCGTAGCTCAGAATGAAATAATTTATATATGAAAAATGATCAGAAAAATGCAATCTATCCATCTGTATCATTTCCATGCATGTCAAACTAAGTTATACCTGCTGTATAGGTGAAAACATGATAATGCACTATTTGAATTCATAGTTTGAATTTGAATTTGAACCTTGAGTTCAAATCAACCCAAACCTTTCTGTTGCTAGTTACATTAGGCCAAATCACGTCATATTGCCATGTCATGATCATGCATCATATTGTGCATTGCATTGATTGTGTTCTTCTTTGTTTGCCGGTGATTGTCCCCTCTCGATAGCCGTGATTCCGACGATGAGTTCGATGTCACCGATGAAGAACTATAATATCTTCAGAAGTGCCAGGCAAGCAAACCCCCCTGTTCATTCCGATACAATCCCATTCTCTCGCTCCTGCTCTCTTCTACTGCATTAGGACAACATCGATTCAACTGTTACATGTTGCGGTAGTTGAACCCCTTTTCCTCTGCATGACCTGTCATTGCCACAGTAAATAGATGAAACCCACTAGCATGAGTAGGAGTTGTTTGAGCCCTGATGTGCCTACTCATTCATGCTTGTTTGTCATGCCTGCTACTGCTTAGAGTTGAGTCGGGTCTGATTCATCGGGGATGAATTGGAATGGTGATGAACATGTCCTACTGTGTGTGAGCTAAGTGTGTGAACACGATTTGGTAAAGGTAGCGGTGAGAGGCCATGTAGGAGTACATGGTGGGTTGTCTCATTGAAGCCGTCCTCAGGAACTGAGTTCTGTGTTTGTGATCCATGATATAGTTACTACCACGCATTGGGCCCGAAACCAATGGACCCTCTCGGCTTCTTAATCACCCTTGTCCTCTGTCCAGGAGTTGCAAGTAGTTTCTGGTGTTTGTAGTATGCTGGAGGCCGTGGACAGTGCTGACCGAGGGGTGGGCTGTGATGCGGTAGGCACGTGGCACGGTGTACCGGGCGCCCGTTTGGTGTCTCGGGAACCCTGCACACATCGTTCGGGGCCGTATGTGGAAACCTCGGCCGGACTCCCTGCGGATGGAACCTGAATAGGCGATAAACCTGGACTAGAGACTTGAGTGTTTAGGTAGGCTGTGGCCGACTCCCTCGCCAGGCTTCCGCTTGAAGGTTGCCGAGGTACACGACGTGTACATGGTGGTAAGTGGCGAGAGCGTGTGTGACGAAGTACACCCCTGCAGGGTTAATATGATCTATTCGAATAGCCGTGTCCGCGGAAATGGACTTCTGGGTTGCCTATAACAGTTCATAGACAAGTGAAAGTGGATACTCTAAAATGCGCAAGATAAGCGTGAGTGCTATGGATGGCGTTCTCGTAGGGAGACGGGAGCGGATCCATAGTGGAGTATTGATATGGTGAATATGTGGACTCGTGTGCGCCCCCTCAAAAGAGTTGCTTGCAGTCATAGTTCAGGATAGCCACCGAGTCAAAGCTGGCTTGCTGCAGTTAAACTCCACCACTCCCTTTGTTGATACCGATGCATATGTAGATAGTTCTGATGTAAGTCTTGCTGGGTACATTTGTACTCACGTTTGCTTATTTTATGTTTTGCAGAGAGACGTCAGTCTCGCTAGTAGTTCCGTGTGGACTTCGACGTTTAGCTTGATACCTCAGCTACGATCTTGTGCCCTCGGCAGGATCTAGTAAATAGTCAGGCTTCTCAGCCTTTTTCATTTGTAGATGTCTGTACTCAGACATGTTAAGCTTCCGCATGTGCTTGACTTGTATGCTCTGAATGTTGGGTCATGAGACCCATGTTTGTAATATCTGGCTCTTCGGAGCCTAATGAATAAATACTCTGAGTCGTAGAGTCTTGTTGTGATGCCATGTTGTATTTGCACATATCGAGCATATTGTGTGTATGATTGAAATGCTTGGTATGTGTGGGATTCGACAATCTAGTTGTTTATCCTTAGCAGCCTCTCTTATGGGGAAATGTAGTCTAGTGCCTCCTTGAGCCATAGTAGTCCGCTACAGCCCGGTTCACCGGAGTCCTGCTAGCCCAGCACTACTGCTCTGGACACTTGACTGGCCGGCATGTGTTTCATATCGTTCCTGTGTCTGTCCCCTCGGGGAAATGTCACGCGGTGACATCCGGAGTCCTGCCTAGCCTGCTACAGCCCGGGTTCCCGGAGTCCTGTTAGCCCAGTGCTACAGCCCGGATTCTCACGCTGCTGACCGACACGTTCGATGTTGATTCACGTATGCCTGTCCCCATACGTTAGTGCCGCTTTGGGTTCACGACTAGCCATGTCGGCCCGGGTTCTCTGTCATATGGATGCTAGCGACATTGTCATATACGCGAGCCAAAAGGCGCAAACGGTCCCGGGCCATGGTATGGCGACACCCGTGGGAGTACCGTGCGTGAGGCCCCAAAGTGATATGAGGTGTTACAGGCTAGATCGGTGTGACTTGGAATCGGGGTCCCGACATGTGGGATCCCTTCCCGCCTACATTTGGGAAGAGGACCCGGGCCTCTATAAATAGGACTAGCCACCACCGTAGGAGGCAACTCATCTGGGATCAGAACCATTCCAGCAAGGCCATCTCACCAGCTCATCGAGCTCAAGAACACCTCTCCTCCTGAGGCTGTTGATCCACTATACTAGTTCATCCTTAGCCCTCGAGGCAATCCACCACCACCACACTAGAGTAGGGTATTACACCACAAAGGTGGCCCGAAACAGTATAAACCTCGGTGTCTCGTGTTCTTTGGGTTCGTCGAGCTAGCCCGTGAGATCGTTGAGCGAGCGAACTAAGGAGAGAGAGTTCTTCGTGCGCACCCCAGAGTTTGAACCTCATAAGGGTTTGCCGGAACCCTGAATCCATCACGCGTCTCGTCAAGCGCCATGTGTCAGCCTGGATCGCAGGCGATTGGGGCTCGCGGCACTTCGCCCTTACCCCTTGGCTTTACTTCGAAGCCAGCCCGAGCGGGCCTTGGGCTCGGGGGCTACTGTCGGTGTTCTGGGAACCAGAGTACCCAAACTTGCGTGCCTGCGGCCTGCGGCGTGGCTCCCTCGACGGCCTAGTATGGCCCATCTTCAAGACCACCAGGACAAGACCCTCGCGAGGCGGACGACACCAAGACCTCCAGAGGGAGCGGCCTCCACAGGCGGCCTCCCGAGGAGTGGAGATTTCCATGCAAGTACCCGGCCTTCCGAGGCTGCGATGACGTCAACCATGATGACCATGGTCAGGCAGGCGCCAGCAGGCGCAGAGGAGACAGTTTTCCTTTCGGGGCTAAGGGAGCGAGGACGAGCGCGGGTTCCCGAGGAATCCCCCAAAGGTTTCCATTCCGGTGACTGCCATCACTGCCGCCATGCAGCAGCTGCCGTGGCAGCCGCCCCCAGCGACGAACCCCGGCGCCTCCACCATGCAGCAGGGGCAACAGCTGCAGCCGTTGCCACCGGCGAACGCGGCCCTGGGCATCCCAACGACGGGCCCGGGGGTGCCCATCCCCCAGGTCCAGTTTCCCCCGTTGTCGTCTCCGTTACCGGCTTGGCTCACTGGGTCCCCTGAGCTGGTCTACACGACGGCCTCAATCGGGTCGCACATGCTGCCCCCGCCGACGACGCACCCGGTCAGATAGTTTGGCGGGTCCTCGGGCTCCGCCGAGCCCTTCTCCAGCATCAATGGGCCCCTGTTCTAGGACGGCACCCTGATGCCCGCCTACTCAGCCCCGTCATCCTCTCTGCTCCGTGATGATGAGGCGAACCTGCCGGTCGTCCACGTCCACACACCACCGAGATACTCCAAGCTGGAGTTCGTGACCTAGGACGGCACCATCGACCCCCTGAATTGGCTCAACCAATGCAACCAAATTTTCAGGGGACAGCGCACGCTCGCATCCGACCGCACCTGGATCACCTCGTATCATCTCCGAGGAGCCATGCAGACGTGGTACTACGCCCTCGAACAGGACGACGGCGGCATGCCACCATGGGAGCGCTTCCGCGATTTGTGCCTCTTGCGCTTCGGTCCGCCTATACGCGGGAGCCGTCTGGAGGAGCTTGGGTGTCTTTCGTTCCTCACCTCGGTGCAAGACTTTGCCGACCATTTCCAGGCACTGGCGTGCCATGCCCCCGGCATTTCGGCTTGTCAGCGGGCTGAGCTCTTCGTCAGCGGCCTACCGGACCACATCTGCGTGGACGTGGAGATGCGCGGGCCACAGGACCTCCAGACGGCCATGTACTACGCCCGCGCGTTCGAGCACCGCGTGGTGGCCGTCCAGCAGGCGCTACCGCCCTGGGCCGCTGGGCCGCCACCCTGGCAGGGAGTTCCCGTGCATGGTCGGACTGCCCAGGCTTCCGCGGCGCCCTTCGCCGCAGCTGCGGCACGCCCTTTCCACCGGCTCACCCCTTCCGAGCAACTCGAGCGTCGCCGCCAAGGTTTGTGCTTCAACTGCGACGAGCCATATGAACCGGGCCACGTCTACCCACGACTCTTCTACCAGGAGGCTGTAGACTACATTGAGGAGGACCCCGCCGCCGCCGGGCTCGGAGACCAGCCCGCCCAAGTTGACGCGGAGGTGTTTAGCGACCGTTGATCTTCCCCGCCTTCCAGCTCGAGGATGAGCTGTTTGTGCAAGCGGGGAGAGATGTTATGACCGGCATATTAGGGGCTTAGCCCAGTTAGTTGTGGCTTAGTTTATCTTATCGTTATTAGGGGCTTAGCCCAATTATCTTATTAGGAGGGTTATATAAACTCGTGTAAGGACCCGTTTTGGGATTAAGCAAGAAGCAATCATATTTGCTCGGCTTCCTTAGGGAGCCGGGAGACCTAACGCTAGCCGCCGCCCTGCTCTCTGTCTCTCTCTCTCGCGCGCGCGCGCGCACGCAACAACGGCGCCCCAGCGCTGGCGGCCACGCCATCCCTCCTTCCACCCCTACAACCCGAGACCACGCCCTGGTAGGGATCTGGTTCCTACCACAACCACATTATCATCAAGCATACGGAAGGGAACCGTTCACGTCCAAAGAATGGTGGTAGGATAGGATAGCGGTGAAAAACAAAGCTTGTTGGCATTTCCCTTTCTAGATAGCAAAGATCAGTAAGGGTTGCCAAAGCAGTGAGTTGAATGGCACCATTCGGGATAGAAACATGTCTATCGCCAAAACGATGTGACACCCCAAAATTTTGGCCTTTGTTTTTATTTATTAAAATGTTGCCAGGAAATAAAACTTTTCCAATTGTCAAGTTTTACCTTTTGTGATTTTGGAATTATACCTCTTGTGGGAAAAACCTTCAAAGGTATTGTTGGACTTGATTTCTCTCTATAATAAAACAATTATTTATCAGTGGATTCAAATGTTGCAAGATTTACTTTCTCAAAAACTTTGTTCTTATAAAATGATTTCTTTTGCATTTGGAGCCTGTTTTGCACTACAACCTTTTGACAAATGCATTCAAAATTTCCACAAAAATTTGGGGATATCATGTGATGTTCCCACATCACTTTTGTGCAAAAATACCTTCTGGCCATTGGAGATTTTGAGCCCTTCACCAACTTTTCCAATCTGGTCCAGTAGGCACTTTTGCACTGCAACCCTTTTAAATATTCCTTTAAAAATTCTTCCAAGTGTTTGGAGATGTCAATGGATGTATACAATTCATCTTCAAGCAAAAACCCAGTGATGTTCTTTGAAAAATTTGAGTGGGTCAGCCTCTTTTGCATTCTGGTCCAATTTGATGAGTTGTACTGCAACCTTATTTTTCCTTGCTCTAGTAACCCTGAGCTTTTTCCTACTAGTAGCCCTCCCTACCAAACTCTTAAGTCCAGGATATTTGGCTCATTGGAGGCTTTGAAGTGCATGTTCTAAACCCCTTTCTTTTTGCCCAAAACTGGAGTTTTGCAAAACTTGCACTATCAACTTTCTGTTTTTGCCAAACTAACCTTACCACCATCTCCTACATCTAAAGAGACACTGATCTGGAGATTTTGGCCACTCCAAGAGTTGCCTAAGTGCATCTGGCATTCTGTCGAACACCTGGTGTGCACAGTCCTTTTTGGCAAACTCTCTGGTTTGCATTATGGACTTGAACCCCTGACCTATCCACCTTGTCCGCTGAGTGCCTTGTTACCCCTACCTCCATCCTGTGCAGTGCCAGCTCCACCCTCGAGCTCTAGAGCGCGCTGGCATTTCGTTGAGCAGGTGCCGTGCGTGCTCTGGGCGCGCCCAGAGCGCACGTTTTGCACGCGCGCGCACTACGCCGACACGCCGCACTGCCGCCCTCGTCGCGTCCCATCTCTGACCCCTGCTCGCCTGCCGAACCCCGCCAGGCACTCGCCCTCTCTCCAGTACCCTCCAAGCTCGCCCTGGCACCCTGTAGCGCCGCCTTGGCAGCACGCCGGCGTCAGCAGCAGATTCCGCCGCGGACGGCGCCGCCCAAACCACCAGCGCACGCCAGCTGCCCCAGAACACAGGCCGTGCTTATCCTCCCGCTCGTCGGCACGCTTTCGTCGCCGCCATGATGCCCTGCAACTACAGGAAAGTGGTCGCCGGCGATCTTATCTTCTGCCGCCGCGGAGCCAGCCTCGTGCGCCTATATAAAGGGTCCCCGAGCTCGTTCAAGGCTTCAGACGACATCAGACCCTCCCCGTAGAGCTCCCCTAGCAGTAGATTGACCGGAGAGGACCGTCCTCCCCAACTCCGGCCAGCTCGGCCGCCGCCAAGCCCCGGTGCAATTCGTCGCAACCAGCCACTCTTTCGCCCAACCAGCGCCACCAAGAACTTCCCCGTAGTCTTGCGGAGCTGCCCAGCTACCCAACTTCGGTCGGAGACCACCGGAGCACAATAGACACTTCACCACCGTAGCTTTTCTCCGCCGCGGAGCTCGCCGCCGGCGATTCCTCCCACCTCCGTCGACCCAACCACCACCTAGAGGACCGCCTCGGTCTAGCCGTTCCATCCCCGCCCTTGGGTGCCCGTGAGGCGCTGCCGCTCGTCGACGGCGATCGCCGGAGCCCCACTCCCGTCGGGCAGAAGAGAGGGGAAGGAGGGAAGAAACGGTCAAACCTGACCAGTGGGCCCTGTGGACCCACTGTCAGTGACCCGCGCAGCCGCCCTCTCTCTGTTTAAGTGAAGGCGCAAACTCCCGAGTGCGTTTCCTCTGCTGCGAAAGCGTATTTCTGCTGAATCGTTTTCCTTTTCTGGTTTTATTTAAAAACAGAAGTTTGACTAATTTTGACTGGCTATAACTTTTAAAATAAAACTCCAAATGAGTTGATTCTTTTTCCTACCTCTCTCAAATTTCATCTAGTTTATTTTAAGATTTATTTCAAAAATATTTGAGACAGGTTTTGGTACTGTGTTTGAAATATTTGTTATTTGTGTATTTTGCAAAATAGGATTTTTGGACGAAAAGGAAAGCTTCCAATAAGTGCATCCTTTGCATACTCTTGAAGGCAAGCATTTCTGAACTCTAGCATAATATTTTGTTGTGGTGTTTGGATGCGATCACAACACCTTTTGACTTGGAGTATGTGATAGTTTATGTATCGATATGGTCTCATGTACGAGTACACTTTGGAGTTGTTTGTGGCCAGCAATGGATACACTAATGATTTGGATCATCCTCGTGAGCTTCTCTTGCACACCGGTAGGAAGCCAGGAAAGTCGTGGTCTTGGGTAGACACGAGCTTGTCCCTAATCCCTCATCGAGACGAGTATGCCCGTCATAGCATGGTGAGGCTCGAGGAGTGGTGATTTATTTCACTAGTGGTAATGTTGTTAGTGGATGCTTGGACCACCTGAGTCGGTTGTAGACCGATTCTTGATCAATAGCTTCCTTTTGTTGGTACCACCACTTGTCCCTGCAGGGGACAGGGTATGGTTCAGTAGGTTGTCAACCCCTTTCCAAAGCACACACCGTACAGAGAGGCCGTGATGAGGGTCCCATGGCCATGGATTAAAGCCAGTCATCCGGTCCGGGGGCATGGGTGTTTCGGTTGTAGCCGAAGGGGTAGCTCCCCAGTTTGCGCGCGGTATAAATTTTGTGATCCCATGCTACGTCGAGGTTGTAGCCTCCCCACTTAGAGTTTTGTGGCAGGTGTCGTGGGTAATTCCACACACTGGTGAGTTAAGCTGGTGTGTGCAGGTCAGGCGTGTTTTCAACCAAAAGACCGTAGACGGAATTAGTCCCGAGGGACTATGTAAACCCGTTACTCGTGGAAAATGGTACTCCCTCTGCTGAGGATACATCCTGTTGGATAGTCTTGTTCTTGAGTAAAGACCACAGTCTGAGTTGAATCTCTGTAACGGTATTCGGATGGAGAACGATTAATCTAGAACTCTGTAACGGTATTCGGATGGAGACACGGTTAACTGGATCATAGCAACGGTATTCGGATGGAGATACGGCTTGACTAAATTATCGGTTTTTCGGATGGAGAAACGACTGTACTATGTATTGTTTGTGATTGTGGCACATGTGGTTTTTGATCCTTATTTATTTTGGACTAACCATTTATATTACGTATATTATTGAGTATCCCTGGGATGGTTCTACCTCCTGGATATTCACTGTGATTATTCTCTTATAAGCCCTTTCTGTGGCGTCGCTCAGACGCCCGACTGCGGCATGCTTGTTGTTCATTTATCTTTTATAAGCCCTTTATGTGGTGTCGCCCCGACGCCCGACTGCGGCATTATTATTTCCTGCATTTTCCGCTCGAGGAGTCATTCAGACACTCATTTGGCACCAGTATTACTATTCTGCATTTTCCGCTCGAGGAGTCATTCAGACACTCGTTTGGCACCAGTATTACTATTCTGCATTTTCCGCTCGAGGACTCATTCAGACACTCGTTTGGCACCAGTATTACTATTCTGCATTTTCTGCTCGAGGAGTCATTCAGACACTCGTTTGGCACCCAGTATTTTGTTTTGGTATATTTTTAACCATATGCGTGCATCTTGGTCTTTCGTATATTTCGTGACAGACGTGTGACCACATAATAATCCGGAGTATGTTTGACATATATATTATATCCGTGTTATTAATGTTTGCGAGTACATTCAAACGTACTCACTGGCTTGTCCCTGGCTATTGTCTTGGCCAGATCCCTCGCTTGGAGATGAGCACCGTGGTGACAACCTACGCATTGGCGTTTGCAGCCTCGCGAAGATAGGAGTTACCCTGGTCAGCTGTTCTTGTGGGAAATGGAGTCCCATAAACGCAGATGTACCCAATCGCTTCCGCCCTCGATCATTAGAAACCAAATGTTGTACTCCTAGGCCTGAATGGTCTTGTACTACATATTTTTGTACTTGCTTGGATTTTCTTGTATCAAGTTGGTGCCTCATCAGCTAACAGAAATCCTGGGGCTGGTGAGCACACAGGCCGTTTTTTTGGGAATTTATATCCTGAAAATCCGGTCGTGGCAGACTTGGTATCAGAGCCAGGCTGACCATTGGCTAATCCTATCTTAGCCAGGTCAATAAACTCAGGTTAACCAAACCACCAGACCTTAGCCTAACCCCTGGTCAAGCTTCCCGCGTAAGGTATCCCCACAGTGACCCGACGCCCTTTTCGGCGGACGGTGCCCAACCTATCAGCCTAGCCCGTCGATCACGCGCCAGTGACCGACACCCAACCCGTCTCTATCGCAAGCGTGCGGAGGAAGACTCCATCCCCTTTCCCTATAAAAAAGGGCACGCTAGCCTCAATCACAACACAGCCTCTTTTCCCCAAACCGAGCCACGATGCCTGGCCCCATTGTTCACAATGAGACCACAGCGACCAACCTTGGAGGTTTTGTGACCATGCTCGCAAACCTCACCCGCCGTGCCTATGCGTTAGAAGAGCCTCCTGAGTATGTTGTGTACCAAGGACCCATGTACGGTGAAAGCCGTCAGTACTGGGCCACTGTGCACATCTACGGTAGGGGTCTGTCGCCAGAACGCCCCTACAGGTTCACTGGAAGGACAACTCCCTTCGAGCCACAAGCCATCCAACTGGCAGCCCGAGAAGCTATAGTTCAAGTCCGGCACTTGTCGCCCAGAGTTAACTGTCGCTCGTTCTACTACTACCCCAGTCGTAACGGGTATGGTAGGCCGCCCCAAGTTGCCAACGGAGACCACGAGACGGATCCTGCGCTGTTGCATCTGGTGCGCTATGTAAGCGCACTAGAGCAACTGTTCGACCAGGTCACTCTTGATCTGATCGCAGCACGTGGAGAGCTGGTTCGCCGAGCCCCGGCGAGGAGAGAAGCGGAGCCCGACACCGACAACCCAGTCGTGTTGTTCGGACACCCGATCGATCCCTTGAGGTCTGCGCCAGCCCTCAACCAGAGCACTTTGGTGACCCCAGAAGCGCTTCGTCGCCTTTTGGAAACCCATTCCAACGGGATTTGGGCCAACAACCCCCGGGATGGTCATCACCATCTCCCGACCCTGCAGCACCTCAGCCTCAACCAGCAAATCCCGACGGTGAGAACCATGGAGAAGCATCAGCGTCCGCAAGGCCAGCCCACTTAGACATTAACGAAGTAGACTAAGTCGCCCAAAGTTATATCGAGCCTTAGTTTTCCTACGCTTTGTAATGTGTGGCCTTGTATCGCTTTTGTTGCATGCTGTCTGTTTGAGCGCTCTTTTTGTTGGAGTAGTGGCTATGCATGTGTACGTTAGCGTACAGTTGCATTTTTATATTTCGGGCACAGCTGCCAAGACCAACCCCGTCAGCGCCCACAATAATGCGTCACCTTTATGTGATGTGTATATCTGTGGCTTTGACCCGAGTACAAGATCGGCAGTCAGTTACCTTTCACCCCAGTAGATATCCCAGCCCCGGTGCTATATAAAGGCCACCTCGTGACCTTGCCGAGCACCCCTCACCTTTGTGCGCCGCACTCACAGCCATTCCTTGCCATGTCGACCCCCAGTATTTATCTGAGAACCCCAGACGCGACCCCGGGCAGTTTTGTCAAATTATGTGGGACTTTACCTGCAGTACTATGAGTGCCGCCCGTCCACCCCAGTACGAGTTGCTCAAATCGAGGATCACTCCAGCCACCTCGAAATATTGGGCAGTGGTGCACATCCCTCCCGCATACCCAAACCAAGATCCCATGGAAGTCTCCTTCGTGGGGAAATCCATGCCGACTCCGCAAATGGCTATAGAAGCTGCTGCGTGCGAGGCGCTCGCTCGTCTTCGATTCGCAGTGCCCTATGCCAGCGAGCGAGGATACTATTATTTTCTGAGTCGTGCAGAACCCGGAGAAGTTGCATCTTTTCCCGGTGGGCGCATTGAGAGAGATCCAGTACTGGCCAACCTTGCCCAGTACGTCATCGCTCAGGAGCGTCTAACTCAGCGGGTAATGGGTTATCTCCAGAGCCTCGCTGATTTAAATCCTCGGATCGCTATTGGCAGACCACTGAGGCCTGGCCAAGAAGGGCGCATTCATCGGCTGGTCAACCCGCTTCCCCCGATAGAAGAGGAGT
Source organism: Aegilops tauschii subsp. strangulata (assembly GCF_002575655.3). NCBI lineage: Eukaryota > Viridiplantae > Streptophyta > Magnoliopsida > Poales > Poaceae > Aegilops > Aegilops tauschii. The sequence goes on from NC_053041.3 coordinate 331,360,306, forward strand.
GTGCCCCAGTGCCAGAGGCATTTTCTCAGGATCCTGTCTTTTTACCGTTTTCCATGTAAACGCCTCCGATGTATTTATTGTCCAGTACTTGTATTTATGTGTTGCAGCATGTTCGTAAAAAATTTGTGCGACGGATCCGATTTTTCTTAAATTCCTGTTACGTGAACAGTTTTACTGCCGTTAGTTTTGTTTAATTAATTTTTTTCCTCTCGCATCATGTTTTCGAGGAGATTTCTTTTCCCCGAGTTATTGTTGCGTATATATGCATTTTCACGACATAGATTTTTATTCGCGCGTCATCGTAACAGCAAACTCTCAGCAGCCACCACTCGACCTCGAGCACTGTTACAAACCCTTGAGCACATTTTGCGCCTATCCAATCACTCTCGAGGACGCCACAATCTCAGGAGAGATTTGTGAGCATTCACTCGAGCGCGAGCTGCCCCAGCGCACCGACGGCAGTCAGCCCCGGTGCCGCGCCTAATCCACGTGATCGCCGCCACCGCGAAGAGCTAACACTCGAGCGGCAGCATCACGACGATCATCCAGGATCATCGCGCACAGGAGCACGGAGAACCCCAGCAGCACCGCCAAGCCTCCACACACTAGGACCACATACCAGTCCGGCATTGCCTCCGCCATTAGAGCCTCGACTCGAGCTCCTGCCATCAGCTATGGAGGAGAAGGATGGAGAAGTGGAAGCGAGGCCGGGTGTGAGGGAGAAGAGAGGAGCACCGCGAGCATTTTATAGCCCGAGATCGGTGTACGATGGGCGAGGTCCACCAGCGCCACCCGTCGCTCGGCCGCCGGTGTTCGGAGGCGAGTCCGCGAGCAGTGCCGACAGCGCCCTGGCCCGCGAGGTGAGTGCACGCTGGACCGGCAGCTAGCACGCCGCGCACTACCACGGTACAGCCTCGATGCCCTACGAGCTAGGCATCGCCGGTGGAGGAAGCGCGGGAGAACGCGCGAGAGAGAGAGAGCCAGAGGTAGGAGAAGAGGCCGACAGTGGGCCCTGGGCCCACCTGTCAGCCAGAAAGAGCACTATGCTCTCGGGTGCGACCAGCATATTTTAGTAATTTAGAATTTATTCTAAATTACTGTATCCCGTAGAAATATCTCGTTTTCCCTAACCGTGGATTTTTCCACGCTACGCCAGTGTACCACACTGTGGTTTTACACCACTTATTGCCCTCTAACTGTAGCCGTTCTGTTTTTGTGCAATTGAAGCATTTCTTTGATAAAAACAATTTTTATTTCAAAACAATTCTTGTTCAAAACAACTTTTAACAAATCTCGAGGACGAGATTTTTTTCTTAAGGGGGGTAGTGTTGTGACACCCCAAAATTTTGGCCTTTGTTTTTATTTATTAAAATGTTGCCAGGAAATAAAACTTTTCCAATTGTCAAGTTTTACCTTTTGTGATTTTGGAATTATAACTCTTGTGGGAAAAACCTTCAAAGGTATTGTTGGACTTGATTTCTCTCTATAATAAAACAATTATTTATCAGTGGATTCAAATGTTGCAAGATTTACTTTCTCAAAAACTTTGTTCTTATAAAATGATTTCTTTTGCATTTGGAGCCTGTTTTGCACTACAACCTTTTGACAAATGCATTCAAAATTTCCACAAAAATTTGGGGATATCATGTGATGTTCCCACATCACTTTTGTGCAAAAATACCTTCTGGCCATTGGAGATTTTGAGCCCTTCACCAACTTTTCCAATCTGGTCCAGTAGGCACTTTTGCACTGCAACCCTTTTAAATATTCCTTTAAAAATTCTTCCAAGTGTTTGGAGATGTCAATGGATGTATACAATTCATCTTCAAGCAAAAACCCAGTGATGTTCTTTGAAAAATTTGAGTGGATCAGCCTCTTTTGCATTCTGGTCCAATTTGATGAGTTGTACTGCAACCTTATTTTTCCTTGCTCTAGTAACCCTGAGCTTTTTCCTACTAGTAGCCCTCCCTACCAAACTCTTAAGTCCAGGAGATTTGGCTCATTGGAGGGTTTGAAGTGCATGTTCTAAACCCTTTTCTTTCTGCCCAAAACTGGAGTTTTGCAAAACTTGCACTATCAACTTTCTGTTTTTGCCAAACTAACCTTACCACCATCTCCTGCATCTAAAGAGACACTGATCTGGAGATTTTGGACACTCCAAGAGTTGCCTAAGTGCATCTGGCATTCTGTCGAACACCTGGTGTGCACAGTCCTTTTTGGCAAACTCTCTGGTTTGCATTATGGACTTGAACCCCTGACCTATCCACCTTGTCCGCTGAGTGCCTTGTTACCCCTACCTCCATCCTGTGCAGTGCCAGCTCCACCCTCGAGCTCTAGAGCGCGCTGGCATTTCGTCGAGCAGGTGCCATGCGTGCTCTGGGCGCGCCCAGAGCGCACGTTTTGCACGCGCGCGCACTACAACGACACGCCGCACTGCCGCCCTCGTCGCGTCCCATCTCTGACCCCTGCTCGCCTGCCGAACCCCGCCAGGCACTCGCCCTCTCTCCAGTACCCTCCAAGCTCGCCCTGGCACCCTGCAGCGCCGCCTTGGCAGCACGCTAGCATCGGCAGCAGATTCCGCCGCAGACAGCGCCGCCCAAACCACCAGCGCACGCCAGCTGCCCCAGAACACAGGCCGTGCTTATCCTCCCGCTCGTCGGCACGCTTTCGTCGCCGCCACGATGCCCTGCAACTACAGGAAAGTGGTCGCCGGCGATCTTATCTTCTGCCGCCGCGGAGCCAGCCTCGTGCGCCTATATAAAGGGTGCCCGAGCTCGTTCAAGGCTTCAGACGACATCAGACCCTCCCCGTAGAGCTCGCCTAGCAGTAGATTGACCGGAGAGGACCGTCCTCCCCAACTCCGGCCAGCTCGGCCGCCGCCAAGCCCCGGTGCGATTCGTCGCAACCAGCCACTCTTTCGCCCAACCAGCGCCACCAAGAACTTCCCCGTAGTCTTGCGGAGCTGCCCAGCTACCCAACTTCGGTCGGAGACCACCGGAGCACAATAGACACTTCACCACCGTAGCTTTTCTCCGCCGTGGAGCTCGCCGCCGGCGATTCCTCCCACCTCCGTCGACCCAACCACCACCTAGAGGACCGCCTCGGTCTAGCCGTTCCATCCCCGCCCTTGGGTGCCCGTGAGGCGCTGCCGCTCGTCGACGGCGATCGCTGGAGCCCCGCTCCCGTCGGGCAGAAGAGAGGGGAAGGAGGGAAGAAACGGTCAAACCTGACCAGTGGGCCCTCTGGACCCACTGTCAGTGACCCGCGCAGCCGCCCTCTCTCTATTTAAGTGAAGGCGCAAACTCCCGAGTGCGTTTCCTCTGCTGCGAAAGCGTATTTCTGCTGAATCGTTTTCCTTTTCTGGTTTTATTTAAAAACAGAAGTTTGACTAATCTTGACTGGCTATAACTTTTAAAATAAAACTCCAAATGAGTTGATTCTTTTTCCTACCTCTCTCAAATTTCATCTAGTTTATTTTAAGATTTATTTCAAAAATATTTGAGACAGGTTTTGGTACTGTGTTTGAAATATTTGTTATTTGTGTATTTTGCAAAATAGGATTTTTGGAGGAAAAGGAAAGCTTCCAATAAGTGCATCCTTTGCATACTCTTGAAGGCAAGCATTTCTGAACTCTGGCATAATATTTTGTTGTGGTGTTTGGATGCGATCACAACACCTTTTGACTTGTAGTATGTGATAGTTTATGTATCGATATGGTCTCATGTACGAGTACACTTTGGAGTTGTTTGTGGCCAGCAATGGATACACTAATGATTTGGATCATCCTCGTGAGCTTCTCTTGCACACCGGTAGGAAGCCGGGAAAGTCGTGGTCTTGGGTAGACACGAGCTTGTCCCTAATCCCTCGTCGAGACGAGTATGCCCGGCATAGCATGGTGAGGCTCGAGGAGTGGTGATTTATTTCACTAGTGGTAATGTTGTTAGTGGATGCTTGGACCACCTGAGTCAGTTGTAGGCCGAGTCTTGATCAATAGCTTCCTTTTGTTGGTACCACCACTTGTCCCTGCAGGGGATAGGGTATGGTTCAGTAGGTTGTCAACCCCTTTCCAAAGCACACACCGTACAGAGAGGCCGTGATGAGGGTCCCATGGCCATGGATTAAAGCCAGGCATCCGGTCCGGGGGCATGGGTGTTTCGGTTGTAGCCGAAGGGGTAGCTCCCCAGTTTGCACGCGGTATAAATTTTGTGATCCCATGCTACGTCGAGGTTGTAGCCTCCCCACTTAGAGTTTTGCTTGGCAGGTGTCGTGGGTGATTCCAGACACTGGTGAGTTAAGCTGGTGTGTGCAGGTCAGGCGTGTTTTCAACCAAAAGACCGTAGACGGAATTAGTCCCGAGGGACTAAGTAAACCTGTTACTCGTGGAAAATGGTACTCCCTCTGCAGAGGATACATCATGTTGGATAGTCTTGTTCTTGAGTAAAGACCACAGTCTGAGTTGAATCTCTGTAACGGTATTCGGATGGAGAACGATTAATCTAGAACTCTGTAACGGTATTCGGATGGAGACACGGTTAACTGGATCATAGCAACGGTATTCGGATGGAGATACAGCTTGACTAAATTATTGGTTTTTCGGATGGAGAAACGACTGTACTATATATTGTTTATGATTGTGGCACATGTGGATTTTGATCCTTATTTATTTTGGACTAACCATTTATATTACGTATATTATTGAGTATCCCTGGGATGGTTCTACCTCCTGGATATTCACTGTGATTATTATCTTATAAGCCCTTTCTGTGGCGTCGCTCAGACGCCCGACTGCGGCATGCTTGTTGTTCATTTATCTTTTATAAGCCCTTTATGTGGTGTCGCCCCGACGCCCGACTGCGGCATTATTATTTCCTGCATTTTCCGCTCGAGGAGTCATTCAGACACTCGTTTGGCACCAGTATTACTATTCTGCATTTTCCGCTCGAGGAGTCATTCAGACACTCGTTTGGCACCAGTATTACTATTCTGCATTTTCCGCTCGAGGACTCATTCAGACACTCGTTTGGCACCAGTATTACTATTCTGCATTTTCTGCTCGAGGAGTCATTCAGACACTCGTTTGGCACCCAGTATTTTGTTTTGGTATATTTTTAACCATATGCGTGCATCTTGGTCTTTCGTATATTTCATGACAGACGTGTGACCACATAATAATCCGGAGTATGTTTGACATATATATTATATCCGTGTTATTAATGTTTGCGAGTACATTAAAACATACTCACTGGCTTGTCCCTGGCTATTGTCTTGGCCAGATCCCTCGCTTGGAGATGAGCACCGTGGTGACAACCTACGCATTGGCATTTGCAGCCTCGCGAAGATAGGAGTTACCCTGGTCAGCTGTTCTTGTGGGAAATGGAGTCCCATAAACGCAGATGTACCCAATCGCTTCCGCCCTCGATCATTAGAAACCAAATGTTGTACTCCTAGGCCTGAATGGTCTTGTTACTACATATTTTTGTACTTGCTTGGATTTTCTTGTATCAAGTTGGTGCCTCATCAGCTAACAGAAATCCTGGGGCTGGTGAGCACACATGCCGTTTTTTTTTGGGAATTTATATCCTTAAAATCCGGTCGTGACAAACGATAGGGGTGGTTGACGAAAGGATACTGGCGCGATACCTAAGCATAAATCCTGGAAGTGTTCGGCACCTTGGCATCACTCCGCTGGGATGCTGATGACGTCAAACACCAAAGACTAGAGATGCAAAACTGAAGGTTGCAGGTAGTGGATCGAAACCAATGCCACCTACACTCACAAGATCAACCATTAGCGACAAGATAATAAGTCTATATGCATGCTACGCAACAAACAAATGCAGCAACTGATAGACTCTATACTACCGTTCTCTAGTGTTCGCATGGACTAGGGCGTCCTACAGCCAGACCTGCTCAAATACCAACCGTTGTGGCACCCCGGCTCAGAGAGACCACAACACCCTGTATTCCAGCCCAGAGATCAAGTCTTCTGGAATACGACACTGCTTGGCATAGAACAAATTAGCTCTTTATTACAAATGATACGGATACAAGGGTTTCGATATCACGATGAATTACATCGGCACAGCGACACTACGCCTGCTCAGGTTGATCTATGCTAGCAGCAGAACAACTCGAAGCTGCGGAATAACTTCTAGTAGCGGAACAATGACAACAAGATGGACCCCAGTCCGCAGGGACTCTGGATGGAATGTGTATCCTAGCTCGCAAACTCGGCATCCTTAACAAGGAAGCAAACACGGCATGACCTACATACTGGCATGACACGCCAGCTGAGTACTTTGAATGTCCTCGCAAGCTCACAGGAACCAAAAGCATTAAGGCAAACAACAACATGGCCTTTACAAGTTAAAGATCAATGATGAACATGATATCACTAGAACAACATAAGCATGGCATGAACATATGAGCATGATGTAACTAGCATGCAGCATGTTTAAACTATCATGATTCAACTTACTCTGCTCGGGGGTTATCTCGTAACCACCACATGTATCAACTTACCAACTTGGGCATCACACGATCACCTCATGACCAACCAAGCTTGGTATTAACAATACCATAGTGCTCACCTAACCACAAGGAGCTTGATCTTTACCCGAGATCATCACATGACAATATAAACACCAACCAACTTCGGTATCCATGCTACCACTTTGATTGTCTCACGATTACATAAAGATCAACCAACTTCTTTCCTCATCGAACTAGGGTTGTTTATTAATCCAGTTATTATTATTGTTGACCCATAGTGTGACCTAGTACGAATTGGGCCCATACCCGCGGGCGCGGCTATCGATAGATATACACTTTGCAGAGGTTAGTACACTGTACCCACACTACGGAACCCAAGGCCTCATGCTCCCATTCGGGTGTACCAACAGCGTTCTGACAAAACCGATCTATTGCATGACACTCTCCCGGCCACTCCGACAAACTCCCCTTTGGGCTAAGTCATGGGTGGCCCCAAGTCACCGCGTGACATCCGCCACCTTCGTGGCTAGCCACCGTCGTGGCAAATCAAAAACGGTCCCTAACGGGGACATTGGATATCCATACAACTTGGGCACACAAGGCTTACGGTCACCTACCTGATCAGGGTAGCGCGCGCACATAACCTTCCCTAGTTGGAGACACCGGCGAGAGGCTTCACAATAGACCCAGTTCGGACCCCCCATAAGGCAAGTGTGGCTTCACTGGTCATGTCAGGACCCCGATCCTAAGTCACACCGATCTAGCATGTAACACATCATATGACTTTGTGGCCTTACGCATGGTATTCCCGCGGCTGCAGCCTTACTTAGGCCAGGACCGTTTGCGCCTTTTGGCTCACGTATACAATTGTGTCACTAGCATCCATATGACAGAGAACCCGGGCCGACATGACTAGTCATGAACCCAAGGTGGCACAAACTTACAGGGACAGGCATACTTAACCCAGCAATGAACGTGTCGGTCATCAACATATGAACCCAAGTAGTAGCAAGCTACAATGACTTAAAAGACCAACGCATGACATTTCCCCGAAGGGATAGACACAGAAACAAAGAAGGATACATGGTGGCCAACCTGAGTGTTCCGGAGCAATAGCGAACTACCATAGCTCAGTGGAAGCACCAGGAGACATTTCCCCATAAGGAAGCACCAGGTGTCGGCTACCACACATAGCAATACACGTTACACATACGCATAACATGCAAGTATGTGTTGCACAACATGGCATCACAACATAACTCAACAACTCATATAGATAACGGCCCAGAAGAGCCATGCTAGCATTTATTACAAGAAGTGGGTCTCATGACCCTTCACACAAAGGCATACAAGCCAAGCGGAAGCATAAACATGTCTGAGTACAGACATTTGAAACGAGAGAAGGCTGGAAAGCCTGTCTATCTACAAGACCCTCCAAAGGAACCAGACCTTTGTCTGGGATTCCCAAGCTAATCGTTGAAGCCCACGTGACACTACTAATGAGACTGAAGTCTCTCTGCAAAAACATAAATTAAGCAAACATGAGTACAAATGTACCCAACAAGACTTACATCATAAGTAGCTACATATGCATCAGTATCAACAAAGGGGTGGTGGAGTTTAACTGCAGCATGCCAGCTTTGACTCGGTGGCTATCCTGAACTACGATTGCCAGTAACTTCTTTGAGCTGGTCCACACGAGTCCACATATTCACCATATCAATACACCACTATGGATCCGCTCCTTCTCCCTACGAGAAGGGCATCCATATTACTCACGCTTATCTTGTGCATTTTAGAGTATCCACTTCCAGTTGTCTATGAACAATGTAAGCGTTCCAAGTAGTCCATATCCGCGGACGCGGCTATTCGAATAGATCATTTATAACCCTGCAGGGGTGTACTTCTTCACACACACTCTCACCACTTACCACCGTTTACACGACATGTACTCGGCAACCTTCAAGCGGAAGCCCAACGAGGGTGTCGGCCACGACCTGACTAACCACACAAGTCTCTAGTCCAGGTTTATCGCCTATTTGAGTTCCATGCGCAAAGAAGTCCGGCCGAGCTTTCCACTACGGCCCCAAACGATGAGAGCAGGGTTCCCAAGAGCACCATTCGGGTCTCATCCCGGTACACCGTGCCTCGTGTCTCTATCACATCATAGCCCACCCCTAGGGTCGGTGCTACGCATGGCCTCCAACACATATCCTACAAACACCAGAAACTAGTTGTAACTCCTGGACAGAGATCAAGGCGATTAATAAGTCGAGAGGGTCAATTAAGTATCCCAATGCATGGTAGTAAATGTCTTGGATCACAAACGGGGAACTCAGTTCTTGAGGACGGTTTCAATGAGACAGCCCACCATGTACTCCTACATGGCCTCTCATCGCTACCTTTACCAAATCGTGTTCACACACTTAGCTCTCAACAACAGGACATGTTTACCACCATTCCAATCCATCCCACATGAATCAGACCTGACATAACTCTAAGCATAGTAGGCATGAATGAGTAGGCACATCATGGCTCAAACAACTCCTACTCATGCTAGTGAGTTTCAACTATTTACTGTGGCAAAGACATGTCATGCAGAGGAATGGGTTCAGCTACCGCAACATGTAATAGTTGAATCGTTGTTGTCTTATGCACTAAAAGAGAGCAAGAATGAGAGAGTGGGATTGTATCGGAATATTCATAGGGGCTTTGCTTGCCTGGCACTTCTGAAGATAGCATTGAGTCTTCACTAGTGTCATCGATCACATCGTCGGAACAAGGTCTACTGAGAGGGGACAAACACCGGCAAACAAGAGGAAACACAAGCAATGCAATGCAACAATATGATGCATGATCATGACATGGCAACATGTTGTGATTTGAGCTAATGCAACTAGCAACTATTTAGATGAAGTTGGTTTGAACCCAGGGTTTAAATTCAAACTCCACATAGGACATTTAAAATGCCATTTATTCAAATTGTCATATAAAATAGCTGTTAGTTGTTCAAACATACATGAATATGCCATAAACAAATTCTTTGGATGTTTCTGATGATTTTTCATATATAAATTATTTCCATTGGAGTTATAGATTATTTTCTATGATTTTCAGAAGTTTAAAGCATTTCCTCGAATTTCCAAGATTATATTAATCCAGAAAATTATTAATGTCGTCAGCACCGTGTCACTATTGTGTCAGTAGGTCAACAAAGTTGACCAGCATCAAACCTGACCTGTGGGGCCTACAGGTCAGTGACACATTCTGTTAACAGTATTATTAGTGTTAAACTAACCCTAATCTAACTACTGTCAGTGGACGGGCCCCACCTATCATAGGCACAAAAGAGGCCATTAGTGCTAATTAACCTGAAGTTAGGTCGGCGGCTCGTTGCCGGCGAGGTCAGTGACGGCGGAGCGCATCGGGTTTCACCCTCCGATGACCAAACGATCCGCGGAGGGGCTCTACGGTCAGCTAGGGTGTGCCGCATCCATTGGTGCAGTTGGAATCGATGGAAACGGACTAGAGCGACGGTGTTGACAACGGCTACAGCGGCCGGAGTTCGGGCGACCTTGGGGACAGTGCAACGGTGCAAGGCAGGGCGAACACTAGGGTGCTATGGGTTCTTGGAGATGCTCTGAGCATGAAGGCACGCTCAGATGCAAGCTCCAGTGGCTAAGATGACGGCGGCGACATGGCCGGCGGTGGTGAGGTTTCGGCCACGGCGGGGAAAGGCGCTACAGCGTGCAAACGAGATAGAGGAGAGGGGTGTTCGGGGAAGGAGCTCACGGAGGTGGCGTTTGGCTGCTCAGTGGGCTTGGAGAAGGCTCGGAGCAGACGGCACGGCGGTGGCGATCTCGGCGTCCCGAGGTTGATGAAGACGACGGGGAGAGCGCTCGGGGGCGTCCGGCGGCACGTGGGTCGTTGGGGAGGTGTAAGCGATGGTGGCGGAGCTCTAGGACACGATGGAGAGGCTCTACATGGACGGTGGGCACGCGGACGGCCAGTGGCGGCGACGGCTGCGCTCGGTGGCTCTCCGTGGAGCTCGAAATCAGGAGGGGCAGAGTGCTAGAGCGAGCAGAGAGGGACAGTGCAGTGAGAGGAGGCTCGGGCGTCTCCAGACGCAGACCAGGACGGGGAAGGGGGAAGCACGAGGTGGCTGCAGCGAGCGCGCGTGCGATAGACAGCTGTCTGCCTTCTCTGGCAGGAGGTTGAAGACGCATGTGCCCCTAGTGGGCTGGGCCGGCACAGTGTTGGGCTGCTACAGGTAAGCCAGGTAAGCCTCCACTCCCTTCTGTCTTTTATTTTTCTATTTTTTCTGTTTTCTGTTTTCTATTTTTGCACTCTGTTTCTGATGTAGTCTTAAAACCAAATCAATTTTATAAATCCTGAAAATATTTGTGGGTAGTAACTGAATTGTTTAAGATGCCCTCAGCAAGTTTCAGGATATTTGGAGCTACCAAATATTTTATAGGAATTAGTAGCTCCAATTCAAATACAATATGAGTTAATTCAAAAATCCAAAAATGTCCTAGAAATATGTTGTCATGCCCAATATACGATCCTATCCGAGCGGAACTCGAAGGACCCATCCAAGGATAGAGCTGCATATTGAAATGCTTTTGCCAGGTGGATATCATTACATCGTACCATTACATTATAGATGGGGATACATGCAAAGGCATACAAATGCCACAAGAATACATCAAACATCATACATGAGAACAACATCCGACTATGGATGAAACACAAACAGAAACTCAAACGACATCCACCCTGGTAGCTCAGGCTGCCGACCAGGAAACTATCCCCAGATCGAAGAAGAAGCAGATGAAGAACTCCAAAACAAGTAAACATCCCTCTCACGTCATGATCATCGCATTACCTTTACTTGCAACTGTTGTTGTAGTAATCTGTGAGCCACGAGGACTCAGCAATCCCACTACCATGGGTATCAAGACTAGCAAAGATTAATGGGTATGGAATGGATAAGTGGTGAGGTTGTAGCAAGCGACTAAGCATTGTATGGTGCTTACGAGTACAACGGTAAGATGAGAAACTACACAAACGATCGCAAACTAGTAATGATCAATAAGTGATCTTGAACTACTTACGTTCAAACATAACCCCACCGTGTTCTCTTCTCGAAATCACTCGAGAAGAGAAGGTCACGGTTACGCACGCGGTTGGTGTATTTTATTTCAAGTCTGATGTCACGTTCTCTACAACCAGACATTAAAAATTCCCATCTGCCACATAACCGCGGGCACGGCTTTCGAAAGTTTAAACCCTGCAGGGGTATCCCAACTTATCCCATGACAAGCTCATGATCCGTGGAGACAATCCTCCATCTCGGAACACCCGATCAAACTCGGGGTCCCGGTGCACAAGACATTTCGACAATGGTAAAACAAGTCCAGCAAGACCTCCCGGCGTGCCAACACCCTGATAGTAGCCGTGCGTATCTCGTATCAGGACACGACTGGATGAGCGAAGCTTACGGTTGGCTGAGACCCAAGTTGCCAAGGGGGCGCCGCAAGGTGCTCTAGATTGGACCAACACCAGCAGCACTGGCCCCCCTATATTATGTTGAATAACGAACCTCGGGTAGCGCTAACTCCCTATGCGTCAAATTTATTATCATGTTTAGTTATTATGTTGAGCAAATGGTAAAACCAATGTTGGGCCTTGCTGGAAGAGTTTTATTCAAAGCAAACTGTCAAGAGGGGCCCATAACCCTCACCGTGTTAGGGACGCAAAATCAAGGAACATATCACCGGTATGATGGAAACTAAGATGGCAAGAGTGGAACAAAACACCAGGCAAAAGGGTCGAGCCTTCCACCCTTTACCAAGTATATATGTGCTTTAATTAAATAAGAAATATTGTGATAGCCCATGATATCCATGTCCCAACATGGAACAATCTGCAACTAGCAACGCTATAAGAGGGGTTGAGCAAAGCGGTAACATAGCAAAACAACGGTTTGCTAGGATGGTAGAAAAGATTAGAGGCTATCATGGCAATTTGGGAGGCTTGACAAACAATTGGTATGTAGCACGACATAGCAATAGCATCGAGACAACTAGCAAAGCAAAGATAGTAGTGGTATCCAGGGTAACGATCATCTTACAAAAACATGAAAGAGAGAAAAAGGAAGGAGGTGATGATGCATGGCCATGGTTTGAGACAGATAGCAAGGGGTGATGTGCACGCATCAACTAGAGCAACACACAACATATATAAGGGGAAAAGCACAAGATGATCATGGCAACAACATAATGCAATATGACAATGAGATGGGCATGGCAAAACAATATAACCAAATGATGAACATGATGCAAGAAGCAAAATATGACAATGGCACTCATCGATCATGGCAACAAATAGTTGAAACACAAAGCGACAACAAAATAAATGGAAGGCATCTGGAGCATCGGTCTCGGGGCATTGCAATTCTCCTCCACTAACAGCAGATCTCGTCCCGAGATCTTAGGAACGAGACGAAAGGGAAAATAGGAAGAGCAAAGTTCTTCTTGGAGAAAAGAGTGAAACACAAGAATCTTGAGAGGTTGAACAACATGAAAGAAAGAATACAACAGAGATGAATGAGATTGAGAAGCTCCCTTACAAAAGAGGAACAAGGAACATTACGAGAATTTTGTAGGTTGTAAGGCAGGAAAAAAGAGTTTAACGAACTAAAAGAATATGAAACCACACCGATATAATGAGATAGCCAATGGACAAGAAAGAAAGAATTTGGACAGCACTCCGGTTGAACATGCAATGGAATAAAGCATGAGCTTGACAAGATGGAACGATACTTGACGAGGGGACAACACAATGCCTCCGGAAAAATTGAAAGAATGGAATGAAAAGAACGGAGAAGATGACAACTTCTACCACAAAAGAATTTGAAAGAGAATCTTCAAGAGAACGGCTTGAACGAAGTTGTTGAATAATCAACAACAAAAGATTTGATTTGCATGGGCTTATGTAAACATCTCAAAACTTGAGGTGAATGTCTCCCACTACCAAATGATTTAATAGTTAAGAACGAAGAAATGCAAAACTCCACTTCAAAAGAATACAAAGAATTATTTGCACCTCGAGATGCAAGAAGAAAAGATACTTGAGCTTCTCCACAAGAATTTTGATGAACACTTGAAGAATGAATTAAATCCTCATGAACCACCATGAAGAAATATGGTGACAAAAGGATTAAAGAATGGAATGAAAAGAACACTACAAAGCCTTGCGATGATTTAGATTGAGCTTCGAGACGAGACAAGCGAGAAAACTTGGAACTCCGGAAAAGAAAAGATGAACAACTTAGAACCGAGGAATTATTCATCATGAACAACCTCCGAATGAAGGAATTACTTGACCACGATGAAATAAGAATAAGAATTACGTTATGCTTATCTTCATCAACTTTAATTGATGAGAAACGGGTTTGGCATGCAACTTATTCCTCTTGAAAAGGATTGAGGAGAGATATTATGCAACTTGGGAAGGTCTTCAATGAGCCACCGTAAGAAATGAAAACGAAGGAAGAAAGGAGAATGAATCGCCGGTAAGAATTAGAAAATGAACCAAGATACTTGAGTGAATCTAGATGTAAGATAATGAATTGATCGCAAAATGATTAAGGAATACTTGTACGATGTGCAGGGGTAATTGGAGAATGATAGCTAGAATGTGAGAACAAAGAATTCTTCCAAAATGACGGCCTCCGGAGAATCGAAAAGGAAAGAACCCATGAAATGCTGTGGATGAGTATGAAATAATTCTCATAATCAAAAACAATTTTTGAGGATGGCATGAAGCTAGAACCACGAATCTTCAAGAGAATGGAGCAGGATTTAAGAGAAACTCTTCTTCGGTCTTCAAAAGTTGAAAATGATGACGAGATACTCCACCAAAATTGTTGAGACACTCCAGAAGAATGAATACTAGAAATGTTGAGCCGAAATTAAAAATAATTTGAAAGCCATCTCGGAGATGGCAATTGACGGATGAAAATTCATTCTACGTTAAACTTGAAAAGAATTGGGAGTAACTCCGAAAAATTTGAAGAGTCATGTAAGATCCTAGGAAAAGACCTGTGGGTTATGGGCCCACTCAAAAGGAAACGCCGTTAGAAAAAGAGATGATGCACCAGAACGACTGAAAGACTTGAATGAGGTGACACCCTCGAATAGAACGAACGAGTCTTGAGCAAAAACACGAATCTCCTGAGATATCTTCAAAACTCTGAAATAATTGAATAGCGATAGGCGAACGAGCAAGGAAAAATATTTGAGCCAAGGAAAAGAAAAAGCTCAACACCGAATACTTGAATTGGATCCGCCGGAGAAGAAAAAGAGATGAAGAATGCCAAACGAGATGAGAATTCACCGGTTGAAATAATTGAGGAAAGAATGAAGAGGATTTGCATGAATAGAATGAACACTCGATTCAGGACTCCAGCTCCGAGAAGAAAAAAGGGTGGGCGGGTGGGAAAGAAAGACAACTTCGGATGGGGAAACAACATCATTGAGAAAGGGCTGAGGATTGATCTCGCAAAAGACGACGAGGTTCGAATGACTCAAAGAGAAGTGCGTCGGATGAAAAGAGTTGACAACACAACGATCGAAAGCTAATTGCGTGATCCTAAAGAAAATATTTGAAGGGGAAGAGGAGTATATCAAAACACCTACGTCAAGATTTCTCGCCAGAGCGACGAAGGGGCTGAGGAGTAAAAGAATTCCTACTCTCTGGTATAACTAGACTCCGAAAACAGTTTTCTTCTAGACTCAACAACGACCAAACTACGATCAAAAAAGGGGGCTCCTATGGTCGGTCGAGGCTCTGATACCAACTTGTATATATGTGCATTAATTAAATAAGAAATATTGTGATAGCCCATGATATCCATGTCCCAACATGGAACAACCTGCAATTGCACCTGCAACTAGCAACGCTATAAGAGGGGATGAGCAAAGTGGTAACATAGCCAAACAACGGTTTGCTAGGATGGTAGAAAGGTTAGAGGCTATCATGGCAATTTGGGAAGCTTGACAAACAAGTGGTAGGTAGCGCGACATAGCGATAGCATCGAGAGACAAACAAAGCAAAGATAGTAGTGGTATCCAGGGTAACGGTCATCTTGCAAAAACATGAAAGAGAGAAGAAGGAAGGAGGTGATGATGCATGGCCATGGTTTGAGAGAGATAGAAAGGGGTGATGCACACACATCAACTAGAGCAACACACAACATATATAAGGGGCAAAGCACAAGATGATCATGGCAACAACATAATGCAATATGACAATGAGATGGGCATGGCAAAATAATATAACCAAATGACAAACATGATGCAAGAAGCAAAATATGACAATGGCACTCATCGATCATGGCAAAAAATAGTTGAAACACACAACGACAACAAAATAAATGGAAGGCATCTGGAGCATCGGTCTCCGGGCGTTACATATGTGCACCATTTTTGGCAGAGGTTTTCAACCAATTCAAAAATGGTGAACTTTTCTGAAGGGCATTTTGGGTTCATTGAAAATATTGATGGTTGACCCTATTTGATTTTATTTTGTTTCTAGGGTTTGTCATCCCCATTTAAACTTTCAAATTAAATTAAACATGATGTAGGGATGCTTATGCAATGACAGGCAAGGCCTAAGCTAGGGCTGTGACCACTCACCCCCACTAGACAAGAATCTTGTCCCGAGATTCAGGACGTGAAGTAAGAAGGCAGAGGGGACACAAAACCATCACAATCTTCTCGATCCAACCGCCCTCATCGAAGATGTTGATTCATTGCATCATGTTGATCTTGGCATCCTTAATTTTGAGATCTTCATCCAACTATGACGGCGGAGGAGAGACAAACTCTAGAGGACTCGATCTTCTCGAAGATCGAGCAAGTCAAGATCAACTCATGGAGTGAGACGTTGGAAACCTCTCTTGAGCTGAGACACAAAACACACATCGTGAGGGATGGAAAGAAATAAATGACGAAGGTTCAATTTGGTAGGCAACAATTCCACGCTTAGGTAGATGGTGAGTATGTGTCAAAGTAGCGAGGAGACAAATTGCCATGATTCCATAACGGGGAACCTTAGGGAAGGTGACTCATAGAATTATTCCCTTAAGTGGAAAAAAGAATTACTTTTGATATATAAATCATTGAAACTCTTTATACCAGCATAAGGCAATTTGCAAACGATCGTTTGAAGGAGTTCAAAGAAATTGCATACCCAAAGTGAGATGGAAACTATGGTTATAGAACAATCAGCAATTGGAAGGCACATTCCAATTGATGCCGAGGATATAACCTAGTGTCTGAGCGTGCTTTCGAGAATTTAACATTTCCAGATCCATCAAGGCTTCACCAACATCTATGCCAAGATCTTGGTGACACCTCGTACTACCATGATGGATAGAGATGGAGGATGCAGATGCAAAGGAATACAACACTTTGCCTGATTTCACATTAGCAATGCCAAGGAGACAAAACCTGGATGATCGACCGAGAGACATTTAGCACTCCGCTTCTAATGTTCTCCTTGATGTACTAGCGTAACCCATTTATAGGTATAGTTTGGTATCTAGAACATCAAGTAAAAGGTCGGACTTCGGGAGGACAAAAAATCCATAAGGAACAACTTCTAAAATAAGTCACTCAAAATCCTCATGGAGAAGATGGTCAAATTGCTCAATCAAGATACTACAATAATAGATCTCCCAGCTAGGTGTGTCGGCCAGAATATCAACCTTGCCGGGACCTACATCATAGATCTTTTAATAGTTCCAACCATCATACCTGCCTGAGATTCACATCTGGTTGGTAATAGGATATTTCAGACAACATGTCTGGAAAAGAAATTTTGCAACACAAACCGACGAGATGACATTGCGAGATTCTCGGGAGATGAACTGTGATAGCAAGCTCCAAAACATGAGCTGGTTTGCAAGAAACATGTGAACACACTGTACAAGATAAGCGTGACCACATAGAAGTCTTACAACAAAACAATACTGAGTTCTGGCTGGGAATCTTCATCGAGGACGACAGAATCTTGTACAAATCCGTTTGGTACCATCAGGACTAGCGCTTAGAATTTATTATCCTTGAACAAATCAATCAGTCGCTTTCTGTGCTAGGGCATACATATGGAATGAAGATGATCAATCTATTAGACCATAGAATACTTCACACATGCATGACTAACTTGGGATGATTCCAGAGGAAGCAAAAACAAGCTTTCTCGAATTCACGGCGACAACTTGCACCAAATGCATGTGAGTTAGAGAAAGTCACTTTTTACACCAAACATATGCTTCATGAACTTGCATGATGAAATGCTTTCAAAAGTTTCCAACACTAGTTGTAGTGTTCAACATAAATCATGACGGAGATAAAATGCTGCTGATGGACTCAACAACAAGTCATCAGGATTTCCATATAAGAGGAATTCCATAATTATGTGAACAACGTGAGAGCATTGGACAGACCAAAATAAATAATGGTGTATGCTTGAGGAAACAACCCTGAGTAAGACAACATTATGAACATCGTTGGTTCTGATTTGATTTGACGATAGTCCACACTCAAATCAAAGTTTTGACAAGACAATAGATCCAATAGCTGATCACAAGGACCAATCGATGAAGGTATCGTCTTTCTTCAACACACACACAAAAGATATCCCTTTGGATTGAACGAAGGCAAATATTTTATCTTCCAACTCTCCAAGTTGTTTTAGCGTAACCTACTAGCTCAATGGGATCCAACACAGATTCTTGGAGAAGGGGTGGTTGATAGGGAAACCAACTTGATCACGAACTCAACATAACGGCCAGGGGACAACCTGGTAATACTTTCGAGAAGATATCCGGAAAATCACAAACCACCGATATATTATTAAGCTCAAGAACAATCTTGCTTTCCAGGCAAGATGATATGATCAAAAGAGTGAGAGATTGATACAATCCTAACTCATTGATCGAAGGGTGCACCAAGAAAATGGACTAGGTAGCACGATCAATCTTAGAGTAGTGATTCAATAACCAACATGCTAAGAATGATATTATTTTCCATTAACTACCAAGCAACAGGTTTGCTAGGGGTATTGATTTCACACATCATAGGTCACTTGTCGGCATTCTAGTTACTACAACACGGGGACCGGGGAATGAATAGTGATGGCAAGAAGTATCACTGCATCAAGAATTCATTGGATAGTGTGCAATTCCCAAGATATTCTTGACATAAAGAAGGTAATACCCAAGATAGAAGAGAACAAAAGCTGGTTAGGCATTTTGATCTGCAGAATACAACTGCTTAGACCCAATCCTAGAAATGGCTAAGGTACCGGAGTTTGTTTCTCCTAGTCAACCGGAAATAGAGCGACTTGATGGACTACATGAATAATAGGCATCAATGAACACGAATGCATACATACTCTTGACTATCAATTGATAGACGAAGGTCAGAATAAAACTGAAGAGGAATAACTCAAAGGAACATACGATTTTCTGAGTTCTGGGTGCATGGATTAGTTTGTCAAACAAGTTCAACATGTTTCTTCCGGATAACCCATGCAGAAAGGTAGGACTGGCAAATTCACAATGTAGAATGGAGAACTCATCAAGAGCACTCTGGTTGTGATCTTTTGGTTCAAAAGAATTTCTGCCATATTGGTTCATGGTATTGGAAGAACGATATACCACGGACCTCGAGGATTATCATAAAGGTTACTAATATCCTAAAGGAACAAGCAAACACTATCAATAGGAAGTAAGTAGAGTGAATCTTGGGTCAAGAATCCAGGAATAGAATACGTACTAACCAAATGGCATCACGAGATGCTTTTGAGAATGATGGCCAGAATTATCACACCAAGAATACAAAACATGGCTAGATTACTAGGTGGTTCTCTAAGATATCCTAATGTCTTAATCATAGCTTCAACATATATGCTGAGGCAATGGAGTACCTCAACACACCAATTAGTGTGGTTAGTCTGGCCCAAAAGGATATTGATAGAGGCGAGGGTGTCTCGATGTTTCGATAAGATGGTGGCTATCGTTTTCTGTTGGAGTCGACCTTGAAGATCCGACTACGAACATGCAAGACGTCGCGCCTTAGCAATCGCTAAACCAACTTCCGAGGGTTATTGACCACGCCGGAGCACGATCAACCTGACCACGAGGGCCTGTTTCCTGCGAGCAAATGAAGAACAAGCAAGAAACTAAGATTGCAATCTGGATATTGCGAATATAAGAGGAAAGCTTTATTAATGAAGGTGGGGTTCTGTGACGCCTTGGTCTGGTCGTTGAACACAAATGAAGTACATGAAGTTGCAGCTATGGCGAACTTTTAATCTAAACAAAACCCAAAATCTAAACGGTGCCCTAAGGGTTGTATATATGGAAGAAGAGGGGGGATTTCGTGGCCCTTGGGGAAGGGGTCCGAAACCAACCCTATCTCTTGTTTCCCCACACATACGGACTCTAAAAATAGCCTATACTTATGTATTTCGAAATTACATGGGCCTAGCCCAATAATAAGGTGACGCAGCACCTAGAATAGCCTTTGGACGAAATTTATGAAGTGGCATCTTGTATATTTCGTCCAAGGCTTCATGCACTCATTATGGTGGCTTCAAAGTCCTCAAATCATTACTAATAACTCTATTCTTGTTCCCCTTGCGTATGTCATCCTCTCCATGCTTGGTCTTGCTCCAGTGTTCATCCCTCTTATCCATGCCAGGCCCTTCATTTGTAAGAAAAACAGATGTATCCAATTTAGGCAGCATCATATTCTCATGAACATTAGAATCATTACCAAGAAATGAAAGTACCTGAAAATTTAATTGGCGTGCGCGAGCTCTAGTAATTGGTCCAGTATAAGTAGCAGTAGGGGCTGTGGGTGTAACAATGTTATTGATGTCCTCATCATCCCCCCTTCTTGAAATGAAGTCGTCCTCGACTGAAGCTCATCTTCCTCACCCAAATAGGGCTTCAAATCTGCAATGTTAAAAGTGGGACTAACCCCAAAATCTGTAGGCAGCTCAAGTTTATATGCATTATCATTTATTTTCTCTAACACCTTAAAAGTACCATCAGCACGTGGCATTAGCTTTGATTTGCGCAAATCAGGAAATCTATCCTTACGCAAATGTAACCAAACAAGATCTCCAGGTGCAAAGACAACACGTTTTCTACCCTTATCTCCAGCAAGTTTATATTTAGCAGTCATACGCTCAATGTTTTCCTTAGTTAACTCATGCATTTTTAAGATAAATTCAGCACGTTGTTTAGCATCAAAATTAACCTTCTCCGAAGATGGAAGAGGCAACAAATCAATGGGTGCACGAGGTAGGAAACCATACACAATATCAGAGGGGAACATCTTAGTAGTAGAATGCAACGAACGATTATAAGCAAATTCAATATGAGGCAAGCATTCTTCCCACATTTTCTTATTATTCTTCAAAACATCCCTAAGCGTAGTAGACAATGTTCTATTGACTACTTCAGTTTGACAATCTGTTTGGGGATGACAAGTAGTACTAAAAAGCAGTTTAGTCCCCAACTTAGCCCATAAACATCTCCGAGAGTGGCTAAGAAATTTAGTATCACGATCTGAAACAATAGTATTTGGCACACCATGCAAGCAAATAATTTCACGAAAGAACAAATCAGCAACATTAACAGCATCGTCGCTTTTATGACATGGTATAAAGTGTGCCATTTTCGAGAATCTATCCACGACAACAAATATGCTATCCCTCCCCTTCTTTGTTCGAGGTAAACCTAAAACAAAGTCCATAGATATATCCTCCCAAGGAACACTAGGTACAAGCAAAGGCATATATAAACCATGAGGATTGAGTCGTGACTTAGCTTTTTGACATGTAGTGCAACGAGCAACAAAACGCTCAACATCCCGTCTCATCTTTGGCCAAAAGAAATGTGTAGCAAGTACATCCTCCGTCTTCTTCACGCCAAAGTGTCCCATTAATCCTCCTCCATGCGCCTCCTGCAACAACAAAAGACGTACAGAGCTAGATGGAATGCATAGCTTGTTAGCACGAAACACAAAGCCATCATTAATAACGAACTTGTTCCATGTTCTTCCTTCTTTACAATTCTGCAGTACATCTTTAAAATCAGCATCATGCACATATTGATCTTTGATGGTCTCCAAACCAAATATTTTGAAGTCAAGTTGTGAAAGCATAGTATAGCGACGAGACAATGCATCAGCAATAACATTTTATTTACCCTTCTTGTGTTTAATGACATAAGGAAAAGTCTCAATGAATTCAACCCATTTAGCATGTCTACGATTCAGTTTAGCTTGACTTTTAATATGTTTCAAAGATTCATGATCAGGATGTATAACAAATTCTTTGGGCCATAAATAATGTTGCCATGTCTCTAAAGTCCGAACAAGAGCATATAATTCTTATCATAAGTAGAATAATTCAGACTAGGCCCACTCAATTTTTCAGAAAAGTATGCAACAAGTTTTCCATCTTGTAATAACACACCTCCCAATCCAATTCCACTAGCATCACATTCAAGCTCAAAAGTCTTATTAAAATCAGGAAGTTGGTGTAAAGGAGCATGTGTCAACTTATCTTTCAATACTTGTTCCTGTGCGGTACCCCAAACAAAAGGCACATCCTTCTTTGTAAGCTCATTGAGAGGTGCAGCAATGGTGCTAAAATCTCTCACAAAATGCCTATAGAAACCAGCGAGTCCAAGAAAACTCCTCACTTGTGTGACCGTTTTGGGCTGCGGCCAACTCTCAATAGCTTCAATCTTGGCTTTATCAACTTCAATTCCCTGCGGAGTAACAACATAGCCAAGAAAAGATACTCGGTTGGTGCAAAAGGTGCACTTCCCAAGGTTACCAAATAAACGTGCATCACGTAGAGCAATAAAAACAGCATGTAAATGTTCCAAATGTTCCAAAGATTTGCTATAAATCAGTATATCATCAAAATAGACTACCACAAATTGTCCAATGAAAGCACGTAAAACTTCGTTCATTAGTCTCATGAAAGTACTAGGTGCATTAGTTAACCCAAAAGGCATGACTAAACACTCATATAAACCAAACTTAGTTTTAAATATTGTTTTCCATTCATCTCCCAATTTCATACGGATTTGATGGTTCCACTACGCAAATCAACTTTGGAGAATATTGTAGAGCCACTCAATTCATCAAGCATATCATCTAGCCTAGGAATAGGATGACGATAACGAATAGTAATATTATTAATGTGTCTACAATAAACACACATACGCGACGTACCATCCTTTTTAGGCACTAGTATAATAGGAACAACACAAGGACTAAGAGATTCGCATATATATCCTTTCTCGAGTAGCTCTGGTACTTGACGCATGATCTCCTTCGTCTCCTCTGGATTGGTATGGTATGGTGCACGGTTGGGTAGCGATGCACCCGGAATTAAGTCAATTTGATGCTCAATCCCTTGAATAGGTGGTAATCCCGGTGGCACGTCTTGTGGGAAGACGTCAGCGAACTCCTGCAAAATGCTAGTGACAGCAGGGGGCAAAGAGGAAGGCACGTCCTCGGATGAAAATAATGCCTCTTTGCACACAAAAGCATTGCAAACAGATTTGCTAAAATCTAGCTCATCAATACCAGATTTGGTGGCAAGTAAACATGCACTTTTCAATTTAATTTCAGAAGCAACACTAGATGGTTTAGTATCAGGCTTCGTTTGTTGCTCAAATTCTTTTGCCACAATCTGATTTTCACTCTTATTTTTCTCCTGTTTTGCTTTATTAGCTCTATTAATATCATATTTCAAAATGGAATCAGGAGTCATAGGAAGCAAAGTAATATTTTTATCCTTATGAACAAGAGTATACTGATTGTTTCTACCATGGTGTACAGAATTTTTATCAAATTGCCATGGTCTACCAAGTAATAAGGAACATGCTTGCATAGGTACCACATCACAATCAACATAATCAGCATATGTAGAGATACTAAAATGCACACGAACAGTACGTGTTACCTTAACCTTGCCGCTGTTGTTGAACCATTGGATGTAGTAAGGATGTGGATGTGGTCTTGTGGTGAGAGATAGCTTCTCCACCATCTCCATGCTAGCCAAGTTGTTGCAGCTCCCTCCATCTATGATGACGCGAATAGAACGTTCCTTCACAACTCCCTTTGTATGGAACAAGTTATGCCTCTGATTTTGCTCAGCTTGTGTAACCTGCACACTCCAAACACGTTGAGTAACCAAACATTCATACCTGTCAGCATCTTCAGGAGCCATGTATTGTGTATCATGATCAGAAACATCTCCACCATGTTTTTCACGTGTAATAAGAGCCAAAGTCTCCTCATCATAGTCATTAGCGGACTCATACCCACCATCCTCAGTAGCAATCATCACACGCTGAGATTTGCATTCTCTCGCATATTGACCTCTTCCCTTACAACGACGACAAATAATATCACTTGTGTGCTCTGTTGATGCCATGGAAGAAGAAGAGCTCTGTGCAGGCCCGACAGGTGTGCTCTTGGCAGATAGTGGTGGTTGTGCCTGCTTTCTTGTATCACGGTTGGAGGTGGCACCTGATGGAGGTGATGGTGCAGCGGAAGTAGAGGATGCACGTGGTGTCCATGATGAAGGTTGACCTGCGGAAAAGTTACTTCGCGCCAATGCCTGTCGATCCTGCACTTTACGTTCAGCTTTACAAGCAAGATGGAATAAACGAGTGATATTATTATACTCCTTATACTCTAGAATGGTCTGAATCTCTCTATTTAATCCACCCATAAAACGTGCAAGCATAGCTTCATTATCCTCAACAATACCACATCTAATCATGCTAGTTTGTAATTCCTAATAATATTCCTCTACAGAATTTTTTCCTTGTCTAAAACGCTGCAATTTTTGAAGTAATTCACGTTGATAATATGGTGGAACCCAACGAGTACGCATAGCAGGTTTCAAGGCAGCCCAAGTAGTTGGAATATTATTTGGATATAATCTACGATGTTCAGACCACCACACACAAGCAAAACTAGTGAAAGCACAAAGTGCAGCAGCAACACGTCTCTCCTCGGGATATTCTAAACATGTAAAACATTGTTGGGTTTCTAACTCCCAACTAAAATATATATCAGTAACATATCTACCCTCAAATGGTGGAATATTCAATTTCAGTTTAGGAAGATGGTCATGATCTCGTACCTGAGCTGGTAATGCAGCCCTACCATCGCGATTATTTGCATGTGGACGACCGGGTGCTGGTGGTTGCACGTAGTTCTAATTTTGATCAACTTCATCCTTGTAATCTCCCGCATAATCATCCTCCTCCTCATCAGCAACAGGAGCCACAGAAGTATCAACTGCAGCACCAACAGTTTGGCCAGGCTCAAGAGGGACACGGCTCGCTCGGCGGAGGGCTGTTTCGCGACGTGGAGGTAGTCGTCGTTGTTGTTGTTGTTGTGGCAGAGGTGCGGCAGGTGCAGCCGGTGGTGGTTGTGGAAGACGCGCAAGCACTTCATTAAATTTCTTATCGAGCTTTGTTTCGAACGTTTCTCAAAGCTAGTTATCTTATCCATGGCCTCTTCAAAATTGTTCAGCACATCTTGCACCTGTTCAGTCATCATTTGCTGAAATTTATCATGCAACTCCTTATTCGTCATGTTCTCCCAGTCAATCTTGTCGGCTTGTGATCCCAGCATGGTTAGCAGCAATAGAAACACACAAGAATATGATCCTACAGACTACTAACAAGTGGTGGTGGTGGTGGGTGTCACAAATCCGTCAAGCAAATCTCAAATTCTTACCAGTTCTTACCTAGCAGCAGGCGGTGATCGGCAACCGATGTAGTCAAAACTCTCAAAGCTTGGATAGAGCGATTACCAGGGAGAGTCAAACGCACGATGTAGATGTATGTGGAGCTAGGAAGGCTTATAATATGGTAGCAAAAAGGGTCAGCAATAATCAATTCAGAGATGCAAAGTTGAATAAACGCTCAACAACGGTACTGTGCTGGTCCTAGGATAGACCGTGCTAGATACACGAGCCTAGAACACTAACAAAATCACGGCGATGCACGTAAACAAGGGAAAAGCACACTCTGGATTTTTTTTCGCTCTATTTTTTTGGCGCCCTTTTTTTGCGAAAAATCACTATAATGGCGAGTGTCTCAAAACTCTTCCCAGGTCAAACTGACAGGATGGGCATGAAATTTTTTTTGACTATTTTTTCGAAAATCAGGGCAGCGACGATGAAAAAGTGTGACAAAAAATCACTATGATGGCGAGTGTCTCAAAAGACTTAGAAAAGCCTAAAAATAGGATAGGGAAAAAATATTTTCGGTCGCCGAAATTTTGGCCTAAAAACTGCCGGGGGTCTCCAGACTTGGAAAATAGATGGATCTCGAAAACAAACCTAATATGAGAAGAACTCGGATTGGTGGTGGATATATGATGGTAAGATATGGCAGCAGTGGTGGATATATGATGGTAAGATATGGCAGCGGTGGTGGTATATGGTAGCAGTGGTGGTATATGGCTACGGATTGGTGGTGGTATATGGATACAGATCGGTGGTGGATAAGCGGTGGTGGTAGATGGCAGGAGCGATGACGAAGGTGCGGCGGCAGCGTGACAATTTGTGAACAGGACTCGAAACTCTAAGGGAAACTAGACGCTAAGACCAGCAACTTGACACGACGATGCAACCGCAAATTCAAGAAAGCAAAATACTGAAAAGACTATGCAAAGGCTCAGACTGGTTCGAATATGATGAACTAACCCTAATTTTTTTGTGGCTTTTTTCGTGGACTGTAGGTATGAAGAACAGACTCGATCTAAATTATGAAAAACTGTAAAATCTCACCGAGCAACCTGGAATTCCGATACCACTTGATAGAGGCGAGGGTGTCCCGATGTTTCGATGAGATGGTGGCTATCATTTTCTGTGGGAGTCGACCTTGACGATCCGACTACGAACGTGCGAGAGGTCGCGCCTTAGCAATCGCTAAACCAACTTCCGAGGGTTAGTGACCATGCCGGAGTACGATCAACCTGACCACGAAGGCCTGTTTCCTATGAGCAAATGAAGAACAAGCAAGAAACTAAGATTGCAGTCTGGATATTGCGAATATAAGAGGAAAGCTTTATTAATGAAGGTGGAGTTATGCGACGCCTTGGTCTGGTCGTTGAACACAAACGAAGTACGCAAAGTTGCAGCTATGGCAAACATTTAATCTAAACAAAACCCAAAATCTAAACGGTGCCCTAAGGGCTGTATATATGGAGGAAGAGGGGGGGATTTCATGGCCCTTGGGGAAGGGGTTCGAAACCAACCCTATCTCTTGTTTCCCCACACATACGGACTCTAAAAATAGCCTATACTTATGTCTTTCGAAATTACATGGGCCTGGCCCAATAATAAGGTGACGCAGCACCTAGAATAGCCTTTGGATGAAATTTATGAAGTGGCATCTTGTATATTTCGTCCAAGGCTTCATGCACTCATTATGGTGGCTTCAAAGTCCTGAAATCATCACTTGTAACTCCGTTCTTGTTCCCCTTGCGCATGCCATCCTCTCCATGCTTGGTCTTGCTCCAGTGTTCATCCCTCTTATCCATGCTAGGCCCTTCATTTGTAAGCAAAACAAATGTATCCAATTTAGGCAGCATCATGTTCTCATGAACATTAGAATCATTACCAAGAAACGGAAGTACCTGGAAATTTAATTGGCGTGCGCGAGCTCTAGTAATTGGTCCAGTATATGTAGTAGTAGGGGCTGTGGGTGTAACAATGGTATTGATGTCCTCATCAGACATTGGGAACAGGAAGAAAGAATTTGCAAATGCATCAGACAACTTAGAAACCTGGGACAACTCGGACAGCATAACAGCTATAAAAGATCAAAAAAGATTTTGAGACATCCTGCAAAATAGTGGCATAACCACTCAACATCACAATATCAAGGTTCCGAGATCAACTGTCAACACACGGAAGTAGTAGGAACTTAACTGAGGCTTGAATCCATCATTCCTATAAGTCTACAGATTAGTAACATGTGATCCTGATAGAAAGATGAGAAGCCTAGTTCTTAATCCCCGTAGAAAAGAAGAGGGTGACTCAAATCAGAAGGACATAAGGTAAAGGAGTAAAAATAGCCATACGTTCCCTTCCACAATCAATTCCCTTATATAACCAAAGCAGTTCTAGACTCAACTTCGACCGGTTTGGCTTGGTAATCCTACAGGCAGTCAGGCTCTGATACCAAAGCTGTCAGGACCCCGATCCTAAGTCACACCGATCTAACATGTAACATATCATATCACTTTGGGGCCTCAGGCACGGTATTCCCATGGTTGCAGCCTTACCTAGGCCGGGACCGTTTGTGCCTTTTGGCTCATGCATATGATTGTGTTGCTAGCATCCATATGATAGAGAACCCGGGCCGACATGACTAGTCGTGAACCCAAGGTGGCACAAACTTACGGGGACAGACATACGTAACCCAACAATGAACGTGTCGGTCGTCAACGTATGAACCCAAGTCATAGCAAGCTACAAGGACTTACAGGAATAGTGCGTGACATTTCCCTGAAAGGACAGACACAGGAACAAAGAAGGATACATGCCGGCCAACCTGAGTGTCCGGAGTAGTAGCGAACTACCATAGCTCAGTGGAAGCACCAGGAGACATTTCCCCATAAGGAAGGCTACCAAGGAGAAACAACTAGGTGTCGGATCCCACACATAGCAATACACGTTACACGTACGCATAACATGCAAGTATGTGTTGTACAACATGGCATCACAACATAACTCAACAACTCATATAGATAAAGGCCCAGAAGAGCCATCCTAGCATTTATTAAAAGAAGCGGGTCTCATGACCCTTCACACAAAGCCATACAAGCCAAGCAGAAGCACAAACATGTCTAAGTACAGACATCTGAAACTAGAGGAGGCTAGAAATCCTGTCTATCTACAAGACCATCCAAAGGACCCAGACCTCTGTCTGGGATTCCCAAGCTAATCGTCGAAGCCCACGTGACACAACTAGTGAGACTGAAGTCTCTCTGCAAAAACATAAATTAAGCAAACGTGAGTACAAATGTAGCCAGCAAGACTTACATCAGAACTAGTTACATATGCATCAATATCAACAAAGGGGGTGCTGGAGTTTAACTTCAGCAAGCCAGCTTTGACTCGGTGTCTATCCTGAACTACGATTGCCAGTAACTTCCTTGAGGTGGCGCACACGAGTCCACATATTCACCATACCAATACACCACTATGGATCCGCTCCCGTCTCCCTATGAGAAGGCCATCCATAGCACTCACGCTTATCTTGCGCATTTTACAGTATCCGCTTCCAGTTATCTATGAACAATGTAAGCATTTCAAATAGTCCATATCCGCGGACGCGGCTATTCGAATAGATCATTTATAACCCTCTCACCACTTACCGTCGTTTACATGACATGTACTCGGCAACCTTCAAGCGGAAGCCCAGCGAGGGTGTCGGCCATGACCAGACTAACCACGCAAGTCTCTAGTCCAGGTTTGTTGCCTATTAGAGTTCCATCCGCAAGGAATTTCGGCCGAGGTTTCCACTACGGCCCCAAACAATGAGAGCAGAGTTCCCAAGAACACCGTTCGGGTGTCATCCTGATATACCGTGCCTCGTGTCTCTACCGCATCATAGCCCACCCCTAGGTTCAGCGCTACTCACGGCCTCCAACACATATCCTACAAACACTAGAAACTAGTTGCAACTCTTGGACAGAGATCAAGGCGATTAGTAAGTCGAGAGGGTCAATTAAGTATCCCAATGCGTGGTAGTAACTGTCTTGGATCACAAACAGGGAACTCAGTTCCTGAGGACGGTTTCAATGAGACAACCCACCATGTACTCCTACATGGCCTCTTATCGCAACCTTTACCAAATCATGTTCACACACTTAGCTCTCAACAATAGGACATGTTTACCACCATTCCAGTCCATCCCAGATCAATCCGACCTGACACAATTCTAAGAATAGCAGGCATAACAAGCAGGCATGAATGAGTAGGCACATCATGGCTCAAACAACTCCTACTCATGCTAGTGGGTTTCAATTATTTACTATGGCAAAGACAGGTCATGCAGAGGAATGGATTCAGCTACCGCAACATGTAATAGTTGAATCGTTGTTGTCCTAATGCATTAAAAGAGAGTAAGAGACAGAGAGTGGGATTGTATCAGAATGCTCAAAGGGGGTTTGCTAGCCTGTCACTTATGAAGATAGCATTGAGTCTTCATTAGTGTCATCTATCACATCATCGGAACAACGTCTACTGAGAGGGGACAAACACCGGCAAACAAGAGGAAACAAATCAATGCAATGCAACAATATGATGCATGATCATGACATGGCAACATGATGTGAGTTGAGCTAATGCAACTAGCAACAATTTAGATGAAGTTGGTTTGAACCCAGGGTTTAAGTTCAAACTCCAGATATGACATTTAAAATGCCATTTATTCAAATTGTCATATATAGTAGTTGTAAGTTCTTCAAACATGCATGAATATGCCATAAACAGATTCTTTGGATTTTTCTGATCATTTTTCCTATATAAATTATTTCCATTGGAGTTATAGATTATTTTCTATGATTATTAGAAGTGTAAAGCATTTTCCGGAATTTCCAGGATTATATTTAATCCAGAAAATCATTAATGACGTCAGCACTGTGTCAGTACTGCGTCAGCAGGTTAACCGAGTTGACCAGCATCAAACCTGACATGTGTGGCCTACAGGTCAGTGACACATTCTGTTTAAGTATTATTAGTGTTAAACAAACCCTAATCTAACTACTGTCAGTGGCCGGGCCCCACCTATCATAGGCACTAAAGAGGCCATTATTGCTAATTAACCTGCAGTTAGGCCAACGGCTTGTCGTCGGTGAGGTTAGTGACGATGGAGCGCGTCGGGTTTCGCCCTCCGGTGACCAAACGATCGGCGGAGGGGCTCTACGGTCAGCTAGGGGTGCGCCGCGTCCATTGATGCAGTTGGAATCGACAAAAACGGACCAGAGCGACGGCGGTGACAACGGCTGCGGCGGCCGGAGTTCGGCCGACCTCGGGGATGGGGCTATGGTGCAAGGCAGGGCGAACACTAGAGTGCTACGGGTTCCTAGAGATGCTCTGAGCACGAAGACGCGCTGAGACGCAAGCTCCGGTGGCTAAGATGACAGCGGCGACATAGTCAGCGGCGGTGAGGTTTCGGCCACGGCGGGGAACGACGCTACAGTGTGCAAACGAGAGAGAGGAGAGGGGTGTTTGGGGGAGGAGCTCACTGAGGTGGCGTTTAGCTTCTCAGTGCGCTCGGGGAAGGCTCGGAGCAGATGGCACGGCGGTGGCCATCTCGGCGTCCCGAGGTTGAAGAAGACGACGGGGAGAGCGCTCGGGGGCGTCCGGCGGCACGTGGGTCGTTGGGGAGGTGTAAGCGACGGTGGCGGAGCTCTAGGAGACGATGGAGAGGCTCTACCTCGACGATGGGCAAGCGGACGGCCAGCGGCGTCGACGGCTGAGCTCGGTGACTCTCGGTGGAGCTCGAAATTGGGAGGGCCAGAGTGCTAGAGCGAGCAGAGAGCGAGGGAGAAGTGAGAGGAGGCTCGGGCATCTCCAGACGCAGACCAGGATGGGGGAGGGGGAAGCATGAGGTGGTTGCAGCGAGCGCGCGCGCGATAAACGGCTACCTGCCTGCTTGCTCTTCCAGGAGGTTGAAGACGCATGTGCCCCTAGTGGGCTGGGCCGTCGGAGTGTTGGGCTGCTACAGCTAAGCCAGGTAAGCCTGCACTCTCTTCTGTCTTTTATTTTTCTATTTGTTTCTATTTTCCAATTTTGCAGTCTATTTCTGATTTAGTATTAAAACCAAATCAATTTTATAAATCTTGGAAATATTTGTGGGCAATAACTGAATTGTTTCAGAGGCCCTGAGCAAGTTTCAGAATATTTGGAGCTACCAAATATTTTATAGGAATTAATAGCTCCAATTCAAATACAATATGAGTTAATTCAAAAATCTAGAAATGTCCTAGAAATATGTGCACCATTTTTTGCAGAGGTTTGCAGCCAATTCAAAAATGATGAACTTTTCTGAAGGGCATTTTGGGTTCATTGAAAATATTGATGGTTGACCCTATTTGATTTAATTTTGTTGCTAGGGTTTGTCATCCCCATTTCAACATTCAAATTAAATTAAACATGATGCAGGGATGCTTATGCAATGACAGGCAAGGCCTAAGCTAGGGCTATGACAGGTCAGCTCGATTCGATGGCACTATGACTCAGCCAACAGATATGTTCAAGTTCGATTAATGTCCGGTAAAACTTGAATGGTGATGAGCTGAGTCACAATAACATAATGAAATAACAATGCATACGAACATGATATCCACATGAGCATGGATGGGAAGCATAACCATTTAACACATGCAGCATTAGCGTCAACAATGATAAAGCACTTAGTCTACTAGATGAAGATGAACATGGCATAGCGATGATCATGCATATCATATGTACTTTTCATAACAGACAATAATCATGCGTCAGAGAACATCAGTATCACCAGCATGTAATAATAGCAAGAATGACATACGAGAACAATAATACTAGCAAGAAGTCACATAACTAATAGGGTGCATAAGAATATAGCATGATGGTAAGCATGGATCCACAAGCATAACCGAAACAGGAATAACAGTAGTAAATGAGCAAACAATTATTATATATTCATGTGGAAAACCATGGCTACTCCAAGACCATCATGCAAGTGGCTGTCGTGGCTTTCCTAGGGATGAAGGATTCTCCGGGAAGAAGTGCGATGAACTCACGGAAAGATTCACGAAAAAGTTTCTCTCACGAAGGGGGTGATTAGGGGCAAGGGCAAAGTGGTCACTTTCAGTATATGGCAAGATAATGAAAATTGTACCAACAGAACGGGATCGACGGGACGAAGACGTGGGCTTTGGAATCACCTGATTCGTAGTTATGGTCACGGAGATATCGTCAATTGAATCCTGAAGACTAATCTGTAAAATAAATGTTCACAAACAAGCCCCTAGCTGTTTAAACGAAATGCATCTTCTAAGAAAATACGCTTTCCTGCAGACAAAACGTAGTACAGATGTAAACTGTGGGGTAATACATTTTCATCAACAGGAAACGTAAAACACAAACTATGCTTCCACTTATCCATGTCATCAGGCCGGGTCAACGCGTGTGCGGCTGACATGTAGGGTCCGTTGGGCAGCGGGGCCCGCCTTCCCTTCGTCTTCTTCTTCAAGCTCTCGCCCGCGCGCGACCGAGGGAGCAGCGGTGCTCGACCAGCGACTACCGGCAGCTCCGGCCACCAAACGAGGCGTCTGGCATACCGGCGTGCTCAGGGAGGAGCCTGCATCCGATGGAGCAGACAGGAGAACTCGGGGAGCCCTCGAGCGTGCGGAGCTGCAGTTGCAGCGGACGGGGCTTCGGTCGATCTTGGGCGCGCATCGATAGGCCACCGGAGGAGTGGGATAAGGGCCGGGGAGGGTCACCGGGCATAGGGGGTTTCATTGGTGGTGGAAGGAGGGGGAGGCGAGTTCGGCATTACTCGAATTTGAGCAGGCCGAGGCGTCGGCCATGGCGGCCATGGGAGGCGGGGAGGGACTCCAGTGATGGATTGAGGGGTCGGGGTGGCTTCTGGGAGGGTGGAGAAGGGGTTTGTGTGTTCGGGAGGCCTCGGGGTGGGCTTATATAGCCGGGCATGGCGCCCATGACCGGATGCCGCCCTGAGAATCTGGCCAGAGCTTTGGTGAGGATAGGGTTCACAGGAGGGCGTGGAGGTGACGGGAGAGGGTAGAGGATCACCAGAGGAGCAGAGGAGCAAAGGTGCAGAGGGGCAGACGCGGTGGTGGAGAAGTTCGGTCGAGCACAGTGCCGTGGGCAGGGTCTCCGTGGCACGCTTGGGAGGAAAGAGGAGGGGGAGGCGGGTCCAGGGCATTGGCAAGGATTCCACGGAGCACTCAGACATACTGGGGCATGCGAGAACGACGAGCAAGGGAGGGCCGGAGCAAAATGATGCTTGGAGCGCGGCCAAACGATGCAGAGCGCGCGTCTGGCATGCCAGACTATGCGGTCACCACGCGAATAGGCGCACGCGATGTGCCCTGTCATGCCACAAGTTGTCTCCCGTGTAGTCCATCCAAGATAAGTTATCTCTAAGGTGATGGCTCGATGAAAGACACTGTGGTTAGATGGGAAGGGTCCTCTGAAGTTTGCTGTAGCAAACTTGGGACAGTTGCTGGGGCAAAAAGACATGGCCATTAGAGATCAAAAAATGTTAGGGATGCTTAGGGTAGGAAGGACTACAGTCCTGTGAATTTGGAGATGACTTGGACCAGGATTTAATACAGTTGCTTCACAACTGACCAATCTGGTCCGGAAACTAGATCATGAAGTGGTACACACATAGATGACTGGATTGAGTTTAATCTTGGAGGAGATGAGGTATTTGAGAATATGAAGCTACTGTAAAAGTTTCATACCATTTGGAAATACCAAAATGGTACTTGCTTCACAATGCTTCCATCTGGTGAGAACCTTAGCAAAATTGCTGAGGATAATGGCTAAAAGAAATGAGCCCAAATTTTGTGGAGAGGGTCTATATGTGTAGGAGCATATCCTGGTAAATTTTCAGTAATAATGAAGCAATATAAAATATAGTTGCTTCACAAACTAAAAATCTAATGAGACACCAAGATTTAATGATGAGCTCACATGTGTTGATGAAATGAGCTCAAATTTGTAGGAGAGATATGGTTTGAGCATATGGAGCCTATGACAAAATTCAACTCATTTTGATATGCCTAGCTAGTAGCTCCTTCACAAGGTCTATATTTGAACAAAAACTTTGAAAATTTGTTGAGGAATATT
The DNA here is from genome assembly GCF_002575655.3 of Aegilops tauschii subsp. strangulata. Lineage (NCBI taxonomy): Eukaryota > Viridiplantae > Streptophyta > Magnoliopsida > Poales > Poaceae > Aegilops > Aegilops tauschii. Next base: position 331,394,809 of record NC_053041.3, read on the forward strand.
TACAAGGCAAATTGAGTTGAATTTTGGCATGAGGCCATGATATGGATAGGAAAATGTGTCCAAAAAGTGTGGGGACAATCAACTAAATATAAATGGCACTTCCTTCACCAAGTGCCATCTAGGGCAGAATATGAAAAGGAATATTAATGAATTATTTTTGAATTGTGCAAGGGAGGATTTTGACATATCTATGGAAGATATATCCCAAAGGATTTATGAGAATTTTGTGGGACTCAAAGGCAAGACAGAAATATAGGTTGCTTCACAACCTAGGGCATAAAGGATTATTCCTTTAATAGAAAAAGGAATATTCCCAATAAAAAGAATATTTAATTCATCTAAGATGGAAATGACATGATCTTGGGATGGTTTTAAGGATGACAAGCCACTTTGGAGACTGAGAAGAGATGATCTTCTCTAGTTTCCAGACCATACACTACGATCAGACACCCTTTCACGAAACTGTGTGTGATGCATTAATCGCAAACGGGGATGTAAAAAAACCGTCAAAAAGGTGCAAAATGTTTGCGATGGCGGAGCCATCAAACACAGTTCAGATTTTAGTTGCGTGTGCGATGCATGGCACACAGTTAATCCATTCGAACTGTTTGCGATGAGGCAGAACAACAGAAACGGGCAGCCATATCAATGTGTGTGCAATATATGGCATAAAGTTCACTCTGATGAACTGTTTGCTATTACAGAGTGCAACAGAAACGGTTAGCCGGATCAAAGTGTGTGTGATATACGGCATATGGTTCACTCGGACGAACTGTCTTCGATTAGGGAACACAACAGAAATGGTTCAACTTAACAAGATGTGTGTGATACATGGCAAACAGCCAACTCGGATGAACGGAGCGCGCCGTGGCCGCCCCAATGGCGAGCAACCATGTGGTGAACCTTCTGCCATCAATAAATTTTGAGCTTGTTTCTCGTCACATTGTAGATTACAACGCAATACGTAATTGCAAATCTGTTCACACCTATCAAACTAATATGTGTTCACACTTAGCACCGGGCTATAAAAACTACCCACTCGAAAATTACTTCACAGTTCCTCTCCTCATCACCCACAAAACTGGTCTCCTATCAAGTCGTTCCGCCATGACCAGTAGGAGGAGTTTAGGGTGGACATATAACTAGGCAGCAAAGACCAAGGCCGCAGAAGCACTAGAGAGGTCCTGCCGCAAAGCCGCAGCCGCAGCAGAGATGTCCCGGCGCGCCGCGGAGCCCTCGAACGAGCTCTCACGGGCATGCGAGGGCTCTCACAAGCGCATGCGTAGCGTCAGCCATCGCGACGAGCCGGCGTTCCTAAAGTCCTTCGCCGTCGAGGACGACATTCTCGCTGGCGTCACAACGCAGCAAGAGCTGGTCGACGGCTTGATGAAGCTGCCCAAGATCAGCGATGCCTCGGTTGACAAGGCGACCGGCCTCGTCGAGCAACTCATGGGTGACAATGCGAAGCTCCTCAAGATGCTCGCCGAGAAGGAGGAGGAGGCCGCTGGCTGGAAGATGCTGCATGAGCAGAGAAGTGCCTCGGGGATGACGCTGACAGCGTCGTCGAGGAACTGATGGGTGACTTGAGGAAGCTCCGGATCGAGCATGAGCAGGAGGTGGAGGAATCCGTGGCTGCTTTCAAGCAAAGTCGTGAGGAATTGAAGAAGGAGCTGGAGGATGTCGTCGCCTAGCGATCCATCGACGAGTAGAGGTAGTAGCGACCTAGATCATTGTCTGCAATTTCCTTCTTCTTTTGCCCCCGTGTCTTCTGGGCTTTGCCGCATGTGGCATTTCAAATTATCCTGAATATGTAAGACAATTATTATGAGCGCCATTGTAAATTTGTCATCGTATTATCCGTTGCCATTTTATTTGTGGTCGTATTATCCGTTGCCCTATGTGGCAATTTAAATTAGGGCGGAATACAAGTTGAAACCACGAACAAAGCAAATGTTGCCATGGGATCACAAGCAAACACCCTCCGTCCAGGTGCTTTAATTAACCCATTAATGGAGAAGTTGTGAGTGCGGCGGGAGGCGGCTATGCATGGAGGTCAAAGATCTCGCTTCCTGCTGAGCATGGGTGGCCTTGCTGCTCGCATGTGTCCCGTCGAGCCTGTGAGGTGGACAGGATGCACGTGTCCCATCGAGCCTGCGCGGCGGACTGCTCGCACACGTCCCGTCGAGCCTGCACGGCGGACTTCTCGAGCTCGTCCCGTCTAATCAAATAACTGCACGCACGCCACCGAGTATGGTTAAATTTCAACACAGTTAATATAATACAACCGTTTGTGATATTAACGTGTCGGCTTTTTCTTTCAAAAAGGACTTCATTGGCTACTAATGTGTGTGCCTCTTCTCAAATTGGACAATTTTTTTACCATGGCATATATGTGCCATGTCATGAAACCATGCCAAGTATCATGTTTTTTGGGTGAGTTTTTGATTTACTGGGATTTAAAAACTGAGATTCTCAATGTTTCAGGACGACGACAAGTTTGTAATTCATTTCCATTCCTTAAATGAGACCTAAACATGCACCCAATGACACATCTATGATTTGCCACCCATTTTGCTTCACTGGAGCATGTGCTTGTAGTTCAAATTTGAATTATGGACTACATTAAATGAGTAGAAAACTTAGTAATTAGTAATATATACAATGGCCAAAAGAACCCTGAACAGTTTCAAGTTTCAGCACGACACTCCTTTTATTCTATGTTGCCTGTAGAAAACAAAGTTCAAGGCGAAAGGAGGCAGCGATTATCGTTTCGCCCACAAGAGGGGCATGTTTCCCTACGGAACCACGAGGGTTGCGACAGGCTCCGGGTTGTAAGAAGCTTGTAATATAGCTTCGCCCAAATTGGATAATTATATATACCATGTAGTGACACCATGCCAAGTTACATGATTTCCTGGTGCGTTTTGGATTTACAGAGATTTAAAAACCGAGATTCGCAATGTTTGTGGCCAAGCCAGGACGGCGAGACGGTTGAATTCGTTCCCATTCATTCCATGGGACCTAAACATGCAACCCAAGGAAACATGTACGTTTTTTCTAGCCATTTTGGTGCACTGGAGCATGTATTTGTAGTTCGGATTTCAATTATGGACATTAAATGCCTAGAAAACTCAATTAATGAATAAAAAAGGTCAAACGAACCCTGAATAATTTCAAACTTCAGTGCGAATCTCCTGTTGTTCCGTGTTGCGTGTAGAAGAAAATACGAGGCTAGAAGAGGGAGCGATTATCGTTTGGCCCACAAGGGGACACGTTTCCCTATCGAAACCATGAGGGTTCTTGCGACAGGCTCCGGTTTGTAAGAGGTTTGTAATAAAGCTTGGCCCAAATTGACAATGTTTTTACCACGACATATATGTGCCATGACGTGACACCATGCCACCTTTGATGACTTTCTGATGAGTTTTGGATTTATGGGGATTTAAAACTGAGATTCGAAATGTTTGAGGACGAGCCAGGACACCGGTACGGTTGTAATTCATTCCCATTCCTGGCATGGGACCTAAATATGCACCCATGGACACATGTATAATTTTTGTAGCTGTTTTGGTGAACTTGAGCATGTATTTGTAGTTCAGATTTGAATTATGGATATTAAATGCCTAGGAAACTCAATTAGTGTATAAAAAGGCCAAACGAACCCTGAATAAGTTTAAATTTTAGCACGGATATCATGTCATTCCATGTTGCCCATGGAAGAACAAGGCGAAAAGAGGCAGTGATTACGTTTTGCCCACAAGGGGAACACGTTTCCCTATCGTAACCACAAGGCTTCTTTGAGAGAAGCTCCGGTTTGTAAGAGGTTTGTAATAAAGCTTGGCCCAAATTGGGCAATGTTTTTACCACGACATATATGTGCCATGACATGACACCATGCCACCTTTGATGACTTTCTGGTGAGTTTAGGATTTACGGAGATTTAAAAACCAAGATTCCAAATGTTTGAGGATGAGCTAGGACGCGAGTACGGTTGTAATTCGTTCCCATTCCTGGCATGGGACCTAAACTATGCACCCAAGGACACATGTATAAATTTTCTAGCCATTTTGGTGAACTGGAGCATGTATTTGAAGTTCAGATTTGAATTATGGACATTGAATGCCTAGGAAACTCAATTAGTGTATAAAAAGGCCAAACGAACCCTGAATAAGTTTAAATTTCTGCACAGATATCCTATCGTTCCATGTTGCCCGTAGAAGAAAATACAAGGCGAAAAGAGGCAGTGATTACGTTTCGCTCACAAGGGGGACACGCTTCCCTATCGAAACCACGAGGCTTCTTTGAGGGAAGCTCCGGTTTGTAAGAGGCTTGTAATAAAACTTGCGCCAAAATGGACGAAAAATATTCCTCGACATATATGTGCCATGTCATGACACCATGCCAGGTTTCACGATTTTCTGGTGAGTTTTGGATTTACGGGGATTTAAAAACCAAGATTCTTCTCACGAAATGTTTTCAAATTGTCGTGGGTTAGTCACGGCAGATGTCCTAGTGTGAGGACTTACTCATGGAGCCATCGCAATGGGTTATCTTAAAGGGGTTAAAGCAGGACAAAGGACGCAAGGAGGTTATAATGGTTCGGACCCTTGCGGTGAAGGTAAAGGCCTAATCCAGTTGATGTGGAATTGCTAGGGTTTCGATGGCTAGGGAGCGAATCCGCTTGACCTGGCTCTCGAGTTGTTGTTTTCTTTGTCCTTGAACCGCCGCCGGGTCGTCCCTTTATTCACACAGGTTGACACCCGGCGGTTTACAGAATCCCGGCCGGCTCATAAACATGTCCGGCTCGGTTTCTACCCTTTCCTATATTACAACACAAGTTACACATCATATGGCGGTTTATGTCTACGGGCCCTAATCCGCCTTTGGTCCCTGGGCCTTTAGATCTCTATAGTAAAGCGCCATACTCCTTGTCTTCATGGGCTTCAATATGGATAACTCATTACGGGTATAACCCGGCCCCTCCTGGGCGGTTTATACTCAGTAGTTATATCCCCAACATTAGGCCCCAGATTGATTTGAACCTGTTCATGCCAATCTTCAACTCTTAGGAAAATTTCTTCTTCAGCACCTTCGCATAAACCTTGTAATCTGCCATGACGTCATCTTCCAAGATTATAGCAAACCGTCATGACGTCGCCTGTTTATTAAAAATCATATATACCTCACTTTTATTAGAGCCTCCGAAAATCGAGGCGACAGCTCTATCACATATCCATTTTTTGGGCTCCTCGATTATCGCGCTTGTCGCTTATCCCTTCGCCTTATAAATAAGGCTGAGGGTCATTTTCACCTTTTCCCCTCGTGCCTCTCCACTTCTTCTTCTTCCTCGCGTTGACCTAGCGCTCAAGCTTAGCCGCCGCCGCCAAGCCTTCGTCCTCGACCTCAACTCCGGCCGGTGCATCACCCTGAGCTTACCAGAGAATCGCGGCACCTCTCCGCTGCTCCTATGACCCCAGTAAGTCCTCTTTCCTTCCACCCTAGATCTGTCATTAGGGTTTCTGTACCCATCGGTGTTCATCAGTGTTCGTCATTGTTCGTCTCTGCACAACAGTTCGTGATTTAAACTTTGATGTTTATCCTGTATAGAGATAGCCATGATCCTTCCTTTCCATATGTGCATCTCATTTAAGTAGAAAACCCCATCTGGATCCTTCAACTGTTCCAATGCCAGAACACTTAACCCTGAATATTGCTCCATTTTCTGACACACGGTAGATCCAGATTTGTAATGCCAATTTGTGAAACCTGTTTTTCCATCTCTTAGTTATTTCATATCTCTACCTTCCATACCAATGTAGGCGGTTTAACTTCTAGAAAATTATAATCCGCCAGGTACCATTAGCCCTCTCTTAAACCGCCGATTCATCATTTTTGTAACCCTTCCAATGTCAGAATCCGGTTTAACTTGTATATATGCCCCCAACATCTTCTCCCTCTGACCATGTGACGCATTATACTTGTCAGTCATCAATCTTAAACCGGCATTGATCTTTTTTCAGCTTTTCATTGAAATGGCCAAACAATTCTATGCTTGCAACTGGGTCCCCTCCCGGGTTACTGAAGAGCAACTAAACGGATGTGTCGCGACCGGCGCTTTAGCAAAAAAGGAAGTTATCCACTGGAGGGCCCCTGGTCCAGAAAATCCTCCTAAGCCCAAGGATGGAGAAGTAATCGTGTTCGTTGATCATCTGGGTCGAGGGTTTAGCCCTCCCGGATCAAAAAATTTCCGTGATGTGATTGCTAGCTTCCAGCTCCACCCTCAAGATATTGGACCTAACTCTGTGTCCAATATTTGTAATTTTCAAGTGTTCTGCGAAGCTTATCTGCAGGAAGAACCCACTGTTGAACTATTCAGAGACTTCTTCTATTTAAACCGCCGTACTGAGTTTATAGATGGGCCCAATACTGAACTTGGCGGGGTTTCAATCCAAAAGAGGAAAGATGTCAGTTTCCCTCATGCCAAGCATCATAGTCACCCCAAGGATTGGAATCAGACTTGGTTTTACTACCGAGATACGTCTCCAACTGACGAGAATCCTCTGCCGGGTTATCGTCCTCACCGGCTTACCAATACACATCCATTTCCCCAACGACTTAGCGCCAAAGAACGAGCCAAGTATGCGCCACAACTTTCAAAGCTTCGGGCCTTCGTTGTGAACGGTTTAACATGCATTGATTTTGTTCGTTGCTGGATCTCCTGGAGTATTCTGCCTTTAAGCCGACGCCCCGGTTTAATGTGCGAGTACACAGAGGACTTGAAAGACCCTCAACAGCATATTGACATTCAGCTAACAGAAGCTGAAATTACTGAAGCTGTCAAGAAGATACTGAATGAACCGGAGGCTGTTTGCAGCAAGACAGGGCTAAGTCCCTTCTGCGCTTCCAATAAACCGCCGGCTGTAAGAATCATATAACTCTTGCTTTAATCCGATCCTTTTAAATATTCTCTCAAAATTTTGTCAATCTTTGACAGGGTGATGATCCGTTCTGGAAGAAGAAACCTCAGGATAAACCGGCAAAGATGCCTCACCCCAAGACTAAGGTTACCAAAAAACCTGCCAAGAAGAAAACCGTTGAATCCTCCGAGTTAAACGTTGATGATGATCTGGATAATCCGGAATCAGAGGTAGAATTTGATTCTCTTGGCTCTTTTTTCATACACCTCATTGACAATGACTATTATCAGGATGACGCTGAAACCAGCCATGCTCATGATGTAGAGGTAATTATTCTTTCCTTCGGTTCAAATCCTCTGCCAACACAGAAAACCCATCAAGCAAACCGGAAAGTAAGATTTTCTCACCCCTAGCTCACTTGGACCCAAACTTTCTTTTGAAGAAGCAGCAACACAAAGCTCGCCGCACAACCTGGCACGGCGTCCATGTAGTTACTTCAGCCGGTTTACCGAACACTCCAGTCCAGAAACGTCAATCAGAGGTCTCATATATTTCTGATATTTCTTACCCCAAGGCGGGTTATTTCCGACAACCTCTTAATTCGTCTGATTCAAACTATCAGGGAACACCTCATTCATCATCCGGCAAGCCAACGGCCACACAACTCCCTCCCCTCAAGACTGTTCCTGGGTGAGCATATTAAACTTAACCCTTTATGCCTTATACTTGTTTATTATACTAACCTTTATGTCTGTTCCTTTCAGTGCCAAGGCCAGACCGAGCAAAAAGGCCAAACTGACTAAACCGGCTGATGATAACCCGACCACTGAACCGGAGAAGACCCCAGAACCACTGGAACCAAATGCTGATGCTATCTTGGATGATATGGTACCTCAAGTTCAGGATACTTTTGTTGAGCCGGTGGAGACAGATCCGACGAGTCAGGCTGCTGATCCGCCAAGCCCAGCAAAAACGGCCGATAAACCGCCAAGTCCAGCCAAAGTTGTTGATGACAACACGGACGATATTATGATTATCGGCGTCGGCCATACCACCCCTGGCAATCCTATCGCTTTATCAAAGCATAGTGCCAAGGAAGAACTTTCTGTTATGGACAAGGGCAAGTGGAAAACAGATTTATCAAGCTATGCCCACCTCAACGCCCAAGATATTCATTCTGGATTCTTAAACCGCCTGTACACAAGCTGCGACTATGAAGTCGGTTTAGTGGGCCTGATGAAGGAGCGGTATGAGGTAAATACCACTCACTCTGCATAAGCTTTCTTTCCTTATGACCAGCTTAGACTATCGATTCCAGTAGCCCCCAAGGGTCGGTTCATAATATTAATGTGAAAAGGGACTTGTAGCCGAACAATATTTAATTTTGCTTGCGTAGCCCCCAAGGACCGGTTTATACCTTTAGGATGAACCGGTACCTTTCTGTCATGAAGCTTCCAAAATTCTTGATAATCATCTTGGTAATCCGATTGAGGAGGAAAAATCCATAACCTTGACTTGAGCAAATATTCATTAGCCCCCAAGTGCCAAGTGTATAACTTGTTATGTGCTTGGGACTTAAAATGACAGTTGATAAGAAGCAATATGCATTAGCCCCCAAGTGCCAAGTGTATAACTTGTTATGTGCTTGGGACTTCAAATATGCACTACCAACTCATTAAATGTCTCTTGCAGGCTGATCTGAGCAAAAAGGAATCTCAAATCGCCGACCTTCAAGAAAATATCAAGTCCCAGCAAGCAGAAACTTCCAAGGCTAAAGAAGAGCTGACCAGCGCTTTAACAGCCATGGAACAACTGAAGGAAAGCTTTAAAAGTGAATGGGCAGGATGGGACGCTGAAAAAGCAATTCTGCTAAAGCGGGCGGAGGACGCTGAAGCAGCCCTTAATCCGGTAGCAGAAGAACTGACTGGCTTGAAGCGGCAAATCAATGCTATGACCACTGCTGTCTTCGGTAAATATCCTCTTCATAAGCTTTAAATAAGCAACATAGATGAAACTGCCGGTTTACCAATATTTTGACCATTGCAGGTAGCCGCGTTACTCATCTTGGCTCGGACATGCTCAAAAAACTGAAGGCTACTTATACACTGATCGAGCAATTATATACCGACGTTCAACAGGTCATCTGCATAGCTTCACATAATAAACCGCCCCCAACTTTAATCAAGGAAACGTTGGAAAGGTTATCTATGATGCCTGCCCAGTTTGAAGAATTGAAGAAATCAGCTGCTAGAGCCGGTGCTCTTACTGCATTGACTCGGGCCAAGGCATGGATATCTGACCTTGATCCGGAGGATATTGGAAACGGCAATCCAAGCCAAAAAGAGGACGGGTCAGATTTTGATAATGATGACCTCAGGGCCCTAACGAGGGAAATGCGTCCACTGGCAAGCAAATTGGCTGAAGACACTGATTTGTCATATTACCGGTCGATTTATGACGCCAACAACAAACGGGTTAACGCACCAACTTATGATATGCAAAATCTTATCCCGCCAATCCGTAAGCATACCTACGCCCCTGATGTTGAACCGTCCACCCTTATAAGTGATGAAGCTTTCTTCCAAGCCTTAACTGGGATTGACTGGGCAACCATTGACTTCCATCCACTGGGTGGAGAGGAGGAGGATGAACCGGCGCAGGATGATCGACGACCTTCAAGTCAGCCTGGTGAAGAATCATGATCCGGAGGCCGGTTTAGCTTCTGCACACTGCAATGCGTGTGATAAACAATTATCCTTTTGGGCATCAAAGCGCCTTGTAATAGGCTAGTTTAAATACTTGGTCTGCTATGCCATCGTGCATATTCACTTTGCATGACAGTGTTAATCCGCCATGATTTAAGATATGCTATGCCTGCTTATGATTCTGACCTGTTCCTGCATAGAACATGTTTAAAGTGTCCTGGCGGTTTACCGCCGGACAGGTCATAATGCCCAACATAAAACCAGGGTTTGTAACCAAGGCTGTATTTTAAGAGTAACTAAATATGAAATACATCATACCCATGACATTGAATCACATCGTTGGTTTACCAACTTATTGTAGTAAGGGTGATAACCCAAATCTTGAGTGCTGATAACTCCTCCCATGTTCTATCGGTTTATAGTAAAGCCGTACCGGGTTGCAATAAACACCGGATTATCCGTATATCGTACTGGCGACTTGTAGTCAAAGCTAGACCGAGTCAACAAACACCGGATTATAACTGATTGTGCACTGGCAACTTATAGTTGAAAGCCAAGCCAGGTCAATTGACACCGGTCATCTCGTAATTTTGTACTTGGCAACTCAAAAACCAGACCGGGTCAGTAAACACCGGATTAACATAAACCTCATCAAAATAAACTGCTAAAAGAAAGATTTCGGAAGAAAACATGCAAAAAGGTGAGGCTTTTCATGGGCTGCCAGGCCACTGAGTTAAACCATTTTACAAAGCCTTATAAGTGGAACTCACATTAACCAATCGTCATTTTAACTATGACAAGTTCAGGGTCTTTATAAGATTGACTTGTCAAACGTTCGACGGGTCTTACCAGGATACCTGGGCGGAGTGGCTTGCTTAAAAAGGCAGGATAACCCAGGGTTTTAGGTGAATACACCTGGCTTCCAAGCCTGGCTTTTATAGCCTATTACAAGGTTATAGACTCTTTGTTCTTGTAGAAGCAAAGAGCCCCCGAGCAATATTTTGAGCTGTGCTCAATGGGTGCCTATGTTTGAGTTGTGCTTTTGCAACACTCTCTTTGGCCCCTTTTAACTTTGGGTATCAATCCCCCACTTTTTTTGTTTTATATAGCCTTCAAACCGGATCAATGGACAATCAGAACTCCGTTTTATAAACAGAAGCCCCCAAGTAATCAAAAGCTTTTTGAAGGAAGAACGGCAGAGGCCCTGCTTTAGTAGGGATGCTGGTTTATTATACTGATCATAATATATACATTGTCAAGAATATGTACATAAGAGGAGCCTATGGCTCAGGTGTAGTAGGGCCGAAGATGAGCGATATTCCACGGCCGGTGGGTCTCCTCCTCCGATTTACGTGAGTCTTTGTGCTCTCGAACATTGATAAGGTAGTATGACCTGTTATGCAGATTCTTGCTGACCACAAAAGGTCCTTCCCAAGGCGGGGATAACTTGTGCATATCAGTCTGATCCTGGATGAGCCAGAGCACCAGATCGCCTTCTTGAAAAGTTCTGGTTTTAACCCGACGGCTGTGATAACGATGCAGATATTGCTGGTAAATCGCTGAACGAGCCGCTGCAATATCACGCTCCTCATCTAACAGGTCAAGTGCTTCCTGACGTGCTTTCTCATTGTCAACTTCAACATAAGCCGCCACACGGGGTGAGTCATGGCGGATGTCACTAGGGAGAACCGCCTCTGCTCCGTAAACCATGAAAAAAGGTGTGTAACCCATAGATTTGTTGTGCGTGGTATTGATGCTCCATAACACATAAGGTAACTCCTCCACCCAACAACCCGGCGTCCGTTGTAAAGGAACCATAAGTCGGGGCTTGATGCCTCTCAGGATCTCTTGATTGGCTCTCTCCACTTGACCATTAGATTGAGGATGAGCCACTGATGACACGTCAAGCCGGATGTGCTCACGTTGACAAAATTCTTTCATAGCACTGTTGGAAAGATTAGTGCCATTATCATTTATTATGCTGTGTGGAAAACCAAACCGGAAGATCACCTTCTTGATGAATTGAACCACCGTGGCTGCATCATACTTACTGACAGGCTCTGCCTCCACCCACTTAGTGAACTTATCAACCGCCACCAGAAGGTGGGTCTTGTTATCCTTGGACCTCTTAAAGGGCCCAACCATATCCAGCCCCCAAGTTGCAAATGGCCAAGTGATTGGAATCATCCTCAATTCTTGAGCCAGAACATGAGCTCGGCGTGAAAACTTCTGACAACCATCACACTTTTTCACCAAGTCCTCAGCATCAGCCTGCAGCCAATAGAAGCCGTGACGAAAAGATTTAGCTACCAAGGACTTTGAACCGGCGTGGTGACCACAATCTCCTTCATGGATCTCATGCAAAATCTCACGGCCTTCTTCAAGAGATACGCAACACTGAAACTCCCCTGTTACACTGCAATGATGCAATTCTCCATTGACAATGGTCACTGACTTGGATCGCCGGATTATCTGCCTGGCCGAAGTTTCATCCTCCGCTAACTCGCCCAAGTTCATATACGCCAAATACGGGACCGTCCAATCTGGGATAACATGAAGAGCCGCCACCAACTGAGCCTCCGGATCAGGAACAGCCAAATCCTCCTCTGTAGGTAGCTTGACCGACGGGTTATGCAAAACATCCAGAAAAACATTGGGTGGAACCGGTTTACATTGGGAACCCAAACGGCTTAAAGCGTCTGCGGCTTCATTCTTTCGCCGGTCCACATGGTCAATCTGATAACCCTTGAAGTGACCAGCAACAATATCTACTTCTCGATGATACGCTGCCATGAGCGGGTCCTTGGAATCCCAAGTACCAGACGCTTGTTGAGCCACCAGGTCCGAGTCACCGAAACACTTAACCCGGCTTAAATTCATCTCCTTAGCCATTCGAAGACCATGGAGTAAAGCCTCATATTCAGCTGCATTCTTAGTGCAAGGGAACATTAAACGGGGAACATAACAAAACTTATCACCTCGTGGGGAAGTTAACACGACTCCAGCCCCCGAGCCCTCCAATTGCCTGGATCCATCGAAATGAATAGTCCAATAATTGTCGGTCTTTTTCATCATCTGATATAGAGGGATAGCTTTCTCTCCCAATCGGCTGATAAACCGGCTCAGTGCTGCAATACGACCCGCCAGACATTGAACATCGTTGATACACGCTGGTTTAGCCAGAGACGTGATAGCTTTGATCTTTTCCGGATTAGCTTCAATGCCCCTGTTAGACACTAGAAAACCCAAGAGCTTGCCTGTCGGTACACCAAAAACACACTTGGCCGGATTAAGCATCATCTTATAGACCCAGAGATTATCAAAAGTTTCCTTCAAATCATCTATTAATGTCTCCTCTTTTCTGGACTTCACGACAATATCATCCACATAAGCATGAACATTGCGCCCAATCTGATTATGAAGACAATTCTGCACACAGCGCTGATAAGTCGCCTAGGCACTCTTGAGCCCAAAAGGCATAGATACATAGCAGAAGGCTCCAAAGGGAGTTATAAAAGTTGTCTTCTCTTGGTCCTTAACTGCCATTTTGATCTGGTGATAACCAGAATAAGCATCCAGAAAGCTCAAACGCTCACAACCCGCCGTAGCATCACTAATTTGATCAAACGAGGGAGAGCAAAGGGATCAGCTGGACAAGCCTTGTTCAAATCTGTGTAGTCCACACACATACGCCAAGTGCTGTTCTTCTTAAGTACTAGCACCGGGTTAGCTAACCACTCAGGGTGAAAAACCTCCACAATAAACCATGCTGCCAAGAGCCGGGCTACCTCCTCAGCAATGGCCATGTGTCTTCCTTCATTGAAGCGGCGGAGAAACTGCTTGACCGGTTTAAACTTGGGATCGATATTAAGAGTGTGCTCAGCGAGTTCCCTCGGTACACCTGGCATGTCAGAAGGTTTCCATGCAAAGATGTCCCGGTTCTCACGGATGAACTCGATGAGCGCGCTTTCCTATTTCGGATCCAGGTTAGCGCTGATGCTAAACTGCTTGGATGAATCGCTAGGAACAAAATCAACCAGCTTAGTCTCATCAGCCGATTTAAACTTCAAGGCCGGATCATGCTCTATAGTTGGCTTTTTCATAGAAGTCATATCCGTCGGATCAACATTGTCCTTGTAGAACTTCAGCTCCTCTGTTGCACAAACCGACTCAGCATAGGCCGCATGTGGCACCCCGATCCGCATGCAGCAGGGGGCCGTCGCACGTCAGCCCAGGATAACACCTGACGCACGATAGGTCCATAATACAACATTCCAGGTACAAAAATATTCATCAAATACATGTATATGAGATTACATCATTGATGAATACAATTATCTGGCATAGCCCTAAGGCTATTAAATGACAGCGGAAGTCTGATAAAAATGGCGGCGGAAGTCTTGGTTTGGCAGCATAACAACTCTGGCTGGGCTCCACAACTCACAGGACTGGCAAGATTACGGCCTAGCACGACGGATCAAGCGAGTAATACGGGTACGACCTACAAAACTGGCATGACACGCCAGGTCAGTACATTGAATGTACTTGCAAGACAACCAAATACATAGCATCCAAACAAGCTGCAGACAAAGCAAGAACCGAGTGAATGCAACACCCTATCTCATATCAATTACTAAACATGGCATGATAAAAATCAACTAAGCATGAACAAAATCATAACATCTACTAACATGGCAATGACATGGCATATCAAAACATGATTATAACATTGTAATAGCAAAACATAGAATTTTATCTCAATCATGCCATAACTTAACATGTCAATCAAAGCATAGCATGGCATCAAGAAACTATGCTGAAAATAAACTACCAATAATATCCAATGCAAACATAGCATGTTAACATTATGCAATCATCTTCTGTTCTATCATGGTTCTTTAAATGCAAATAATGATATATTATTCCAGCAATGCAACCAAACTTGTGCACCGAGTCCCTCGGACCCTCTTATCAATTGTGATCATCTCTGGATCACAAACACACCACCAAAGTGGTCTTTCTCAAGAACAACTCGTGATCCTTATGGCGATCACAACCACGACCAACACTTGGTCTCCAACCGTGATCCTTACGACGATCACAACCACGAGCAATATTTGGCCCGTGATCCTTACGGCGATCACAACCATGACCAATATTTGGCCCGTCATCCTTACGGCGATCACAACCACTTATCTCATCATCAAAATATCGTCGTGACTCATCACGACTATCTCATAGTTCAAGTTACCATATTCTTGTTATCACATATTTATTTACCAACTTAATTATTTCGGTTTGTCCTCCATTTCGACCAAGACCTGATAGTGGGACCTACTACGAACTGTTGCTATCGATAGACTTTATTCACTCTGCAGAGGTAGCACACTGTACCCACACCACGGAACCCATGGCCTCGTCATCCCATTCGGGTGGACCAACGGCATTCCGACGAAACCAACCTACTGCCATGACGCTCTCACGGCCACTCCGACCCAATCCCCAACGGGCTGGTCCTGGGTGGCCCCGTGTCTACCAAAGACACCCCGACCACCGTCGTGGTCAACTCCAACTCGGGGACACTCCCACTCGGGGACTGGTACCAAAAATCTCAAAAATGAGCACACAAGGTTATGTCCGCTTACCTGATCAGGGTAAGCACGCCCATAACCTTCCCTAGTGGGAGGCACCGGCGAGAGGTCACGACAATAGCTCGCATTAAGGCCTCCCAGAATGCAAATGTGGCTGCACTGAAAAAGTTCGGTTTGGCGGCACTATGACACGATCCCATCGATGACGGAGGAGGTTTGTTATTATTAAGTCATTTTATTTCCTTCTCCATCATCATCAACATGTTTAACATGAGTGCAACATGCCGCATACAAATGCACGAACAAAATATTGAACTCCTCAAGTGCACAACTATAACATAAAGGACACAACAGTAGTATATCAACGGTGCATTACAATCCTCATAACAGTTTATAACGATGACATGCAAATAAATTACAGTAGTGACATGGCATTATCAATAACAACATTTTAATTAGCATGGCAAAAGATATCATGAAAACACAAGCATTCCTAAAAGGCATAATAACTGCAGACGAAAATGATGTGAAACAACTGCAACTACACACACACAAGGTGCCAGCAAAGTCAACATGCACGTTCGGGGCTCATGATCAGAGGTTGGCTTGCGTGGGGGTCGACAAATACTCCGGGAAGAAGTGCGAAAGATCGCGAAAAGATTTGCCGAAAACAGTTCCTTCTCGGAGGGGGCTGTTTACGGGCAAGGGCAAAAAGGTCATTTTCGCTGTGTGAAAATATTATGACAATGACATCAACGGAACGGGCTCGATGAAACGAAGAAGTGGGCTTTGGATTCACTTGATTCGGAGTTACGGGTAAAAAGATTCGGACGTTTAAAGCTCAGGGACTAGTCTATAAAAATACTTCTACAAACAGGTCCCTGGTAGTTTAAAAAGAACGTGTCTTTTCTCAAAATACGTTTTCCAGAGAGGGAAACGTATTCCCAGCCGAAGGAGAGGAAAAATACGCTTTCTGAGATTGAAAGCGCACTTTCCAGAAATGCGCTTTCGCGAAGGGAAAGCGGCGCCGCCACTTATCTGACGTGGCACTGGGTCCGGCCCTTTGGTCGCCGACAGGTGGGGCCGCGTGAGGAGGGGCCCGCCTGGTCCTGGCGTCTTCTACCTCCGGCTCGGGAGCGAGCGAGGCCGAGGGAGGAGATCGTCCCGACGAGGATCGCCGGCGACTCCGGCCACGGCAGGCGACGGGCGACCTACCCACGGGTTCAGGAGGAGGAGGCGCACCCCAGGGTAGTCTCCGTTGCTGGCAACGAGCACAGGGGAGGGAGCCACCCGGCCCACGGCGGAGAGGGGCTTCGGCCTCTGGTGGACACGGGGCTCCTGTGAGGGGGAATGGAGGGGCGGCGGGCTAGGGAGGGTCGCAGGGATGTGGCGCATCCATCCATGATGCGCACGGTGCTCAGGGAAGCTCAGGGGTGGTATAGGGCGGCGGAGCAGAGTGGCAGGCTCGCCGGAAATCCGAGCGCTCCGGCGAGGGATTCGGTCGGGCTCCGGTACTTGAGTGCTTTGGAGGGAGGGGGAAAGGGTTGGCTTGCTCGAAAAAGGCTAGGGCTGGCTATTTATAGCCGGGGCAAGGAGGGGAGGAGGTGGCACGCGGCGGGCGACGTGTTCGCGCGTCAGCGACGGCGCAGTGTTGGCAGGCGCGGCCAAGGCCCACGGGAAGGCGACGGGGAGGATCAAGACGAGCAGCAGAGGCTCACGGAGACGAGCAAGGCTCGAGGACAAGAGGAGGAAGCGGACACCGGCGAGGAAGAGGACGAGCTCACGGGCATGCACTGTCCGAGCGTTGGCACGGCTCGCCGGAGAAGAAAACGAAGGGGGCCAGAGGTCTAGAGGGAAGAGGACGCCGAGGGGTAACTGTTGGGCATTAATGGCGAGGCCAGAGACGGTCGGGGCAGCGCGGCCGACGACAACAGTGGCTAGACCACCGTTTTGGCTGCCTGCCCTCGTAGTCACCACTAGCATGGCGCGCTCTGGGGTTTTTACTGATGTAAGTTCATGTCTACCACGTAGTCCTTCCAGCTTGGAGTGTTACCATGGTGATAGATCGGGCAGAGACAAATGGAGATGAGTGAAACAAGCTCCACAAGTTTGCTGTTGCAAACTTGGCAACATCCTAGAGATTAAACCAGAGAGGGTAAATGGTAAACTTGATGTCCGGGAGGCTTGGGGTAGAAAGGACTACGGTCCTGGGAGTTTTGAGGTAAAATGGACAACTATTTACCATAGTTGATGTACAACCACCAAAACTGACCCAGAAACTTAATCATGATGAAACACTCACTAGGAGTGATGGATTGGGCTATAACTTGGCAAAGCCTGATGATTTCAACATACCATGATGCTATAGAAAGTTCATACCAAATGGACTCACCAAAATGGTACTTCCTTCACAGCTATCATTTCTATCCAAAAACTTCAGAAAACTCCTCAAGGCAATTGGTCAAGTCAAATGAGCCACAATCTTGTGGAGCTAGGTTATATGAGTAGGAGAAGCCCTGGCAATATTTTCAGCCATAATGGAGCAAGATAAAATGCACTTGCTTCACAAACTGAAAAATTGGACAGAAACCAAGAATTGCTCCTGTGCTCACATAGTTCAATGAAATGACCTGAGTTTGGGTGGAGGTTAGTGATTTGAGATACTTGAGAGGATGGAAAAGTTTCATCCCATTTGGAAACAATATGAAGGTACTTCCTTCACAAACTTGTGTTCTGGTCAGAAACTTTGAAAAAATTGCACAGGGAGCTAGGGTGAATGGATTGAGCTCATCTTTGGTATCCATGGGTTATTTAACAATGTTAAACACCCTTCCAAATTACATCTCAATTGGAATTAGGAATAAAGCACTTCCTTTGCAAAATTTTAGAGAAGGCAGAAACTTGCATTGGATCATGTGCCAAATTTTTGAACTGAGGAACATGAGATTAGGATGGAACTAGTGATTATATAGCAAAGACAAGCTCCACAATGTATGTGGGAATTTTCTCTGCTATAAAAATAGTAGTTCCTTTGGAAATTGGCAGAAATGCAATATTGGCATTAAATAGGAAAAGGCAATTTTCCTTATTTAATTATGGCCAATATACTTGCCAGAGCTTGGATTAGGCATAAGCATCAACTCCACCAATTCTCATGAATTTAGGAGATGGCTAGATATGCCTTTGGATTTTATTCCTCAGAAAGGCAAGAAAAGGAATAAATCATAATTCAAAAATATTGCATTGGACTTAGCAATAATTTTGCATATCCAAGGTCAAGAAAGATAGGATGATCTCTGGGATCAATTGGGAGGATCAACAGAACAAGGAAAATGGTGGCTCCTTTGTTATCAGAAGGGCATATCCAAATTCCAAAAATTTTGGAATTAGGGTTTAAGAGGAATTGAGCTGATGCAAATGAGGTCTTGCCCACTGAAAAAGACATGACCAGGATTTTGAAAGGTTGGAAACGACAAAATTTTCTCAGGGTCATCCAGCAAACTCAGGAGAAAATTTTGAAAATGAGTGCCAGGAGAGAATAACAGCACAAAAATTGATAACCCAATTTTGGGGCTGTTACAACTCTTCCCCCCTTAAAATGAAATCTCGTCCCCGAGATTCCTAGGGTTACAGCACAAACGAAAGAATAACAACTCCGGAGAAAAACCTCGGGTTAATTTTTAACCCTTTGGTTAAATTCAAACGAGTTGGGGGCACCGAGAAAAAATTTCACGGATTCCTCCACGAAACGTAGGTGTCGAGGTAGAATCAAGGGTGAAACCTGTATCGGGGTAGATGTACTGGATCGAGTGAAATAAAATTGGCAGTGTTTCTCCGGAAATGGAATCAGGAAAAAGAATTAGAGATGAGGAATTTACGGATGGAAATGCCTCAGCGAGGTTTCTAGAGTTGGAAATCCGGCACACAATGTATGCACAGATAGATAGGGACATGTGACTTTGCATTCCCCGAGTACTGCCCGAATGTACTCGTGGGTGAACCGGGTATGCGTGCAGTATGCAGAATAATCTAAACTAGCAAATAGACAGAGGCGATAATCATGCAACGGAAAACACACCAGGCAAAATCATTCTACGGTGTTTTAATGCTAGTTGGTATATGTACTCCTGGTATACATATACCTACACCAGCGCGCATTTTATTATAGACTCGAGACGAGTCAGGGTTAATTTAGTGTATGTGATCTACTAATTAAAATCTTGTTAGCAACACAGTGTCAACCCTGTCAAACATTTCTGCTTGACAGAGAGACAAGAAAAAACAACACAAAAACAAAAGCACAAAAAACATACATAGAACACAGCATACAGGCTACAACAGTACTAGCAGACAACAGAACACGAACGCGCTACGCGCTTAAACAAAACAACTCATACCGGGATACATAGTTCTATCCTCATATCGGGGATGAACCGACAGACTGATCATCTTACTGCTTGACTGAGGTCATGCAAAGGACTTGCCTTGCTGGGGCTCTCCGGGAGGACGAAGACTGAGCCAATCTCCATCTTCATCGTCCGACAGCACTATGGGTTGGGGTTCGGCTGCTGGGGGTGTGGCTGAAATTGATCCAAGCAAATGCTGCTAGTGGATCTGTAAAAGAGCCTTGTCGAGGGTGACGATGTTGGGTCTAGGCCACAACACAGGCTGAGAGGGTAGTACTGGTTCGGATGGCGTTGGGCAAATGACTTGAGATGCGAACTTACAAGCCTCACGGTAAGCTTCCTTGACGACTCGCACCGCATCATTGTCCAGAGTTCTAAACTCGGAAAGCATCTGCGAAATCATCATCCCCTAGGCGGTAATATACTGCACCAGGCGAGCGATTGCGGGGTCATCTCCTTGGCTAGCGGGAGAAGGCTGCATTCCTACCTCTGTCACAATGGGGTAGAAGCAGAAATCACGCCTTGCTGCCATATGCGGGTATCTGGTTCGGAGGTGAAGCATAGCCTCCACAGCAGCGGCCTGGATGGCTAAATCAGAGGTAGGCATAGCTCTACCCTGAAAACCAACGGCTGGCCATCCGCTGCTAGGCTAGAGTGCTACTAGCTAGGCTTCTCTGCAGGGACATGGCTGACTGAGGGGGAGCGATATGGCGAGCGGAAAGGAGGCTTTTATAGGTAGCTATGCGGGACATTCCCGCGTGGTGTGGCCCCTTTCCCTTAATGGCGACGGGTGAGCGGTGTGGCCGACCCGAAAGGATATGGTTGCTATTCGCTCCACGGATAACTAGGCGGGGACAGCGGGGTGAGGACGTGTCGGTCCCGACTGCGCCACCTGTTGATTAACAGTGGCCATGCCGGATGCCAGGGATTGGTCAAATCCCTTACGGCCATTACGGGTTAATGGGAGCGGTGATCTAATACTAGGATAACCTATGCCAGCCAACCTGGCTCTGATACCGTGCCCTGTAACACCCCGATCCGCATGGAGCAGGGGGCCTTCGCACGTCAGCCCAGGATAACACCTGGCGGACGACAGGTCCATAATACAGCATTCCAGGTACAAAAATATTCATCAAATACATGTATATGAGATCACATCATTGATGAATACAATTATCTGGCATAGCCCTAAGGCTATTAAATGACAGTGGAAGTCTGATAAAAATGGCGGCGGAAGTCTTGATTTGGCAGCATAACAACTCTGGCTGGGCTCCACAACTCACAGGACTGGCAAGATTACGGCCTAGCACGACGGATCAAGCGAGCAATACGGGTACGACCTACAAAACTGGCATGACACGCCAGGTCAGTACATTGAATGTACTTGCAAGACAACCAAATACATAGCATCCAATCAAGCTGCAGACAAAGCAAGAACCGAGCGCATACAACACCCTATCTCATATCAATTACTAAACACGGCATGATAAAAATCAACTAAGCATGAACAAAATCATAACATCTACTAACATGGCAATGACATGGCATATCAGAACATGATTATAACATTGTAATAGCAAAACATAGAATTTTATCTCAATCATGGCATAACTTAACATGGCAATCAAAGCATAGCATGGCATCAAGAAACTATGCTGAAAATAAACTACCAATAATATCCAATGCAGACATAGCATGTTAACATTATGCAATCATCTTCTGTTCTATCATGGTTCTTTAAATGCAAATAATGATATATTATTCCAGCAATGCAACCAAACTTGTGCACCGAGTCCCTCGGACCCTCTTATCAACTGTGATCATCTCTGGATCACAAACACACCACCAAAGTGGTCTTTCTCAAGAACAACTCGTGATCCTTACGGCGATCACAACCACGACCAACACTTGGTCTCCAACCGTGATCCTTACGACGATCACAACCACGACCAATATTTGGCCCGTGATCCTTACGGTGATCACAACCACTTATCTCATCATCAAAATATCGTCGTGACTCCTCACGACTATCTCATAGTTCAAGTCACCATATTCTTGTTATCACATATTTATTTACCAACTTAATTATTTCGGTTTGTCCTCCATTTCGACCAAGACCTGATAGTGGGACCTACTACGAACTGTTGCTATCGATAGACTTTATACACTCTGCAGAGGTAGCACACTGTACCCACTCCACGGAACCCGTGGCCTCGTCATCCCATTCGGGTGGACCAACGGCATTCCGACGAAACCAACCTACTGCCATGACGCTCTCCCGGCCACTCCGACCCAATCCCCAACGGGCTGGTCCTGGGTGGCCCCATGTCTACCAAAGACACCCCGACCACCGTCGTGGTCAACTCCCACTCGGGGACACTCCCACTCGGGGACTGGTACCAAAAATCTCAAAAACGAGCACACGAGGTTATGTCCGCTTAGCTGATCAGGGTAAGCACGCCCATAACCTTCCCTAGTGGGAGGCACCGGCGAGAGGTCACGACAATAGCTCGCATTAAGGCCTCCCAGAAGGCAAATGTGGCTGCACTGAAAAAGTTTGGTTTGGCGGCACTATGACTCGATCCCATCGATGACGGAGGAGGTTTGTTATTATTAAGTCATTTTTTTCCTTCTCCATCATCATGAACATGTTTAACATGAGTGCAACATGCCGCATACAAATGCACGAACAAAATATTGAACTCCTCAAGTGCACAACTATAACATAAAGGACACGACAGTAGTATATCAACGGTGCATTACAATCCTCATAATAGTATATAACGATGACATGCAAATAAATTAGAGTAGTGACATGGCATTATCAATAACAACATTTTAATTAGCATGGCAAAAGATATCATGAAAACACAAGCATGCATAACAGGCATACTAACTGCAGACGAAAATGATGTGAAACAACTGCAACTACACACACACACGGTGCAAGCAAAGTCAACATGCACGTTCGGGGCTCATGATAAGAGGTTGGCTTGCCTGGGGGTCGACAAATACTCCGGGAAGAAGTGTGAAATGATCGCGAAAAGATTTGCCGAAAACAGTTCCTTCTCGGAGGGAGCTGTTTACGGGCAAGGGCAAAAAGGTCATTTTCGCTGTGTGAAAATATTATGACTATGACATCAACGGAACAGGCTCGACGAAACAAAGACGTGGGCTTTGGATTCACCTGATTCGGAGTTACGGGTAATAAGATACGGACGTTTAAAGCTCAGGGACTAGTCTATAAAAATACTTCTACAAACAGGTCCCTGGTACTTTAAACAGAACGTGTCTTTTCTCAAAATACGTTTTCCAGAGAGGGAAACGTATTCCCGGCCGAAGGAGAGGAAAAATACGCTTTTTGAGATTGAAAGCGCACTTTCCAGAAATGCGCTTTCGCGTGGGGAAAGCGGCGTCGCGGCGGGGGCGCCGCCACTTATCTGACGTGGCACTGGGTCCGGCCCTTCGGTCGCCGACAGGTGGGGCCGCGCGAGGAGGGGCCCGCCTGGCCCTGGCGTCTTCTACCTCCGACTCGGGAGCGAGCGAGGCCGAGGGAGGAGATCGCCCCGACGAGGAACGCCGGCGACTCCGGCCACGGCAGGCGACGGGCGACCTACCCATGGGTTCAGGAGGAGGAGGCGCACCCCGGGGTAGTCTCCGTTGCCGGCGACGAGCACAGGGGAGGGAGCCACCCGGCCCGCGGAGGAGACGGGCTTCGGCCTCCGGTGGACACGGGGCTCCGGTGAGGGGAATGGAGGGGCGGCGGGCTAGGGAGGGTGGTATAGGGAGGCGGAGCAGAGTGGCAGGCTCGCCGGAAATCCGAGTGCTCTGGCAAGGGATTCGGTCGGGCTCCGGTACTTGAGTGCTTTGGAGGGAGGGGGAAAGGGTTGGCTTGCTCGAAAAAGGCTAGGGCTGGCTATTTATAGCCGGGGCAAGGAGGGGAGGAGGTGGCACGCGGCGGGCGACGTGTTCGCGCGTCAGCGACGGCGCAGTGTTGGCAGGGGCGGCCAAGGCCCACGGGAAGGCGACGGGGAGGATCAAGACGAGCAGCAGAGGCTCACGGAGACGAGCAAGGCTCGAGGACAAGAGGAGGAAGCGGACACCGGCGAGGAAGAGGACGAGCTCACGGGCATGCACTGTCCGAGCGTTGGCACGGCTCGCCGGAGAAGAAAACGAAGGGGGCCAGAGGTCTAGAGGGAAGAGGACGCCGAGGGGTAACTGTTGGGCATTAATGGCGAGGCCAGAGACGGTCGGGGCAGCGCGGCCGACGACAACAGTGGCTAGACCACCGTTTTGGCTGCCTGCCCTCGTAGTCACCACTAGCATGGCGCGCTCTGGGGTTTTTACTGATGTAAGTTCATGTCTACCACGTAGTCCTTCCAGCTTGGAGTGTTACCATGGTGATAGATCGGGCAGAGACAAATGGAGATGAGTGAAACAAGCTCCACAAGTTTGCTGTTGCAAACTTGGCAACATCCTAGAGATTAAACCAGAGAGGGTAAATGGTAAACTTGATGTCCGGGAGGCTTGGGGTAGAAAGGACTACGGTCCTGGGAGTTTTGAGGTAAAATGGACAACTATTTACCATAGTTGTTGTACAACCACCAAAACTGACCCAGAAACTTAATCATGATGAAACACTCACTAGGAGTGATGGATTGCGCTATAACTTGGCAAAGCCTGATGATTTCAACATACCATGATGCTGTAGAAAGTTCATACCAAATGGACTCACCAAAATGGTACTTCCTTCACAGCTATCATTTCTATCCAAAAACTTCAGAAAACTCCTCAAGGCAATTGGTCAAGTCAAATGAGCCACAATCTTGTGGAGATAGGATATATGAGTAGGAGAAGCCCTGGCAATATTTTCAGCCATAATGGAGGAAGATAAAATGCACTTGCTTCACAAACTGAAAAATTGGACAGAAACCAAGAATTGCTCCTGTGCTCACATAGTTCAATGAAATGACCTGAATTTGGGTGGATGCTAATGATTTCAGATACTTGAGAGGATGGAAAAGTTTCATCGCATTTGGAAACACTATGAAGGTACTTCCTTCACAAACTTGTGTTCTGGTCAGAAACTTTGAAAACATTGCACAGGGAGCTAGGGTGAATGGATTGAGCTCATCTTTGGTATCCATGGGTTATTTAACAATGTTAAACACCCTGCCAAATTGCAGCTCAATTGGAATTAGGAATAAAGCACTTCCTTTTCAAAAATTCAGAGAAGGCAGAAACTTGCATTGGATCATGTGCCAAATTTTTGAACTGAGGAACATGAGATTAGGATGGAACTAGTGATTATATAGCAAAGACAAGCTCCACAATTTATGTGGGAATTTTCTCTGCTATAAAAATAGTAGTTCCTTTGGAAATTGGCAGAAATGCAATATTGGCATTAAATAGGAAAAGGCAATTTTCCTTATTTAATTATGGCCAATATACTTGCCAGAGCTTGGATTAGGCATAAGCATCAACTCCACCAATTCTCATGAATTTAGGAGATGGCTAGATATGCCTTTGGATTTTATTCCTCAGAAAGGCAAGAAAAGGAATAAATCATAATTCAAAAATATTGCATTGGACTGAGCAATATTTTTGCATATCCAAGGTTAATAAAGATAGGATGATCTCTGGGATCAATTGGGAGGATCAACAGAACAAGGAAAATGGTGGCTCCTTTGTAATCACAAGGGCATATCCAAATTCCAAAAATTTGGAATTAGGGTTTAAGAGGAATTGAGCTGATGCAAATGAGGTCTTGCCCACTGAAAAAGACATGAGCAGGATTTTGAAAGGTTGGAAATGACAAAATTTTCTCAGGGTCATCCAGCAAACTCAGGAGAAAATTTTGAAAATGAGTGCCAGGAGAGAATAACATCACAAAAATTGATAACCCAATTTTGGGGCTGTTACACCGCATCACCTTCTTCACATTCCAAAGCGATCTTACGGCTCCCATGTACCGTGATGGTCCCCTTATGAACCGGTATCTTGAGCTGCAGATAAACATAACAGGGCCTTGCCATGAACTTAGCATAAGCCGGCCGTCCAAACAAGGCATGATATGGGCTCTTGATTTTCACCACTTCAAAAGTCAATGTCTCTGATCTTGAATCATGATCATCTCCAAAAGCAACCTCCAGAGCTATCTTACCAACTGGATACGCCGATTTACTAGGCACCACACCATGAAAAATGGTGTTTGACGGTTTAAGATTTTTATCTGCCAACCCCATGCGATGGAAGGTTTCACAATAAAGGATGTTGATACTGCTCCCTCCATCCATTAGCACCTTGGTGAACTTATACCCTCCAACCTGAGGCACCACCACCAATGCCAGATGACCCGGATTATCAACCCGGGGCGGATGATCCTCTCGACTCCACACGATGGGCTGTTCAGACCAGCGCAAGTAACGGGGCACTGCCGGTTCAACAGAGTTCACTACCCTTTATGAAGCTTCTGATCACGCTTACACAGGATTGTGGTGAAGACATGATACTGCCCACTATTCAACTGCTTCGGGTTGCTCTGGTAACCTGACTGTTGCTGCTGCTGACTCCCCTGATGATTATAACCACCCTGGTTGCCCTGACTGCCTTGATTGCCATGTCCGCTTTGATTACCTTGAAATCCTGAGCCAGAACTGCCTCCACCATAACCCGGCCCATGAGACCCGGGTCCTGAACCACCGGACGGTCCATGATCATATTGGAAAAGATCCGAGTTTTTGAACTCCCGCATAATAAAGCAATCCTTCGAGAGGTGCGTAGCTGGCCTTTCTCACGTCATGTGCCTTGGGCATGGCTGGTTTAACAGGCGCTAAAGATTGACACCCGATCCTCCACTCCGCGGGGGCGGTTTACACATACAACGCTGACCATTATTTTGCGTCTTGGTGTTAGACACAAAATCTAAACTGTTATCTGCTTTATGCTTACCGTTGTTTCCATAGCCCGCCAGGTTATGCTGCTGCCCTTTGGTGCTGCCGCTCTTCTTTCCCTTTCCCGGCTTTTGATCGTCAAACTCGGGGTCCTTGGTACTATCAGAGTCGGCATACTTAACCAGAGCTGCCATAAGCGTTCCCATGTCATTGCAGTGACGCTTGAGCCGTCCCAACTTCAGCTTCAAAGGCGTGAACCGGCAATTGCCCTCCAACATTAAGACTGTTGTATCGGCATTGATGCGGTTTGATGAATGCAAGATTTCCGAAACCCGGCGCACCCAATGGGTTGTCAATTCACCTTCTTCTTGGACACAGGCGGCTAAGTCCACTATTGACATGGGCTGCTTGCACGTGTCCTTGGAATTCTGGATAAACCGGGCCTTTAACTCGGCCCATGACCCAATGGAGTTAGCTGGCAAACTTTTCAGCCAAGTGCGAGTTGTTCCTTCCAACATCATGGTGAAGTATTTAGCACATGGCGCATCATCCACATCCAGCATCTCCATCGCCGTCTCATAGCTTTCGACCCATGACTCGGGGGGTAAGTCGGCAGTGTAATTGGGCACTTTACGAGGACCCTTGAAATCCTTGGGCAGTCGTACATTACGTAGAGCCAGGTTGAGACACGGCACCCCCAAAGAACTGGAGGTAACTCCTGGTTCCACCGAAGTTGTTGGACGAACCGGAGTAAGCTGACGGGCCGCGTACTGCGCCACTAACTCAGCTTCTCGACGTGCTCTACCATGATCCACCATGTCCTGAGCATTAGCACCATCGCCCGCCGGGTTATGCCCTCGAGGCGGGTCATGGTTCCGCGCACTGCTTGATACGGTCGGTTCATCAATATGCCTGCTGTAACTCCGGCTTGGGCGGGGCGGGGGGATGGAATGAATCCTCTCGCGGCTGTACGAATAAGCCTGCTACTGAGTCAAAGCTGTCTGAAGGAGCTCCCTAGCCCGTCGCATCTCAACCGCCACGGGGGACTCGCCTTCGACTGGGAGGGCCGCCAATCGTGAAGCGGCAGCGACTATGTTATCCAAAGGGTTGGAGTAATGACCTGGGGGCGTTAACACGTGTTGTGACGGGACATTCTGACGAGGCGGATCCATTGTGTGCGGCTGAACCGGCGCCCCCGTTCCAGGTGCTTCTACCCAGTTTACAACTGGCTGGTTGCTAGTTCCTGCTCCTGGCGTGTTAAAGAGATTCCTTGCCTCATAAACCGGGGGCAGGTGAGACCGGTACCTTCTGCTCATTACATCATTTGACGCGTTCTGATCCAACATAAGCCGATAAGCCTGTGTATCCAACTCAGCCCGCTCTGCAGCCATCCTGGTGTTTTCAGCTGCTAGGTCTACCTTGGCTTGAGCTATCTGATCCTTCACCTTCACAACTTATGCGTTATGCTGATCCTGATCCGTCGGGTTAACTTCAGCTGCCAGCAGTGTTGCCAAAGTGTCGAATAAATCGGACAAAACCTGAGCCGGTGGTTGCGCGGGACCTCCTGCCCCAGCTGCTATCGCCGCCGCTGAACCGGAGATCATCGCTGCT
This sequence comes from Aegilops tauschii subsp. strangulata, assembly GCF_002575655.3. NCBI lineage: Eukaryota > Viridiplantae > Streptophyta > Magnoliopsida > Poales > Poaceae > Aegilops > Aegilops tauschii. The sequence continues at coordinate 331,422,932 of NC_053041.3, forward strand.
GCGGTCGAAGAGTGTTGCGCTGACTGTGTTCCGGCCATGAAGATCGCAACTCGGCTCGGCGGATCGAGGGGGTCCGGAATACTGTCGCCATCAGAACAGCCCCCAAACCGGCCATCTTGCAGTTGGTACAATGACTCGGTCTCTCCGGTAGATGACTCGTCATCAGAGTAAACGACGGTTTCACCACCAGATACCGATCTATCCTCAGATTCTGCTCCGTGGACGACTCCCACGAAGGCACGCTTCATGGCAGGCTGAACCCGGGTGGGTCGCACGCTGAGCCGTTTCGACAATGTCGGTGCAGATGTCTGGCTCAGGGCCCGATTCGCGGATCTTGCCAATGAAAATGTGAATACTGCCGAAGGGGACCCGATACCCGTACTCCATTGTGCCGGCCTCGGGGCCCCAGCCTGCATCGTCGATGTAGAGCTTGCCGCGATGACTCTTGGTCATCCGGCCCACAGTGTATCCCTTGAGCTCTTCGAAGCTGCCGTCTAAGAACTTGAAACCATCGTGCGATAGCCCCACGGTGGGCGCCAACTGTCATGGGTTAGTCACGGCAGATGTCCTAGTGTGAGGACTTAGTCGTGGAGCCATCGCGACGGGTTAGCTTAAAGGGGTTAAAGCGGGACAAAGGACGCAAGGAGTTTATACTGGTTCGGCCCCTTGCGGTGAAGGTAAAGGCCTAATCCAGTTGATGTGGAATTGCTAGGGTTTCAATGGCCAGGGAGCAAATCCGCTTGACCTGGCTCTCGAGTTGTTGTTTTTTTTATCCTCGAATCACCGCCGGGTCGTCCCTTTATATACACAGGTTGACACCCGGCGGTTTACAGAATCCCGGCCGGCTCATAAACGTGTCCGGCTCGGTTTCTACCCTTTCCTATCTTACAACACAAGTTACACATCATATGGCGGTTTATGTCTACGGGCCCTAATCCGCCTTTGGTCCCTGGGCCTTTAGATCTCTACAGTAAAGCGCCATACTCCTTGTCTTCATGGGCTTCAATATGGATAACTCATTATGGGTATAACCCGGCCCCTCCTGGTCGGTTTATACTCAGTAGTTATATCCCCAACACAAATAGCACACGGTTCACTCACGAAAGTTGTGTGCCTACCAAATCATGGCCGATGCCCCCCTGCCGCACCCGCGATCTGAGTCGTGCGTTCTGATTGGCCAGAACCCAAACCCCACGGATCGTACATGTGCACCGTTGGATGCTCCCAGATCGAACGGCAACCCTGAGCCCTTTCGACAGCACATGCAGTACAGGGTAAGCACTGTGCGCATGCGTCCTGCTAGCTCACGCTTCCTTCTCTACTAGGTTTTCTAAACAGGCTACCATTTCTCGCCACTCCTCTCATCGGTTTCCCGCCTCTTCTCCCACCGTTTTCCCACTACCAGTGTCAGTGCTCATTGAAGGCTAGCAGCGACACACCGGCCATGTAAATATCTAAAAGCACGAACGTGCATGATAGGAGGGAGTAGGTCCCATAGGGTGACCAGCGTGAAACGCCTTAATGGCAAGGAGGCAATTCCTATCAGCAAGGGGCGGCTTCCCATCCGCTAGCCTAGTAGAATAGAACGTAGAAGTTAAGTGTGCTCGGGCTGGAGTAGTCCAAGGATGGGTGACCCGGTGGGAAGTTGCATATCTCAAGCTTCATTTAAATGCCATGACACGGTCATTATAGAGATATATTATATCTCTATAGTGACCTATCATGGCAATTATATAAACCTTGGGATCCTTGTTTTGGTAATTTGTAGACTATGTTTTTATGGGTATTTTTTGCTCTAAAAATTAAAGAATGATTGACTTGACCTGTCATGGCGATTATATAAACCTACTATGTTTTCGTGGGTTATTTTTTGCTCTAAAAAATAAAGAATGATTGACTTGACCTGTCATAGGATTATATAAACCTTTTTCAGGTTGCATGCAGGGTATAGGGGGTAGGGTGTTCTTCTCGAGCATGTCTCCGTTGTGCGGCTTATAGACGCGGCACATATCAGTAGGCTCCCCAAGGTATATATACTATCCTTTACCGACAATTAGGGGGGCCCACACAATCTATCCCTTTGACCCAACAACGAGAAGGGTTTGACCATGACGGTTTCCTATTGATACTACTAAGGTACATGTGCATTGCACGCATGAGATTTGGTAACCAAATTATGAATAAATACCACACTATAGCATGTAAGCTTTGAGTCATATATGCATGATGTAGATGTTCGTTTAATTCTCATAGTTCATCTCATCCAAAACCAATTAGTTTTATAAAAAAATCTATTTTAAGATTCATGGAATTGTGCATTGTAAAGGATAAAGTAAAAACAAAAAGTGACAATTCATTTAGAAAAAAGTTTGGGCAATTAAGATATGGAAGATTCTAGAGAACAAAGGAGAAGTGGTTGTGTTTTGAGGTTTGTGCATTATGCTTAAGTTCAACCATGGAGTCTTCTAGATTGGACATGTGGCAAAATTTGGTGGAATGTAGATGATATCCAACGGCCAGTAGTGCTCGGATTTGCCATCTCTGTACCGTTGGATTGGCTTCATCCAACGACTAACTTTCAAAGTTTTTCACACACTATATAGGGGTATAGATATAGATGTGTCCCATGCTAGACCAAATAAAGTTTGAGCGCATGCGTGGGACGACCCCCCCCCCCCCCCCCGACGCTGCCGCCTCAAAGTTGGGAAACCGACATCGTACGTATTTAACCAGGCCGTCGGGTACGGTGTTTGGTTTGTAATGTAGTTTGTGGCCCATCGAAGTTGTGCATTCGGGATTTAAACACATCACACACTACCGTACCCATACATATTTTCGGGCCGCATGTAGTGTATACGGGGTCATCCGATCGAGCACGACTCCCTTGTGCAGTTTTTTGTGACGACACGCATATCTGTGGGCTTCCCGAGTGTATATATACCATCCCTTTGACCGATAATGAGGGGTATGTGTTGGCCATGAATGGATTCCTCCTAGTTCGTGTTAGGGATGGTCACCGTCACATGTCGCTCAACCAAAGCTCGAGCTAATGCGCTGTTAGGATTCCCTCCCACATGCGCAAATTGCTGGATTCGACCTACATCATACCCTGCGTATCTCGTCCTTAACTACCTTGCCTTCATGGTTGTTATCTGTATCGAGAGGTAGGCACCACATCCAAATTGTACATTATTCTATATTTAAAACACACATCACCTCTTCCCAACGTACATCATTTTGGGCCGCACGCAAGAGGTGTTGGTTTTGTGGTCCTCTCATGCGATTTTTATGATGGGTCAATCTATTGTCCCAAGCGGTTTATCGGGAACAACAGCTGTCGTGTAACCAAAAGATAGATTCATTGGTCCGTCTTATGTTAGGTCATGGCGACATGCATGTATGACCAAAGTATCGATCATTACGTGCATCCGCCCCACTGAGACGAAGTGGGAAACATCACACACCACCCTTTTCACTCATATATATTTAGGCCACATGCTGGTGTGGCTGTCTTCTGACCCTCTCTAACGTTTTTTTTGCTGCAAAGACTCTGATGACGCTCAACGGACACGGTTATAATATCTTAACAGTGTGCGATACAGGTGCACTATGAATCACCATGCCTGCGCAAGCGCGGGCAAATGTGGAGGTACTGGCTCAACCGTGTGCGATGCAAGTGCGCTGTAAAATTGCCACGACCGCGCAAGCGCGAGCAGAGTTGGTGGAGGTACTGGCTTAATCGTGTGCGATGCAAGTGCATTGTAAAATCACCACCTTTGCAAGCTAAAGGCGGGTAAGTTTATTTGGAAATTAGGACGAACCGTGTGCGATAGACCAGCTAGCTAGAAATGTAAAAACAAACTACCTGCCTTGAGCGTTGCAAAAATCGGCGGTTCCGCACCACTTTTCCTTATTATCATACACGCATATTATTATTGGACCGTGCGCGATCTTGGGCACTCCCGCCCCGCATCAATTCCTTTACCCAAATTTTAGTAGTCGCCGTACTTCAACCGTCGCCCACACTCCTCCAGCACCGACCATATAGTAAAATTGCAGTAGCCGAGGCATTTGAACCGTCGCCCTCCCTCGTCCACCACCATCTCCACCCACCATTACTAAAAAATTCAGTAGCCGTGGCGTATCATCAAACCCCCCCCCCTCCACAGTCCCTGACGGTGTCCTGGACTATGTCGTCTCCCGACCAGCTGGATCGGGCCAAGGACCCCCATGATGATTCACTGATGGGAAACTTCGGGCAGCCCATGCTGAATACAAGGAGGATTCCACAAGACTTGGCGCACAAGACAAGGACTCCTCTAAATCCTAGGCCTACGGTGCATATATAAACCGAGGCCAGGCTAGTCAATAGACAATCTCATATTCATTACTACAATCTCGTGGTAGATACCTGTACTATGTACTATCTGATGAGGACATCAATACCATTGTTACACCCACAGCCCCTACTGCTACATATACTGGACCAATTACAAGAGCTTGCGCACGCTAATTAAATTTTCAGGTACTTTCGTTTCTTGTTAATGATTATAATGTTCATGAGAATATGATGCTGCCTAAATTGGATACATTTGTTTTGCTTAGAAATGAAGGGCCTGGGATGGATAAGAGGGACAAACACTGGAGCAAGACCAAGCATGGAGAGGATGGCATGCGCAAGGGGAACAAGAAAGGAGTTACAAGTGATGATTTCAGGACTTTGAAGCCACCATAATGAGTGCATGAAGCCTTGGACGAAATATACAAGATGCCACTTCATAAATTTCGTCCAAAGGCTATTCTAGGTGCTGCGTCACCTTATTATTGGGCCAGGCCCATGTAATTTGGAAATACATAAGTATAGGATGTTTTTAGAGTCCGTATGTGTGGGGAAACAAGAGATAGGGTTGGTTTCGGACCCCTTCCCCAAGGGCCACGAAATCCCCCCCCCCTCTTCCTCGATATATACATCCCTTAGGGCACCGTTTATACTTTCGATTTTGTTTAGATTAAAGTTCGCCATAGCTGCAACTTCGCGTACTTCGTTTGTGTTCAACGACCAGACAAAGGCGTCACAGAACCCAACCTTGATTAATAAAGCTATCCTCTTATATTCGCAATATCCATATTGCAATCTTAGTTTCTTGCTTGTTCTTCACTTGCCTGCAGGAAACAGACCTTCGTGGTTAGGTCGATCGTGCTCCGGCGTGGTCAATATCCTCTCGGAGTTGGTATAGCGATTGCTAAGGCGCGACGTCCTTGCACGTTCGTAGTCGGATCGTCAAAGTCGACTTCCTCCAAAACAAAAGGCACAATCTCATCGAAAGACGGGACACCCTTGCCTCTATCAAGTGGTATCAGATTTCCAGGTTGCTCGGTGAGATTTTACAGTTTTTCGTAGTTTAGATCGAGTCTGTTCTTCATTCCTATTGTCCACGAAAAAGCCACAAAAAAATTAGGGTTAGTTCATCATATCCTAACAAGTCTGAGCCTTTGCATAGTCTTTTCAGTATTTTGCTTTACTGAATTTGCGGTTGCATCGTGTGACACCCAAAAAATTTTAATTGGTTTTATCAAAATCTTTTATTTGATTTGAGGAGGGTATTTAAATTTTCTTCTAAAAGGATTTTCCCTCTCAAAATATTTTCTTTTGTGACAAGTGTTTTGTTTTGGATTCACCCAAGACTTGATTTTGGTCTTGGAGGTTTTTCCATCTTATGTGCACTCAAAACCAAATGCTTTTCATTTGGGAAATTTCTTTTGAAAAATCTTTTTAAATAATCCTATGGCATTTGGAATGATCCTTTCCCCCTTTTCAAAATCCCTCTTGCCATGGCATGAGTGGAAATCCCCTCCCAAAAGCATTTCTCCATCTTTGGATCATGATATGCTTCAAATCCAGCAAGTTGAACCTCTCCATATTTTTGTTTCCATTTAAATTCTTATCAAAAAACAATTTATGCCCTCTATTCTAGCTCTTGGAGATTTACAAAGGAGCTACCCTTTCTGCTTTGATTTTTGCCTCCAAACCATTTTCCCTATCTAGTCCTTTGAGCCCTCAACCAAGATCCATGAAGATCCACTGGTCTCCAGTTCAAATATTTCAAATTGTGCTTGCTGCAATTTGGACCTTATTTCCCAAATTTGATGAAATTCATTTGATTTCTCCTCCTAAAAATCTGAGAAAATTCAGGCAGCCTCTGGGTGCATTGAGAGGTCACCTCACCAAGTCCCAGCTCCAGAAATTTTTTTCTTCATGCCAAATCATTTCGTCGAACACCTGACTGGCACTGTTGCTATCATGTTCAATCAAGTTCAGTTAACAGTTTCAGGAACACTGTCGTTTTCTTCAGAAACTGTTCTCAATCTCGCCAGTACCGCGGTGGCGCCTTGCTCCCTGTCCTCTCCTTCTTATCTCTGCGCCGCACGATCACCTGGAAGCTTGCGGGCATCGGCGACGAGCAGGAGGAGGTGCGCCACCCCGTGAGCGATGGCAGCGGCGGCTTTGCGGCCGCCAGAGAGAGGCGCAGCGTGGACGGCGCCACCCAGCGCCGCCCAAGCCACCGGAGGCCGCCGCGTGGCCATCCACTCCCCCGTGCGCGCTGCCACCCTTCGTCGTGAACTGCTAGGCGCGGAGCGCGCTCTCTGCCGCCGCCGTGCCCGTACGGCTGCCCCGTCGATGATCGGTGCATTACGCCTTGCCCGACCGAGGTTTAGCGGTGGAACGGCACTAGTGATCTTCTCTGATGGTGCCTAGCCCCCCCCCCCAAACCCCCTGCCCAACCACTGCCTCGCCGTAATCGCTCGCCGGAGATATCCCGTTCACGGCCACCCCCTCGAATCGCCTATAAATAGAGGACCCGAGCTCGAACACGAACTCACACCACCCCTACGCACCACCAATACCACGCCAAGCCACTGGTAGAGCCACGAGGGAGCCTTCTTCCCCAACTCCGGCCGCCTCGACCCGCCACGGGACCCAGCTCGATTCGCTCCCGTGCATGCACCTCTACCCCTCATCTCTTGCCAGTAGCTCCCTTATGCATCCACTCTGCTGACCCGTGCTTCAATTTGGATATTGCAGCACCCACCGGAGTTCTCCACCATCACCCGAACCACCGTCCGCCGGAGAAAGTGTCGCCGTCGACGTGGTGCTCTCCGACGACCAAGTCCACCACCCACCGACGCGGAAGAACACGCTGAACCTCTTGGTACCCTCCGATCTCTCTGTCTCGCCGTGGTTCGACGCCGGCGACCACCGTAGCCTTCGGGCGCCGGTGAGCTCCGTTGGCCGTTTTTAAACCTGACGTGTGGACCCCCCGCCACCCGTCAGCCTCTCTTCTTTCTCCCCCTCGAACCGTTTTCTGTTGGCGCCTTCGGGCAAATACGCTTTCCCTTCGGGCTGGCGCATTTCTTTCCGAACCGATTTCTGTTTTCTCAGTTAAGTCCCTGGTTCTTTTCTGTTTCATCACAGATTAGTCCCTGGACTAAAACCCTTATAACTTTTTAATAAAAGATGATTTTTGATTGATTCTTTTTCTGACAGTCTTGTATTTTTGTCTAGTTTTTTATAGTATTTATTTGGAAAAAAATTTGAACAAGTTTTATGCACGCGATGGTTTTCACGTTAGTGTGCGTTTTCGCTATACCGTAGGTTCCGGAAGAGGTGACGGAGCCGCGAACTTCGCCGAGCTAGACTCCGACTTCTCTGAACCAGGCAAGCATGTTTGAACCTTTGATATGATAGGTGTTTTGCATGTTTGCTTGAATGGGTTGTGCATGGAATATGAGCATCGGTGAGTACCCTGTTGCATGCAAGGCAACTATCCATGTGATCCGAAGTTACTGTGATCTTTGATGAGAGATGACCTGATCATGTGGTGACATGAAAGGTAGTGAGGTGGTATTGTTGTAGCATGCCAGCCTTACGTCATCCGCTAAACTCCGACGTTAACGTGGACTGAGTCACGTTACCGTTCTTCCCCTTTCGTGCTGCCACATGTTTTCTGCAAAGAATACGGTTTAGTAAGTTGTTAACCTCTTTCCGTGTACACACCAAATGGAGGGGCCAGGATGAGGGTTCCATGGCCCTGGATTAAAGCCAGTCATCCGGTCAGGGGGCATGGGTGTTTCCGGTTGGGACCGAGAGGGGGGGAACCCCTTAGAGCGCGCGTATATAAATTTGATCCCATGCTACGCGAGGTTGTAGCCTCCCCGTCTCAAAGTTTTTCTTGAACGTTGCCGAGGGTGATTCCTGGCATTGGAATGTTGAATGGGTGTGTACTGGATTGATGTGTTTCTCCTAAAACACCGTAAACGGAACTAGTCCCCGTGACTACTGAAATCCGTTGGCTGTGGTTGAAGTAGAAACTCTGCAGAGTCAAATCCTTCCGAGTCATCGTGTCCATGATCAAGGACCATGGTCAGTATATCCAAATCTATGTCAGCCCTCGTGGTAAAATCCCCGGTGAACAAGCCTGAGTGGTATACTCGTTTGAATTGTTATTCCTGTGGAAGGACTAACCTTTATTTTATCGCGTATATGAATATTTCCTTGTTGTGCTATAAAATTCATGAGCTACTGAATTATTAAGTTGTGGAATATAAGCCCTTTATGTGATGTCGCTCAGACGTCCGAATGTGGCACTCTTGTTATTTACTTTCGATATAAGCCCTTTATGTGATGTCGCTCAGACGTCCGACTGTGGCACCCTTGTCATTTACCTTCAATATAAGCCCTTTATGTGATGTCGCTCAGACGTCCGACTGTGGCATGTCCGGTATTTACTTTTGATATAAGCCCTTTATGTGATGTCGCTTCAGACGTCCGACTGTGGCACGCACTGTCTTTTATATTCTATTATAAGCCCTTTATGTGGTGTCGCCTTAACGCCCGACTGCGGCATTGTTATTTCATTTCTTTACCCTTCCAAGGAGTCTTTCAGACACTCGATTGGCCCTCAGTATTACTTTGGGATTTCGGGAGGACTACCGCCCGACTTCCCTTTTATTTTCCATGCATTATTATCTCATTTATCTGAGTGCACTTTTTGATCTGTTCATATGCATCATGTTTACATTTGTTATATCTTATGTCCGAACTGTCTTGCGAGTACTTTCATAGTACTCACCTGGCTTGTTGATTTGGCCAGATGTTGACGAAGGCGATCTCATGGATGAAGAGTTTGATAGCGAGTCCGACGCCTAGAGGAGTCCCAGTCAGTCCCGTGCGATCCTGGATATTGGTCACTTGTATTATATACGCTTCCGCCACCCACAATGAGTATCCTCAAGTCTCACTCCGACGCTCGAAGAGTTGTTAGTTCAGGAGTCATGTCACCCACTTCACTGTGATATTTCCACTACCGCTTTTATCGTGAGCTAGTAGTTATGCCACCCCTATCCGCCTTTATGTAGTATTGGCGAGTTTGTAATAAATTCTTGAGCAGTCTCCGCTCAACCTTATATTATATTCAGTAATCCTGGTATTTTTCTTCTGTGATCAAGACTTTGTCTACCAGTAAGAAGGATTCTTCTCTACTGGTCCGTAAAAGGGATCGATTTCCCAATAAATATTTTTATTGGAAAACCGGTCGTGACACATCGTCGTGTCAAGTTGCTGGTCTTAGCGTCTAGTTTCCTTAGAGTTTCGAGTTCTGTTCACAAGTTGTCACGCCGCAGCCGCACCATCGTCATCGCTCCTGCCATCTACCACCACCGCTTATCCGCCACCGATCTGTATCCATATACCATCACCAATCCGTATTCATATACCATCACCGATCTGTATCCATATACCACCACCGATCTATATCCATATACCACCACCGTACCATATACCACCACCACTACCATATACCACCACCGCTGCCATATCCTACCACCATATATCCACCACCAATCCGAGTTCCTTTCCTATTAGGTTTGTTTTCGCGATCCATCTTATTTCCGATTCGTGTTTCCTTGCCTGAGTAGGTTTCGAAAAAAAAAAGAGTCTAGAGACCACCGGGCAGTTTTTAGGCCAAAATTTCGGCGATCGGAAATATTTTTCCCTATCCTATTTTTAGGCTTTTCTGGGTCATTTGAGACACTCGCCATCATAGTGATTTTTTGTCGCACTTTTTGTCGTCGCTGCCCTGGTTTTCAAAAAAAATAGTCAAAAAAATTTCGTGTCCATGATGTCAGTTTGACCTGGGAAGAGTTTTGAGACACTCGCCATTATAGTGATTTTCTCGCAAAAAAAGAGGAGCGCAAAAAAACAGAGCGAAAAAAAATCCAGAGTGTGCTTTTTCCTTGTTTACATGCAGCGCTTCTAGGCTCGCGTCTCTAGCACGGTCTAGCCTAGGACCAGCACAGTACTGTCGTTGAGCACTTATTCAACTTTGCATATCTGAATTGATTATTGCTGCCCCTTTTTGCTACCATATTATAAGCCTTCCCAGCTCCACATACATCTACGTCGTGCGTTTGACTCTCCCTGGTAATCGCTCTATCCAAGCTTTGAGAGTTTTGACTACAACGGTTGCCAACCACCGCCTGCTGTTGGGTAAGAACTGGTAAGAATTTGAGTTTTGCTTGACGGATTTGTGACACCCACCACCACCACTTGTTAGTCGTCTGTAGGATCATATTCTTGTGTGTTTATATTGCTGCTAACCATGGCAAGATCACAAGCTGACGAGATTGATTGGGAGAACATGACGAACAAGGAGTTGCATGATAAATTTTAGCAAATGATGAGTGGCCAGGTGGGAGATGTGCTAAACAGATTTGAAGAGGCCATGGAGAAGATAGATGGAATGGAGAAGTCATTCGAGACAAAGCTGGATAACAAGTTTAATGAATTGCTCACGCGTCTTCCCCCACCACCACCGGCTGCACCTATCGCACATCTACAACGACAACAACAACACACCCTTCCAAATCAGTTCGGACGAGCGAAGCGTGTTCCTATTGTGGATGGTCAAACTTCTGGAGCTGCTGTACCTATTGTTGATGCTTCTTTGGCTCCTGCTACTGCTGGTGCTGGTGCCGAGGAGGATGACGATTATGCGAGCGATTACGAGGATGAGGTTGATCAAAATCAGAACTACGTGCAACCACCAGCACCAGGTCGTTCACATGCATATAATCGCAACGGTGGGAGTTAGAAACTGATATATATCTTATTGGGAGTTAGAAACTGAACAGCATTTTACATGTTTACAATACTCCGAGGAGAGACGTCACTACTAGGGAAAACCCTAGTAGTAGCACGGGTTTAAAGCCCACTAGTAGCGCGGGCAGCCGCGCTACCAATAAGGCGCTACAGCTATTATTGAGCAGTAGCGCGTGCGACAAGCGCTACTGCTAAGACACATAGCGGCAGCGCTTGTTCTGTCCCGCGCTGCTGCTAATCTAGCTAGTTGTAGCGTGTTTTGTATCCATCGCTACTAGTACTCTTTTTTTCATTTTTAGTGTATTTATACGCCGTTATACAAATTTTGGTACAATACCAATTATGAGCTTTATATCATTATGTCCATAACAGTGTGTCAAATGAAGGTGGATTAGGTTCAAGTGGAGGCAATATGTGGTGCATGTCAAAAGTATAGTACTAATCCAAACTTGATCTAGTTTGGACTAGTAGTACTTTCGATGTGCACCACATGTTGTCTCCACTTGAATCTAATCCGCCAGCACAAGCTATTTAATCATCGTCATAGTCATTACCACCAACAGTATTTATTTAATCACCATAGTCATAGTGTAGCACATCATCATCTCCAAACTCATTCTAGCTAGCTAATCACCACCAACAGTATTTATTTAATCATCATAGTCATTACCACCAACACTAGCTATTTAATCGTCATACTCATAGTGTAGCACATCATCATCTTCAAACTCATTTCTAGCTAGCTAATCACTCCTGCTGCTCTCTCTCACGTAAAATAACATAAAACATGTGTAGCTCTCCTCCTTCATCAAGTTGGAGCATGCGGATGAACCTGTCTCCTAATCGTGGGTTGCGCTTCTCATTGCTGCCCCCTAGTACTTCTCTGCGCTCCTCCATCACAAATTTGGTCCAGTCTTTCACTATTAAGACTTCCTCGCTCTTAGAAATCCTGAATGCACTAAAGTGCATTGTAGGATATCTTGGCCGTAAGCTACCAATACTCATGGTACCATTAGTCTCGATCCCATGAGGCACAACATTCATCGGGAGTCCCTGTTGAAGAACATCGTATAGTAACATACTTAGCAATGAAGTTTAGCTTAAAAAATAATGTATGCAAAAGATGCACTGAGGACAAATAGTAAAAATCTTACCATCTTTCCTAAATAGATGTGACCGTAGTTCATTACGAACACTATTGGTCGCACGTTTTCAGTACTAACATTTCTAAATGTAGGAAGAAAATTTGTCTTGACAGTATCAAGATCCTCAAGCCATGAAACATAATGACTTAGCTCCTCGCAGTTTAGTTCAGCCCCGGGACAGTAGTAGGTCCTGTCTACCAAGCGCTGGACATGTTTGCTTTAACCGAAATAAGCTGACGATAGAAATTAGTTGTCAACTATTTTTGAATAAACAATATCAAAGACATAAATACGGTTGAGAAACTCACATAATGGTATGACTGGAGGCGTCTGAACATCGACCCAGATGTCGGTATTACCTTCAATATCATCTTTCGGACGAATATCAAAGGTGATAACCATATCAGGCTCAAATGCATAAGTCTTGCATAGTGCTCGCCAAGTTTTGCATTCAAAATAGGTGTAGTCGTCTGCGTTGTATAATTTTGCGTGGAAAATATAACCATGCTCGGTCTTCAAGTAAACTTTCTTTACCGCCATAGTACGACTGAAACCTATCTTATCCAAGACAAAAACTCTTGCATGGCAGGGGATACGCTAGTAGAATAGTAAAATAAATAAATTATAAGTTGAAGCAAATGAAGAAGATGTCATGCTTAATTACAAAAATAAGACTTGTCGTTGTGACTTACTATATCCACTTCGAAGTTCACGTCCAGCTTGATGCTGAAGCGCCTATCATCATCTAGGAAGATTCCGTCGCACAGGCCGCGCTCGTCTTCGCAGTATTTGCAAATACCGAAATCCTTTTCGTTGTCAGACATTTCCTATGTTCATAGTTGAAACATTAATTGAAAATCGATCGAAGACAACTCCAGGATACTCAAAATATCTTATAGGACTCATATTGACATGAGCATTAAATAAGCAAAACCAAATCATAAAATAAATAAGTATTCAAATTAGCATGCATTCAATAGGCAAAAGTAAATCATCTCATTCATAGCTCTAGTGAGATCCCTGGAGAACCTGCCAGGTATTGGAGAACCTGTGCTCCAACGCAAACAAGTAGCGACGGACGTGCGCGTCCTCCTCACTGACACGGTGACGCACCACCTCTGCGGGGTCCTCGAGCCTCTGGACCGTCACTGGCCCACGCGACCGCCGCCAAAGAAGGTTCGGGTGAACGACAGGCTGGCTCCTCACCAACCTGCGCCCCCCGGTAGGTAGCGCCTCCCAGTACCACCCCGGCGGAGCCCAGTCCTCGACATGGCCCATCTGGTGACGCAGGTGTCCTCCGCCGAGTCGACGACGAGGATGCGGGATAGGCATCGTCGAGGTCGATGCGGGAAAAATTGCTTTAACTAAAAAAATAACAACAAATGTGACATGTTAATTAGTTCTTACGATTAAATCTAGTCAATTAATTCTATACCTAATAAAATGAATAATGACATAAAAAATTCCTATGCTTTGCAGGAACGTTGACTCCTTCCCGGTGCGGCAAATCCCGGGCACTCGATATGTCCTAGTTTGTAGCACAAGTCATGCCAAAATTCACGGAAAATTTTGGCATGACTTTTGCTAAAAAGTGGACAAATCAAGAACCTGAAATTTGCCGGAACAGAAATGAATCAACATTCCGGCAAAACATAGGCCACTCGGCTTCATTTCCTGGAAACAACAAAGCCACTCGGCTTCATTTCATCAATGACATATATCATATAACAACAATATGCAAATGAAATTACTGTTTAGGCATTTTCATAAAAAATTGCCCTAGCTAATTTCCTAAAAAAATTGCTAATCATTTTTCCTAAATGCTAAAAAATGCCTACTGCCCTAAACAAATCTAGGGTTCATATGGAACACCTAGGGTTCATATGAACATCAACACAGCATCAACACATATATAAATTGCCCTAGCAGAGAGAGAGAGGAGAGTAGGGAGAGGAGAGGCAGAGCCTTGCGGTGACAGCGGCGAGGGAGGGGCAGGCGGCGTCGAGGTCAGGGTCGGGGCTCGGGCGCGTGGCGGAGGGCGGCCTCAAGGTCGGGGTCGGGGTGGCGTTAAGGTCGGGGTCGGGGGCGGCGTCGAATCCGAGGTCGGGGCGGCGTTGAGGTGGGAGAGCGACGGGAGAGCGCGCGGCGGCCGACGGGCGACGGCGGCAGCGACTGCGAAGGAGTTGCGATTTGGGGGAAGTGGTCGTTGGGAAGAACCAATCGAGCGGTTAAGTCAGAAGTAGCAGTAGCGCGTTCCAGGAAGTGCGCTACTGCTAACATAGCTACAGCGCGTTCCCATATACGCGTTACTGCTATACCATTCTCTTTTTTCCCTTTTTCATTTATTTTCTTTACATTTTATTTTTTCTTTCACCTTTTTGTATTTCTTTCATTTTAATTTACTTTTCTATTTGCTTTCCATTTAATTTTATTTACTTTAGCAGTAGCGCCTCTCAGCGTAAACGCGCTGCTACAAAGCAAATAGCGGTAGCGCGGTTTGACGAAGATCGCTACTACTATGTGCAGCCTATCGGCTAAGCCGTGGGAATTTTAGTAGTAGCGCTTTTGTACTCGGGCACGCTACTGTTATAACTGTATCTGTAGCGCCGTTTACACCACCGCGCTACTGCTAATTAGCACCAGCGTGCGTTTTTAACACGCGCTACTGCTAATGTTCTGTGTATAAGGTTTTCCCTAGTAGTGCGTGTTGCTGCTGCACTTTGTGCTTTCACTAGTTTTGCTTGTGTGTGGTGGTCTGAACATCGTAGATTATATCCAAATAATATTCCTACTACTTGGGCTGCTTTGAAAACTGCTATGCGTACTCGTTGGGTTCCACCATATTATCAACGTGAATTACTTCAAAAATTGCAGTGTTTAAGACAAGGAAAAAATTTTGTAGAGGAATATTATCAGGAATTACAAACTGGCATGATTAGATGTGGTATTGTTGAGGATAATTAAGCTATGCTTGCAAGTTTTATGGGTGGATTAAATAGAGAGATTCAGACCATTCTAGAGTATAAGGAGTATAATAATATCACTCATTTATTTCATCTTGCTTGTAAAGTTGAACGTGAAGTGCAGGATCGACAGGCATTGGCGCGAACTAACTTTTCTGCAGGTCGACCTTCATCATGGACACCACGTGCATCCTCTACTTTCACTGCACCATCACCTCCATCAGGTGCCACCTCTAGCCGTGATACAAGA
Organism: Aegilops tauschii subsp. strangulata; assembly: GCF_002575655.3. Classification (NCBI taxonomy): domain Eukaryota; kingdom Viridiplantae; phylum Streptophyta; class Magnoliopsida; order Poales; family Poaceae; genus Aegilops; species Aegilops tauschii. Next base: position 331,438,448 of record NC_053041.3, read on the forward strand.
AAGCAGGCACAACCACCACTATCAGCCAAGAGCACACCTGCCGGGCCAGCACAGAGTTCTTCTTCTTCCATGGCATCAACAGTGCACACAAGTGATATTATTTTTCGTTGTTGTAAGGGAAGAGGTCATTACGCGAGAGAATGCAAATCTCAGCATGTGATGATTGCTACTGAGGATGGTGGGTATGAGTCCGCTAGTGACTATGATGAGGAGACTTTGGCTCTTATTACACGTGAAGAACACGGTGGAGATGATTCTGATCATGAGACACAATACATGGCTCCTGAAGATGCTGACAGGTATGAATGTTTGGTTCCTCAACGTGTTTTGAGTGTGCAGGTTACACAAGCTGAGCAAAATCAGAGGCATAATTTGTTCCATACAAAGGGAGTTGTGAAGGAACGTTCTGTTTGCGTCATCATAGGTGGAGGGAGCTGCAACAACTTGGCTAGCATGGAGGTGGTGGAGAAGCTATCTCTCACCACAAGACCACATCCACATCCTTACTACATCCAGTGGTTCAATAACATCGGCAAGGGTAAGGTAACACGTACTGTTCGTGTGCATTTTAGTATCTCTTCATATGCTGATTATGTTGATTGTGATGTGGTACCTATGCAAGCATGTTCCTTATTACTTGGTAGACCATGGCAATTTGATAAAAATTCTGTACACCATGGTAGAAACAATCAGTATACTCTTGTTCATAAGGATAAAAATATTACTTTGCTTCCTATGACTCCTGATTCCATTTTGAAAGATGATATTAATAGAGCTAATAAAGCAAAACAGGAGAAAAATAAGAGTGAAAATCAGATTGTGGCAAAAGAATTTGAGCAACAAATGAAGCCTAATAATAAACCATCTAGTGTTGCTTCGGAAATTAAATTGAAAAGTGCATGTTTACTTGCCACCAAATCTGATATTGATGAGCTAGATTCTAGCAAATCTGTTTGCTATGCTTTTGTGTGCAAAGAGGCATTATTTTCATTCGAGGACGTGCCTTCCTCTTTGCTCCCTGCTGTCACTAACATTTTGCAGGAGGTCGCTGACATCTTCCCACAAGACGTGCCACTGGGATTACCACCTATTCGAGGGATTGAGCATCAAATTGACTTAATTCCCAGTGCATCGCTACCCAACCGTGCACCATACCGTACCAATCCAGAGGAGACGAAGGAGATTATGCGTCAAGTACAAGAGCTGCTCGACAAAGGTTATATACGCAAATCTCTTAGTCCTTGTGTTGTTCCTATTATACTAGTGCCTAAAAAGGATGGTACGTCGTGTATGTGTGTTGATCGTAGAGGCATTAATAATATTACTATTCGTTATCGTCATCCTATTCCTAGGCTAGATGATATGTTTGATGAATTTAGTGGCTCTACAATATTCTCCACAGTTGATTTGCGTAGTTGATACCATCAAATTCGTATGAAATTGGGAGATGAATGGGAAACGACATTTAAAACTAAGTTTGGTTTATATGAGTGGTTAGTCATGCCTTTTTGGTTAACTAATGCACCTAGTACTTTCGTGAGACTAATGAACGAAGTTTTACGTGCTTTCATTGGACGATTTGTGGTAGTCTATTTTGATGATAAACTGATATATAGCAAATCTTTGGAAGAACATTTGGAACATTTACATGGTGTTTTTATTGCTCTACGTGATGCACGTTTGTTTGGTAACCTTGGGAAGTGCACCTTTTGCACCGACCGAGTATCTTTTCTTGGCTATGTTGTTACTCCACAGGGAATTGAAGTTGATAAAGCAAAGATTGAAGCTATTGAGAGTTGGCCGCAGCCCAAAACGGTCACACAAGTGAGGAGTTTTCTTGGACTCGCTGGTTTCTATAGGCGTTTTGTGAGAGATTTTAGCACCATTGCCGCACCTCTAAATGAGCTTACAAAGAAGGACGTGCCTTTTGTTTGGGGTACCGCACAGGAAGAAGCCTTCACGGTATTGAAAGATAAGTTGACACATGCTCCTTTACTCCAACTTCCTAATTTTAATAAGACTTTTGAGCTTGAATGTGATGCTAGTGGAATTGGATTAGGAGGTGTGTTATTACAAGATGGCAAACCTGTTGCATACTTTTCTGAAAAATTGAGTGGGCAGTCTGAATTATTCTACTTATGATAAAGAATTATATGCTCTTGTTCGGACTTTAGAGACATGGCAACATTATTTATGGCCCAAAGAATTTGTTATACATTCTGATCATGAATCTTTGAAACATATTAAAAGTCAAGCTAAACTGAATCGTAGACATGCTAAATGGGTTGAATTCATTGAGACTTTCCCTTATGTCATTAAACACTAGAAGGGTAAAGAAAATTTTATTGCTGATGCGTTGTCTCGTCGCTATACTATGCTTTCACAACTTGACTTCAAAATATCTGGTTTGGAGACCATCAAAGATCAACATGTGCATGATGCTGATTTTAAAGATGTAATGCAGAATTGTAAAGAAGGAAGAACATGGAACAAGTTCGTTATTAATCATGGCTTTGTGTTCCGTGCTAACAAGCTATGCATTCCAGCTAGCTCTGTTCGTCTTTTGTTGTTGCAGGAGGCGCATGGAGGAGGATTAATGGGACACTTTGGCGTGAAGAAGACGGAGGACGTACTTGCTACACATTTCTTTTGGCCAAAGATGACACGGGATGTTGAGCGTTTTGTTGCTCGCTGCACTACATGTCAAAAAGCTAAGTCACGACTCAATCCTCATGGTTTATATATGCCTTTGCCTGTACCTAGTGTTCCTTGGAGGATATATCTATGGGCTTTGTTTTAGGTTTACCTCGAACAAAGAAGGGGAGGGATATCATATTTGTTGTCGTGGATAGATTCTCGAAAATGGCACACTTTATACCTTGTCATAAAAGCGATGATGTTGTTAATGTTGCTGATTTGTTCTTTCGTGAAATTATTCGCTTGCATGGTGTGCCAAATACTATTGTTTCAGATCATGATACTAAATTTCTTAGCCACTTTTGGAGATGTTTATGGGCTAAGTTGGGGACTAAACTGCTTTTTAGTACTACTTGTCACCCCCAAACTGATGGTCAAACTGAAGTAGTCAATAGAACATTGTCTACTATGCTTAGGGCTGTTTTGAAGAATAATAAGAAAATGTGGGAAGAATGCTTGCCTCATATTGAATTTGCTTATAATCATTCGTTGCATTCTACTACTAAGATGTGCCCTTTTGAAATTGTGTATGGTTTCCTACCTCGTGCACCCATTGATTTGTTGCCTCTTCCATCTTCAGAGAAGGTTAATTTTGATCCTAAGCAACATGCAGAATTGATCTTAAAATTGCATTATTTAACTTAGGAAAACATTATGCGTATGAATGTTAAATATAAACTTGCTAGAGATAAGGGTAGAAAATGTGTTGTCTTTGCACCTGGAGATCTTGTTTGGTTACATTTGCGTAAGGATAGATATCCTGATTTGCACAAATCAAAGCTAATGCCACGTGTTGATGGTCCATTTAAGGTGTTAGAGAAAATAAATGATAATGCATATAAACTTGAGCTGCCTGCAGATTTTGGGGTTAGTCCCACTTTTAACATTGCAGACTTGAAGCCTTATTTGGGTGAGGAAGATGAGCTTCCGTCGAGGATGACTTCATTTCAAGAAGGGGAGGATGATGAGGACATCAATACCATTGTTACACCCACAGCCCCTACTGCTACATATACTGGACCAATTACTAGAGCTCTCACACGCCAATTAAATTTTCAGGTACTTTCGTTTCTTGGTAATGATTCTAATGTTCATGAGAATATGATGCTGCCTAAATTGGATACATTTATTTTGCTTACAAATGAAGGGCCTGGCATGGATAAGAGGGATGAACACTGGAGCAAGACCAAGCATCGAGAGGATGGCATGCGCAAGGGGAACAAGAACGGAGTAACAAGTAATGATTTCAGGACTTTGAAGCCACCATAATGAGTGCATGAAGCCTTGGACGAAATATACAAGATGCCACTTCATAAATTTTGTCCAAAGGCTATTCTAGGTGCTGCATCACCTTATTATTGGGCCAGGCCCATGTAATTTCGAAATACATAAGTATAGGCTGTTTTTAGAGTCAGTATGTGTGGGGAAACAAGAGATAGGGTTGGTTTCGGACCCCTTCCCTAAGGGCCACGAAATCCCCCCCCCCCTCTTCCTCCATATATACAGCCCTTAGGGCACCGTTTATACTTTGGGTTTTGTTTAGATTAAAGTTCGCCATAGCTGCAACTTCGCGTACTTTGTTTGTGTTCAACGACCAGACAAAGGCGTCACAGAACCCCATCTTGATCAATAAAGCTTTCCTCTTATATTCACAATATCCAGATTGTAATCTTAGTTTCTTGCTTGTTCTTCGTTTGCCTGTAGGAAACAGACCTTCGTGGTCAGGTTGATCGTGCTCCGACGTGGTCAATAACCTCTCGGAGTTGGTTTAGTGATTGCTAAGGCGCGACGTCCTCGCACGTTCGTAGTCGGATCGTCAAAGTCGACCCCTCCAAAACAAAAGCCACAATCTCATCGAAAGACGGGACACCCTTGCCTCTATCACTATCCCCATACGAATACAATCAAAAGAAGGATGTAGGGTTTTACCTCCATGAAGAGGGCCCGAACCTGGGTAAAATCCCGTGTCCATGTTACCATCACTCCAAGACGCTTAGCTTAGGACCCCTACTACGATATACGCCGGATATAGAACCGACATTGGTGCTTTCATTGAGAGCCTGCTGGGCGATCGTCGCGGATTGATGGGACAATCAGGTGATATTTTTTCAATTAGACCTGTTCTACGTAAATCGTCTCTTTTGCAAGACATTGCTTTCATGCTGTGCTATATTGTTTGTAGTTAGATCAGGATCCATGATCTAGAGAAATTTAACGACGACGGCCCTATTGTCACCTCATAGTACACCGGATCCGGACCCTTATGCGCCTATTACGAGTACATCAGACCTGCACACCATGGAAATTCCTGATGAAGTACGCGCTTGCGGCGGCGGCCCAGAGTTGTTGTTGCATGGGTCAGTGAAAAAAGTTAAAGGAACGAAAATTATTCTGGCCGACGGCAATCCAGATGAGACATGGAGCAGTGCACGTGGTCAGATCAGAGTTCGTCTCTGTGGAGCACGCATCAGGGGTATTCTCTTTCCTTCCTTTTTTAATTCATCTCTTGCTCGGCCGCTGGCCCTCTGCAATGTTCTCTAACAAGTGCATGGACGCAAACTACTACTAATTGATTACTAGTTTTGCAGCACTGTATATTAGATTTGGTACGTGGATTATAGTCATCTGAGTACTACTATTCCACTTAAAGCAATATTCAATTATTCCAAGGCTACTACCTTCAATCTGGGCTAGCACGTGGGGCACTAAAAGTGCCCTGGAGAGCTGAAGTTACGTGGAGACTACTAGTACTCCCACAATTCCAGCAGGAAGTCCACGTTGAGGACTCCAGTCAAAAGTACTAATTGGTCATAACCTTTTTGAGGACTGATTGGTCAGGCAGTACCATCCCTGGTGTTTTACCTCGGACTTCTACGCCTCGCTCCTCCGAACAGAAACATCAGACCCTTAGCGACTGGTTTAAAATTCGGTCCTTTGACTCGATGGTCCGGCTGATTCCGATCCGAACAGTTTATCGCTAGCCAGTTTTGAATGGATGCACGAGAGACCAGGGCAGTAGTCGGGCGTAGAAATATCGGTCGTGCACACCCATCAAGGTTTGATCGATGGAATGTGCTAACTAATTATATAGCACTTTGGGCAGTTCTTTTACTGTTGTGACTACAGATCAGGTGCAGTTTTCTAGTTTTGTTATTTTGTATAATTTAGTGTATCCAAAATTGTCTTTGCTTTCGATGTGCACTTTTGGGTACGTAGGTCCATCTATCCGGACATTGTCGTAAAAACATTGTTGCCTCAGACGGGCCGGCATCGGGTCTGGAATCAATCTGACCAAAAGGCGATCCAGCCGAAGAGATAGTGCGGAGGCAGTACCCTAACAGGGACTTGGCTCCATATAAACAGGGAGATTTAATTATTCTTCCCCTTTTTAATTCAGCTCTTCGTCGGGCGCTGGCAGTTCCTAGTAATCCTTTTCGAAAAGTACATAGAACTGGAGTATTTCTAACCTAATTAAATACATATTTTGCAAGCACGGTCCTTGTGATCTAATCTACAAACACCACTTCACATATCGGTGAATGCTAGCAGTTCAGCTAGCACTGCTTCCGACACAAATCAAAGTTCGACCGATGTTTCTTTATTTGCTTCGGTCCTCCACGATCATCGCCTTCTAGGTTTTGTTTTTTCTTAGCTATTTAGCACATAAATTATTATACAGAGAATATTTTCTGTTCCTTTGTGTTGCATTATTTTTGCAGAGAAATTTTTCCCGACCCTCGTACATGGCATCGGTCTAGCCAGTCTCTCGTTGTCACCTCGGCATGTTAACCAATGTCGATATTGACCTCGCGCCAGCTAATCAACCTTGACTATGTCACGCCACCACCTCGGCAACCCGACGTCGTCGTCCAGCCCGCGCTGATCACGCCAGACCAATCTCAGCGTAGT